>NW_025766447.1:2905000-3632500 GCF_003918875.1 Haliotis rubra
ATACTGTTGAATTGGTAATCTTCCCATTGAGAGATCTTGTCTGATTTTGTGCAATGAAATTAAATATATTCATGACATAATCGTAATGAATCAGTATCAAAGTACAAAAGTGCTGTGGCATGTGGTTAAAGGCATTGCCCTGACATAACGGAAATATGTAAGTAGCAGAAGCAGTACACGTTGCAGTTGGCGTATTATGTGTAGTGGAAACAGACGCAGCAGTATATGTGGTAGAAGAAGAATAGATAGTTGTAATGGCAGCTGACAACCTACTGATAGTAACAGCAGCAGCAGCAGTAGTAGTAGTAGTAAGTAGTAGTAGTAGTAGTATTACTGTAGTAACAGCTGCAGATGTAGCAGCAGTAGTAGTAGTAGTAACAGCAGCAGAAGCATCAGCAGTAGTAGTAGTAGCAGGAGCAGCAGTAGCAGCAGTAGTAGTAGTAGTAGTGGTAGTAGTAGTAGCAGTAGCAGTAGCGGTGGTAGTGGTAGTAGTAGTAGTAGTAGTAGTAGTAGTAGCAGCAGTAGCAGCAGCAGTAGCAGCAGTAGTAGTAGTAGTAGCAGCAGCAGCAGCAGCAGCAGCAGTAGCAGTAGTAGTAGTAGTAGTAGTAGTAGTAGTAGTAGTAGTAGTAGTAGTAGCAGCAGCAGCAGTAGTAGTAGTAGTAGTAGCAGCAGCAGCAGCAGTAGTAGTAGTAGTAGTAGTAGTAGTAGTAGCAGGAGCAGCAGCAGTAGTAGTAGTAGTAGTAGTAGTAGTAGTAGTAGTAGTAGTAGTCGTAGTAGGTTCTTCATATCATATCAATGTAAGAAATGATTCAGTTGCTGGTGATACCTACACTGTCGGAAATACCAGCTGACATCAACGATTTGTGATGCCCAGATAATGAATGTGCTTCCAGAAGTCTATCTGTATAAGCATTGTGTTGCCATTGTTACCAGTGTCCTGCCAGGCTAGTAATGGCCTGCCACTAATACCACAGTGTTGCCAGGGTTACCAATTCCTGCCAGGGATAGCAATGGTCTGCTACAAATACCAATGCCATAGTAGTGATAGCAATGTTCTGCTTTTGATACCATTGTGTTGCCAAGGTCACCAATGCCCTGCAATGCTTAGCACTGGTGCGCTAGTAATACCTTTGAGCTGCGCCAGGGTTACCAGTGCCCTTTCAAGGATAGCAATGGCCCTGTTTTAATACCAGTGTCCCGCCAGGGCCACCGATGGTCCGCTACTAACACCAATGTGCTGCCCGGGACTTAATGGGTCGCATGTCATACCAGTGTGGTCTCGGGTAAGTGTGCTGCTACTTACACCAATGTGCTGCTACTTACACTAATGTGCTGCTACTTACATTAATGTGCTGCTACTTACACCAATGTACTTCTATCTACACCAATGTACTGCTACTTACACCAATGTACTTCTATCTACACCAATGTACTGCTACTTACACCAATGTACTTCTACTTACACCAATGTGCTGCTACTTACACGACAATGTGCTACTACTTACACCAATGTGCTGCTACTTACACCAATGTGCTACTACTTACACCAATGTGCTGCTACTTACACCAATGTGCTGCTACTTACACCAATGTACTGCTACTTACACCAATGTGCTGCTACTTACACTAATGTGCTGCTACTTACACCAATGTGCTGCTACTTACACCAATGTGCTGCTACTTACACCAATGTGCTGCTACTTGCTGCTACTTACCTCAATGTACTGCTACTTACACCAATGTGCTGCTACAATTACACCAATGTGCTGCTACTTACACCAATGTGCTGCTACTTACACCAATGTGCTGCTACTTACACCAATGTGCTGCTACTTACACCAATGTGCTGCTACTTACACCAATGTGCTGCTACTACTTACACTAATGTGCTGCTACTTACACCAATGTGCTGCTACTTACACCAATGTGCTGCTACTTACACCAATGTGCTGCTACTTACACCAATGTGCTGCTACTTACACCAATGTGCTGCTACTTACACCAATGTGCTGCTACTTACACCAATGTGCTGCTACTTACACCAATGCTACTTACACCAATGTGCTGCTACTTACACCAATGTGCTGCTACTTACACCAATGTGCTGCTACTTACACCAATGTGCTGCTACTTACACCAATGTGCTGCTACTTACACCAATGTGCTACTACTTACACCAATGTGCTGCTACTTACCAATGTGCTGCTACTACACTAACACCAATGTGCTGCTACTTACACCAATGTGCTGCTACTTACACCAATGTGCTGCTACTTACACCAATGTGCTGCTACTTCACACAATGTGCTGCTACTTACACCAATGTGCTGCTACTTACACCAATGTGCTGCTACTTACACCAATGTGCTGCTACTTACACTAATGTGCTGCTACTTACACCAATGTGCTGCTAATACACTTATGTGCTGCTACTTACACCAATGTGCTGCTACTACACTAATGTGCTACTACTTACACCAATGTGCTACTTCTTACACCAATGTGCTGCTACTTACACTAATGTACTGCTACTTACACTTATGTGCTGCTTCTTACACCAATGTGCTGCTACTTACACTAATGTGCTACTACTTACACCAATGAAATGATTGAAATAGCATTGACCTGCCGTAGGTGCCAATCTACTTCTAGGCATACGAATGTGCTTCCAGAAATACCAGTGTGCTGAAATCACTGTTTTCTCTGATACCATAACCTTGCCCCCTCTCAGAGCTCAATCAACACCTATACAATCTATTAATCTATTAATCCCAAGATCACGACTGCGTCTGGAAACATTGAAGTCTCGATGTTATCTGCAGTTGTTGTCTCGGTATCAGTAATGTCCCTCATTTCCCTGTAGTTATATCCGTCTGTATGGGACATTTACAACTCCTCTGTGAACCAATTCGCTGACCACATAGCCACAACTCTACCCTGACCTGTAGCTGGGGACACAGCCAGAGAATAAATGGCTTTATCAGATATTTGGTCACACGAAGAAGTATTTATTTCTTCATACAGTAAGAAAATGCGTTATAAAAATCAATAAGGCTACCACTCATCTCTCCCGTGTCAGTCTGGGTCAAGGAGCTATCACCAGTGTAAGAAAATTACGAGAAAGGTTTTTCTAGTTCCGGATCCAGGCCGATTCCTCGTTTAACTTACCCAAAGTTTATTTCCTGGTTCCGAAGAGACTGTCCCTTGTGACCGGTGTTTGACCAGATTTGTTCCCCTGCAATTTATGACCGTCTGTAGCCCCCCTGAGTCATCCTTCTAGCTGGTACAGTTAGGGCGGGAGACAGTTTCAATTACGAAGCGAATAATTTCCCATGGGTGAGTTTCAGATAATCTCTCAATAGCATGTGATTTTATTTCTTCTAAAATACCACAATCACTGCATTTGTGGTACTGGGTAGGTGAACGGTTAACGTGACTGCTTTTCGGGCCATCAGTTCCGATATGGGCGGTGTGGGGTGGGTTTTTTTTGTTTTTTTTGTTTGGTTGTTGTTGAATTGGTTTGTGTGTGTGTGTGTGTGTGTTAAGCCTAGTAAAGCGTTCGCTCGTCACGCCAAAGACCCTGGTTCGAATCCCCACATGGGTACAATGTGTGAAGCCAAGTTCTGGTCTCCCCTGCCGTGATATTGCTGGAATGTTGCTAAAAGCGGCGTAAAACCCAACGCACTCACTCACTCCTATATGGATATATTGTTTGAAACCAAGTCATCGCCTTGTATCTGGTGAGTTTTGATTATTTGTTGAACGGGGCACTCCCAAATATTCAAATCTCGTCGTGAAGTTGACCAAAGACTTCTGTGAATGACATCATCGAGCTACGCAATTACGATAACATGGCGTGCAACCGATGCCTGCTCGCGTCATACAAAACTATGCTAAATGATGGTAGTTTCCCTGCCATTGCGCTTGACATAGAGGGCTTAAACAAGGACGGGCCCGCTCGGGGTCAGGTTATCGTCAGATCGGGCTATTCATATTAAAACTATGGTATCTCAGTAGGCAAGCAATATAAACCGACCTCATAAAATCGGAGTAGTCGAAGCAATGCGCACACGCATGTACGTAGCTGTGTAAGGGCAATATGTTTTAACATCAATCACTTCATGTAGCTCCGACATATAGCTGGAATATTTCTGGATGCGGCATTAAACAACAAACAAATAAACAACCTTCTTGAGTATACACGTTCACCTTACACACCAGTACACGTGGTTCAGGGTGACTTTTGTGATAGCCTTTGCTTCCCGACGGTGTTGACCGTTGGTCAGGCTGAAGTGTTTCTCCCACATACACCTAAAACCTTTACCGGGATACATTTTATTTCCATTCCAAGTGGTGGACATTTTCATATTTCGCGGATCAGTGATCAAAATGATACCCGAATCAATTGACTATTTAGAGTGAGTGAGTGAGCAACATGCAGTATCAGCATTCCAGCACTACAACACTGCACACGTTGGAGTGGAACAATGGAAGATTCCGATGTTGAACACCGACGACGGTGTCCAACATCAGCCACAGCTGCTATAAAGTACACGACTATTGCGCAAGTGTTTTGATTGTGATAAAGTGTTTTGATTGTGACTTACAGGTATTTACGGGTTTGTTTTTTAGTTGTTGTTATTATTGTTTTGTTTATCTGTCTTTCTCTCTCTCTGTCTTGTGTTTTTTGTTGTTTAAGGGGCGGTGTTCTTCTTCTTCTACTCTAAGCAAAGGTAGCATATGCTTTGCAACCCTTTCATGGGGTGTGTTGAAGCCCCAGGAATCCTTAAGGCCTCAGCTGACGACCAAGGTCGTGCAAATTAATGTGTTGATAATACACTCCTTCAATGACCAATTGAAAACATACGACTGACTTCTTCAAAAGTGATTTATTAATATACAATAACGAAATAAATATTTTACTTATAGAATCCACGGAGAGCAAAACCTGTTGCTGGGATAGTCAAAAACATTGATAAACTGGGAAAAAAGGGAAAAGTACAGTTAAAACACAAAGCTGGCAAAATGGAGACAAATTCAGCCCATGAGAAGCTGGCAAAACTAGCATACCAGCCCCTCGGTACGGGTAGCTTACTGTTGGAAACTAGGGAATGGCAAAAGCATTAGAACACCTTTGGGACTGTCAAACAACAAGTAGCACGCGCTAGTGTCATGTTCATCCAGTTCATATTTTCTGAAAAGAAACAAATACACTGAAACACTGAAAGACACGATAGAAAATCCATGATGGCTCGTTCTGGTTCGGGTTTCCCAGGCTGACAAAATATTTAAGAACCGGAAGAAAAGATGGTTATTGCTTGTTTTCTTTTTAGTTTTTAGACTGAAAGAAGTAAATAGCAACAAAAAATAGATCCTCCAAGACATTAACTAAACATGTATTGTCATACTCAAATTGAACAATAATAAATAACTGCTTAAGTACAATGCCCTTACAGAGATCGCCTATAATCGCTCAGTGTTTGAAGGGTTAGTTTTAAATACCTACTGGAACACAAAGATATTTTTTCATGACATGAGATGGAGCTTTTAACGCACTACTGATCCTGTTTTGACGCTGCTCCTCACATCTTCAACTTCACACCCCTGTTTAGGTCAAAACATTGTGGTACAGAGAACAGTGCGGGGACGGTTACTTACTAGAGAGATGACCAGGTACGGCTCATAGAATCGCTTTCTTCGATTAATCTACAGGGAAGGTGATCGCCTCCATCTTGGAACGTCGTTTGACGTTTTCTCGCTAAGAACGTGACTTTGGGTTGAGTGAACATTAAGCCAACGACAAGACAATCCATTTATGAAATACGTTTTCAAAAGACTAATGACACATTATCTCTGACGAAACTATTATAATAACCGATCAAATTTTCCTACGCAAACTGAATCCATCAGTATTACGATTCACTGATGTAAAGATCGAATCAAGAAGGTCGTCATGGAAGCGTTCTAATGAAAGGGAGACAACTCAGTATACCACACACATTCACTCTCGAACATTATCGTGGGAATGGACGATCTATCACAACCGATTACCACATTTTCAATGGAAAGTGCGTCGTTTGAAAAGGGGGTCTATTTACCAAGGCGCCATCTATACAGAGATATTAAGGGGGGTAACTTGATGGTTACTACCAACGCATACCGCTAAATAATAGACAAGACATACACACATGAAGAATGTATGTATAGGAACACCCCTCGCAGTGTTTTGTTAATTGTGTACATGGCAGACTGGATTTCTTTCAAATCTGGGCTTCATAATCTTTGTTGTAAATTCTTTTCCATTAACAAAACATCAACAGTAATTGGAAAACAGGCAAATCACAAAATGCTGTATCGGTTAATTTGGTATTTCAGCTTTTCTTCTTACTCAAATATATTCATGAAAATATAACCTAAGAAAACAGTAAACGCTTTCCTAAAACCCATCTAGCTACACTAGGCAGAATACACTATGTTGTATTCGATGAGGCGAGAATACAATTTACCTCAAATTACGGACAAAGCGTAATAAACCTTCTGATTGTAAACCATAACATAAATTAAATGCTGTCTTGGTTATTTTGGTGGTATAGCTTTTGACAAATGCTCAGAAACGATTATCAGAAAATACATTTAGTGAGTATGTACACGGTACGGCTGATCTCAACCTGGCCGATAAGGCAGAATGGAAATAAAACAGCCTCGTACATGAATATACTGGTTTACATTGCAAGGAAACTGAGATTAATCTATAAAAAGATCCTCCAAACAAATTGTCGTAAACTTAATATTTAAAATATATATTTTTAATTAAACAGGCGTTATTAATTTTTAAACTCATCACGTTATCTCAAACACTTGAAATGGACAAATTCGGACAGCAGCATCTAACACGAATTGAAAAAAATGGGAGCAGTTCATCTGAATATTTAATCATGGACAGGTCGTAGATGTACTAATGAGAAGAGGCCAGGGAGGCTGTGACATTGAAAACATTTATATATCTATATAACGTTGCTGCTAGAGTCTTTGAGCATTTTGCTTCATTTAAATTAGAAAAATAAACAGTACCTAAACACAACATATTGCGTATCCTGACAAAATCTATTTGTTGATGTATTTAGAGTAAGGTATAATCTAATATGGTGTATCTGTTATGGTGAATAGAGTAAATATAACATGGATAATTGTCATTCTTCAGTTGTTTTATTTTTATAGAATTAGTCTGGGTACACGTATTTTTGTGAGAGAAAGTTCATGAACTTAAGACAGTTGGATGCATGGAATTAAATATGGTACATATTATAAACATGCTGTACATTCGTGTAATTTATCTTGAGGACGTGTTGTATTATGATGCTTTAGGTCTGTCTGTACAAAAATACACTACTCAATGTCTCTACACCGAATATAGTGGAAATGATGTATAAAATTTGGCTTTCAAATAAATAAAATGTTAATGTATGAAAAATGCATTGTCCAGCTACTGTCTTGCTATTATCTATTGACATACATATTTAATCAAAACATCATTCAAAGATATACACAGGTGTCATCAAAACACTGATGACGTCATGATGTCAAAAATGTCAGCACACTGTGACGTCACAATGACATCAGTTTTAGTTTTGTGTTATTCTCATAGACACACATGAAGTCAATATAAGCTTCAAAATCACATGCGTACAAGCAGGCTTTGGGTTTGAAATATGGGAGTGTGTTCTCCTCCAGTCGATATTTAGCAAAGCACTGATATGCACACCGACATGCCTTGTCTGTCAAAAGCACTATTTCAAACAACTCCACTTTCAATATTTTGTCAGAAGTCGCATTCTGGCGTGACGTCATATGGCGGTATTGTGACCTCATAGCGGTATTGTGACGTCATATGGCGGTATGGTGACCTCATAGCGGTATATTGTGACGTCGCAGCAGTCAGGGTTACGTCGACAAACCTTTGTCTGAGATTAAGTGTTCACATCTACACACACATCAAGGAACATATAAAACACTCCTGCTAAGGAAGAGTGATGCAAAGTTGTAGAGAGCCTTCGCGTACCTGTGAACACCCTTGGGGTCTGGGGTGTTCACTGCGCTGGAGAGTTGCGTTAGCCACGGCGCATGCGCAGATAAGTCATGAAGGCCTCGTATAGGCGCAAAAACAAGGTGAGCTATGTTCGCATTATTGATAACAGCGTAGCAGGAAGCGACTACGCCATCCACAACGATTGTACCACTGTGGGTAAGAGGGGCATACACACCCCTTTCAGTCCTTGATGTAACCATGGTAACGCGTGACGCTTTTAAATATTCCACGTTGTCGTCATGGTACAGCAGATACTGGCCTGGTTTTACCGTCTCCGCATACACGACGACGCTGTTGTCGAACACATCCGTTGTACTGTTGGAGTCACTGGCGTAGATCAAGTGTTTCGCCGTCAGCGTGATTGTTCGTCCATCTTCAGTCCCTATGGTGTAAAACAAAGCCGTCTCTCCCGTGTTGCGATCAAGAAACGTTATAACTTCACTGAACTCCAGCTGTCCGTCACTACCCACGCTCAGGACCATGTCCCCAACTGCCAGACGGTCCATGGAAACGGTTCCTCTTTGCGTGGTCACCATGCCGTACCCGGGGAAACAACCGCCGATTTTGATCGCCACAGAGGAATCTGGAAAATAAGCAACAGAATGAAAAACAGATAAATATAAACGACCATATCCATCTTATCAATCTCAGTCTTCTTTACTTCAAACTACTCGTTGAATGTTACACTAAGAGGACTCACACACCTGACGCGCGGCAATTCGCTTTAAAGAATCATCTCCCTTAGGGACCTATTACCGCGGGGTTGAACCCCAGATTTGCCTTGATATCATCCTTGTTTTGTCACCACTATACTTGTGCTGAAGGATTCGCCAAAATGTGAAACATGGTTAAACTGGTAAACTGTCTCAGTTCGGTATTTACTCCTGCATAAATCCAACGCGCCGTGACATAACAGAAAGACTGTTCATCGTACAAGACTCACTCGCGCACTTAATATTTCAACCATGACAATAGGTAGAGGCGAGGTAACTCGCGCACTTAATAGTTCAACCATGACAATACGTAAAGGCGAGGTAGCCTTGTGGGTTAGACATACGCCCGCCACACTCGATCGTCAGAGAGACTGGGTGTGACAACGAAAAGAGTCGTCCTTGCATTGGTCATCAAAACCTGGATTCCCCCTTTGTATCAATTAATCAAGTCAATTATGCATCATCAAATCAAAGTGTTACAAATGCACCAAGTACTCAAGCGCGTTCGAGTCCAACACACAATGAATAAATGGATTATTGAATTGTTTGATGGGCAGTCCTGCCTGACAACGGTACGAGGGTGCATACCGAAACGTCCCTTTAAGGCGGTCTTGAAAAAGTTGTTATCCATAGAGTGTGTGTACTCCGTAAATGGAATATTGCTTAAAGCGGCAGAACAAATAATACTCTGTTACCATGTCAATTTCATGGTGACCGTATGTAATTTAGCATTGATCGCTACAGGTCCAGAATAACACTACGGCGCTTATAGTCTCGTGGATGAGGTGCGTATCGATGATGCCTCCAGCTTTGCCGTCGAATGTCATGTAAGTTGGTTGATTGCAATTTGTATGTTTCGCCTACATGAGATATAATTCATGATTTTTAATGAGTGAAGCCATCTTTCCCGTAGGTCAGTGAGAGGCAGGTATAATTTTAGGTATGTGTTTACAGGTATGTATTTACAGGTATATGTCTAAAGGTATTACCTGCTCAGTCTGCAGCAAACGCCAGAAATACTCCCAATTTTAAATATAACACTTCCCTGTTGTTATAGTAACAGCTAATGCGATGGCCTGGTCAGTCACCAGAAGTAGGCTTCACACATTGTACCCATGTGGGGAATCGAACCCGGGTCTTCAGCGTGACTAATGGACGCTTTAACCATTAGGCTACCCTAATACCCTTATTCACTAGAAGATTCAGGAGTAGGACCCTGGTCAGTTTCGGAAGCGGCGACTAGTGGTCGAGCATCAATGACGCATGTTGCATGTCAGCGTACCCTGGCGGCATTGGACATTGTTCTTGCTGTCAACCACTGGTTCGAGTTTTCCAGACTCGAACAGATAAAGCCCCATCACCCTATCCTCTCTCGAGAGCTGCTAATTGTTGCGCTGAGCACCATTCAGTCACTCAGAGATGGACCTGTTCAGATACAACCTAAACAACTGCTCAAAATAAACTTCAATGCTTTTTCATCAGAAGATGAATAAAAAAAATCTGTTCGTCTAAAATGTCATATTCAAGCGGTTATGTATGCGTGCGTGCGTGTGTGTGCATATGAAAAAAAGCAAACTCTTTCAACTCTTTCAATATTTCAGCCATATCAAGGAGGCACATACCAGCAGCGGACTTCATACGCTCTCTCCATGTGGGGAATCGAACCTACCAACGGTCCACCACATTAAGGAATGCTGGAATCGTCTGAAATCAGCCCATGCCAAGAATGGAAGATGAAGACGGAGATTTCGATTGTCTTCGATGAAGCAAATGTTTAGCTGTATCAAACTTTTATATGCATTTTATTCTGCATTGGCTAAAACCATAAAATATGACCATTTAACAGCAGTAATGAAAGGCAGCTTAGCATTACTCGTAAAATCGTTGATCTAGCTGAAAGATTGTCGACAAGGGTGTAAAATCCTATTCACTATTCATTGTAGAGCCACGGCCGCTATTAATTCGTCTTTTTATACAGGCGTCAGACCATTAATATTGATTGTCTTTTGAAAAAGATTTGTCAGAATCAAAGTAGTTTACTTGACTTTTATTCATATTCTTCCTAGGATGTTAAATGTTTCATCTTTTCGAAATCATAACATAAATTATTACTGCAATTATAATTCTCTACAGTTTCCTGTTTGGTAGGGGCGTGGCATCAAATCAACACCAGTCAACTATAAGAGACAGAAAAGTCCAATCCCACAATGTTTGATAATGATCGGAAGAGGACTGTCCTCTGGTAGTAATTAATGTGTTTAACTAACAATCAAAGTACAACTGAGTTCCAGTCATGTTCCTCTAGGGTGTACATGCATATTTCAATCAATACTGAACCTGGTATCTTAAGTACATACAAAGTACCCGCAGCGAGTGTGATATGGCTTTCCTCGCGACTGAGTACAGGCGCCGCCGACAGTCTGTCGCGCCTAGCCGACGGTGTGATAAAACTCTACACTGATTCCGATTCGAGATGGCGGACATATCAAACCGATCTGTCATTCATTTTCAAAAAGTGTCACTCAAACCCCAAGTCGACAATAGATAAAACAGCGTCGGCAGGTTTTCTCGCCTTGGTGGCAAAACTATCGTGTGGTGGTTCTGTACTAATCGGCGGAACTGGGTGACGACAAAACGTCATTGAAAACAAAGCCGATCAACTCACAGGAGCAATATACCGCAGGCGTCAGACTGATATCATTTTATGACTAGAAATAGTTATAGGGGAAGCCTCATCTGCTTCAAAATTCGGATCCTGGTTGTGGGATGGACAGGGCCGCGGCTGATACTATCTGTTCTTTAATGCATTCAAAGGATCACAGATATACAAAAGCGTCCATTGTTCAAACAATTTTATTTCAAAATGTGAAATTTAACCCTATGTTAATGCAACCCAGTACGGCTGTTTTCGTGTTATGCTAAATTGCATCCGTGTTTCAAATTGCAGTCGGAGTTAACTAGCAACAGCTGTTCTTGCGTGAAGTCTTTTTAATAGCACCAGGCAAAACTCTATGAATTAAGCTTTTCGGTCTCAAATCGTGTTTCTTCACATTCTTTGTTTTGAAACTAACATAATTCTTCATTATTGTCAAAATAATTAGCTGTTTGAAAGGATTCGCATTAACCAGATGGTTTGTTAGGACATAATACAGGGGATAGAATGCACACATTTGACAACTGGAGTTGACCAAAACACGACAAACCTTGTAAAAACGAATGCCGAAATACAACTGTGATCATATGAAATACCTCAAGATCGATTAACCATTTCTTCACCTTCATAACCATTTCTTCACCAATATGAGCGTGCAAGTTCCTTTTTACCCGACAGAACAAGACAAGGAAAGGAAAAGGCAAAGAAACCTGATAATTATTGTTTTCATTTCAATGCTTCTTTAACACATTGTTTCATATAAACAATGGGAGCGACGTGATAGCCAAGTGGTTGAAGCGTTCGCTCGTCACGCCGAAGCTTCGGGTTCAATTCCCGGAAGCGGTGTGGCCAATTTCTGGTTCCCCCGCCGTGATATTGCTGGAATATTGCTGAAACGGCGTAAAACTACACTCACTCACTCACTCACTCACTCACACTCATATTAACAATGATTTCTGCATCTGCCTATGAAATATTTCTTCATCAAAGGGAATCTCGAAGAAGTATTATCAATTGTACAATGAAAAATATTTTTATAAGTATCTGTAAATATTCTCCAATATGGTACACATACTAACGTACACAAATCTATGCGATACCAAAGGCGGCCTGATGCTACAGTTGAGCATCGAAGGGACTCCGTCACCATTGTCATAATGACTGTGAAAGTCAATCAATGACTATATGTAGACATCCCAGTCACAGATTGATAAAAATAAGTATTTTTTTAAAACAGACAAATAAGAAATGTTTGAACGACTTGAGTTAGTTTCCAAATAATGCTTACGTATAGTAAAACGTCCAAACTATGATGCACGATTTTGAAAAATATCTTTATATCTGAAAGTAATTCACTGCTTTAAAATGCATCGTGAACGGGAGTCTGCGATCGCGGTAGCCAATCACACGCATGTGTAACGCCAAGTCTGACAGTTCATTCCGAGTACACAGGGCCAGTATACACCAAATAGCGTATGGATATGTGTCGTTCTCGCACGCCCAGAAAGATCACCGACGAACCCTGTTGCGTCAAGGGCAAACACAACAAAAATCTACAGAATGTGACGTAGAATATTTAAACATTCAATAAGAGATTTCTCAATCATGCTCAAATTGAAATTCTTCAACTATTTGAAAGTTAACCCTCCTGTCCCTCCACCAAGGCCTAAGCAACTGTCTGCAAGCACAGATGGGCGAAAGTTTCGGGTAGCCCCTTTAGCTGTTTACACAAGTTAACGTTTTCGTGACTTTCTGCGGTGCTTGGACGAGACTTTAAACATTGAGGTCAGAAGTCAAATCAAAATGGCGGATATATAAGTCGGTTCGCCCGAGATCTCGCGCCTCCCTCACGTGATGTGTAGACGAAAGCACATTTTCAGTTTGCCGACTGTTTGGGGTTTGTTTTAGGTGTATGGGGTCTTGGGTCAGCTCTGTAGTGCGTGGGTCAAGTAAAATCAAACGTTCTTGGTCATGGGGCACTTTTAATCGCACAGGCGGGATGGGTGGGAAACAACAAATGAACGTTGTTTCTCAAATGTTACACGGACCTACAGTTAATAATTAAGGTTCAACAGACAAAACATCTGCTATAGTGCAACTGTACACATATAACGGCTACGCGTTTCGAACCCAAACTGGTTACATGTACCATAATGTGAGTAATGTGCTTCACAAGTTCGAACCTGGAATTTACAGTTCACTGTGAAAAAAATATAGCTTGAGGGCATTGTAAAAAGCAATGACGTTTGGGTCAATAGGACAAACAGTCTAAGGTACAACAGTTCCCTGTTTCAGATGGAACAAAATTAGGATATCGCCTATACTGAATACTCTGCAATAGGGTCTAATCACTTTGATGACATATAACAATATCAAGTTTTACTGTTCAGTGTATTTAGGCATTTGCTAACCGATGAAAGAAAAGATGTTCCTGTTCGAATCTCTAAGTTTTTCCATGCTTGAGCCTAAAAGCGCGGTCGTCATGTTTATTGCATGAAAACATGATGACGCGTTTTTATTGTGTGTCAGTATATGTATCGTCAGTGTGAGTGTAGATTTAGTGTCAGTTAGGTGCAAATCCACTGGTATCCCTAGTACGTTTGTCTCAAGTCCATCAACACCCTACATGATAATGCTGACCCTAATCCCGTATATACATATACGTGTATCGGTCTCATACTAGTCACGATGACGCCGGTGTCGACGTGACCACCAGGAAAGACTGCCCTTTCAAACCTGTGACATAGCAGAAAGTTATGACTTGATACTTACAATACATGATAAAAAAAGACTTGTCGCGATCTATGCGTTTATGCACATAACGGGTGGATAACTGCCCCACTCTAGTTGTGCCATGTATCCGGTATACATAACGGGTGGACTGGTGGATAACTAACAAAGACATACGACCGCTGTTCATTGTAGAGAGCGTTAGTGCATTTTCTAAAATTCTAAAACCACATTTCGCTATGACAATCACGTTCAGTCATATCAAACCACAGTTCATATATTCACCATGCAATATTCCAGGGTCCAGCATTACAATATGGAACCTACCCGAGTCAGTACACGTCGTACAATGCGATGTATTCAATATATATTAAAAAACGCCATTGCCTCAATGAAACAGTATGTGAGCGGTCTTCATATCAGCCCCAATTAGGGGTTTGAGTGTATATAAAAAGTGGGGCGTATTTGTGAAATGGGATAGCCAATATTTTGGAAGGTTTCAAGTGTATTTGCAATATCGTTGTCAAGTATTATCAAAGCTACTGAAAAGAAACGAGCTCCCTCATTAGCGACAAATCCGTAAACCACGTCAAAACATTGATGTTGTTTCATCTAACAACTCCATGTGGATCGTCCCCTGAAAATCACCACCGTATTGTACGTTCACTCTAAAGGAGAATAATTGTTTATGTCGCCAATGTTTATATTTCTCTTAGCGGCCTAATACCTGGTTTATTCCTCTTACTGGCCCCCATGAAAGGTGTTTCCACCACAATAGATTTAATGTGTGGAAACCGGCTGGCAAATTGACATTTCGCTATACTTTTCATTTGCTCTATTTACTTGAGTAGAGAGCATTCGTTTTAACGACAAACATAGGATTGTGTCTTGCATTCCAATCCCGGTGCGATTCCATGTTCCTATTTTACACTCAACCCAAAGGGTGCGGGTTTCGCCGCTTGTATTGTACTATTTCACAGATTAAGAATTTGACACCATCACCTTCTCGCGAATAGGATCACGCTGGCACCGAAACATTGGATGTTTATTGGGTAATAGGTATAACTAATTGACATTTAGTTGATACAACTGTCAGAGTGTGTAAATACTAACACAGACCCAGACTCGGTGGCTACTGGACGTTTGCCGTCCTTTCTCTTGGTTTTGTTCGGAAGGGACAACTAGTGTTATGAAGAATGTCGATGGATTGGGGTCACCTTTAATGGAAACACGCCAAAACAATTGTCATCAGAGACAAATTATATTGATCAAAGGGTAGCTTGTCGCGATCCAAGTAGAAAATCAGCTTTCCTAGAGTTCATATAGCGTTGGTGTTGTACCGCCTTGTATTAACACCTATACTTGTACAGGTAAATGCTACAACTCCACATAATTACATTCATAAAACGTTTACGGGCGCCCTCGGTCCCACGCTGATAACATATTTTACTCTATTAACTAACATCAAACACGCCGACTCAAACTGAATTTCCAAGGTATTTTATCAGAAGGATGATGACGAAACGCACAATGTCATCCCAGAGTGTTAAATGGGTACCGTTAAATGTATTTCAATATTTTAGAGAAACGTTTTTGCAATTCTATTTCATACGTACAGCTTCCGGATATCTTAATTCTTACGAATGATAACCAAAATACACTGGACGAGGTGAACCCAAATACGTATACCAAGCGAGCTATTCTCGTGTCAGACCAAACTTCAAAGGGAGCTCAAAATACAATTAGTTGACCCCACAGACGTCCACGTTAAGAAGGAATCCCCTGACAAAAAAACTAGCCTCGGAGAATTTCCGAATTCCGACGAAGGCCAAGGACCTACGCTTGCCAGGTACGACGCTATTCGCCGTCGCCGCGCGCACGTCCTACAAACATCCACGGCATTCTCTGCGCATGTCTCATTCTTTAATGCGCATGCCTCATTTTCTGTCTAATTGCTTCCGGATCAACGCCTTTTAACTTATATGTTTTACCGCTACCACGCGGGTGAGAAAAAATTTGAAATTTAAATTAGTAACATGCTTTAGTGCAATTTCGATTTACGGAGATTAAGGATTGAATCAACAGCCACGCAATGTGTGATATGGAATTAAGTTCAACGGTACGTAAAATGTCACCGAGGGAGCATCAGTCATTGTTTTAAGCGAGACAGGTAAATAAAAAATCTGGTCAACAATAGCTGTATCCACTGTAGAAATATCACTACCAACGCAAAACGGGTAAATATTGTTGAGGTAAACGCGATGTTATAACCTTACAGACTGTAGGTATTCGTTTCAGGAAGTCAAGGTAGACAAGCATAAATTATATTTCATCGGTGCCTTTTTCTCTTGTCTGTAGCCTGAGCAAGACAAATACAATGTACTTTTACCATGCTTATATTATATTTTCTGTCATTTATTTTCGTTTGAAATTTCAAGCAAAAGAGGTGCATGGAGAGTTGTTGGCAACATTTCAAATCAATGAGGACGACAATCGTTGGATTTTTACTTGACCTCGGTACAACGTGGTAGTCTCGGGCTTGCTGACAAGTGTGAATGTCGATGGCTCTCTTGACATGTGAGGGCCAGGATCTGTGAAATTGTTGCGTTATCAGAGCCGACGCGATTTGTCATTAATATAACGGTGCATTTCGTGTATCAAAATAAACTTGACATTAGAGCATGCGTGATACGATTTAGTTCGTTATATTGCCACCTATAGTACACACACCAGAGGTAATAGGCTGCTCCTCGCTCACACGTCATGGAAACGCCTAGTCATTTTACCATTGTCGTGTCAGACAAAGTTAGTCTTCTCCAGCTATCGAGTCACTTTTGTGGGCGGATGTTAAGGTACATTAAAGAGAAAGTAAAAGCTGCGTCCCCTGACATGTGGAAGAGAGTGCAGGTTATGGCGAATCATGGGGGTGGGGTACGGACATACGACACTAGGTAAATATACCCACTGAGGGTCGGGAGGGGTGGGGTCTTACACATTATTATTAAATTTTCACAGCACTACCTATGCGCAGTGTTATAAATTGCCGGACAGAGGCAACTGTATGCCTTAATACATTTTTTCTTCTTAAAATGTCCAAAATTTGTCAGCTGCCGTTTTGATCTGAAGCAAGACTTTGAACTATCAAAGTTCACTCAGAAATTGATACCATTCTTTACGGCAACCCTGCTCTGCCAAATACTAGTTATGAAAATATCTTTAGTCATGTGCATAAATACATTGTCCGAAGTAAGCGCTTCGATTAATGAATAATATGTCTTAATATTATTATGTCCATTCATTACGTCCATTCATTATTGTTCATGTTTCTGATGGGAGCGGGCGGTAATAAGTTACATAACTTGTGCCCAATCCATTTCAACATTGAATAAAATATGTTCAAACAAACAACTGTATACTTAAAATGTGCATTTGACCCAAGAATTACAAACGTTATGAAAACGTTACTGAGTTGAAAACAGTCGTAAAAACCTGCAAACGTTGGGCCGAAACATTTGCTATGACATTAATCAAATGCATCTCTATCGAACAAACATTTCTTCTTTAGTTTTCACTTTAGCCATATGAGCGTAATGTGGGTATATTACGTTTTCCTTCTTTTCTCATCAGCTGTGTGGACCAGAGGTCTGAGTACAATTGAGTGTTTATAGTGAATGACACAGCGGTACAAAAAAAGCAAACTAAAGTTCAATGTCCCAGAAAGACAAGTCTGCAACTGAACCGCGCTCTTGGCTTGTACTTTAACCACAGATCATGCCATATACACGGATGTTCCGGTTACACGACAAAAGTATGTAGATAGTCCAGTTTGGACCAGACTATCCCGTGACTGACATCATGAGTATCTACCTGCGCACTTTGGATAAGTTGACATGCATCAACAAAGTCCGCGACCCGATCATACGATCCCATTAGTCGCCTCTTACGACAAGCATGGTCTGCTGTAGATCACTTGTAAGCCGGCTATTCACGGGAGGGGGGTGGTTCCTCACGCCCGACCGTGTCATTAAACGAAGACATCTACGTTGGTACTGATCATAAGAAAACTGTCTGGGTTCTTTCCCTTTTGACATGATGTCAGTTTCAACCTGTTTACCAACCTCTGACCAAACTTTATACTTCTTCTATCTAACTGTCAGCAAGTGAGTATTGATTTGTACCGTCCTTCAGGGACTGCACTACCACAGACATCTGTTATTAAAGAAATGTTTTGTGTTTTATATTTTATTGTACAAGTTAAAGTTTGTCATAGTTTCAGTCAAAATTATTTGTCTGGTGTTGTGAAGTAATATTTTTGTTGTTTACGGCGTTGAAAGGAGTATCAGACACTCACCTGCAAGGAAAGGTTGGGAACCTGCTTTAAATTGATATGAGGGCGCACCTGCGTAAATCGAACTTAGCAACATGACTAGTGCAATTCTATATCGTGTGGGTTTTTACGATTATGTCGACAAAAACATCGTTGATCGAGCGATGCAGTCCATCAGTGTTACAAGGATCAGCTACTCAGTCAATGAATTATATACTTCCTCGGAATAATGTATTCCCATAAGAAGAAGAGTCCGCTTGACGTAAAACTATTCGGTAGTGGGGTAAAATACCATTGTTATTGGTCAATAACACTTATCAAATCTTCGGCTGTCTGTTGGTCAAAACATCGGTCATCCAGAACAATAATCATGTAGACGGTTGTCCACCATTACACAAACATCATCGGTCGTCCATTAAATAATCATGTAATCATTTCAGTACCATATCATCGGCTGTTTATTATAGAATCATATCATCGGCTGTCCATTATAGAATCATATCATCGGCTGTCCATTATAGAATCATATCATCGGCTGTCCATTATAGAATCATATCATTGGCTGTCCATTATGGAATCGTATCTTAAGTTAAGAAAGTAAGATTGTTTATGGATAACAACTTCTTTTATTATATATGATGCGACGTTTCGGTATGAAACACTATTGTCTGACCTGTCCCTGCCTTTCTGCAATAATGTAGCCCTTTACTGAAACAAGGCTATGTTTTCCACATGTTCAGGATCTCCTATCTAACATGGTCCTTGTCTTTTCAGTTGTAGTTGCTTGCTTCTATAATAATTATATATTGTCAGAGCCTGAGCGCTGGTCTATATGAGCGCCGCCAGCTGCCCTCGGAGACGACCACACCTGGGACCAGCGCGGAGTTACCCATAATACTCAACACTGATGAAATCGGAGAATTTTTGTCAACATACTAATTATTTTGGTCGTCATTTCTACGACCCTTATAAGAGCCGGCAAAGAAGCGGGGAGATATGCCGCTTTTGTTATACAACAAACGCATTTCTGGGTTCAGATTATTGACATAGCGACTTGTTAGTGCCTCCCCAGATTGCCGCGGCACGTTCTCGTGCTAATGGTCAAAGTTTGAAAAAAGTGACAGTGATTTTTTTCAAAAGACAAATCCGCGGATGACGACCGCCGACCAGTGAGAGTCGCAAGCACGGCTGTGCTTTGTAAATGGCAATGTAAGTGTTCCAGTACAGAGAAACACTGTCAGAGCAGGTTCTTGTGATCTAAATGTGTATTTGAATATGAAAAGGCCAAGATCATATCACTATCATCCACTATTTGTACCAGGGCTAGGTTTTCCTCGCCAAAGACAATACTACTTCAGGGAAAAGTAATACAAAGCAAAGTCTGTTAACAAATTAACAAAAACATATCGGTCGCTTTCATTGGATGAATGTTGTTTCACGGCGCATTAATTCTTTATTTTGCGGCAAGGGTCGAGGTCGAAGTAATGCCATGAGATGAAAGTGTTTTGAAACATTGGGTTCGAACCTGATCAGTCAGTGAGACCAATGTTTATCCATGTATCTATGTTGAGCTTCTCCTAGAGCAGAAATATTTCGGCAACAAAATATACTCAAATCGTAATTTTATTAAATTCAAACTGACTGCATGTCGTATTACCGTTAATATGATTTCACTTCAGGTTTGTTTTATCAACGAGTAATAGATACAGAATCAGAGGTAGAATATAGTCTCAGGTATTCATGAATTCCTTACAACACACAACACTCTAAAAAGAAGAAACCTCCTAAATCCGGTTTGTACCATTCCTAATATAAATGTTTGGATTAAGAAGTGTCCGGATTACTCATGGGAACTCGTCTGCATCTGATAAATTACAAAATGCAAAAGTAAACACTTACCCGACTTTACGGAACAATGAATGTGATTCCGTGACTCGTAGTAGACCCAATCAAATCCTGATTCCACAGCGAGGCGCGCGAGCATACCATATTTGGCTCTGTCTTTATCCGATGTCGTGATATCTACGGCTCTGCCCTCATAATGCAGGGAGTCCTTGGAGTGAGTCCCATCCTCATCCCATGCCTCAGTGACCCGCAGCTTCACCCCCGGCCACTGGTTCATCACCGATATCGCCAACATATTCAGCTTCTCTTTACAACGCTGAAACATACAATGGCAATATATAACATGACCCAGTGCAGCAATAATGGTACAAACATACAAACTATCCCAGGACGGATTCTGCAATAAAAGAGGTGATTTGCGGAGAATGTGAACCTGTGTTGGGTTGAGTCAATCAAATTTTTCAAAATCTGTGTTTTGGCTCAAACCTACTATATTATCAAAATGAATGACCTAACATGGTCAGTATGTGTCTTAAATATGCATATTTCTTGCTCATTTCAGCTGCACGCATTAAAGTACTTTCTCGACTATTGTTTATGTCATTTAAAAAACTACACGAAATATTTATTTATATTTGAAGATATCAAGTTTTTAAAGGAAAGTTAAAAGTTTGGACTTTACGGAATATTTAAAGTATATACATCCCGTTACGCTAATTTCAATCTAAATGTGTCTTTGTTTTGGCTCTCAACAAATCCAAAACTAAAACTATATCCATTAAAAGAAAAATATCAGTCTTCGTATAAAACAGATGAACACTGAGCAACAGTGAAGAACTATGAATAAGCTTGAGTAAACAGTCTTACTGAGGATCTCAGGTAATGGAAGTGACGTTGAGTTATCACTCTTCTATTCTGAGATGCAACTACAATAAAGAGCATAGTTATTTGTAATTTTAGGGAAATGCATTCAGTCGTTTGTCACGTGTCGTTTACTATAGAAGTCCTATATCTATAAACTGATTCTGTGTTTCCTCGTTGACCCAGCATCAAGACAACCGATTTAGCCTTCAGTTGCCGTTTTCATATATCGTATGACTGTAACGACAAAATAAACGTTCATTATGTTCCGTATTTTATTTGGCTGTCCTCGGTCTGGCTACCGTCGAGTAGACATGCGGGAATAAAGGAAGCTTTAGGTGCTATATAATCGAACAAGGCCAGACCTGGACAAACACGCGTTATATTCCATTGTATTCCACAACTGGAGTTATTGGCATTAAATCCCCTGGTTTAGGGTTGAGATTAGGTCCGTGTTGCCCCGATATATCCCAGTGTAGAACATGGTAACAAGGTTACATTGACAGCCACGGCCCGACAAACGGCATCGACACTCAATGTCATGGTTGGTCGTCTTCCTGATAATTGTCCATGGTTGAGAACAGGAACATGTTAAGATTATTTCCTAAAATAGAAGCTTGAGTTTAACTCACGTCTCATATACTATTATCTCTTTCACTTAGTCTAAAGTATATATGAAATGGGCTGAGACAGATCAGTTATTTATTTTAACATATTGACTGTATTGATCCCTTCAGCGTTCCCGTTCTGTGGGGGCGGCGAGGAAGCTGAAGACCCTGGTTCGATTCCCTATATGGGTTCAATATTTGAAGCCCATCTGTGGTGTTCCCCGGTGTGATATTGCTGGAAAGTGTGTAAAAGCGGCGTAGAACCACAGTCTTTATTACGCATTCACTCACTTCAGTTCTTTGGAGTTCAGACATATCCTTTCTAAGTTGCTAATATGTTGAGAATAGATCATTCTGTTAAAGTTTGGCGAAAGTTTAGTAAAATGAAAAGCCGTTATAACTCTATTATACTGTCTGATAACATGGCTGCTCTCACTCCCAGAAATCCTGGCAAGCCGCTTTTTCATTTGAAACCAACAATGCATGTAATTCGAGACGTCGGGTTAATTTTCAAGTTCACTGGATCCCAAAGGAAACGCGAAAACCTAATAAAGTTCAACCGAGAAAGTCAACATTACGTAACTAAATATGCCCCTGGGGGTCATGAAAAACCGGAACGGCAAAAACGGATCGGGGCAAATCGATTATCGGAAGGCAACTATTATCCAAATTAACGTGTTTGTAAAGTGTCAAAAAGGTCACGACGGTTCACTCCTTTACCCATGATAAATCGATCCGCAGTGGCAACCTAGGGCGTGATACGCGTAAGGATACATTGGCATGGAGTGCTCAGGCCCTGATTCGACTGCTTTTATTAACCGGAAGCTAACAACGAGCTGCTTGTTCAGTGATGACGAATGCGGATTTTAATTTCTTTCGAGAATGAAAAATTTCCCTTTAATTTAGAAGTTGTACTAAATTAGTTGGCATGCCTCAAGGTATACCGTATGAGAGCCTTGAGAATAGCAGCGTAACCTGGAGAAGGAGACACGGTGGACCTCCTTCAAACCCATATGTGGTGTATACGAGTCAACCCCATGGGGCTAATCTCTACATATCGTGCTTCCAACAGCGTGTTTGAGTCCGGGCGTGAGGCATGTACATATCAACAAATATATTAACGCAGTCAATTTGTAACAAATACGATACTGTGTAGGAATATTAATGACATGGTTTAAATTTTCGAACCTTATTTCTTGAATACAGAAAATATCGAATAACGTCTACATAGTTTTCATTTCTTTCTGACAAGGAGTTTTTGTTTCGGAAAACATCTGGTTAAAACGTTACTTACAAAGTATGTCAACAAAATATTCACATGTCAAATTAAACACTGAAATAAATAAATGGTTTGACTTCTGCAAATAAATAAGTTAAATCCCCTGTTGTGTTTGTTGTAAAATATCAACAACGTAAGGAGGAGAGGTCTCTGGTATTACCATGTCTATTGGGAGCATGAATCTGGGGTCGGTTTTCACTGGTAAACACTGGTACGCTTTCTGAAGTCTGTCTCGTTTAAGATCTACCAACAAGGAGTCTGACAGCTATACAGAGCTTGTAAACACTCGAGCGAGAATTTCGTTTGCGCTCACACAGCTGTACTAGGGTGCAAGTGGCTTGAGATTCAATAAGACGTAACAGAGATTCGTCAAACCCGCGTTCTAACGAATGTTGCGGGTATAAACCGTGCCTTTCGCTAAATCGCCGAAACAAAACTTCAAATTGACATTCCATACATCGATTACCTCCCTTGTAATGAGGAATTGTGTTACAAACTGAATCCCGATCGCAGATGTTTGAACTGTAAGGGGTCTCAAAGAGGACCCCTTAGATGTAAACAACAGAATGGGGGTTTTACAACCCTGCCATTGTTCAAACAGTCATGGAGAAGTCCTGTCTGACCCTCTGCTCACTACCTTCCACCCCTGGCGCTCTCGACTGGCAAACACGACAAACAACAAATTCGGACATTTTGACCGAGTGGCAATAAACTGAAATTTACAATCCATAGTTTGACCCCAGTTTGCACGGCTTCGATGAAAGACGCGTTATTGCACCCTTGAGTTTTGGGTTATGTGCTACCAAGACCGTACACTCTACACCTTATACCTACTGTAACCTGGGCAGCCTAGCGTACACAGCTTATGCTCATTCCTATCAGAGAACGTACCTGCTATATATTTAACAAGTAACATGTCCCCGTGCAGGAGCCCCAGTAAAATGGTGGGAGATTCAGAAAATCTAGACTTGCTTCATTGAGGGCTGTTGCGTTTCATTAAGACCATGGTGGAACGGAAGCTCATGGTACAGAGACTGTGAGAAAAACTGTTTCAAGTCTGTAGGTCATGTCTGTGTTAAATCTACATCTAATATTTAATATAATTTCGGTTTCAGCAATTATTTTTAATCATCATTAGAATTAATGACAATTGGAGACGAATTACTGAAATACTGTTCTCGCAATTTTAGTTTTGTGTTACCTTTATGAAGTAAATCATACATGAATAGCCTAGAATGATTATCAGCTGGTAATTCATGCAGCATGCCAGTGAGTGAGTAGTATATGCCGCTTTTGGTCATAAGGCAGATATTTGAACTAGGGACCCCCTTCCCTGCTTGATCCTTGACAATACTTTTTGCACAATTGTGCAGATGAGAGTGGCAATGACACGGTTTAACTATGAATGAATGAGACCGTTCCAATGTTTGCCGCACAGCTACGGCAGATAAGGGTCTTTGTTTCTCACAACCCAGTCACCCACTACACTGTGTTTACAACTTTAGCAACTCCAGAGCCAACTGTTGTCCACTTCAGCGTCTACGACCCCAGCCGTCCCTGTGTTTGTAGGTTCCTCATCTATGTGATCCTTGGTAAACCCCAGACAAACCGCCACAGAAAGTAGGTGTATTTCCCCGGCACAATTGGTTTAAATAACTGTCAACTAGAGTCTTACAAGGCGATGTTAATGATCCAACGATAGGCGAACATGCCTGACAGTCCGCGATTGTCATGGTCTTATGGTTGTCGGCAGGAACAGTTTATCTGTTTCCCGGCAGGCAGTTTGATGTTAATGGTGGAGTTTTGTGGGAACTTTTCAATGAAAACGGACATGGCACTTTCACTGGTGATGAGGAATGGTGCTAATGTGCTGATTTGTGGACATTTTGCTTGAACCTCTGCGATGTTAACGGATCAGACAAATTTCAATGATAATAAAGAATGGTGTTAAGGTGCTGATTTGTGGAAAGTTTGTTTGCTTGAACCTCTGCGATGTTAACGGATCAGACAATTTCTCTGATGATGAAGAATGGTCTGAAGGTGCTGATTTGCACACTGCAATGTTAACGTGCATGACAATATTGCTGACGAGTAAGAATGGTGTTAAGATGCTGATTTGTGGAAACTGAAGGAAACTTTCCAGTGCCAAACGAATATGATATCACTGACAATTAAGAATAGTGCATGGTGCTGACATCTTTGTGGCAACATTTGCACTGTGAACAGGCATGACAATATCACTGATCCTGAAATATATTCTACGTGTTTAGTTGATGATACGTAGAAACGTGTAGTAATACGTTCATGAAGGACATCAGTTGATGTTAGCTATAGGATAACTGATGGATGTGTGTCAGTATCATAGCCAGGTAACCTGATTACTATAAGTTATCTTGATACATTGTGATAATAATTGATTATTAGTACCTGGTCATGTAAGGAGTGTATTGTTAATGTTAGTGCCATGTGATGAATAGACGTTACTGTTACCGCCTCATAATATGATGAATATGTGAATTATCTCGTGAATATAAGTAACTTACTTCCGGCAACTGTTCTGAACTAGATTTTGCAAAATACTCCATACTGTTTAAAGGTACTGTTTACACTGATGTACAATATATTGTGAAACGAATTCGTAACGTTGAAAACGTTATTGCCATAGGTTCAATAAATGATGAAACTCAGTGAAAATGAGAAAATTCTCAACAAAGCTTCACACTAAAACGCAGCTGTTATTTGCACATGCTTTTCAGCAAATTTGGTGCATGATTCTCATGCAATTCATCTGCAATAGGTTTTCAGTTAGTTCCCCAAATTAGTGGAGAAAGTCATCTTAGATGTAACCTTATATATGTGCATAACATAAAGTGAATGCTTCAGGTGAGTCTAAACTTTTGATGGGTGGTATATTATTGACTTTTTAATGAATACAAGTAATTAACAAAGCATGGTTTTCTGAAGAATATAAGTTCATACTTATACATGGTTTTCTTATTAATATAACTTGATACTTATGCATGGTTTTCTGATGAATAAAAGTTAATAGTGCCTGGTAGTCAGGTTAATGTGTTTAAAGTTTGGTCCCTTGTTATCTCATGACTATAAGTTAGTATGATTGTTCTACTCATTTCGACTATAACATTCTGTTTGAGGTCGAGATACTGTATTAGGATCTTGGCATCTGATGAATATGAACAGATATAGCCCCAGGTATTAAGGTGGATATAAGTCAATTTTACTGCCTAGTTACCCGATGAATATGGGTTAATATTACCGCTTGATTATCTGATGAAAATAACTTTATACTTGTGTATGATTATATTGTCGATATAAGTTTCTATTTCGCAGTTGCTTTCAATTTATTTCTTACTCCTAGTTGAGTAGGAAATGCACATTCGTGTCAACATTCACGAGGCAATTCCAACGAAACAACTTAGACAAATAAAAATACATTTAATCAAGTTTATTGTTGAGGGGATGTTAAATGCTCAGCACAAAATTGAGCTTAATTTACGAAACTGCCGCCACTTGATCAACTCAATCCCTTCAAATGACCAGTCACGTTACCAGTCACAGTTTCGAACTTTCCATATTTTCTCCCTCCCTACCCAAGCTTTATGATGAGTTTTGATTGGCTAAGAGCCCGGCAATAAAGACACGGAGACTCGAGAGGGTCGTAATATGGCAGGGTTATTGGCAAAATCTCCTCGAACTGATCCCAAAGGAGAGCCGTGTAACTATTACTCACTCCGTTCCTTGGCATGTCAGGTTTTCTTTCTTAGGGGTGGTCAAAGATCCTTCTCGCATTCTCAACTATTGTCAAATATTGCCACACGAGTGATAATGTCGATACTGCCCAGTCGATGCAATTTACACAAACTGCCCGCCTGCCAATATCGTCAGTGAATGATACCATAAAACATGCATCCGATGAAGCAAAAATATGTAAACAGGTTATCGTATCAATTTTATGAAGCACGACAAACGTATAACTGGTGAAATTTCGTAAAAAGAAGAACTGTTGAAATTAGCGACGGGAGTTTTTCCACCTACAATACACGTCGTTTAATACATAATATATTCCAGGTTGTCATACTTCAATGTACAAGATGAAACTAGATTTCCAATGATATGAATATAACCCCGTGTGCGAGTTGGTTCAAATCCAATATACAGGCTCAAACATTTGAAAGTGAAAATATTCATTCAAATCGTTTTACACTAAAACATTTTCCCGAAAAGTGCCGGGTGATATTTACCACCGTGTACATGTTTCATGAGAATATGTCAGGACTTGAAAATAACGCGCAAAAGTAGTCGCCAGTCCGGTGTCAGGATGCGAGAATATCCGTATATTTTGATAAGCCTGTTTTTCTCTTAACTAAAGATTCCACATATATGTGGGCTATTTTCACCAAGTAATGATTATGTGCTAACATTTCCCTCAATTATACGCCCTATTCAAACCGGCTACGTCCCCTGTATGAATAATACTCTGTGTGTATACAAGGCTATATCAAACGCAAATAACAATCCCTCTTTTTCCTGTTTTCAAAACAAAATTTCACGCATCCGTGTGTTTCACTGTACATAAACACTTGTAATGTTGTGATATGTATCACCTGTAGTACGTTCAGTACGGAGAAAAGGTTTAAGGCTGTTTAATACGGACTAACCCGTCGTATTCATCCACTCGTCAAATAAGACGAACAGCCCTGGCTACGCAGGAGTAAACATAAGGTGTACCGTCTATAAAGTGTGCAACAAGATGTAGCGTGTATAAGGTGTAGCGTTAAAAGGTGTGCAATAAGGTGTGCAATTAAGTGTAGCGTTTATAAGGTAGACAATGGGATGTAGCCTTAATAAGGCGTGTAATATGGTGTAGCGCTCATAAGGTGTAGCGTTTATAACGCGTGCAATAGGGGTAGCATTTATAAGGTGTAGCGCTCATAAGGTGTAGCGTTTATAAGGTGTGCAATTAAGTGTAGCGTTTATAAGGTAGACAATAGGATGTAGCCTTAATAAGGCGTGTAATAAGGTGTAGCGCTCATAAGGTGTAGCGTTTATAAGGTGTGCAATAGGGGTAGCATTTATAAGGTGTGCAATAAGGTGTAGCGTTACAAAATGCGTAATAATGTGTAGCCTTTTAATCGCTCATGAGTAGAATGAAACAAGATATTTTCTATTATTTCTAAACTGCAAACGGCAAAAATCTTTTGATGCATTATTTAATCTTGCCGTTAAACGAAATAACATTTGATAGATTGCTATTAAAGGTAACTGTGAAACAATGATATATAATTATATATTTTACATCATTCAGATTTCGAAACATTACACAGTAAGGTTGTGCTAAAGATTCTTGGCGTCAACATCGTGTTCCATTACTTGTTACTTGCCTGTAATCAATATGTGGCTATTTTGATTAATCGTAACTTGAAGAACACGGGAGCAAGGAGCTGAACATATCTAAGGTACCTCATCCCCAGTATCTATACCACTGTCATGTCGCGGTATATCTCGTCACTGTACGTCCATAACATATCTAAGGTACCTCATCCCCAGTATCTATACCACTGTCATGTCGCGGTATATCTCGTCACTGTACGTCCATAACATATCTAAGGTACCTCATCCCCAGTATCTATACCACTGTCATGTCGCGGTATATCTCGTCACTGTACGTCCATAACATATCTCACTCCCAACAATCGCTGATGATGGTTTACCTAACATCTAGTTTTCATCTGCTAGTAATACAACGAGAAGCTTGTCTCTATTTCGGTCGGAAAAACAGGGACGGTTCATTTGCAATCATTCTCGAACTAGGATCACAGGATCCTGATTACTTGTTTAGTTCGATATGTACTGTTGCCTTATCCCCGCCTCACAATAACGGCAACACATGGCGACACAACAACCTGATCACCATAAAGGCAACAGAAATTGAAATTCGGTATAGACTGACTAAATATAGAAGACTGAAAGATCAAAGCACTTTCGCCGAACAGTCACCGTAAGCTGAAGGGACATATTTAAAGGAGCATGTTCGAAACGTGTAAACCAATTTCTTAGCTCCTGTATTAGTCGTTAATTCTCTCATTTTTATTCAAGGGCAGTTTTCTGGAGCACAAACAGTGCCAGACGCTGACTTATTTCCGTCCAAAGACTCCCACATTCCGGTATTATCGGGTTTCAGCGTTATTAAATAGTGAGTTTTTCAGGTAAGTAAAGTAGAAGATAATCTCCAGTCCTTCAAGAGGGAGAAACTTATATTATTGACAATTTTCCTTTACCAGGTGACGGTAGAGACCGCCGTATTACCAGCTGGGGTTCTACAGAAAGCACCCGGGTACTGAGTGCTCATGGGTAATCCTACCCGGCTGAGTGTGGCTCTAAATACCATCGTTATTGTACTGCTCCCGAAACGCCGCCCAAACTCGGACAAAAGTTGAAAAGTTGCAATTTCTTTGTTTTCCGCCCAGACAAATCCCAATATTGACTGTGGGTTGATGGTAAATAATTCTCTTTTAAGGCAAAATAGTTCCATTGAAAGTTCGATAACTGCGTAAGCACCTTTAATACTAAGCAAATCGGCGAAATAAGTGCGGCTCTTCACATGTTTGAACGCGGTGTAATGTGATATAACTTAGAGTCAGTCTCGGTCTGACTTGATTGTCGCTATCCGCTCTAAGTATATCGACTTAAACATACCCTTACCTGAACGGCAAACAGCGGATGAGCAGAGAGTAATCATGGCTGCGTGATTTGCGACCATTACGTAAGACAGCCTTGTTGACTTATGTTTTATATGGGCGTCACAACTGAATAAAAAGATTCATCTATTGAACTAAGTATCGATGATATCATATATTTGTTGTATTTCAAATCAACGTGGCTGACAGTCCCAACTGGACTCACTGCCTGCACGAATTCACGTTCTCAAATATTTACACGCGAGGCTTTCTGGTATTGCTTTAACCGTAAATCAATGATTTATTAGCTCACTCATTGGGTAAAACGTCGTTATGTTTACACGCTGAATGTGGCAAATAGGGTGGAAGTTGCATCTTTTGTTTACATATAATTCAACTTTGCGAGTTCCAGTGTGTCTTTACTGCGAAGTCGTGAAATAAAACTTCGAATGTACAATCACCCCAAACAGTATGTTGCCCGCCCCCCAATCACCCCCTGAAATAATTGTTGCACTGTGTCCATTTCAAAACCACAATATCAGCTTAAAGGGACCCAATATTTTGTCCATCATCAGCAGCAGCAACAACAGCAGCAGCAGCAGCAGCATTTTCGGACACTGACAGCAGCAACAGTTAATGACATTCAAAGAATAGTCCTCATTGAGCTGTTATCATTACGAGTGTCGTCGTTATCATCATCATCATCATCATCATCATCATCATCATCATCATTGCTATGAATAAAACATGTTATCTTCATTATCACTATTGATTCTAACAGTAATAATTCATTTCGTATTGCACAGATGATATTGACGCAGCACCTAACATTAGCAGGACGTCTGAACCTGTTGGCACTCCAGTCCTACAAATCAGGCCTGTCCGAGAGCCAGTGCGAATGGACCACCATATTGCGGTGTGGTTTATTTCAGGTGGCCCATATTCTCACCAATGATCCGAGATCGGTGGAGAATCGGCGACCTCGGGGTTATCTGGGTAAACTTATCCATATGCAGCAAGTGAACGACTCTATTTGAAATGATAGATCACCCTCAGTGACAAATATGAAATTCATGATAATACCAGCTCATGGGTCCGCACCTCATATATCATAGCTCATAAATAACCTTACATGTTGAAACGCTTAGTGGGTGCGCTCGGTTGAGCCGTATCCGCTGAAATATCCCCCGATATACCCGATATTACACAGAAACTATCGATGTGCCAAAACCGTGTGATGGTATGAAATCATGAGTGAGTGAGTATGGTTTTACGCCGCTTTTAGCAATATTCCAGCAATATCACTGCGGGGGACACCAGAAATGGGCTTCACATTCGGGTCTTGGGCGTGAGGAGCGAACGCTTTAACCACTAGGCTAGCTTCCCCACCGCCCTACGAAATCATGACTAACACTAACGCAGTCAGTAATCATTTTATATGACAATCACTTCCATTAATCAAAATACATCGCCTATCTGTTCGTATATTTGTTGTTTATGTTTAACGCAATTGCATAGCTATAATACAGGGGTTTTTTTAAATAATCGAATCTGAACAATCCAGTGATTGATATCATGAGCATCGAACTACGCAACCGGGATACGCTGACAAGTTTGACCAACCATTCCTGTCGCGAGCAACGGTGTTTTTGAAAATGACTTAAGACCACATTGAGGATTTTTTTATTTGCGTTGTCGAACTCCCTGAACACCCCCCCACCCCCCTTTCAAAATTCCTGGATCCGCCCATGGTTATAGATAATAAAGAAGTTGTTATCTGTGAATGCTTCATGTCGTCTTCAACGTCACCGAACTTCCAAACGCCTGTTACAGACTTGGAAAAAACTTACGATCTGCGTCATTTCGACTACCCTACATGTACAATAGTAGCTTTGACATTACTGATGCTGATTAAACCGGCGTTACACCCGTACTCCGACTCACACTTACGGCTTCTCTTCTATTAGCCTGTTAAGGCGCGTCGCCCAGTTTGACCACACAACCCCATTACCACCTTTTACGCCCTAACATTTGCAAACTTATCTAACAAGCTACATTAGGTCTCACCATCATACGATAGCTACAAACAAAACAAAATTGAACTGTTATATACCCTTTAATATATTCGCCTGAGCCGACAATCACGCCTAAATCCCCGCTCCTCCCACACAGGTGAAACGACGTTCCCGATGGGGCAGGGAAACTTACCTTTCCCGCGAGGCGGATCATACTACATTCCACACAGCTGATTTCAACAAAGCCATTTCTAACCAGCCCGTAATGCCGGTATTTACACGGGGTGTTTGTATACTATTAGGGAACTATTGTTCAATTGTCTAAGAGCTTAGCTCCGCCAGTCAACGACGGAATGCCTCGCAAGAAAGTTGTTACGCCAATAGCTTTGTTTCACCCCCTAAGTAGGCCCCTACTTCGTGTGATCGCTGTATCATCCGTCTGATAAATGGAACTTTTGTTTATTGTCATTCAATATTTTGTTCTGTTACAGAAAGCGATTAAGAAAGCAGCACGTATTTCGTATTGTGAGAATCCCCATGCGGTGGCCTGACATGTAGGGGTCACCTGGCCAGTCAGAGACTGTCTGTGTCACGATATCAGTGTAGACAATTCGGAAGAGATCGGAACATCAAATCTATCAAGCAACTAAAATCGCATAGCTCAAAATGTTTTCAAAAGTATTGTAATGAAGGCGTTCATCAAGGTTATATTAGAAGTAGAAATATTTTATCAAAACTGACTAGTGGATTTGCCCAGTTTGTAAGACCTTTAAAATCGTCGATTTTTCAAACACCAGACTGAAATTGTACTCCACATTTTCAAAAGCATCGTGGAGAAAGCATTCCACGACGTTTAATCAGAAATAAAATATATTTCATAATAATTGTTTTGGTTGACAGAATCATAGAGATGAGTGAACGTGACACAATCAATATTAATCGTGAACAATGTTTGCAATTTCAAATTAACTTGATCAGTCATATGCATGTCTTTACTATCTAAATGTTCAGAGATTCCAGAACCACAACTATCATTTTGTATTACTGATGCAGGTTTCGCTTTCCACTTCATTCCAACTTGTCATTATTTTGTTAAATCATTGTTTGTTTCTGGCACTTCCACAGCGTTGTAGATCATATTATGTTCCTTAGTTAGAATGCCGAATCACACCTGCTGAATTAGTTTATTTCTTTGCATGACATTGTTGCCGCATAGATTTGCACTCCTGTTCCCACTAGCATTAGTCGTTTAAGTTTATAAAAAGAATAATCCTTGCTTTTACTAAACTCATGTATATTTCTTTTGACCGAGACAAATTAAGCGCTGTAAAATGCAGACATGCCTTATTTTGTGGCACAATTCGCACAGCGATCCAACTTTTTAAATCCCCTGTTAACGTGATGATCCCAAAACAAAGTTCTGCTGTAAACGCGATGATCCTTTCTGGTTGTCCGGGATCACATCCCCAAACCACACCACTATAGCCTTACAAACAACATTTCCCAAAGTCGTAACATTTCAGTCTCAGTCGCAGTGTTTGTCTACACGGTGAACTTTAGCAGCAATGAACGAAACACGCAAATCAGCTTGATCGGTATTTATACAAAGATTCAAATTTGAATGAAGTGCAGCAACAGGGTTTAAAAGCTGCAGAATGTTAACACTAGTTTTTGTAAGCGTCTGTTAACTATGTCTGGAAAATGTTTTGATATTTTTTCCTTAGTTTTAGTTGAAAACAACTGTGGTGGATAGATACATTTTACAGAGACCTCTATCCGCACACACACTAGACGTTTCGGGCGATAACGTGATAACGCTTGACGTTTATGGCGGCCATAATCCGAATGTATCGTGTTTATGAAATAATACTCGTGAGTGTCGGAGGCACAGACCTTAAACATAATAACCGTAGAACTTCTAGGCTAATCCCAACGTTGCGTCCACCTAGAGCATGAAAGCGTGCTAGAGGTCGTTAATACGTGACTATGTTGATCGCCAGGGCTGGCTCAGACATGTGAACCCTTAGCTCCTTCCACAGAACACGACCCAGGACCATGAAATCAGAAAATAACTAACTATTACCGCCAATCACTGAATATTTGTGGCATGGAATCTCCCGTGGCGAATAATTCATTCGTGTCGCTCCCTTGCTGAGACCCGACTTTCTCTGAGCTTGAATATGACTAACAGCAATTTTCTCTTAAAATTAAAAAATTATTATATTGCCTCGAGCAGTAGTCCCCTACGGTTGTCTGTTCCTACGTTGCTGTCACTGCCGCTACGGCCAGCTCCAGATTAAGTTAGGACTGAGTAGAACTCGGGGATGCACAGATTAACGACCACTAAACTGTTTCTATAGAGATGAATAACATGGAACTTAACGCCAATTGATCTGCATTTAAACGTGTAAATTGTTGTTGATAAATTTGATTCTCGATATTTCCTATTCAATTTCTATCCAGAGTCGACTTTGTATCACGACAAAGTGCAATTTGAGCATTATAAATGTCGTTATAATTCTAACTGTATTCACGAAAACAACGGGCCACGTGAGTGATTATGACTGTAATTTACACCTGTACAACATTGGATATCGCGTTGCAGACATGGTTTCCACAGTTAACAAGTGATGGTAACGTTGTTATAATAGAATTTATTTACAATGAAATTATGCAACTCTGAAATAAGGTAATACTGTATAACGGACGGAAGATCCACAACAATCAGCTGTACAATACCTATTGTTACCTGAGCGTTAATTAGGTACATACAGCAGAGTTATGACCCCGAAATGACTTCTCAGTTCTATAGCACGACTATGATTAGCCAGACCAACACAACCCCCACTGGTTAACACTGCCATGGACCAACAATGAAATTAGTCAATATGGTGTACGGGCACTTGTTAGTGTAAACGTGGGTCTGAAGGTCTGAAGTAGAGGCAATTCCTGGTCGGTCGTGACACACAGGCATGGGTATACACACACAAGAATCTCACCAAACATGTTTCTGGTGTTGTTAACAAGCTACAACCAGACTGTGGTTTTTCGAAGAAAGGCCTACAGGATGAGGGCCGTTTCACTTCTAAAGGTCAAGTTCATTTTGACATTTTATTTTTTATAATGCGGAAACGAAAGTAAATATGAAAAGGTGCACTGCACAATGACATAACACAAAACACACTGTCACACATGCACACATTGTCACACACACTATGGCACACAAACACTGTCACAAATACACTGGCAGGCATGCAGGCGCACACGCACACACACTGACATACGCAAACATTGTCACACACACTGACACGCACGCACACACACACTCACACAAACTCACTGACTCACTCTACCAGTGTGGTCAGCGTCGTCCAGTAGTGCCCGGGTCACGATGTGGGGTCAAGGGGGTTACGTTGGGAGGGTGATGGTGTCGAAATACCTGCAGATACGGACATAACAGCAACTGGTTTTCAACCAATGTCCCCTGTTTTATTGGGTTTTGGTTACAACCACAAAATCAAGGTAATAACTGTAAATGTGTTTCGGAACCTTAGTTATAAAGATTCATTGGTTGTGGGTGAGAAGTGTGGGAGAACTGTCGTCACCGTCTTTGACTTTAGTGTTCGGGCGTCTTCTGATGTAAACGGTGCCGAACGGTCAACCAATGACAAACTGAGTATAACAAATGCACTAAATATAACAAACTGGGTATAAAGGAATATCACTTCGATACGCTTCAGTTGATCGAATAACCAAGGAAAATGCTTTAATAAATGTAATATAGATATTGGGATCGTGCTTGTGTTTGATTTCACTCAAACACTGTCACGGTTTCATCAGTAATGTTGTTTTTGGACCAAATGCTCGCACAACCAATGTATTTGGAAAAAAGGTATATTGCAGATAGTACACACTTTATGCCGTGAAACTGTAGTAGGTACAAGTACCGCTCATGTCATTATTTCCACCACCGAAACGTGAAACATTTCGACTATCATCGTCCAGTTAACCGTGCTATAACTCAATTATTGTACAAGGCGCCGATAGAGCCAATTCTCTCACTATCAAGCACAATCAGCTACTACTGTTATGTATTTCGAAGACTCCAGATCGAATTAAAGTCTTGTTACTCCAACTGAGATACAGAATGAGTATATGCGACATTGTCACCAAAGATGTCCACCCATCCAATACGTCTGATGATCATCCGCTAAAACAATGGTAATACCATAAACTTGTGAGGTGGGGTGAGGTGAAATTGGGTTTAACGTTGTGCTTGAGAATATTTCGCTCATATGACGACGTGCATGCGAGTGTATGTGAGGCTGCTTGTACTAGCCCAGACTTAAGCTGGTTTTATAGTGCTAGCCCACTGAGATACCATGCCGCAGTGAAGCATGAATACCCTACTCAGACACATTATACTGACTCCGAGCCGACCAGTCCTTGTTGTACCCTTGAATGCCGAGCGCCAGGCAGGGACCAACAAGTACCATATTTTAACGTCGGCTCGTAACTTGTATCTACTATAAATATACTTAGTTGCAAGATTATGTTTTGGGTTGGAGTTCTTCATTATAATTTAGTTCAATTTTAGTCAGTATCTGTGATTCTTTTTGCATTCCACCCAGGCAAAATACAAGACAACCTTGGAAATATTATTTGGCCAAAATATTACAAAGGTTTACAAAACCCTTTCCATTCTGAAATAAGTCGGCGCAACACTTCAAACCTATTGTCGCAGACACAACTATACAGATACATCACAATAATTGTTTCTAGATAGTGAATTGTATAGTTTGTGTATAGTTTAGTTTCCCGACTGCTTTGATTATCATACTTGTGGGTATTGTCATATTGACCATATGCTGCTTACCAAACAACCAATGATTTATATCGATTTGTTAGATTTGTCAAATCCGTTCAATTAAAAGAATAAGAACCATGACTCTCACGAGGCGTGATACCCGTTAAGGTTCATTGTACCGAAGAATATCGCCAATTAACCTTGACTTTACCTTGTGAAAATGTCACACATACCTGTCACAGACATTCTCTGGTGGATGTCACCGCCTAGATTCTCCAATCATCACATTCCAGCCGCTTAAAACCTCTTTCATTCATTCAAACATTGACTCTTTTGTTTTCGCCCACCGATCGTGCTCTCAGCAAGAAAACAAGTCTAAGCCAGAGGCAGCCGCACAATAGATCGCGCCACCAAAGCCTTGGACTTCAGAAAGAAAGTGTTTCAAGTTGAATATACAATTATACCATATAGAACTACATATTCTCTCTTTGTGGTCTTAATCCGCCGGTTACATCACTACTTGGTCTGTGTGTACTGGGGCGTGAAAGTTCAGAGGAAATAGTTCACGAGGATTAGAACCCACGAGGCGACTGCAAAAAGTCGACCAAAGTAACCATCAACCAAAAATCATTGATTGCCTCTGAACTGTTTCCATGCTGGTAACGTTTCATCCTGTTAATGAGTATAATTGATCTGAATGGTGTCTTGCTATCAATCGTATGTGTAATGGTATGGACGTTGTGGAACTTAAATGGATAGTAATCTTACATTTCGCTGTACACCTTCTGCCACAAACGTCTTCAGCAACAATTTACACCAGTATTGTAAGTTACTACACATCCCTAACCTTGAGATTAAAACGTTTGCTCGTCACGCTGTTATGATTCCAACATAGAAACAACGCGTGAAGCCAATGTTCAGAGTTCCCTCCATGTGTTCTTGATGTCACATTGAGGATGTCATATCAGACATGTGCTTCTCTTTCAATGTGTTCCGTTATTTCTGTCCATCAGTATATGTAGTCAAGGTTATATATTATGAATTAGTAACTTACATGTCAGTCGTATTTGAAGATCATACCACCTGCAGACGTGTCTGTGTATGTATGTGTATGTATGTATGTATGTATGTATGTATGTATGTATGTATGTATGTATGTATGTATGTATGTATGTATGTATGTATGTATGTATGTATGTATGTATGTATGTATGTATGTATGTATGTGTGTGTATGTATGTATGTATGTATGTATGTATGTATGTGTGTGTGTATGTGTGTGTGTGTGTGTGTGTGTGTGTGTGTGTGTGTGTGTGTGTGTGTGTGTGTGTGTATGTGTGTGTGTGTGTGTATGTATGTATGTGTGTGTGTGTGTGTGTGTGTGTATGTACCTGTATCTGTATGTCTATCCCTCTAGGTGTAAGTATATGTCTGTCTCTGTGTGTGTCTGTTGTTTTTGTGTGTGATCATATCAGATGAGTGCCGATGTGATTGTTACAGTACACCAAGGCTAGTTGATAGACTGTAGTTCCCGGACTTAGTATGGACTGTATTTACAAAATTGCATGACGATGTCGGCACTGACTTCAAATGTTGGGAACTGTTATGCTTTCAGAAATACTCATATGCCAACATAGTTTCAAATTATGCCAAGGTGAATATATTCTATAGCAAGATAGTCACATACTATGCCAAGATGGATATATTTTATACCAAAATGGTCACATATTATGCCAAGGTGAATATATTTTATACCAAGATGGTCACATATTATGCCAAGGTGAATATATTTTATACCAAGATGGTCACATATTATGCCAAGGTGAATTTATTTTATGCCAAGATGGTCACACATTATGCCAAGATGGATACTAGTATATTTTATACCAAGATGGTCACATATCATGCCAAGGTGAATATATTTTATACCAAGATGGTCACATATTATGCCAAGGTGAATATATTTTATACCAAGATGGTCACATATTAGCCAAGGTGGATATATATGTTGTACCAAGATGGTCACATATTATGCCAAGGTGAATATATTTATACCAAGATGGTCACATATTATGCCAAGGTGAATATATTTTATACCAAGATGGTCACATATTATGCCATGGTGAATATATTTTATGTCAAGATGGTCACATATTATGCCAAGGTGAATATATTTTATACCAAGATGGTGACATATTATGCCAAGGTGAATACATTTATACCAAGATGGTCACATATTATGCCAAGGTGAATATATTTTATACCCAAGATGGTCATAGGTATATATTTTATACCAAGAACATATTATGCCAAGGTGAATATATTTTATACCAAGATGATGGTCACATATTATGCCAATATTATACCAAAGGTGAATATATTTTATGCCAAGATGGTCACATATATTATACCAAGGTGGTCATATATTATGCCAAGGTGAATATATTTTATACCAAGATGGTCACATATTATGCCAAGGTGGATATATATGGTCACATATGAATATATGCCAATGGTCACATATTATGCCAAGGTGAATATATTTTATACCAAGATACCAAGATGGTCACATATTATGCCAAGGTGAATATATTTTATACCAAGATGGTCACATATTATGCCAAGGTGGATATATATGTTGTACCAAGATGGTCACATATTATGCCAAGGTGAATATATTTTATACCAAGATTGTCAAATATTATGCCAAGGTGAATATATTTTATACCAAGATGGTCATATATTATGCCAAGGTGAATATATTTTATACCAAGATGGTCACATATTATGCAAAGGTGGATATATATGTTGTACCAAGATGGAGATATTTTATATCAAAATGGTCACATATTATGCAAAGGTGAATATATTTTATACCAAGATGGTCATATATTATGCCAAGGTGAATATATTTTATGCCAAAATGGTCACATATTATGCCAAGGTGAATATATTTTATACCAAGATGGTCACATATTATGCCAAGGTGAATATATTTTATACCAAGATGGTCACACATTATGCCAAGGTGGATACTGGTATATTTTATACCAAGATGGTCACATATTATGCCAAGGTGAATATATTTTATACCAAGATGGTCATATATTATACCAAGGGGAATTTATTTTATACCAAGATGGTCACACATTATGTCAAGGTGGATACTGGTATATGTTATACCAAGATGGTCACATATTATGCCAAGGTGAATATATTTTATACCAAGATGGTCACATACTATGCCAAGATGGATACATTTTATACCAAGATGGTCACATATTATACCAAGGAGGATATATTATTATACTAAGATGAGCCCTCATTATGCCCGTGTGGATATACATTATGCCAAGGGAGACATATATTATACCAATATAGCCATATATTGTACATCGATCAAAAAACGAATCTGAAATTGACCACACTGCATCGTTAGAGCTGACATTCACGGTATATCATCCATTGCACTAGGTGTACGAGTAACAAAAATTCAAAATCATTTCCACAGCTGTTAATGACAAATAAGTTCCAGATTACTATCCCTTAATACCAAACGTTTATATTCATAACTCGACAGCACTGGTAAAAACACAGACATTACCAAGGGCAAGACAGAGGGTATATCCGTGTTGAAAACACCCTCGTAGAATTTCCGTATCAAATATCGGCATTCTTAAACTCACATGCAATGTTCGCATATCATGCTGTAAAACAAACATCATAATAAAACCCTTGTCAACATGCTGGAGTACGACTACCTACCCGAGCAAGTGACAGTCAATATATCTCCATTCCAAATGAAGCCAACTATTTGACAACTATGACATGAACATATTGCTATGGACGACTTTCTGTGTGATCAAGGCTAAGACAACGCCTCTCATTGTGGGGTTTCCACAGCTTACGGCGACTTCTTCAACTCCAATGAAAGCGAAATCCTAAGATGGCCGTAGTATTTGAATCGATCCCCACTTCAACTAATCCCAGCGGTTCATATTTCTGATTTAAAGATAGTTTGATAAAAATCTGAATCACAAAACGTGTATATTTGAATTAAATTTCATACGTGGACAGAAACTAGAATTTAAATTAGTTGAGAGAAAATGTCTTTACATTTTACTTTCAATGGACTAGTCTACAGATACACGCTAAACATACAATCAACGGGTGTTGGCTCATACCAGCGTTTATAGGCTTTTCTGTGATGGGTTGGGCAAGTACCTCGAGCACACTACATATTTTAATATTCAAAAATATGGAAGATTATGAAGTTTTAATCTAAAGGAAAATAAGAAAACCAGAAAAACAATAAAACTATCAAAACTGAAACAAACCTTTCATGTATAACACTGCGCTAGAAGTAAACACTGCTCAAAACGTTCCAAAATGGGTATATTTTTAAAATGAATATCTTAACATAAAATTCGGTTCAATTACTACTTGTGAAATGACATACTGGAATCTAAGTATACAACATATCCCTGTACGTCACGAGGAGAGATGTCTAGATAGCTCCATGCTGATGGCTAGATAGCTCCATGCTGATGGCTAGATAGCTCCATGCTCATAACAATGGATTCCATCATTCATATTCCTTGAACTTTGTTATATATCCCGCATTTGTAACAGAAAAAGAAACTTTTCCTGCAGAGATGTTTCACATTAGGCTTGTTGACATCGTTGTTGAAAGGCTTCATTTCTCAACCGTGAAAATGATATAAATCATTACATTTCAGCCACGTCTCTGCACTGTTTGAAACACCTTCAGAAAGTGCCTCTCTGCATAGTTACTAGATTCCCCGTGGGACAGTCAACGCACTCTACCTGTGATAATCAGGGAATAGAACTCTAGCCAATATTAATTCATATACAAAATTTCTAGCTTCGGGTAAAATGGTTTGAATGATAGCTATTTCCTTAAATGTTCTGACATTAGTATGAACATTGTTTATAGTGGACTATAACTTGATCATATCGCTGAACTCTGAACAGCAAAGTGTAGAATTTTAGGCTAGCTGGGGTGTTTATTTTTTGCATTCTAATGAGTGATTATGTGAAATGGGGGTATTTATTTATTGCATTCTAATGAGTGATTATGTGAAATTGGGGTATTTATTTATTGCATTCTAATGAGTGATTATGTGAAATTGGGGTATTTATTTATTGCATTCTAATGAGTGATTATGTGAAATTATAATTATGCTTATATGACAAATGAGATGCATGTATATATCTTTTCGAATGAACGTTTCAATTAATACATAATTGTGCGAACATACAGGTGTATCAAGTTTAGTTAATTGTTACAGTATTTATGGCTTGGTGTTTTTGGTGTTCGATTGATGCGATATTCTGGGTACTTTCGGAATCACGTTTACAGGGTATAAACATATTTCGTGTTTAATAAGATGTGAACACTGACGTCGTACCTGAAGCATATCTCTGAGAAGTGTTATATGTACTTTGTGTAGTGTTGATGAAGATACGTACTATATAACACCTGGTGAACGCGGGGTTGTTTTGTACTACGAATCAACGCGTCATATCTACCACGTGGTTGAATAATATATTTTCTAAAATACATTTACACTATTCGCTGCTCGTCATGATTTCTGTGAAATCGATATAAATTCTGAATGGGTCTGCGTTTCGATCTATGAATTAAGGAGTTAAATCACCCAGTCCAATAATCCACTTACTTAACCCTGCAGGTCGCAATCTGGTATTTACAGACAAAATACAGTGTCAAGGTCGTTCGGTAAACTCCAATCTGTCATGAATTATATTCCTCTACTGCGTTCACACACTTTGAAGACTGAAATTCCCCATGTCACCATGCACTTGTGGTACGCCCGTAGTCTTCGATATTGCCTGTTGTTATGGTAGCCGCTCCTAGCACTTACTGGTCAAGTGGCTATATTCTCCACCCGAGCCAGATAATATATGGCCCCACGCTTACTGAATGCACTTAAAACAACCCAGTTTGGCTGCAAACGTTCTCTAGACATTTCTTTTGTAAGGCAAGTTGTTCAAGTTGATCGTCGTAATCATGATGTTGTTTCAGTTTTCGAATCGTATGCAAATAATTTTTCACAATAAAGAAAATACCCACTTAGTACGATAATACTGGGTACAGTATTAGGTATCTTCATACATTCGCTAGCCCGTGTATACAACCCACGTTTAAGCTTCGACTGTAGTAATCGCAGATATACACTTAGGCAACTATCCAAGGAGGGTTAAACATGTTAAACACTATGATAAGCAATAAAATCAGAGACAAAAAACTACACTTGTATTAATCTCCATGAACTATGAATGATTTTTTTTAAAAACACAAATTGTGTAAAATGTTTTCTGAAGAGTGAGCTGCTTCCATTAAGAGCTTGAATATATTCCCCTGTTAAAGCATCCCAGCTTGTCTGGTAGTACACGTATTATGAGACATTATAACACTGGGAGTGTTTCCCTCGTCATATACAATCACACCATTAGTATAAGCGAGTATCTCTATGACGCCGGTCTCTTTGAAACGAATGAAGACTACTTTCCAATAACTCCCCTGTGTGAATAGCGCTAACAACAGTGAAATATCCGCGATAAGTGTAGCATTGATTTTTCCTGCATAAAGCAAGCAATAGAGATTTGTAGGCAGTAAGTCACTGGGTTGTGAGCTGGATATAGCCAAATAGGTAAATGTCCACGCTATAATTGTACACGCATTGAAATATACATTTTACGTCGTTTAATGATAATCAGATATGTGTCTGGAAAGTAATGTCTGTGAATGACTATTTAAGAAATATAATTTAATTCATCACAAACTTATATCAGTATCACTTAACGTTTTCGTATTGCGATCGGATTTCTTCCCTAGAAATTCATATTTCTTAATTCTTCCAATTCCACAGTTCGTTACTTGCAGCGCTTTCCTCCTGGTTGTTCTGGTTGGGGCGTCCGGCAATATTCAATATAGACGTTTACATTTAAAGGAATATTTTGTTCATTGATTCAGCGATGGATGAAATGTCCAAGTACAATTATATCATAATGATTCATATTAGTATTTTGTTCTAAAAATAATAAACAAGTTCTTAAACTGTTGTGTGCGCCGTAAAAGAATTTAACGATGCAACTTACACTAGACAAAACCATCAAACCCGTTGAGGCATACAAAGGAACGCTGCTCTGCCTTTTACGAGTACGCTGGAAGCTTTTTTTTACTATATTCTCAAATGTCCGGTTAACCTAACACTAGAGGCTTGGTGAAAAAGCTTTCAATATACCCTTACCGCTCCTACGTAAATTGAATGGCACGAAAATAGTTAACAATGGAAATATTTTCAAGTATTTTATTTTAAAACAGTTTTAACGGACAGCAACGAGAAGTGTCTCACCCCCTGTCGTTGTCCAAGCCTGCGACATCACGTACAAGCGACACCTAGTTCAGAGAGGTTTATTTCGCATGCTTTTCAGGTAAAGATGTTGATTTCAGGTTTTCACTATTTACTAAACACACTGGGGTTCATTATTTAGTGAAATCTAAAATCATTTTCCTCCGTCTCTCAGCTAAATCTGCCATTGTTTAGCGAAGAAAGACAAATCCTTTTCGATAACAACGTCTCGGTGTGTATTACAAGCAAATCCACTAGCCTCACTTTTTCGTAATGGGGTACATGGAGTGTTGTGTGTCGCCTTACGTCCCCCTAAGCAACGCTTATTCAATATGTATATATGTGATATACCCAACGCGACAGACAAATGCTTTATGACAAAATGGTCCTTTGAAATAGGGAAAAAAGCATGGAAAACATACACATATTCACCATCACAATATACTTAAAGTAAGTCCTAAGGAATTTCAAAGATCGTATTCTCTTTCATTTTTCTGTCAAAGTTCAAAATATCCTGTAAATAGATACCTCAATATTTTATTTGTAAGCTTAGTTTTCATCGACTTCAGAATGAAGTTGGTCAACGCTACCTTGTTAATATTAGCTGATTATAGCTGGTTGAAAATGCATATTTCCCCTTGTCATCCACACAAACTTAAAAAGACAATCCATTTCTGCTATCCCCATAAATAATAGTAAAATAATTTCTGAAATTAAGATTACAATACTGGTAATGTATAAGTGACTTCAACTTTGGTAATAGAGACCTCACCGAACATTCTAGATAACTTGATGTGAACTTACCTATGACTTAAAAATAATATTGTTATTTTTTCTCTTTAAATCAGATTAAAATGACGTATTAAAGAATATCTCACCTCTGACATCATACGATCAGCGCCCGTTCGCTCCTCATCTTTGAACTCAATATTAGAGTTCTCATTTGAAACCAAATCTTTAAATTTCGCGTCTTCTTTAGTAATTGCCCCGTCGCTTAACCCGCTTGCTCCGATGGTATTTTCGGAGACATTAGGTACATGTTGTTTAAATACTAGGGGGGTGAGTTTCCTGGGTCGTCTCCTCCTGCCCGACCCCCTCCCAGGCCCACACTGAAGGGACAGCGGGGTGACGAGTAGCAGAATTATCAGTACCGCTTGTACCAACTTCAAGGAACAATGCATGGTATATAACCTGGCAACCAACCCAATATGTGCGGAAAACGTCCTCCTCACAAGACTGTCCCTGATGAAATTCCGTCAGGATTTGAGAAACATCACACCGAGGAGTATAAAAATATATATATGAAAGCCTTTGGTTCTAGTCTCCCGAGTTGAACTTGTCCTCGCCCGTGTCTTTGCTCAACTCTGTATTGTAATGATTATATCTCACACATTTATAATAACAGTAGTAAAATCCAGATAGCGCTCCAGCACCAGGCACATGGTTAATAAACTCAGTTGTTGTAAATTCAGCCTTTCAAAATTGATTGGCACACCGCGGAGTATATCCTCACAGACTTTTCTCGCTCGTGATTGGTCGATCCTTCCCGTGTTCACCCCCATGGTTCGGCCCTAAAACAAAAATAAAATCCATTTCACATCATAACTCATTCTTGTCGACGGTTTAAGAAAGCCCAATAACTGAAAAAAGACGTTTTACACATGTAGTCATAAAAAACAGGGTCAATAGTAGATTCCCCAAGTCCCAGCGACAGCCCTGTTCAGATGGTAGAATGAGTGACCGAACTTACCAAGCTCCGCTCAAAGTATACCGTCACATCTCCCTAACACCTTTGTATATTTCGCCGCTCCGTCTAAAGGGGCTTCGGGCTACACTATCTTCCCTACTGGACGCTGAGTTTTTCACTGTATTGACTTAAAGGCAGCGTTTCAACCAGCTGGTGGTTATATGGGCTTCCACACTCTCGGTGTCCCGGCTTGCCTCCACGGGGGGCTCTCATACTGGACAGGCGCATTGTTATGTCACTACGTGTTGAGTGTATTTACACATTGTCTATAACACTCGAAAGATAATTGCCCATCTATGAGACTGCATAAACGACTTTCTTACTGACGGTTAGGATTACTCTGAATTGTATTCAGATTATTTAAAACCTGTTAACAAGAATTAACATTTTATCCTTGATTTGAAGCAATCGCGTGACTTAAAATGTTATCTAATAGTTTTTAAGTAAAACTGGTTCATTTTAGTAAACCTAACATTTGCATATATTTAACTCCCATGGATGGATGTGCACTCTGTTTCCTAACTGCTCGGGATTCTTGAATATATTCAAGCTAATTATTAAGACAGTGTGTACAGTTCATAATTTGGGCGTTATTATCTTAAAAGAACCTTCAGAAATTTACATACGTTCATACAAAAGAAACCACAGTCAGTATATAAATTAATTCAGAAGGCAGTGATGTAATTAGTTCGAAAGTCCATTCCCAGTATAGGAATATAGGAAGTACTGACAAAATCTGTGTCGACGAGTTCCTTGAGATGTATGCGTACTTAAAATCTGCAATTACGCAATGATAGGGTGGCGATGTGGCATTGTAAGGAAAGGTATTGAAGCTCTGTATGTGTAGTATATGTGGCGTCCTTGTAGTTAATCACACCAGTACTACAGACAGCAGTATACTCCATACTACAGAGTGTCATGTGTCCCTATTCTGAAACCTTGTTAATCCAGACACTAGTTGAGCCAGGGTTCACTACATATGGATAATGCGGACACATGTTTGCGTATAGAACAATACTGTATTATGTCTGTGTGTTTGCTGTTTAAAAGTCGCACTCGCTAATCGAGAACTTTCCGAATTTCTGTGCACTAAATATCGATATTAAGACACCTGAGTATCAATACCGTGTTATGTTTGTTAGTTTTTTAACGTGTCACTCGGCAATATTCCAGCTATAGGTTGGCGGCCAGTAAATACCGGGGTCTAAACGAGACAATCCAGTGATTGATATTAGGAGCAACAATCACGCCGTCTAGGCACTAGAACACGCTATCAAGCAAGTCGCCGAGCCTGACAACCAGACCTATCTGGCCACCTCTAGCCACCTGGGGACATATACTAACTCACAACATACAAGAGGTTACGGAAAGGTTTCGCTATATAAGTCTCTTGCTGTCTCTGCACACTGATGACAGTACACAAGCCTTCTGCTGATGACGTTAGACAATCTTAGCACCTTATACAAGCCTGTTGCTGATCAAGGTGTACAAAGTCTCTTGCCAATGACGTTATACAAGTATGCTGCTGACAAGCATTTGATGACAATAGACAATCTTAGCACCTTATACAAGCCTGTTGCTGCCTGTTGCTGATGACAAGTATGCTGTACAAATTTGATGACGTTAGTATCTTAGCACCAAAGATCAAGGTTATCCAATGACGTTATACAATGCTGCTGACAAGCATTTGATGACGTTAGACAATATGTCGATGATGACGTTGAACAATCTGATGTTAATGACGTTATACTAGCGCCTCCTCACAAGAGCAGATGATGCATTTCTGAGCTAACTGAGCTGATGACATGTTTCTGAACCAACAGTGATGATGATGCATTTCTGAGCTAGCTGAGCTTATGACATGTTTCTGTACCAACAGTGATGATGATACGATTCTGAGCTAACTGAGCTGATGACATGTTTCTGAACCAACAGTGATGATGATACGTTTCTGAGCTAACTTGGCTCATGATGCGTTTGTCAGCTAACTGAACTGATGATGCGTTTCTAAGCTAACTGAACTGAAGATGCGTTTCTAAGCTAACTGAACTGAAGATGCGTTTCTGAGCTAACTGAGCTGATGATGCGTTTGTCAGCTAACTGAGCTGATGATGCGTTTGTCAGCTAACTGAGCTGATGATGCGTTTGTCAGCTAACTGTGCTGATGACATGTTTCTGAACTAACCCTGCTGATGATGCGTTTCTGAGCTAACTTGGCTCATGATGCGTTTGTCAGCTAACTGTGCTGACGGTGCGTTTCTAAGCTAACTGAACTGATGATGCGTTTCTAAGCTAACTGAACTGAAGATGCGTTTCTAAGCTAACTGAACTGAAGATGAGTTTCTGAGCTAACTGAGCTGATGATGCGTTTGTCAGCTAACTGAGCTGATGATGCGTTTGTCAGCTAACTGAGCTGATGATGCGTTTGTCAGCTAACTGTTCTGATGACATGTTTCTGAACTAACCCTGCTGATAATGCGTTTCTGAGCTAAATGCTAATGATGCGTCTTTGAGCTGTGTTGATGGTGCGTTAGTGAGATGACTGTGCTGATGATGGCATGTTTCTGAACTAACGTGCTAATGATGCTTTTGTGAGCTATCCATGACGTGGGTGCGTTTGGAAGCTATTCGTGTCGTTGACTGGCGTTGCACTAATCGTACGGATGACGATATGGGATCTTCTCATGCGATTCACACTTATGTAGAGTAACCGTGTTTACTATTGAAGCATTTGATAAGAGTAACGACTTGGGCCAAGTATTCAAGAGGTTGATGTTAAGAGAAGTCCGGCTCAGGAGAAAAACGCACGGGCTAGACGAATGGTATCGATTAAACAGGGGAAATTACTCTGCAGTTGATCATGTAGTGACAAATGTCCCGTGGAATAGCCAAGAGGACAAAAACAAAGTCTGGTCTTATCACTGGCTCATATTGCTGTGATACTGCTGGAAGCAGTCCGAAGTCCACTCACTCACTCACTCACTCACTCACTCACTCACTCACTCACTCACTCACTCACTCACTCACTCACTCACTCACTCACTCACTCACTCACTCCACTCACTCACTCACTCACTCACTCACTCACTCACTCACTCACTCACTCACTCACTCACTCACTCACTACTCCATAATCTATAATGACACATTTGATCTCCCAACGTACATCGAAGCCATTATCAGAATGTTCCGTGCTTTACATAATGCTGTAACCAGCAGAAAACTGTACATTTATTCAAGGGCTTTTTCTCAACGCAGTTTCAGAAGAAAGGCGATAATCTTAATGTCGACTCCCACACAAGTCATCTACATTTTATTACTGTCACCACGGGAAAATAAACAATTGATAATTTCAGCCGAAATGTTGTTACAACAATCATTGATTCGATATTTGAGATATACCGAGCCCGGAATCATAGCAAGCCATTTAATGGGGACTATACTCGATACATCAGTCGCCTGAGAAACTGTATCTTCTCACATGCTGCGAACAATAGTCAATAAAGTGGAAATCTCTGGTGTGGCATTATGACGTTCGACTAGACAGATGGCGCGATTATATCAACATTTTACACTTCCTTTAGAGGCCGAAAGATGCTCGTATGTTCAGCAAGGAGAATAGGGCTGAGTGTGCACTTAAAATATAGTGGCGCCATAAATGTAATCGTGTTAACTCCATCTTATTATTGAGTAGATCAAGACGTTTTAATTATCACAATATATTAGTCTGACATTGTGTGAAGAACATGTCATATCAACATACACGTCTGTCTGGAAGCAGCTCATATCAACAGGGGTCTTTGAGGAAAAAGTCAGCTAAACGTGACTATGGTTACATAGAGAAGTCATCGGTATGGTCATACAGAGTGGTACATATCGCGTGACTATGGTTACATAGAAAAAGAAGTCATATAGAGTAGCCAGTATGGTTACAGAGTGGTCATCAGGGTGGCCATATCGATATTGTTACTATGGTTACACAGAAAAGCCATCGGTATGGTTACAGAGTGGTCATATCGCTATGGTTACATAGAGAAGTCATCGGTATGGTTACAGAGTGGTCATATGACTATGGTTACACTAGAGAGAGTAAATATATCGCTATGGTTACAGAGTGGTCACATCGCTACATGGTTATCTCTAGAGAAGCCATCGGTATGGTTACAGAGTGGTCATATCGCTATGGTTACATAGAGAGAAGTCATCGGTATGTATGGTTACAGAGTGGTCATATCGCTATGGCTACACACGGTGGTTATACTATGGTTACATAGAGAAGTCATCGGTATGGTTACAGAGCATCGGTATGGTTCATATGACTATGGTTACATAGAGAAGTCATCGGTATGGTTACAGAGTGGTCATATCGCTATGGTTACATAGAGAAGTCATCGGTATGGTTACAGAGTGGTCATATCGCTATGGTTACATAGAGAAGTCATCGGTATGGTTACAGAGTGGTCATATGACTATGGTTACATAGAGAAGCCATCGGTATGGTTACAGAGTGGTCATATCGCTATGGTTACACAGAAAAGCCATCGGTATGGTTACAGAGTGGTCATATCGCTATGGTTACACAGAAAAGCCATCGGTATGGTTACAGAGTGGTCATATCGCTGTGGTTAGGAAGAGAAGTCAGGGGTGGCCATATCGATATTGTTACGTAGAGTGGTCATATCGCTATGGCAACAGACAATGGTTATATCTCTTTGGTTACAGAGAGTAGCCATATCCGCATGGTTACACAGAGTGGTCATATCGCTATGGCGACCCACACTGGTTATATCTCTATGGTTACAGAGAGTATTCATATCGCTATGGTTACACAAAGTGGTCAAATCACCATGTCTACACACAATGGTTATATCCCTATGGTTACAGGGGTAGCCATATCGATATGGTTACGCAGAGTGGTCATATCGCTATGGAAACACACAGTGGTTATATCTCTATGGTTACAGAGAGTAGTCATATCGCTATGGCTACACAGAGTGGTCATATCGCTATGGCAACATACAGTGGTTATATCTCTATGGTTACAGGGGTAGCCATATCGATATGGTTACGTAGAGTGGTCATATCGCTATTGCAACACACAGTGGTTATATCTCTTTGGTTACTGAGGGTAGCCATAACGCTATGACTACACAGAGTGGTCATATCGCTATGGCTACACATGGTGGTTATATCTGTATGGTTACAGAGAGTAGTCATATCGCTATAGTTACACAGAGCGGTCATATCGCTATGGCTACACACGGTGGTTATATCTCTATGTTACATAGGGTAGCCAAATCGCCATGGTTACATAGAGTATATATACTTCTACGGTAACACGGAGTAGTCATACAGTGATGGTTACATAGACAAGGCATCGGTATGGTTACAGGGTGGTCATATCGCTATGGTTACATAGACAAGGCATCAGTATGGTTACAGGGTGGTCATATCGCTATGGTTACATAGACAAGGCATCAGTATGGTTACAGGGTGGTCATATCGCTATGGTTACGTAGAGAGGCCATCGGACTGGTTACAGAGTGGTCATATCGATATGGTTACATCGACTCGTCGTTGCTTTGGTTATACCAAGTAATCAACTGCACTAGGGGAAAATTATTATTCAATTACTCCCATTACTTCAATCACCAAATTACCGACATGAAACTACTTACGATCGGTTCAAGCCATATATTTACAGGTGATGGAACGTTAAGCATTGCGGTAATTCTAATGAGTTTGAGGTATTTATGCCACAGTTTCATGCACTAGTTTAGGTGTGAAGCTCACCCTGTATGTATCGTCACTACAAGTAACGCACAAAGGCTCCGAGACTGCAGGGAGCAGTGTCGTGTATAACTGCAGGCTTCACATCGGAGACAAACAGTTACATTAGGCAGTAAACACTGGGGTCATTAGCTAGCCGGGCCGATGAGAGCCAACACAAGAGGGTCATATATAGTGTGTCCTTTCTCGTTCCAGATCTGCCTTGCCCAAACACCTCTGAGAGCCCTGTCGCTGACGTGGGTCCGAGTCGGGCAACTCTGCCCTGAGGATGTCGTTGTCGCCGTCCACGAGGCCAGGACTGGATCAGCGGCTTTGATCTGTCACGGCTTTAGATGCCAGTTGATTAGCACAAAACGGCTTCGAGACAAAATCGACATCGCTGTTCAGGAATTCTCACGACAAATCACAGAGAAAATATTGTTGAATCGCAGTTTGGGAATCCAGGCAAAGTCCTAATCCTGGCTTGAATAGAGCGGCTCAGAAGAGCTCGAATCAAACAAAATATTGGTGTTTATATTTTAAGCAGCTGTGTTCAGACATAACCATCTATTGTCGTCCATGGGTATAATCTTATCCCTGATGTAGATAACATTGTTTACATTAATCTCCTCGTATAGCCCCGGGCCATCTTCAAGCATATTAGGCCGATTTTGACCGAGGGAAAATCTACCATCTTGGAATGTAATGGTTTGATGGCTTCGATCATGACTCGAGGCTCAAATAAGATTTCGCTTAATAGATAAAGACACGAGGCAGGGGCAGCATGACAGACTGAGATGCATGACAGACTGAGCGGGGCGCTATACACGGAGGCGAGGTAGAAGGAAGGGGTCAGGATGAATGTACGATTTATACAGGAAGTCAATCAATTCCAGTTTGCTGATATACAGGAAGACCTCGGTTGCTCGAACACCACTATTACCCGTTGTAGCGTCTACACGGCATTAAAGTCCGATATCGATGTATTGAACTTCGATACAGCTGGATGACCCCAAAGTGAATGAGCGAGTGAGGTGGATTTTAGGTTGCTTTTAGCAATATGGCAGCAATATTATTTCGGGGGATATCTGAAATGGGCTTCACACATCCGTCTTACCTGGATATTCGAACGCGGAGGAGAGAACGCATTTTTCTAAAGGGTATCTCACCGCTCCCGACAACCATGAAAACTTTGAGTCGAAAGGGTTTCAATATACAAACATGTTTCTGGAACCTACGTAAATACTTCGAGTTATCTGAGGTTCGGCACAGTCACATGACTTAGAAAGGAAGCAGCAGGGACCAAGCTTTACTTCGATACAGCCGTATGTTCGACACTTCAAAGGTTCACACAACGGCGTTTGAGTGAGTGTGTGAATTTAGTTTTACGCCGCTTTTAGCAATATTCCAGCAATATTACGGAGACACCAGAAATGGGCTTCACACATTTACCCATGTGGGGAATCGAACCCGGGTCTTCGACGTGACTAGCGATCGCTTCAGCCAATAGGCTACCCCACCGCCCCGTTTTACTGTATTGGAGGCAACGAAACAGCCCATTTGATGTGAAGTCATGATCCAGTTGTTGTAACAATTTACATCACGTTGTGCAGGAAACTAAGGTGCTAGTCACGGCAGCCATTAGGTGGGTGGGAGTTGACGCTGAAGCTGGGTACTGGGTTGGGGTGAAGGGGTGGTTTGGGGGTGGGTTTCAAGGAGGTAGAGGGCGTCATAATAGCACTGGCATGCCATGACGGAAACGTTCTTCTACCCACAATCCTCGATTGCAACTCTTGCACAACTTATAGCAATCCCGTCTTGGTTGAAGGGTATTGTGAGGTAGGTTAATGCCGCAATAGTCAGCCATCATGAAAATCGGTCAGACCGTATTCCCTCAAGTAGTGGTTCTACTACAGTCTGTATATATGCACCCATGACCGCAGTCTTCCCAGTGAACACTTCGACCCACAAGGTGATGTAACCGAAATACCTAGCGAGTGAAGCACAGTTGGCAACGCAGTCGATTGTTGGCTGTGTCGTAGATGTGTCTGGAGCACGTTGCCAAAGACATCAAGACGTGGTATTGATGGGTGAGGGACAACTGCAGATCGCTTATTAACGGATATACGGCGTCTGGGTCCTAGGGGTGATGAAGTACGATAAAATGAGCTGGAGTCGTTTTGACATTTTCTGGAATTGACGTACAAACAGAGTCCTCCTAAGGAAACAGTCGTTGTGGGAGCGCCGCGTAAAAGCGCTCATCACTGGAGAGGTGAGGAGAAATCTGGTTTAACCGCGTTCAAGATTAAGACACTTGTATAAGGACGTGCATATGTGTGTGCGTGCACGTATCCGTGAGTGCGTATGTGCGTGTACGTGTGTGCGTGCGTGCGTGTGTGTGTGAGGGAGATGCGTGTGTGAGAGAGAGAGATAGAGATAGACATGACCACTTATCCATTAGTCTGTGTCTTGTGAAAATCAAGACGGACTAATTGTTTTCTCCCTTTAGATAGTGGTTGCGTCTTCAGTGGTCCCAAATGAGCTGCAGATGAGTTGGCTACAACCGGTGGTGCAACCAGTCTGTTGCAATACCGTATATCTAGGAAGGCTTATTTAAGCGCCGTAGTTCATTTTTCACCCCCCGGGGACGAGTGCCAGGGGTGACAACACGTACCATCTTATAACATCTTTTGGTTGGATGTGCCATCCGCACTCCGGACACACCCTCTGTCCACTAGGCCAAGGAGTTCTATCACAGTGACGAGAGTTGGACGGATCCAACGACCCAAATTCTCATAAATGCTGAATACAAATTACTTCCAGCCCAGTCTGTGAAATTTTGAGAAAATGGAATTCGGACATGTAGTGGTAGCAATGGAAGTAATGGTAGTAGCAGCAGTGTGAGAATCAAAATGACACATGTTAGCAACAATATTAGCAACAGCAGTACAGGCGGTAGCAATAGATATATCAGTAATAATAGCAACTACAGCAGCAATATTAGTGACAGCAGCAACGGTAGTAACAGCAACTGTAGCAGCAATATTAGCGACAGTAGCAACGGTAGTAACAGCAACTGTAGCAGCAATATTAGCGACAGTAGCAACGGTAGTAACAGCAACTGTAGCAGCAATATTAGCGACAGCAACGGTAGTAACAGCAACTGTAGCAGCAATATTAGCGACAGTAGCAACGGTAGTAACAGCAACTGTAGCAGCAATATTAGCGACAGCAGCAACGGTAGTAACAGCAACTGTAGCAGCAATATTAGCGACAGCAACAACGGTAGTAACAGCAACTGTAGCAGCAATGTTTGCGACAACAGCAACGGTAGTAACAGCAACTGTAGCAGCAATATTAGCGACAGTAGCAACGGTAGTAACAGCAACTGTAGCAGCAATATTAGCGACAGTAGCAACGGTAGTAACAGCAACTGTAGCAGCAATATTAGCGACAGTAGCAACGGTAGTAACAGCAACTGTAGCAGCAATATTAGCGACAGTAGCAACGGTAGTAACAGCAACTGTAGCAGCAATATTAGCGACAGCAACAACGGTAGTAACAGCAACTGTAGCAGCAATATTAGCGACAGCAACAACGGTAGTAACAGCAACTGTAGCAGCAATATTAGCGACAGCAGCAACGGTAGTAACAGCAACTGTAGCAGCAATATTAGCGACAGCAACAACGGTAGTAACAGCAACTGTAGCAGCAATATTAGCGACAGCAGCAACGGTAGTAACAGCAACTACAGCAGCAATATTAGCGACAGCAGCAACGGTAGTAACAGCAACTGTAGCAGCAATATTAGCGACAGTAGCAACGGTAGTAACAGCAACTGTAGCAGCAATATTAGCGACAGCAGCAACAGTAGTAACAGCAACTGTAGCAGCAATATTAGCGACAGTAGCAACGGTAGTAACAGCAACTGTAGCAGCAATATTAGCGACAGTAGCAACGGTAGTAACAGCAACTGTAGCAGCAATATTAGCGACAGCAGCAACGGTAGTAACAGCAACTGTAGCAGCAATATTAGCGACAGCAACAACGGTAGTAACAGCAACTGTAGCAGCAATGTTTGCGACAACAGCAACAGTAGTAACAGCAACTGTAGCAGCAATATTAGCGACAGCAGCAACGGTAGTAACAGCAACTGTAGCAGCAATATTAACGACAGCAGCAACGGTAGTAACAGGAACTGTAGCAGCAATGTTTGCGACAACAGCAACGGTAGTAACAGCAACTGTAGCAGCAATATTAGCGACAGCAGCAACGGTAGTAACAGGAACTGTAGCAGCAATGTTTGCGACAACAGCAACGGTAGTAACAGCAACTGTAGCAGCAATATTAGCGACAGCAGCAACGGTAGTAACAGCAACTGTAGCAGCAATATTTGCTACAGTGGGAATTATAGCAGCAATGACAGAAGCAGATGGCAAATCAGCAACAGCATCAGAAGTGTCAGATGAAGGCTCGAGGTGATGCATGTCTTAGATACTTTGCTAAAACCAGTGACAAAACTACAGACTTCATCGATCATAGTGTCAATACTTGCCATCCGATTCACATATGCAGCAACCCTTTATACTAAACGATCATTTATACAACCATTGCAAAGATTCAATGCAATTCAATCCGAACTGAAGCATCCCGGGAGCTATGACAATAAGTCTCTCACAGAAGAAGGTTAAACATTTGGAGAGCGAGAGCCTAGCGGACAACCAACCATCTCAGGACACCATAACTGTCATTAACGCTTCCGTTCTTGGTAATACAATGTATCTCTATCTATATTAGAGATAAGACAACCCATGCAATTTATATTTTGATCAAGAGCTAACTACAAGTTACATTGCTCTCGATATGATCGCCATTTATTTTTGCTTCGCGATTTTTTTATCATGATTGACAGAAATCATTTCTTTTCATACATCATAAAGACTCTTAATGTTGATGTGATGCAAATATAGATGTTTTACGATGATGATATGCTCTACGATATGCATGATGTAACTGACGAAATTGATGACGATTGGTTGGGTGGTTGGTTGGTTGATTGGTTGGGTGGGTGGTTGGTTGGTTGATTGGTTGGATGGTTGGTTGGCTGATTGGTTGGGTGGTTGGTTGGTTGATTGGTTGGGTGGTTGGTTGGTTGGTTGATTGGTTGGTTGGTTGATTGGTTGGTTGATTGATTGGTTGGGTGGTTGGTTGGTTGGTTGATTGGTTAGTTGGTTGGTTGGGTGGGTGGGTGGATTAGTGGGTGGTTGTTTAACGTCGCTCTCTGCACTATTCCAGTGATACCTACCGCTCACATATTGTACAGTATACATTGTTTATTCTTGAGGACTGTATCACATGCTTTCATTGTGAAGACATGTAAGTAATGTATTGTAACATATATTGTAACGTTCAGAAAATAATTTGAGTAAATACTGTACTGCAAATAATGTATTTGCCTGTATGGTCTTCGGATTCAGCTCCAGAGGGAATAAAAGACTGGTTTATTTATTCACAATCGGGGCGAAACCAGGTTCGAACCTGTGACTAAAGGTTTCTGTCAAGGGGACGCAACTCTGCATTCATTTTGGACTTTTCCAAGATAGTTACAGTAGATCTGAGTAATATCGCGTCACTGCAATGGCTCTGTCACTCATGCTGAGTATGTTCTGGCCAGCGCATGGTTAAACAGAGACATGATCAAAATTCTTGGAACTGTGCTTCTGACGCATGTTGAACGGCTCACCGTTTGGACACAGCGATCATGGGAACCGCCATGTTGTTGCAGAGGTAGGTGGAGGAGCGAATGTCACCACTGATGCAGTATCTACAAACAGACCCGCTGCACAAAGGCCCAGTTCTCACATTCATTAACAGCACACACTAATTGGCATATTTACAATTACTACTGCCGCCCTACCTTCCCAGCTCCAATATCGATTCCTGGTAATTAAAGTCCCCCATTACATCAAGTGGTTATTCCCCACGTTTGCTGATGCTAACACACACAACATGAAAGTGCTGGTGCCGGAGCAATGTTGCTTCCTTTCAAGCCCATTGCACGCGATTGTTGGGGGGAAATAATTTGATATCTAAAATGTTTTGCATTAAGCTGTATGAAATCATTTTATTTATTTTTTCAAATAATTAATATATTCTGAGTGAATAAATAAATTTCTGTAAAATTATATAAATATTTTCACACACTGTTTCTGTGAAAAGCTGGAAGGCAACAAATCAAAATCAAAACTCTCGACCGAACGAACCTGTATTTTTTGCGATCACGCGAGACGTCAGCAGACGCGAGACTACAACACGGAATGGAGACAACTCACTCATCTCATGCTATCGCACGCAGGCACGTGACTAGTTTGATACAATTACATTGGCTTTGCCCTACAGATCGATGGCTGATATCCGTTATAGATTACCTCTTCAGGCGTGTGATTTATATCAGCGATATCAAAGTCGGGGGAATAATGCAGAAAGCACAACTGACACCGTCTAGACGTTATGTGACTGGAGTTCAGGGTGGAAAACATGGAGAAACTGTTCAAAGACGAACTTTGTTGTCGTAATACGACCACCATGCCTCAATCACGATGCGATAAATCGCCAAACTAGCACTGGCGACCTTGGAAATTCATGACTTGCAGTATTTCAAGAATGGGATGGTTGATATCAGGGAAATAAAATTGTATTAGGAAGACCACATCAAAAGTGATACTTTTTCCACCAGGAGGAAGCCGGAGTTGTCGTCGTCATCGTCATCGTCATCATCATCATCACCATCATCATCAACATGACGTCGATACAGTTTCGCGCCATGAATAAATCCTCCTACCCCTGCCTATATGTCGATAGAACTATACAGCCACCTGTCTGCATGTCAACAGGACTGTACAACCACCCGTCTACATGTCAACAGGACTGTACAACCACCTGTCTACATGTCAACAGGACTGTACAGCCACCTGCCTACATGTCAACAGGACTGTACAGCCACCTGTCTACATGTCAATAGGACTGTCAGTAGGACTGTACAGCCACCTGTCTACATGTCAATAGTACTGTACAACCACCTGTCTACATGTCAATAGGACTGTACAGCCACCTGTCTACATGTCAATAGGACTGTACTGTACAGCCACCTGTCTACATGTCTGTCTACATACATGTCAACAGGACTGTACAGCCACCTGTCTACATGTCAATAGGACTGTACAGCCACCTGTCTACATGTCAATAGTACTGTACAGCCACCTGTCTACATGTCAATAGGACTGTACAGCCACCTGTCTACATGTCAACAGGACTGTACAGCCACCTGTCTACATGTCAATAGGACTGTACAGCCACCTGTCTACATGTCAATAGGACTGTAGATCACCTGTATACATGTCAATAGAACATTACAATCACGCGTCCACATCGGAGTAAACTACCATTCAATGTTAAACACTTAACACTCCCACAAGTGTAAAGTAAGTAGATAAAAGCAACTGAATTCAGAACTATAATGAAACCTGCTGCAAAATGATCAGATTCTTATTACAAAACTCTTCCAAAGGCAAGCCTTTCTTCGTGTAACCGACGTTAATACAAGCACTTGTCACGTCACATATTGTATACTAGTATATGTTGAATCGCAAAAAGTTGATGTTTCTCCTGATCAAGAGATGCGTAGCATTTATTGGCACTCCTGAAAAGGGCTGCTAATGATCCCTACGAGAGCAAAGCAAATCCACGTGGAAACTCCCGCCATGAGATATCTAAATAAACAAGCTATCCCTTCTTGTGTGTACAGAGGGAAATTGACGAGATAAATAGTGTTCTTTATCTACAGTCGTACATGTTTGTTGACTGCAAGTCTAAACATTCTTTATTTTTTCCCATCCAAGCAGTAAGTGCAAGTACATTTCAAGGTAGGGACCAACTGAAGCGTTTTTCGGTTTATTTTTAATTTACGCTGAAGTGCAAGATTTTTATGGACATTGTCTTGGTTGTTGAATTCTTTTAAATCGAGAATACGAGTCAGATGTATTGACCACAACAATGTATACACGTTCATGACAAAGGTCATGGTGTGTTCACAGAGATACGCCACATCATAACCTGGCGCCTAGGCTTTTGTCAGGGTGGATACATTGAAAACTTGAGAGTTGATACTGAAGTTTCCAAGTAAAAAAATAAGACTTTTCTTTTCTTTACACTTGAAATATATCATATTTGGTTACTGAATAATTAGATTAAATTTTCCCAATTTCTGTTTGTCTCTAAAATTATATTCACATATTACGCATGAATGTTGAGAATGCACGACTGCAAAGTGCATGAATGTTGTGAATGCATGATTGTAAAGTGCATAAATGTTGAGAATACATTATTGTAAAGTGTTGAATGTTGAGAATGCACGACTGCAAAGTGCATGAATGTTGTGAATGCATGATTGTAAAGGGCATGAATGCTGCGAATGCATGATTGTAAAATGCAAAAATGTAGAGAATACATTATTGTAAAGTGTTGAATGTTGAGAATGCACGACTGCAAAGTGCATGAATGTTGTGAATACATTATTGTTAAATGCATGAATGGTCGTTTATGACTCAAAGCTTACATCAAATCTCAAAGTAAAGTCGTGTTTCAAAGCAATAAAAACATTTGACATTTAATCTGAGAAAATTGGCTGGAAATTTGCCGACTGGATAAAGTTATTTACTAACTCAATCCCGACGTTTCAAAGTTGGATTAACTGTATAAATGCGGACACGACGGAACGAAACTTCAAAATTTGTCGCGAAGCGTCAGTGTTTAACTTGAGGTGCTGTTCCCGAGAACGAAAAGAAAACCTGGTTTTGATGGATGTTACACGATAGTGAAATTACCAGGCGGGTGTCAAGACACACCTAATGTTTGGAGTCGGACGGGAGTTAGTTAAGGGGCAAAACCACAAAGAAAAGCCAGAATACCATAGAATTGATTTGACACCTGCTAAGTCACCGACAAGACGTAGACAGCGGAGGTCAAGCAAGAAAAATCTCAAATTCCAGTTAACCCAACCCCCAAAATACACACAAGGGAAATAGAAGTAAAAAATGAAGAAAATCGGGTGGTTTGTTTTAGGTTTTGAGGTCGTCTCTCATCGTTTCCCATCTCCTCTGTCAATACACACCCAACCAATTAGCGACACCCTAGTGCTTATTTCGTTTCCGTTAAGCAAACGTTGAGCATTCCTATATTTTGCACCATACTTACTGTTGAACATTTACCCTACAATATCACTTTCATTTCATCAGTTCATCGCAGTCTCCATTTTTCGTTGTAAATCCCTGCAAGACATATTAACTTAGTCTAGAATTACATCAGAAAACCATTTTCATATCCTATTTCAACTAAAACAAAATTGCTTTATTGCAATTGCCTCTGGCAGTATATCGCCATATATTCCGGAGAGATCAATATTGTTAGCTACATGGTCACTCCTTTAGATATATCCATATTGTTCTAATGCAATAATCATTACATCACCATGTATTCATGTCAAGTTGTATTTTCAATACCGTTATTTCCATGGTAACCTCAGCTACAGATAAAAATGTTTAATCCAATAATCATTACAATTTCTGAAGTAATATCACCAACATCGATATTTTCACTGTCACTCTTACTCTAAACACACTCAAACTGTTTAAATGCAATTATTATTACATCGCCATATATTATATTCCGAGGTGATATTAGCAATATTCCGAGGTTCATTGTCGGAGATAGTATAAATACACTCAAACTGTATGAATGCGATAATTATGATATCACCATATATGCTGAAGTGATAATATCAATAACTTAACTTTCATTATCATTTCTACTATACGTAAAATTTAATTGTTTTTTTTTACTGTGCACTAATTGCTGTGTCGCCATAGATTATTGATACCGTTACTTTCATGATTATTTCTACCATACATAAAATCGAGTTGGTTTTTTTCATGCACTAACCCCTGTATCACCATAGATTATCGATACCGATACTTCTTGGTCACGTCTACTTGAAATAATTCCAGTATTTAAGACACCAATCATTACATCGCGATAGATGTGAAGATCGTGAAGTGATATTATTAATACCGTTATTTTCATTGTGACTTCTACTTATATCCTGAATTCACCACGAAAAGCAGAACTCTTAGTAGGTATAGATACCCATCATTAGTAGGAGCACACTAGCGCGAGTGAACTTCCATGTAAAAAGGCCGAGATTCGATAATGTCAGAGGATGGTATCGTTCTCCTCACCCAACGAAGAGCCAAATGACACTGTGTCATCGATACTAAACTTTATAATCCAAAAACATCAGTGTTGGTGAGTTCTTAAGAGGATGAGTTACCATTATAACCCTGCCTTGAAATCAGGAATCTGATTAAAGTCCAGCCATGATATAAACCGTATATTTCCCGGCCTCTGAGGAAGAGCTTGTATCAATAGCGCTGTCTCGCGATAGGTTGTACCTTAGAGGGGATAAAGAAGCTCCCATCTTGAGGAGGGAATAAACCAACATGTCTGGATGCAGTGAGAACTATTCCAAATTTATATGATGAACTTGCTGAATGGTATCGGCGTGATAGAGGCGACCACTGAAGAGATAAGCTTGTCAAACGTAGACCTGGCTACCGATAATGGAGAAAAAAGACGCACAATCAATGGATATACAGGACCCTACAATCAAATATACAGCGACAATATATGGAATATTGGCACATAAAATGTTATGTATTTAGTCTAAATGGGAGGATGTTATTGTGTTAAGAGTGAATCATAAACCGGCAAATAAATCGATCTCCGGACCAGTTCCGACATTGATCAGGGTGACACCGTGGTTCTGCGGAATGGCGGGTTGGACTGACACATTCTTTCATGTCAAACGGTGGAATTGGAACACAACGAAGTACTGCAAGCTACGAAGGTACATTGGGCTGTGTTCAGTAAATCTGGAAGTACATTAACTCCTGATATACCGAAATTTCACATTAAGCTGAGCCAGATCTCGGCAGTTTAGAGGCCATCATACTAGAGGTTGGGTCCAAGAGGTAAAGCATTCGGTTCCATCCTAATATAACCCTGCGATAAGTCCACCATTACCTCCACATTGCGACGACCGATGACGAACTGACTGTCTCCTATACGTATGCCGTAGATATTAATACTACATGGCAATTACGGTTTAAACGTGACTTTACTAATGGCCTCGATGACCTGTTTGTTTGTTCACAATATCAATCACGAGATTGTTATGTCCAGATTCACAGGCCTCCGTTATATTATCTGGCGTAAAACAACGAAACGAGCATTTAGCTGTTAATGTGAACAATATAACTGACTAATTTTCAAGGGCGTTAAGAGTTGTTTGTGACTCATAAATGTTTATTTGCAGATTATTTAAGCGGTACAATATTTTGTTTCTAAAGTGGCATTTATGAATGAAATTAGTGTTTCACCAACAGTCCACGACAAGAGACAAATATGATCTATTTCTCTCCCTGAACAGAAACAATAAGACCTCACTAGCTTTCCGAGAAACTGAATGGTTTGTTTTCAACGTCCCTGCCCCGAAAACACAATACACATATGACAACGTAACTGCGACGTTACCCCAGTCGTGCGCAAAGCACATCATAAGTATTTAACTGCCTGCCTAGCCAGCCGCTAACGGCCTGTTTGAAAGAAGTGCAAGTGTTACCAGCTACAGACTTATAATCCACAGTGTTTAGATTCGGTAAATGCAGTTTTTCTAAAATAAACGCTTTACGCATGGAGTAGCGTGAAACGTCTCCGTGCGTTGGTTGATCGTCATAACAAGGCCGTAACAGCGGTAATGTACGAGCTCTGTTAAACTCGACGAGCACCCTCGCGCCCTCCGACGTACAGTTTCCACCTCCTACTGTTTAAACACATTCCCAGACATGATTCCGTGTTTTGCAAGTCGGGAAAGGGACGTTATGACTTCCGACACCGTTGGAACACATCTGGTTAAAGCGCACCTCGTTAAAGTCTACATGCCACCGAGCAGGCCACACAACCAATGTTTGTTTATTATTTTTGTTTGGGCCATTACTCCCGATTCTTTTGAACCAGTTAGGACCAATTTAAGAGACCATAAATTGCCGGCAATCTGCACGTGCCATTGGAATGGCCCCGCTGATGACATATGGGAAATTGCGCGTGTAGTGGCAAGTAATCCCCAAGGGAGATCACTCTAAATAGTGTTATAGAATTACGCATAAAAACACGTTTACCCATAATCTTATTGGGTATTCACTATGCGGCAGATTGTTCCCATTCAAACAATGTGTACATATGGTTCCTCTAGTAAGTATAATGCAAATCTGAAATATTTTTGAGAGGCAACAGATAGTCTCAACTACAGATAACCTATTTCCACCTATACGTGTGCTGTTGACAAAAATGGTCAAACAAATTCTAAATAATGTTCTTATAGGTTATAACTTGGTTTCCCGACAGGAGATCATCGTCTGATAGGTTGCCTTTCTAAATGGACAAAAAGGTTGGTGTGGACAACTGACAAACCCGCCAGAGAAATTAGCCATCAGTGAAAATGGGTTACGCAACACAATAATCAGTTCAGGTAAAAATGTTCCATCTTGTTTTGTGTGTATGAACATGTCAGGTCTTACTTTGTGGTTAAGTGACGTATGAGGAATGTGGGGGTCCGTCGAATGATATTAACAGAGCTACAGATAACTTTTGGGTCATTGAGTTATGTACTCACTTGTGTTCATCTCAATTGGGTATCCTAATTCTCCTTTGAGTAACCAAATAAATTGTACTCACCTCACTCAAACTCAGTTGGGTATTTTGCCATTTTCCATTAAATTTGAAAATATAGTGAAGTTTAAAAGTTAATGTTTGTTATTTATATTTGATCTGTAATATGAGAAACGATACGAGTGAGTGAGTGAGTTAATATTTAACGTCACATCGGCAATATCTCAGCCATATCGTGACGAAAACAATTTATACAATAAATAGTGAAAATACTTTGAAGATTAAAACCTGTCAACGATGGACAGTAAAAACACTAGAGAATCACAGCTATGAATATAAAACTAGCGAGCAGAGAAACGATAAGAAAGACTGCAAGTTGTCAAGTTCATGTCCTGAAATAGAACCTCTCCGTATAATTCAGTTATTTTATCTATCCACCGGTACGCAAGCTAAGATTTGGCATTTTTGTGTGTACGAATGTAAGATCACATTCATGAGTATTTACAAAATTTCAAGCGTACTTGTACGCAATAGACTGAATAGAAAATTGAGTTTTCACATAAATATTGCGTAATTTACGCAGATACGCAGCTTATCTGTACCTCTGTATTAAGTCTTGTAAACTTTATTCAGTAACGTTAGACTATTTGTATTGTGATGTTGGATACTTTGGTCAAAATAGAAATCATAGCATTTGACAACGTTCTCTGCCCAAACATATGATAACCTATCCAAAGACCCCTTCTCATGCTCGTCTCTTGGTGATGTCGCCACTCTGGACCTCAAACAAAACTTTCACTGGAACTAACGTCTAATTATCACGTCTGTCTGTAATGTCCTTGTACTTATTATTCCATTTTATTTTCTCCCCAATACCTTTGTACATTTCCAGCCACTAACCTGATACTTTACAAAAACGTAGAAATTTAGCCTTTCATAAACCTATCACGTATTCGCAGTAAGTGCCAATACTTTTATACATTGTAACTGCAATGTTTATGTATAATTGAATCAATCGTAAATGTGTTGTATGAAGTACCAGCTTGATACATTGCTCTCTGTCCAGGTGTACTGCATACTTTAAACCAACTGAAACCTCTCTAATACGGTACTGGTTATTCCGGAAACACACTATTCAGGACAGTATATACTGAAAACCAAACAATTAAAGGCACATTCACACACTTGAATCAATACTCAGGACTCCTGTTAATACGGACAATTTCACTGTAAACTGAACTGTCCGGATTGGCAAGGTTTCCCTCCATATCGTCCCGACTGCTATACAATACATAGTGAGATGAGTGCCCTTCCATAACGATTCATAGGAGGCCATGTATCTTTACGAGCGTCATCTGGTTTCTTCGTTGGGAGACTTAAGTCATATTAGATTGTTAACATTCCAATCGGGGTTGAGACATTCAATACAAGCAATAACAAGGTTGCATCCAACACTGACGTGACTGGAACCTGTCGGTGTAGTTGACGACTTCGCCATACATACAAGTTGTTCTGTCGTCATAAACGCGCATTCCAAAACAACAGCATCTCTCCATGCCAGGTCCTCTCTTGTCTTAATAACAACCGTGGCTCAGATGTTGTTTACTATGTAAACGTATAGGTAATTTGACGGGGTGTAAAAACTGGGATTGACGTCTCAGCTGAAACTCAGAACGATGAAAGACCCCGAGACGTGTAGTTGATATAACGTAGATATTCGAAGGAACATATGCTGTGTCGTATTCTTGAGAAAGACTTAAAGCACCGTGCCATTTGAAATATTTAGAGCACTTTTTTTTCAAATCTTTGCTCGCATATATGTGACTGGTCATTAAAAATCTAAACATGAAAACCACGAAAAGTGATTGAAACACATACAAAAATATAAGATCTAAAGTAACTTGTCATTATAGAAACTAAACACTTTTTAATCGTAAATATTTGTACAAATGGACACATTTGATGAAATTATATCTATTTAATATTGTGATTGTTTTATGTGAATATTTAAGACCGATGGCAATTGATACTTTTACAATGTTAAGAAATAGTTAGTTACGATAGATCTAAATATAGTGTGCAATGACTGTTTGTGTGAAGGTAGGACAGAAACAGAGACGATGTAATAAACGCGAAATTCCCCGTTGAGTCATCTAGATCGTAAACCTCCGTCGGCTCCTTTTCACGGGGTAAATGGAATATAATAGTTTTAGTTTTTGGGCTGGGGTAGAACGCTAAGGCGACGTAGAAACAGCACGTTTCTAACACCTATAAAAGTTGACAGTTATAGCCGAAAACGAAATCACAGGAATAGCTTGATGTAAGAATGGTAGGTGTCACTTGGTACTTGGCGGAAACACTATACCTGTGTTGAAGTTTACGAGTGCCTCTCTAGGCATAAATGATATCGTAATCGCCGAGAACATCAGTTGTCAGCCGTGTGTTAAAAGACAGAGGAACGAGCAGACGACAGGGTAAGGAGTCTCAAAGCTGAGCAGACGACATCGTAAATTCTCTATCAATTGAATAAATTCTCCAGAACGACAAGAAGCTAATAAGCCGTGATGACTCTAGTTACTCTCATTCATACGTGTGTGCGTTATCACTGAATCGCCGTCGGGGTGGATAGCATCAGCAAGGGAAGGCCCTATAGATAACTACGGCGACTGAAACTGACATACAAGTAGATTTTAGGAGGGGTTTTAAGTCTTGCTAGCTGTAAATACGTGATAATCGGAGTAAAATGTCTCTATGCCTTACTGAAAGACTAACACAATATGTACACTAACCTTGTACTTCTTGACAAATACGTCTGTGCATTTAGTGTGTTTTCACATTTGCAGAAAACTCCAACTCTATTGTTGACATCAAAAACTGTTATGTTGAGTCTCAAACACAACCGGTTTAAGACATTCATGAAAAAATGTCCAATCCAGGGTGCTCACGAAAAACGTCTTCGTAAGCTGCGTTATTCACCTAAATGAGCATCGAACCTGGGCCAAATGTGCGTGTCGAGCATTGCAATTTTATTCACACAGTATGCACTGATATAGTTCTACACACACATATAATTTATATACACCAAACACCAATCTCAACACCCATCCGTACACCTTCTATACTCGTCCATACACCTTCTACACACGTCCATACACCTATACCCGTCCATACACCTTCTACACCCATCCATGCACCTTCTACACACGTCCATACACCTTCTACACACGTCCATACACCTTCTACACACGTCCATACACCTTCTATACACGTCCATAAACTTCTATACCCGTCCATACACCTTCTACACCCGTCCATACACCTTCTACACCCATCCGGTGCATGCCCTTTTATCAATGATACAAAACGTATCTATACGTATTTTGTTTTGTACCAATAAGACAAACCCAAAACGCTTCTGAACGTTCTAATTACATGAAGGTTTGTTTAAATAGACCGATATGTACCATTTCATAGTGGTAAATTCTATACGTAGCATATAGTGGGTGAGAATATTGATATACGTACCATATCGTGGGTGAGAATATTGATATACCTACCATATCGTGGGTGAGAATATTGATATACGTACCATATCGTGGGTGAGAATATTGATACCTACCATATCGTGGGTGAGAATATTGATATACCTACCATATCGTGGGTGAGAATATTGATATACGTACCATATCGTGGGTGAGAATATTGATATACCTACCATATCGTGGGTGAGAATATTGATACTTACCATATCGTGGGTGAGAATATTGATATACCTACCAAATCGTGGGTGAGAATATTGATATACGTACCATATAGTGGGTGAGAATATTGATACCTACAATATCGCGGGTGAGAATATTCATACCTACCATATCGTGGGTGAGAATATTCATACCTACCATATCGTGGGTGAGAATATTGATATACGTACCATATCGTGGGTGAGAATATTGATACCTACAATATCGTGGGTGAGAATATTGATGCCTACCATAAAGTTGGTGAGAATATCGATACCTACCATATCGTGGGTGAGAATATTGATAAATGTACCATATAGTGGGTGAGAATATTGATACCTACCATATCGTGGGTGAGAATATTGATATACGTACCATATCGTGGGTGAGAATATTGATACCTACCATATCGTGGGTGAGAATATTGATATACCTACCATATCGTGCGTGAGAATATTGATACTTACCATATCGTGGGTGAGAATATTGATATACCTACCATATCGTGGGTGAGAATATTGATACTTACCATATCGTGGGTGAGAATATTGATATACCTACCATATCGTGGGTGAGAATATTGATATACGTACCATATAGTGGGTGAGAATATTGATACCTACAATATCGTGGGTGAGAATATTCATACCTACCATATCGTGGGTGAGAATATTGATATACCTACCATATCGTGGGTGAGAATATTGATACCTACAATATCGTGGGTGAGAATATTGATACCTACCATATCGTGGTTGAGAATATTAAATACCTACCATATCTTGGTATGAGAATATTGATACCTACCATATCGTGGTTGAGAATATTAATATACCTACCATATCTTGGTATGAGAATAATGATACCTACCATATCTTGGTATGAGAATATTGATACCTACAATATCGTGGCAAATATTTTGAGACAAAGAGGTAAATCCAACGATATTTACTGTAAGGTAAGCTATCACGGCATATATATCTCCACATGTAGTTGATCGATGATTTATTTCACAATGATCGTAAAAGTGAAATAGCCTGTGAAGGGGACATGGGCTATTACTCCACCCTGTCAACTGAATGTCCGCCATGTTTGATTCATGACGTTCGTGGTATTAACAAAACAAACATCAGCCACGAGACAAAACCTCGCCCACTCATAGCAGCGTAATTAGCACTCTCTTGTGTTTAAAGACTGAATTCCCCTCCCGCTCTAAACACAGTACCCACACAGTACTTCAAAGAAACGACCAAGGGCGATAACTCTGGTGTTGATAAGGCACTGACGTAAAGTTCCCTACATTCTATTTCCGGTTTGCGTTTGTGTGGCAACACAGTACTAACGCAAGCTTTGGTGTGCAAACAATGAATCATTATATAACACTTATGTTAAAGGGAGTCTCTCAGAACTCAGAGGATTAACTGCGGAACGATGTGTTTATGTTTGGTCTATAAAACAGTGCCTAGCGATGAGAGCCCGGAAACACGTGACTTCTTGATGTAATGTGTTTAAAGTGTTTGTATCAGCGTGTCCGTCGGTGTGTGTCACAGCGTATTGTACAGAAACTCTTATGGCACTACCCCTTTAACAAGAATCTTACATTCTACACTCAGCGGAACTCCTTTAACAAGAATCTTACATTCTATAGACCACACCGCCTCTTCAACAAGAACCTTACAATATCTGGTTGGTACTACACCTCTTAAACAAGAATCGTGCAATGTCTGGTTGGCACTATACCTCTTCAACAATAACCTTACAATATCTGGCTGGCACTTCTTTCAACAAGAATCATACATTTGACACTCAACACAACCGCTTTAACACGAACATTTCATATTTGAAGAGACTACCCTTTAACAAGAATGTCACATTCTATGAGCAACACTATCCCTTCAACAATAACCTTACCTTCTTTGGACACTATCCCTTTTCACAAAATTCTTACATTCTATGGTGGAGTCGGTCGACACAAATGGATAAACAAGAATTCTACATTCTACGGTCAGCACTACCCTTTTAAGAATCTTACATTATATTGTCGACACTACTTTGTTCACATGATTCGTACATTGAATGGTCAACACTACTCTTTCCATAAGATAGTTACATTTTATGGACGACACTACTCCTTTAACGAGCATGTGCCCTACTGTAGACGAAACTTCCCCTTTAACGACAAACCACATAGACGACACTAGCCCTTAAACGGGAATCTTACACTCTATAGACGACACTACTTCTTTCAAGAGAAGTCTTAGGCCAGACCTACTTGACATTAGTACCTGTACAATGGCTAGTGACTCAGGAGATCTTCAAACGCTAAATACAGTTTACTATAAAAAATCCGTTGAAAACTCGATCGTACCGTTTTATCTTATCAAAGACGATGTTAATACGAAATGGTACGGCTAGCTATAACGGTAATGTGTAATATTATATAGACAGTTAAAATGTCAATAAAAAGTACCTGCCTCGTCCTATGGAACAACGTAGGTCTTTATGAAGTGTTAGGGTTTCCACGGTGAAATAAACACGCGTATCGTCTATATGCAATATTGCCGATGCGACGTAAAACATTAACTCACTGGAATAACAAATACGCCCCTGGTAACCTATTTGTGTCGTGAGAGGCGACTAACGGAATCGGGCGGAAGGTCGCTGACTTGGTTGATGCGGTTCATCATAATCCCGTTATTTAGTATAACCTGATTGTGTCACCTGCTACTTCTCTCAGTGCCGCTGATCCTGCTTCAGTCATGGCAAGGTGTTCGCCCATAGAAGGAACTAAGTTTCAGCATCAGTCAGGGTAGCAAGCTGGATGTTATTTTATTTTTTTTAATTTCCAAGTGCTTTCATAAGTGTGGTACTCCTTTTATGTTTTAAACTTATATGTTATGCATTTTATACACATATTGTCTAGGGTGTCTCATTGGCCATCTGGCCTGGTGTTTGTATAGTTCATGTTCTTTTACCGTTGTCATTTTGATTGATATGTACATTCACGTGACACAAAAATAAAAGTATATTGTCTGTCTGTCTGACGAAAGCGTTCGTAACGTTACGACTTGTCGTAACTCTATAGTTTCCCATAGGCTTAAGAATGTCGAAGCGCTACGCATGTTTTGTGGAGCGAGATCCAGCCTCGGTTACCGACAGCCGTCACATGTAGGCTGGAATACGGCAGATACAGTCAGAACTTGGCAGATGTTTACATCAGAATAATGTTTAAATCCGAAGGAGGATTGCAATCAGTTAATGGGTAATTGCAATACATCAACAGTTCGACCAGTGGTTGCACATCACACCTCGTCCAGTATGATCGACCTTTACATGTGAAGTCAAAGCATGTCACTGAGTTTTTTGTATGCATGTGTGGATGTGGATGAGGTGAGGTGAGGTGAAATTGGGTTTTACGTCGTGCTTGAGAATATTTCGCTCATATGACGACGTGCATGTGTGTGTATGTGCGGCTGCTTGTACTAGCCCAGACTTAAGCTGGTTTTATAGTGCTAGCCCACTGAGATACCATGCCGCAGTGAAGCATGAATACCCCACTCAGACACATTATACTGACTCCGAGCCGACCAGTCCTTGTTGTACCCATTAATGCCGAGCGCCAGGCAGGGACCAACAAGTACCATATTTTAACGTCTTTTGGTATGACGCGGCCGGGGATGTGGATGAATGTGCGTGTGTGTTTGTGTGTGCATGTGAGTGTTTGTCTGTGAGTGCATGTGTGTGTCTGTGTGTGCAAGTGAGTGTGTGTCTGTGTGTTCAAGGTAACGACGATGTTATATCAAAATGTGTTGTTGCTGTTGCTGTCTCTCATAATCTCCAGGTGGTTTATGTACAATTTTGACATTTTGTAATTTCCACGTGTTTTATGTTCTCAATTTTCCTGTTTTATATCTGTGTACAAAAGAGGACAAATAGATCTCACCGTGTTATACACTAAAACATTGCAACATGGGTTTGTTACAATGATGAAATACGTTTTTCTATACACCTGATCACTTGCATAAAACCTCAATTGTATTAATTCTTGTGAATTAAAAGGGGTAGAGGTATGCACCCTTGCACCCCATCGGTATATTCCAAGGGGGAGGCTACAGCATGCTGCTGTCGCCCTGTATTGCCGGACACCGCATGCCAAGCTGTGAATGACCTACCAAACGGTGAAAACAATTATGATCATTTCTGAATTATCACATTGTTAACATACAAAACTGTGGAATGACCATTAACACCCTCCAACTGCCATCTCGGAACTGTAATTACCATTACAGCTATTACCTGGTCACTTTTCACGAACAGTCATACATGCGACTGATTACGTAGTTAAAGAAAAGAATCAAGCTAAAGGTGTCTCTGTCTGATCATATACCAACCTCTCCGTTCTCGATTTTCCTCTAAACTCTCATCCAAAACTGTGTCCATAAAAATGTTATCATAACTAAGGACAACAATACGTCGGGCGACACCCCCTTCCCCCACCGCACAAAGACAACCTGGATCTCCCTTGCGACTGTCGTCCTCACCTGTGAAGTGCCTATTGTCGGTCTCGTGCTGCTTAATTAAGCAAGGTGTGTAAGGACGGGGAGTAAATGAACCTTGAGTAAACATACTAACGCTCGCTACCTATTCCTTTTGTGGACATCCTATCCCTTTTATTGCTAATTTGTCAAATTCAAACACTGATAATCGCCCCGTCCCCCTTTTGTGTAAGTATAGGGGGTAGCCGCCGTTTGACCCAGGAGCTCTTTGGGGCAGTGTCGTGGGAAACGACTGGCCACTTCCCCCGTGTGAGCCTCACACTAATTGGAGCTCTCTCCCCGGCTTCTTGATATTTAAACAGTGCTCGAATATGTGGAACTTATGTACATGGTACGTTTTCAAATCGTTTCTTAAATTGAAATTCTCCGAATACCTACTCGGTACATGTACTTCAGAATAAATCACCTTGCTTTTAATGTTTTAAATTTGTTCTCAGTAGGAATGTGGTCAATACCGAGCAATGGCGGGTACAAATATGTTTTGGTGTCTTGATTGTTATATGCCCAAATGTAGCTCATCATATGTTATACATAATAACAATATAATAATAATTGTATATTGATGATGGTGGTGGCAGGAATCAAGTGGCTCTAAGGGTTGACAGATCTGCTATGGCACAACAGGTTTTACCAGGCAGGACATGCAGGAGTACTACATGCCGCCTTTCAAGTCATCTTGAGTCGTTCGAAAATACAACACGAACCATATAGTCTTTCCTGAATCAACTGCTGCCTACCAGTAATTAGGGACATACTAGTCAGAGACTTCAGAATCATTGCATGACATAACTTGAACTGGAAATTGATGAAAGAATATTTAAGGCAAAGTTCAGATACACTTGGCTACAGAAAATGGAATTAACAGATATACATACATGTACTGGTATCTGTTTCAGGTCTTGTACAAACCAATAAATTGATGTTTTAATATTCAATGTTATCTGAGACGAGTATTTCCGACATCCCTAGACCTGCATATCTTTGAAGAGTTTACCTGACGCTGCTTCTATACCTTGTATAAAACTCAGAAAACAGCCAGTAACAGACACGTCATATCCTGCCCTGAAAATACCTGATGGTAGTATGATGGTAGTATGATGGTAGTATGCACAACAAAATATCAAACCGACGGTTGCTTGCTTCATTTCATAATTCATTTAGTCATTTTTCTTTAAATCAAATTTGAGATAGGGAGGTTAGGATTTTTCATACGCATTTTTCTTTATCATTATTCATTTATTTATTTAGTCATTATTATTTTATTTGAATGGGGCGGACAGAAGACTTTATTGATTAATAAAATTCACAAACTGGACAATATCAAATATCAGATTTTGGAAACACCAGGATTGTTCCATTTTCTGTTGATTCAGCTTGAGTTCGGGCTAACTATTTATCGTCACTGTTACCTCATTTGCCGGGACAACATCAGTTCAAATGAGAAATGATCTAAACAAACCCAAAAGTATTATATATTTTCCCCAAACAATCAAGACAACTTAATTGTTCCGCCCCTGCTTCTTCAAGTCGTATCTTTTAGTTATATGTTTAACATTATATTATGTTTAAATAGCATTCTGTAGTTGTGAAATTAATATTGCCCTACAATAATTTACAACTAATAATAAGATTAGTCAACTCCAATTAAGTTTAAACAAAATAGGAATTTGGGAGGAGAACTACCTGGCCATATAATCACAAAATCTGGAAATATAATTCAAGGTTACTGAAAAGTCACTTTGGGATCAGATAACATTATGATCCCCGAACACTTGGTATTTGTGCATCTTTATGACCGGTGTAAATGTACAGAGTATTCTTTACTTAGTTCGTATAAATCGGATGAAAGTCACACTTATCTGAAGTTGTTTTCTTAATTTGTCCTGTGGATAGTAACTTATGTAGTGCATTTAGCAAAGGCCAATTAGTTACCCAATTTCATAAATCCTGTTGGCAAAAATTCGTAACTGCTGCAAAGACCGGCCTCCAATGAAAACTATATAGCTATACTATAGTTCTACATTTGGGGACTATGTAGATCTACTTGTATACAAATATGTTTGCTCATGACATTTTCGCTCAGTACATGTCGATCTGACATTTCTTTAGAGATATACTACTAACATAAGTTAGTAATAATTCAATAATTCACAGTACAATAATCTGTCACGGCTAGGCAGGTTCTTAATGTGAAATGAAATTATATCGCTTTCTATAATTATACAATATGTGTCAATTAACTTTGTACAACATGGCAGCCTTTACACAAGTACCGTATATGTTGTACAATACAAAATATATAGTTTGTCTAAACTAAACTAAAACATAACAAAATAATTGTGACAAGAGGCAACTAAATGGGTGGGGTGGTTAGTCTCGGTAATCAATCACAGCATGTCATCGTTTCCCGTCACGTGGATCGATACTCATCGATCACTGGATTGTCTAGTCCAGACTCAGTTATCTACAGGCGGGCGTCATATAGCTGCAATACTACTGAGTACAGAGCTTCTTGTGATACAAATACATACGACAACAATGATAATAATGATGACTATAATTATATCTTCCCTTATTCCAATTTCATACATTATGTTTATTCTTCACTCAACTGTGGTATGACTGACTATATTCAGCAGCATAATGTTGTACACCGGATATAATCTCTAAATCACTGCCCCAAACAAGACTATTTGGACAGGGAAGAATTGTTATTTATTTCTAATTTCCAAACGAATACACTACTCCCTCTCGCCAGTCCGAAAACCTATTCAAAGGCAACAGCATAAACTGCACTGTCTGGAATAACGGGGTTTCGTTGTTCAGAGCAAATCAGCATATATGCTTTATTGTGCGTGTCAGATAAGCCAATATTTCATTGTGCGTGTCAAATAAGCCAATATTTCATTATGCGTGTCAAATAAGCCAATATTTTATTGTGCGAGGCAAATCAATAAAGATTTGATTGTGCGTGACAAATAAGCAAGCAATTCACTGTACATGACAAATAAGCAAATAGTTCATTATGCGTGACAAATCAGGAAATATTTCCAATGAACAGCCACTAATGAGTGTTGGATACTTTTTACACAATGCACAGCGACTTAACACTCCCGACCGTCTGAATTTTATCTTATGTCGTAAGTACCCCAACCCCCCACCCACACCGCTTACAAGACTTATATTTAAATATATTCTAATATGGGGAATAAATAAAGTATCTCAAACATTTACCAACATTGAACTTGTTGAAGAAAGTTCTAGCTATCGGAAACTGTATGCAGTCGGTCAGCGAGCACCTGTGGAACCATCATTTCGATACTTGTAGGTCAATTACATCTTGTTATTCCCCTAAAGCACCGACCCATGAAGGAACTCGCAGTTAAGATCTAAAACGACCTGCAGTTGAATCACGCCTACTGCATGGTTGTTCACACCGTGAGTATATCGTCACATGACGGTAGACGGTGGAGATGTTACCGTACGTTCTCAAAGTCTAATTACCGGCAACAACGCTTACACAATTTTCCGGGAAATCCCCTCGAGTGACGTCATAATATTGCTATAACTAAAAATAAACATAAATGCCTACCTTATTCAATATGTCAGCAAATGAAGAAAAAATCCTTCCGACACTTTCAATCTTTCCTCGCGCCCCTTCCCCAAAGAGAGTGGCGCGAAGCAGGAGATGCGAAAACCACTGTTTTCTTATTCTGTCGGCGCCACCTTGAAATCTCTTTGACTATTTTAATGTTGTACCGTAAATCTTTTCAACACCTATGTCGAACTACGGTCGCTATCAGCAACACATTAAAAACTGGCAGTGTGCATGCTGATGATGCAATTATTGACAGGTCTACGGTAAAATGTTTTGCGCCGGGTCAAAAAGTATACTTTGTAGCAATTGAGGAATGCCAATACGAATATAGGGAGAAACCATTATATCTTCAACGGGATCCGAGAAAGTTAGTTTGGGACAAACGCGTTTTAGTTTTTCTTTGGGAATAAATTTTAACCCGTCACAACTCAGCCTTCTTTCCTACATATAAATAATGCGAATTTACGATTTTAGTCTGAATATGGAGTAATATTATTTTCCTTGTATCTTTTTGAACATCCTGCAGCCCCCAACTCCATCAAGATGGAGTGTTCGGTTAAAGAAGCTGAAATAGGTAGGGGACGAGTTAAACATAATCATAGGAACAATAAATCGTTTGTTTGCTGCTACTATTGGTCATATATATACAGTATACGACACATTTCGACGATGGTCATATATATACAGTATACGACACATTTCGACGATGGTCATATGTAAACAGTATACGACACATTTCCACGATGGTTGGTTGTTGATGTACAGGGGCGGCGGGGTAGCCTAGTGGCTAAGGCTTTCGCTCGTCACCCCGAAGACCCGGGTTCGATTCCCCACATGGGTACAATGTGTGAAGCCCATTTCTGGTGTCCCCCGCCGTGATATTGCTGGAATATTGCTAAAAGCGGCGTAAAACCAAACTCACTCACTCACTGTTGATGTACAGTCTGTTCTGTTTAATACTGCACGATGGACGATCATCGAGGATGCGTAATTCAGAGAGTTGTGCTGTTGTAAATGTACAAAGAAAAACTCCTCGATACATTTATGACTGATAGATTTGTATCTGGACCAAATCAGAGGGAATTTATACTCATCTTAACACATCTTAATTTATACATTTTGATTTTTTTTCTTTTCCACCCAATACTACATAGGGTTAAAAGTATTTACATTTATTCATAATTTCAAACTGTATCCTTTATTTTTAAAAATAAATAGAAAAAAACATCATTAAATCGAACGGTAATTTAGTTTGATAACCTATACAAGCTTGGGAACTTATATCCACTTGTTCGAATTGACGGTCATCAGGACATACTGGCATTCGACACAGGCTTGTTTCTTCTTCAGATTGTGTCTGGATTCAGAATAGGTGCGATCAGTTTATCGTGTTTACTCTCAGACAGGGTGAGATTTTGTGAAGCAGCATTGTGAATCATCCGGGGAAGCTCAACGCGCTTAAACCCGGATCCGGTCACCAGGCTAATAACACTAACTGTACCCACAAACCGTCATCAGGAGCACGTGCCCCTTTCTTTGGGAAAACAAATCATGTCAATACGAGTATATGTACATTTGGGACAGTTCGAGTAATAGTGTATGTGGACAACGAAGGTATAACGATCATATCAATAATGCAAAATATGGTGCCGAAATTAAAAGGCGCGGAAGTTCAAACATTATTTTGAGCTTTAACAACTTTTTTTGCTTGCGTTTGCACAATTTAGGAAAAAAGGCAATCACAATTGAGCGTTTGTCCAATTTCATTTACAGATCTTTTGTGTTCACTTTCACCGAGAAATATAAATAGATACATAAATACACTTAATCCAGGCTTTTGACTTCGTGTCTAATCTGAGGCAGTCCGAAAGCTTGAGATTACGTAAATTTATACAATTCCATTGAGATCGTTTAGAACGTATGCTACTCAACACCCACTTGCTATCTGGTAACAAAAGCATTTCAAGTTAACAATACCCTTCGTTTTAAAGTCTAAACCTTGTTATAGTCTGAGAAAGTAATAATAAAGATTTGATCAAATAAATGTGTTTTCGTTCGTCATAAGAAAAAGTGTGAGATCTTGCGTCGTGTTGTGATGGGTCGGGGGACTTTGATCATGAATATATTACAAATAATCACTCAAACCACCCTGCCACATATGTATAGAAAGGTCATGATTGATGGTGCCAGCTATCGCAAATGAACGGAACAAACCCCCACAAGAGAGTCCCATTCTATTCCTATCATCTCAATATTGGTCCGGCTAAATACCGTCAACCTTTTTGTGAAATTAATGTAGTTATAATCAGGACAACGTGATCTCACCCTAACAGGTGCGAAGAACCGGACCCAAACCATAGAATACTTGCACTTCCCGGCAGTCGCGTGCGTGCTTGGCCATTACTTAGAGAATTTACACTTGGAATCTTGTCGGATTTGTCAATGCTAAGGTGAAAGGGCTTTCTTGTACCACAAGCAGTGTCCCTCTGCATGTGGAGTTGTACGGTTATTATACATGCAACCCAACGAGCTGGAAGGGAACCTTTCATAACGATGCCTTTCATAAAAGAATATTAGATCCCGTAAAAAGTATTTAATGAGGAATTATTGAATATAAAGCGTGGTAAAGATTAGGTGACCAGAAAATTATTGTTGTGAATTAGCAAGCAAGGGGACTTACATACTACATGTCTTTCATAGGAGCAGGCTTCACATACATGAAACGCAAGTTTCACAGAACTTTTGAAATTTGATACTTTTATTGTATATACACAGTCTCCTGCGTCGCCTTTCACTGCCTCACAAATGGTGTGAGAGGGTCGCAACAAAATGAAAAAGAGCAAACCTGGAAATACACTGAGGGCAAAACCAGGGAGACACAGTTGGGTTGGTAGTGTAATTACATTTCAAACCCCACCTTGCGATCTGGGCGGAATGTAAGGTAAATAATACATAAACTGCGAAGGGCGGAGAAGGCACCCTGGCTGCAGCCACATACGAGACAGGCTGCAGTTGTTCTAAAAGACGAGGTGTAATTGTGCATGTTCTGGTGTATACTTCTAATAGCTATACATATACATGATAAACACCCAGTATATTTGCTGATTCCTACGAGTACTATTGAGTGAGTGAGTGTTATAACTACGTCCGTCAGTTATATAATTCCGTATCAGTTAATATAAAGGGACGGAGCCCGTGTCGGGTGATTCCGTTCCTGATATTACTGCAAAGTTGTTAAAAGCGATATAAAGCCGTGATCATTAACTCACTGGTTATTGACTGTAGGTGTTTGGTGTACCTCTGGTCAGCACTGATCTGGTGCTGTCAAGGATCATGAACCGTGCAAATTACGAATTCGAAGAGCGTTCGAAATTATCGTCGGTCCTTAGGCCAAAAGCAGACTGAAAACCCACAGCTTTGTTTTCTGCAGGTCCTTATGACCAACGGGTTTTTTATCACCAATAACTAGGAGTATCATTTCAATATTAAAATATAGGGAGTAGAAATTCTGATCAGGACCCACAACATTTTGTGGTTCTGGGTCCTTAGGGGCTGCAGTTTTTCAGGGTTAAAGGCAAACACTATATTGAAGAATACTACAATTGAGGAATACTGGCCAAGTTTAGGCACGCAACTCTGTACTGTGAATTGACGCATCTTAGAAAGCCAGTCACAGTAACATCCTTTTACAATGCAAGGGAATTTTACTGCGAATTATTGCGTAGATTGTCTTTCCTTGTTCAACACACTCAAGTGAGGCATGGAGTAATTTTGTTGACGTACTGTTTTCAGTAATTCTCGACTGAAACAGATGTACATACTTTAAGGCATTTACAAGGGTTAGATTCCCCCGTGTCCTTTACAGTGCCTCTTGGTTCCTCTCTGTCCTATTAAACCTGTATCATTGTCTGATGTGTCAACGTGTAAAAAAAGTCTTCTCTATGAGTACATTAATGTGCAACCACGAGGGCTAGACCGCATCAGCTTGTGTCCTGACAGGTTTGAGAAAAATAGGAAATTCAATATTGGTTTCTAAATTAAATAATTCCAGTATTTACATTTCTAGTGATACAATTTCAGCAGTATCGCATTTCAAACGAAAATGATATACAAAACAAACGGAGAAATGATATATTTAAGAAAATTATTCTCTAGCGAATATGTGCTACCTCTATACTTTTTTATGATTCGTCACGATCAGTTTCTCTTAAACATAGCCATTGTGACGCGTAGACGAGGGAGATGTACAGCGATTGATAAAGAGTAGATAGACGCTATACCCAGTCATAAATGTCTGTTGCCCGCCATCTTGTCGCTTCCTCGCCTTCTTTACTCCTCACTCTGATCGTTACACGATTGGTGCCTAGCTTTGGATTTTTATCAACAATTAAAGTTGCATTAACATCAATAAAATTCCCTATCGTATTTTTTTAATAAATGAAACAGGAATGTGTGATGATCCTCGCTTTTTGACTTTGCATGTTTGATGTGATGAAATAGACGAAACAATTAGGCGTCTGGAAACAATCAGTTAGAGAAGTACAGTGCAAACCATGACAGATGACGACATAGAATTTGTGCAATCGTCAAAGTGAATTTTTGTGACTTTAATCAGGAAAGACTACAAGAACAACGTTTGGAGTTGAGTACTCCGCGTTCGTAACATAGGTCGCGATACTCGGGTCAGATAGAGTTCTCTCCCTTCCTTATCCAACCCGTTATTGAAAAATATCTATTTATCTGCTATCTTTCAAAATATTAGCTCCTCTCGAGGCCGTCTTTTTTCTTTATTTACGTATTTTAATATTTAGGATAATCCAAACAATAACTGACTCTATAATGTGACTTCTAATATCACCGACCCGTGAAGATCGGGGTTAGAAGTAGCCTTCAGCAGTCCATTCTTGTCGTAAGAGGCGACTAACGAGATCGGATGGCAGGAGTCACTGATATGGTTGGCGAATGTAGAGATCGATGCTCATGATGTTAATCACTGGTGTGTTTGGTCCAGACAACAATCAAAACTATGTAGTAGCGCTGAAAAACGTGCAGTGTTTTTGACAGGTTAGGCAGCACAGCTTGCAAATATGCATGTTCTGGATTGAAACCCACTCCCACCTGGGCCTCGTGTCCGACACGACAAGTAATGTACGGGGGGTGGAATATCCGTAGTCAAATATTTCTTCACAGCCATAACGTCTTTGTATCAGGGGCGCATTGACACCCACGAGGTGTTATCGTCCACGAACACCTAGCCTCACAACCTTCTGGGTGTTGTGGGGTAGCCATTGTGTAGCCCACGTCTTGCTTCTAAACGAACCCGTGTTCGTGGTGAGCAGGGCAGCGAGGTCAGGGGTATGTTTAGCCGGCCATTGTGCCAACGTTTAACTGAAATCGCCTAAATCTGAAATAAGCTAACACAAACAGCGCTGAACCCACCAGATATTGCATGAATACGAGCCTTTGAGACGGGTATTTTTACCTCTTTAAGAACCCAAAACAAAGTTACGGCTGGATTTCACGGGTCAGTCAAAGTCACAGATGTGTAGGAAAATCAGAAAGGGTTCGAAGTATGACAGCGTTTACCTGTAATGATTGCATGTGGACCAACGGAAGCCTCTGATCTATGCATCGCTTAATTATCTACATTCCTTTGAATCATGCATCTAGATGTGAATTTTCATCTTGAGAGTGAGAGGGGGTGAGGTTGGTCGCAGGATTCGTAGGTTCGAACCCTAAATTCACCCCTGATAGTGATCGTGTTTACTTGTCTACACTGTACTTGTGCTTGTCAGCTTCACAAATGAGGCAAACGTCCTTGACCTAAGGCACCTCCTGCTTCCAACCGACACGTCATATATAGCAAAAATACCGCTCAACCTTAAGGCTCTTGGACACACGTGGCAAGGGCTTGAATCTACTATTTTGTCGATAAAAGACTGCTGAATAATTAGAAGGATACAGGTGGACTATCAGTCATCTGGAAACCTTGCATAAACAATACATCTACAACGATGGTGTAGAACGTGGGTTACATCAACTGCCGTGACATGGTAGGAATGTTGCCCAAATGTCGCTGCAATTCCCCATATCACATGTTAAAATGTTGTCACTGGGGTATATTATTGAAGTCCTCCAATACACGAGATGGCTGTAAGATGACTTGAAAGTCTTCAATGATGACGCATTCAAGAAACAGTTCGGAAAATGTGCATAGTCGGTTTAAGTTTGCATTCAATCCCAACAACGCCATTAACGCTGCATGGGTGGAGGCAGAGGCGATACTACGACGACATTGATCATGAATATAGCACACCAACGCCGGAAAATAACCAGCCTCAGTTATCCCACGGAAGAGATTCCATTCGACCCAAAGGACAAACTGGCGGTGACATTGATATAAATAGATCCTACTTAAGGTCAAGAACACGTTAGTTGGATGTAAAAGGATAAATATCCGCAAAACGGCCCCAACAGCCCACACATCCATACATATTCACACATTCAAGTATCTGCTTCATTCATCCAGTCATTCAACGTATTAAGTTGAAGTTGAAATGTTCCTGTGGACATTGCGGATGTTGTGCCACCAGAGAGCAGCACCGTACAATGATATATAAAGTCTTAGAGAATTTGAAGCACCACGACCAGCAATGGCGGTTCCCATACCATGAAGCCCTGAAGGACAATAGAACCTGGACTAGACGACCCAGTGGTCGACAGAGTGAGCACCGTTCCTGTATGAGTTTCCACTCAATCTCCATCAACAGGTGTTGTCGTATGCCACCAATCTCAGGAAGCGACATACCGAAAAGGAAGGGACGCAACTCGTGTTTTAACCATGAGCGTCGTTGTTAATTACAACAAACTGTTCATATATCGCAACATATAGTATTACCTTAACGTCATGTTAAGACATAAGCCTATAATTTCCTTTTAGCTATGTAGTTTGAGGGTATTTCAGTAGGTCAGCAGTGGATCAAATATACGCTCGACAAAGAACTGGGAGTTGAATTACAAAGGGGACTTAACTCGTGGCGTTCTTATCACCTCAGTTTATTGAAAAACCATGTTAATATTCAGATAGATTGGGGTATAGATTGGAGGGGAGGTTGCACTGTGCTCATTAATCGTTGCATGTTCTAAATGGATTGTTGTTGTTGACAGTATATCATCAAGAGAATTAGTCATGTTTTTTTCCAAATTAATGTATACATCCTATTATCTAGACAACGTTCAATGTATCATTAATGTTAAGATGGGGACTGGGGCACTCCAATAACTCCCCCTGCATTCCCGTATTAGTACGTTTTGGCTGCTACAGCAGAACTATATCTTTTATGTCATTTTTGTCTGTCATTTGGACGATGTGTAACACGTAATTTAGAAAACAGTGCTGCCATGCTAGGTTGCAGGTCCCATAGCCCAAGACAGTGATCGGAATCATGATACCACCAGATTGCATTAAAGATAAACACTGTCTATGGGTCGTAGTCTTTTAAATCATTTTTAATGATAACAACGCCAGTCTCAAGGAATTCCTTTAGAGTAAACTATGTAAAAATATTAACCTAAAGTCATTAATATTAAATGATAGCCTGTTGCAGCAATCTTTCCACTCAAACAATCGAACAACATCCAACACATTATAAAACCTGCTCATAAAAGAAGCAACAAGTTTGACATTTACTATGTTCTTTAATTATCAAATTTTGAAAGTTTCAAAAGTTGGCGACAAAAATCTTCAGAGATTATACATCCGGTGACACGGGGATTAGTAAGCCATCTTTTCGCGCGTGCTGCCTAAAATTCGCATATTCGTTAATGACAGGCCTCGGTTATTAAACTGCGCATGCCCCGAGGATGACTTGAAAGCTACTTTCCAAACGACTGATTCGGAAAATTGCCTGCATCCCGAGGAAGCCAAATGGCGAGTGTTGAAGGCATTGTTAAATCATGTAACATCACACAAAATTAAGTAGTATTAGTTACAGGATTTCAGTAAAGGTTAACATAAAAGTGCCAGGCGGCTTGAAAATCAGCCCTCGGATTCGCCATGTTAGGAACAACACGCCTGCGGCTGCCGTCGCTTCTCAGATACTAATAACAGAGGAAATGACAGCAATAGTCGACAGGGGAAACAGTTTTAAAGCACAGGGATAAACCAATTTGGTAGATCCACTTCAGGTAACGACTCGGTGTTAAGCAGATTGTGTTTCGAGTCCTCAACTACAAAAGCCAGCCTCCCATGTAACCACATTTTCCACAGAACTAGTTACAAGCATCCAAGCGTCGTCAAACGAACCTTTCATCTGTTTTGCCGGTGGGAATAGAGGCACATAGCCAAGAATCCTATTAAAACTTTGCAAGTTGGCTTCTATAGAATGTGTTATTTTCTTGAAATATGAACTTGCATAAATAGTTCAAACACAGAAGCCCGTATTGTGTTTTATGATAAAAAATAAGATTAAGTTGAGACCAGTCGTCAGGAAAGTGATACCCACACTATGAAGTTGAGTTCAAAGCTGTAATCAGCCTGTAAGTGTTTTGCTTTTGATGTTTAAAATAATATCGACACAGGCGGGTGTTTCTGTAGCCGTACCACGAAGAATCACACCCGAGTCGATGCCAAACACTTCACTCATATGTGTTATCAGTCATGTCATCTCATCCGCCTGTGTCCGAGTGATTGACGCGACAGGATTCGAACACGACCCGGATGTCCACAGCGCTGTCCATCAGCTGCCAGGACACTTAGGATTGTGTAATAGCTCATCTGTATGCCGATGTGTATGATTTACTGCGACATTGTACCTCACTCACTCTATCCGTATTAATGCTTTCTCATTGGCTTTTGATTTTAATTATTTAAAAACATATTTAGCCTTTTCTGACAGAGATTGGTGGGGTCTTAGAGGACAGAGACTGCTGATTTTCCACGGAAACGTTTAGCAATGTTGTAGAGTGAATGAACACACCGTGTCAGCTTGACGTGGGAGGAGAGCTGGAAGTGGTGCCGGTCTCAGACATTTATCACTTTAACGAAACCCAATGGCGCGGGTAAAACCTGGAAACACGACAGGGATTCGAACCCAGAGGTTTCAGGCTTACCCCAAATTACGCGACTCTGCACAGCGAAATGGTACGCCTCATCGAACGACCTTCCCATGATTGACTCCAATTTCCAAGTGCTCATTGCCAGAACGCCATTCTTGAATACCGATGGGCATTCATATGGTTAAAAAGATCCCTTGTCAATCAGAATAATATATCTCAATTGTTTTACGCCGCTTTTAGCAATATTCCAGAAATATCACAACACAAGAAATAGGCTCTCACATTGTACCCATGTGGGGAATCGAACCCTGGTCTTCGGTGTGACGAGCGAACGCTTTAACCAGTAGGCGCCCCCACCGTTCTCTCATTTATTAATTAATACCATGGATCCATTCGAATTTACGTTACGGAAGTCGCGAAATCTTTTCAGTCTCTCTCACCACTAAATGCCAGAACGCTTTTGTTTGAATGTCGATTTGTAGTTTCATATAATAAGACTAAACTTACTAGTGTAGCCAATGGATCCAGGATATTTATCAGAATAGTAACGGAGATAAAATACCGTTGGGAATCGAATGAACTGGTGCCAGAACATTCCAGGATTATCTTCGATGATGATTTTGAAAAAGTTCCGCCTTGGATCATCTGAACACTCCAGTGACAAAAACTTACTTCACATTCAATAATGGAAGTTGAAATCCTATGGTTTTCGTTCCTTTCAAGTGGCGGCCGCGATGAACTGGAATGAGCTACCAGCTCACCTTAGAAGAAGCCCAACAGTCACATGTTTCAAAGCAAACCTAAAGACATACCTTTTCTCTATGTTTTACAAGTGACTCCTAAATTCTATCTTGTCTGCGCTATGAGCATGCTGTCGGTGTGGATTTAGCGCAATACAAATGGACTAATTATTATTATCACATACGTCTAAACAATAAGGCCTGACACAGGTATTAGTAAGCCTTCTTTTCGCGCGTGTTGCCTACAATTCCCAGATATAACTAAAACGCCGTTCAAAGCAGCCGTAAACCCAACTTACTCACTCACTGACTACTTAGAGTCGTGAAACATACACAGTCCTAACTGTCTTGTTTTCAGTCAAAGTGCTCCGAACTGTGCCCAATACAGTGCCAGGTATAGCCTAAATATCATGGTGGCGTACTTTTCTCTATTTTCTTACTCCATTAAATCACAAAAGACCGTTAAATTGAATCCCTTTAAATAGATGAATCGCAACCTTTATAATTATAATAGCGTGAACGCTGTAACTGAGATCTACTTGCCCTTTGAACACGGTTTCATGATGTATCGGATGGATACAGGGTTGAACTAAACCTGTTTAACATGGTGTCAGTGGTCAGTCACTAACACAGCCCTTGGCCTCCACAGCAGTTGTAGCCGGCTTTATGACATTCGTTTACAAGTGTGCAGTACTGGTGTAGCCATAAAAGCCAGCCATATGTAATTACCGGTACATTTGTTGTAAAGGGAGCGGGTAAGGGTCTATGTGATACTAAAGTTTAGGGAATTTCGCACGTCATAAAACCCACTGAGTTCTTATCAGGTATTTTGTGATAGTACTTAAGTAAGGGTTTGAAATACGGAGGAGGGGGGAAGGGTAATGGTCAGGCCTGGATCCATGGGAACGACGGGGAGGGTGCGTCATGTGAAGTGGGTGGGGTGTTTGTGTGGAGGAAAAAAAGTGGGTGGGTGGAGGGGAAGAGTTGTTTGGGGAGGACAAGGTTTGAGAAGTTTAGAAAGGTGGAAGGGAAAGATCACGTGGGTTAGTCACATAATATCTTTAGATAGATAAATAGATAGAGAGATGGGTTGATGGGTGAAGATGGATGGATAGACACACAGAGAAACATACAGGCAGATAGAAAATGCCTTCATCGTGCAGACATGTCAACGAAGATATCTCTTATGTTTACTTCTTTGAGGTTTTGCAGTTTTGTACCATGTCGTGTTTGACAGTTTCTACATATACGGCAACCAAACTTCATTCCGGCTGGCTCGGTTCCCTTCTCACCCTTTGTCCGGATCAACTGCTTCCGTTTATAATCCGCTGAATGCACGCAGCCACTCGCCATGTAAAAATATGGGGTGCATTGAAAGTTGAAAAGATGCCATAAAAACCTGCAAAATTGAATCTATCCAAGCAGAAGAACAGTCAATGATTAATTTACAACTCTAGTGATATTTTCAAATCAAAGGCCGACAGCGCCCATTCATCCAACAGCCGTCATGGCTTAAGGTGACGTGTACTTTTGTGTGGTGGCGATGTCTAGCCTCCTAAAACATATACATGTATATCCGACTGTTTCGATAATTTGTTTGATTCATTCCATGAACATTTACACTTTTGTATGTGTGTTGAATCGATATGAAACCACTGGGGAATTTGCTGTGACAAAAACAGGCTATATCATGCAGAGGGATAGCCTAAGAGGAGAGTTCCTCGCGACAGACAAGATTCTCTTAAAACATTTCTGTTGTTGCTGAGTGTTTGTGTGTCAATTTACGAGACTCGGGCGAAACAACAACACCGTCTAGGTATTTTATGAGCTGATTGAGGGAGAGATGAAAAATAGAAATGAGGGCGGAGTTATTAGCCAGTAGGTGTGGTCAAATATACATGAGTGACGTCTTCATCATCCAATCAGAACAAGGGTTACAATCAAGGTTGCAAATGTACACTGGCGTGTGTCTGATTCACTGAAGGTGAAAATGCGTCTCGCGCTGGTCTGTGGAAATTGGGAAAGCGCATGAACAGATTACTCTCGTGTGGCCCTAATGATTCTGAATGTATATCGTGACATGATTAGGAGCTTCAAAGTCATAAGTAATAAAAGCTTAAATGTCTGTTCACGAATAAGCAACTATACAGGTGTAAAAATAATCTGGCGTAAAACATTATTCGTTCCAATGGGCTCACTATGATGTTCCAATTCAGTAATGTTGGAGCTAACTATGTGTTCGTTTGTATTCTGTTATGTTACCAATAATACAAGCAGTATATCTTGCGTTCTGTTATGTCGACAATGATACAAGCGCCATACTTTGTCTCCCATTTTTTGGGCAATGATAAAGCGCTATATTTTGTCTTCTGTGATACTGACAAAGATACAAGCGCTATACTTTGTCTTCTGTAATACTGACAAAGATACAAGCGCTATACTTTTTCTTCTGTAATACTGACAGAGATACAAGCACTATACTTTGTCTTCTGTGATACTGACAAAGATACAAGCACTATACTTTGTCTTCTGTAATACTGACAAAGATACAAGCACTATACTTTGTCTTCTGTGATACTGACAAAATACAAGCACTTTACTTTGTCTTCTGTAAAACTGATAAAGATACAAGCACAATACTTTGTCTTCATGTAATACTGACACAGATACAAGCACTATACTTTGTCTTCTGTGATACTGACAAAGATACAAGCGCTATACTTTGTCTTCTGTAATACTGATAAAGATACAAGCGCTATACTTTGTCTTCATGTAATACTGACACAGATACAAGCACTATACTTTGTCTTCTGTGATACTGACAAAGATACAAGCACTATACTTTGTCTTCTGTAATACTGACAAAGATACAAGCGCTATACTTTGTCTTCTGTAATACTGACAGAGATACAAGCGCTATACTTTGTCTTCTGTGATACTGACAAAGATACAAGCACTATACTTTGTCTTCTGTAATACTGATAAAGATACAAGCACTATACTTTGTCTTCTGTAATACTGACAAAGATACAAGCACTATACTTTGTCTTCTGTGATACTGACAAAGATACAAGCACTTTACTTTGTCTTCTGTAATACTGATAAAGATACAAGCACTATACTTTGTCTTCTGTAATACTGATGTAATACTGACTGACAAGATACAAGCACTATACTTTGTCTTGTGATACTTCTGTGTAATACTGACAAAGATAAGCGCTAACTTTGTCTTCTGTAATACTGATAAAGATACAAGCACTATACTTTGTCTTCTGTAATACTGATAAAGATACAAGCACTATACTTTGTCTTCTGTAATACTGACAAAGATACAAGCACTATACTTTGTCTTCTGTAATACTGACAAAGATACAAGCGCTATACTTTGTCTTCTGTAATACTGATAAAGATACAAGCTTTGCTTCATGTAATACTTTGTCTTCTGTAATACTGATAAAGATACAAGCACTATACTTTGTCTTCTGTAATACTGATAAAGATACAAGCACTATACTTTGTCTTCTGTAATACTGATAAAGATACAAGCACTATACTTTGTCTTCTGTAATACTGATAAAGATACAAGCACTATACTTTGTCTTCTGTAATACTGATAAAGATACAAGCACTATACTTTGTCTTCTGTAATACTGTAAAATACAAGATACTTTGTCTTCTGTAATAGATAAAGATACAAGCACTATACTTTGTCTTCTGTAATACTGACAAAGATACAAGCACTATACTTTGTCTTCTGTAATACTGACAAAGATACAAGCACTATACTTTGTCTTCTGTAATACTGATAAAGATACAAGCACTATACTTTGTCTTCTGTAATACTGACAAAGATACAAGCACTATACTTTGTCTTCTGTAATACTGATAAAAAAGATACAAGCACTATACTTTGTCTTCTGTAATACTGACAAAGATACAAGCACTATACTTTGTCTTCTGTAATACTGATAAAGATACAAGCACAATACTTTGTCTTCTGATACCGACAAGCACTATACTTTGTCTTCTGTAATACTGATAAAGATACAAGCGCTATACTTTGTCTTCTGTAATACTGATAAAGATACAAGCACTATACTTTGTCTTCTGTGATACTGACAAAGATACAAGCACTATACTTTGTCTTCTGTAATACTGACAAAGATACAAGCACTTTACTTTGTCTTCTGTAAAACTGATAAAGATACAAGCACAATACTTTGTCTTCATGTAATACTGACACAGATACAAGCACTGTATTTTGTCTTCTGTTATGTTGACAAAGATACAAGCGTTATACTTTGTCTTCTGTAATACTGACAAAGATACAAGCACTGTATTTTGTCTTCTGTTATGTTGACAAAGATACAAGCGTTATACTTTGTCTTCTGTATTGAATAACAAGGATGAAAGCACTATACTTTGCATTCTGTTATGATGACATTGACACAAGCACTACACTTTGTCTGTTATGTATATAATAATACAAGTTCAGTACACTGTCTTTTGTTATGGATCACCAGTGCATGGGTGAGTGAGTGGGTGAATATTGTCGCACGAGCGAAGTCCTAGCAATTAATAAACGTCATTACCTCATTGCCGACGTGACGTCATCATATGAACATGTTTTCGCTCAGACATAAAACATGCTTCTTCATGCTGGGAACCATAATTTCTTTTCCATCTCCATAATCGCAAGTTTTATCGATTTTAACAGTACTCGTTCTACACAAGCTGCTGATGGCCATTGAGGATTAGAATAACAAAAGTCATACGATCAAAAGGTCAAGCCATATATGTAAACGCATAAAGCCCCGTTCACTACTTGGACCAAATGTATGTGTTAGTTCATGTCCGTAATTTACAGCTGATACTGTCTACGCCGAGGAACCGAGCTGGAAACGTGGTCGTGCTAGGTGTTCTTTATAACCCTGTTTTCTTAATTGATTTGGCAGCTCTTGACTGGGGGCAAAATCTAATATAAGGGAGGTAACTCTGATTACATTTACCCTGTCATTCCATCAAGAGTCACTGTGATTGAAAGTAAACGATTTCGCCACTTGAGTGCTTGCAATTATGCTTTAAGCAATCAAAATAACATTTAGTACATTTTTATACCCATCGAAAAATATAATCATCTGAATTTGTAGTTATTTTCTGTTTTCTTTAACTTATCAATTTTTGTTGGTGATGTACGACGAAACACCTTTCTAGCGTTACATTGCATTAATCGATTAGATTAAGCAGCCCCTGAAATACCACATGAGTTAGTAGTAAATAAAGGTAAGATACTTCTGAATTATTTCTAAAATTCTAACCTGTGTTTTGAAATTGCGTTCTAAAAGCTGAATTTCCACTAGCTACTTACTGCAGTTCTTTGTGCTCGGTATTTCTAAGGCACTTTGACTACTGTTGCGGTGACACGATATTGTACAGTGACTGAGTGTATTCTGTCACTTGTAAGTAGTCGTACTTCAAGTATCAGCAATAAAACTTCAGATTTCCACGTTACTCATTAACACTTAAGGAGGTATCTCATCAGAGATGACATTTTCTTGACAACTAAGACCGTTGTATTATCTATGCACAGCGGCATCAAGCGGTAATCAGTAAGGCGACTGACTGGATTACAAACTAGATACTTCTGTTTAATGACTCATTGGTCCAGGTGCATAAACACTTAATCGATTGCTCAGCACATAGTTGGGTGAATCAGAGAGCCAACGATAGGATGACATTTTGGAAGGGGACAAGTTGTGATCGTGTGCAGTCAGACACAAGAACGAACGTGTTGATCAAAAACAGGTTGAACCAATACTGCGTATCCCTGCTTTAGCATATGTGCAGTTTTGTAGTGAATTAACTGCAAAAATTGTAAAAATTATAAAGACAAGTAATAAAGTGATAAAGAGGCTATATTGTGAATGAGTGAGTGAGTTTATCCCGCTTTTAGCATTATTTCAGCAATATCACGGGGAGGAACACCAGAAATAGGCTTCTCACATTGTACCCATGTGGGGAATCGAACCCGGGAATTCGGCGTACGATCGAACGCTTTAACCATTAGGCTACCCCTCCGCCCGGACTTTTATGTAACCATCATCGTACAACCACTTGCACACAAACGTGTGTTGTACACAACGTTGCTCGAGATTTCTGTATCGCGACAGACACATAAATCGCTTATCAAATAGAACCACATGTATTTGATACTGTCATCGCACGCATCGTTCTATTCAATTTCACAATGTCGTCCTGGCTGTCACCGATAAACACACGGCTCTATTCAAAGGAGCGGTGGCGTAGCCTAGTGGTTAAAGCGTTCGCTCGTCACGCCGAAGACCCGGGTTCGATTCCCCACATGGGTACAGTGTGTGAAGCCTATTTCTGGTTTCCCCCGCCGTGAAATGCTGGAAGATTTTAAAGCGGCGTAAAACCAAAACTCACTCACTCACTCACTCTATTCAAACCTTACAACGTAATTCCATCAGACATAGCTCTGTTAACCGTGGTTCTGTCACACAGATACATCGCTATACATCTACATACACCCAGCTACGTCTTTCAGACTCTGTCACAGATAAATACATCGTTCTATTAAAAATAATTACGTAATTGTGACTGTCACAGATAAATTAAGAGTTTTATTATCAAAGGGCACAATGTCATTCTGACTGTCACATGTATCCCTCTATCACACATTACTGTATCATTCTTACTGTCACAGATACACACATCTCCCTACCACACAGTACTGCATTATTCCGACTGTCACAGACACACACATCTCTCTATCACACATTACTGTATCATTCTTACTGTCACAGATACACACATCCCTCTATCACACATTACTGTATCATTCTAACTGTCACAGATACACACATCTGTCTATCACACAGTACTGCATTATTCCGACTGTCTCAGATACACACATCTCTCTATCACACAGTACTGCATTATTCCGACTGTCACAGATACACACATCTCTCTATCACACAGTACTGCATTATTCCGACTGTCACAGATATACACATTTCTCTGTCAGACAGTACTGCATAATTCCGACTGTCACAGATACATACATCGCTCAATCATACAGTACTGCATTATTCCGACTGTCACAGATACACACATCTCTCTATCACACAGTACTGCATCTTTCTGATTCTGTCACAGATACACACATCGCTCTTCCGAACAGTACTGCATTATTCCGACTGTCACAGATACATACATCGCTCAATCATACAGTACTGCATTATTCCGACTGTCACAGATACACACATCTCTCTATCACACAGTACTGCATCTTTCTGATTCTGTCACAGATACACACATCGCTCTTCCGAACAGTACTGCATTATTCCGACTGTCACAGATACACACATCTCTCTATCACACAGTACTGCATTATTCCGACTGTCACAGATACACTCATCGCTCTTCCGCACAGTACTGCATCATTCTGATTCTGTCACATATACACACATCTCTCTACCACACAGTACTGCATTATTCCGACTGTCACAGACACACACATCTCTCTATCACACAGTACTGCATCTTTCTGATTCTGTCACAGATACACACATCGCTCTTCCGAACAGTACTGCATTATTCCGACTGTCACAGATACACTCATCTCTCTTCCGCACAGTACTGCATCATTCTGATTCTGTCACATATACACACATCTCTCTACCACACAGTACTGCATTATTCCGACTGTCACAGATACACACATCTCTCTACCACACAGTACTGCATTATTCCGACTGTCACAGACACACACATCTCTCTATCACACAGTACTGCATCTTTCTGATTCTGTCACAGATACACACATCTCTCTACCACACAGTACTGCATCTTTCTGATTCTGTCACAGATACACACATCTCTCTATCACACAGTACTGCATCATTCTGATTCTGTCACAGACACACACATCTCTATATCACACAGTACTGCATCTTTCTGATTCTGTCACAGATACACACATCTCTCTATCACATAGTACTGCATCTTTCTGATTCTGTCACAGATGCACACATCGCTCTTCCGTACAGTACTGCATCATTCTGATTTTGTCACATATACACACATCTCTATATCACACAATACTGCATTATTCCGACTGTCACAGAGACACACATCTCTCTATCACACAATACTGCATCTTTCTGATTCTGTCACAGATGCACACATCTCTCTATCACACAGTACTGCATCATTCTGATTCTCTCACAGATACACACATCTCTCTATCACACAGTACTGCATCTTTCTGATTCTGTCACAGATACACACATCTCTCTATCACACAGTACTGCATCATTCTGATTCTGTCTCAGATACACACATCTCTCTATTCACAGTACTGGATCATTCTGACTCCAGATAAATACATCGATCTTCCGAACAATAAGACGTCATTCTGACTCCATCACAGATAAACGTTTTGCTCATAACTGCCTTCCTTTGAGTCCGACCAAGACATTTCATTTCCTGACATTGTGCTTAACCCAACCTGTATGATTCGATTATCGACGAGCTGTCGTGTGATAGTAGAAAGGACTATTTACCCTGTACCAGAAAGTTACCGACAATGCAGTAATCCAAGCGATCTAAGATTGCCGGCGAGGCACCAACAGCCCACACAAACCTTTGTGGCAAGGTGAATCTGACATGGGTTCTTCAATCTCCCAATATTTTCCTTCATTTCCACGAAACATAAACACCATGCTGCTCACTGTACACCTCCTTCCCAGACTTCACTGGGTAAATAAGTACTGGCATTTCATAACTTGAAATTTGAAAATCTGCCCATGGACTTGTAGGACTCCGTGTGAATTACACTAAGATTCACATGCAGACAACGTATTTTATATCGATTAGAAATGTGTTTTTCCCACTTCATAATACTCGTATTTTTTCTCTATTTTGATTATAAGATTCAATATTTGTTTGAGGTGTTAACAATTCTGTTTTCCCAATAACCGAATCGATATTCTGCAATTGGAGTAAAAATCGCGGATGCTGTTCAACTTGATCATGGCGTCCAAGCATGTTATGGACAGGCTTTCGGAATGACCTGGTGTTATTAAAATGTGATAATCCAGATGAGATTCACCCATATGAATGTATCGTTAGTTTTGATTGGACCAATCAGATATAACACACATACTGATTGGCCCGGATTAGGCTGTAAACGTCGTCTACCTCATGAATTGAGCGACATTGTGCCGGGAGGCAAATCTTTAGCCCAGCGATAAATCTTTGTGACTATACAATTTCATGGATGGGGATTTTGTAAGAATGTCTCTTAATTTGGTTTAAGATTACACTGCCTGCTTAGAGAGACTGGGCGAGAAAACATGGCGGTCGCTCATGGTCGGTGCTTGAGACACATAGCGTTGAACACCAGGAGTAACCGAGGTGTACAAACCCTAATGAACCCCCCTAGAGGTGTCAATTAAACACTTTTGTCAAAGGCCACATCCCCCTTGCACTAACACTTAATGTGTTACAAGTAGTATCAACTTTCAAAATGTCAAAAAATTATCCTATAATTGCCGGGAACAACAATGACAAAAATGTTACCTATTTGAAGAAATTAGAAGGGAATGGCTAGACAGGGACTAGGGATGGTTGGCTCGGACGAAATGGTAGTCCTAGCAAGTTTGTTATAGTCGCCAATAACCATTCTTTCATCTCGAAACTGACCTTCGATCAGCTATATCAGTTAATCTGAGGCCATGACAAACTATGGATGACAGATGCAACGTCATAACCGGGAAGTGACCATGGTGGCGTTCATCGTTAACGACTAACAAACACATTCAACGTAATACGACATAGACACAGCTCCAGTGTGTTATTTTGGTTCAGGTGGATTCCAACTTTTTAAAAACAATGGGTTAAGAGCATCGATTAATTAACTCAATATTTAAGTCTTCTCTCCTTAATCAAAACGTCAAGCTAGTACTCCTCTGGCAAATTACATACAGGGAGATACTTTTTGTCAATTATTTTCATAGGTCTACCGCAAACTACAAGATATCTCACTTTACATGATACACCTTCCACCACGAAGTATTTTTGTTACACCATAAGATGCACCACGAGATATGTCACACACTGCCAGATATTCTATGCTACACCAGATTTCTGACACACTTCAGACATTAGACGATGTATCAACTATAACTGCCAGTTATATATTCCACTCCCTGACACATATGGTTCCACGCCGCCGCAGGTAGGACGCAGCTCCAGTGGGCTTCATACATTCGGGAATCAGTTCCGGATCTTCGGCAAGACGAGTGAATGCTTTAACCACTAGGCTACCCCATCGCCTCTATTTCACATATTGATACATACTGATTGGTTACAAGAGCCTTCATGACTGGTCTGTTAACAGTTGAAACCGATCGGTTCTATCCAAAATACAGAAAATGTAACTATAAGTGACAATACTCTTTCCACATCTATAAGAAAACGCTGCTGCAAGCAGTGTCGATTGTACAATTCCCCCTGTATCATGAGCTTGAACCGCTATACAAATATGGATGACACCAGGTGTTCGCGGAAAGGTTAGCGTATATGGTCCACCGATATCACCCATCATAAACATTATGCAAAAGCAAGTCATTTGTTCGGAACCGTATGGTACAAGCCAAAATAGGGAATTGCATTGGACATGATTTTATCACTGGCGCGTCAAGTTTGAAAAGTTCCTCCACATGTCTACCATAAAACTTTCAAAAGCTTCACTGAGACCATGAATATCGCATCCTTGATGAAACAACTTCTGAGCAAGGGTAGTATGACGCTCTTCGAAAGAGCACTAACGACTGTACTTCAACATTTGTTAAATATAAACTCCAAAGGCTGGAGCTGTTGGAATACTGCACGATATGAAGGGGAAGTTGACTGTTGGAAGATTGAAATCATCCCTTTGTCATACAGGACTGTGGAGAGTTTTGTGAACGTGTTCAAGTGGTAGAACATGTGGAAACCTCCAGTAAATATTTGATACCACATTGTCATCATTGCACGCTGATTATACCCAACACTTAAAGGCGCTGTTCAAATCAGCCATTATCCATAACCTGACAGTAAGTACACTTATCGGAAAAGGTGGAAAGATAATTTAAACACAAACGCCCCCAATTAAACAAGATAACAAGGTCTTCTTAGACGTGTTACATGCTCCTTTAAAAATTATATACATTCTAGAGTGATGTCACTCACACCTTCAAGATTTCTTTACATCACCCGCTAAGGTGAGGAATGTAGCGCTGGGTCGTTGGCAGATGTCACCTATTTTGAATTGTAAGTGATTCCGACGTCTCGTCCCACGCGTGACATGAGGCGAGATGTTGACGAGAATTCACCATGAAGCCGCCAGAATACACCCATTAGTGCCTCTTTAAATATGATTTTGAATCTCATGATATCTCAAGTCCCATATGGACTCGTTCGACCTTGGTGTCTGGGGGTCAAATGCTGTTGACGACCAATAAATCTGAACCGTATTGGTTGAAACGTACGCAAGAACAGGCGACAGATAGGTTTTGTGTTCATAATATTTGTTACTCTAGCTATGGCAGTTTTTGTGACTAACAATGGAAAACAATGACGCCACACTTGAAAATACTTAGTCACCATCTATTATTGATTCTGGTTGCAAACTGAAGCACATCAACTTTCAAATGTACAGGACTTTGTTATTGAGAGCAACACAGTATCAGCATCAGCTGAAGAGGTCTTTGAATAATATTCAGACATAAGGCATACAGCTAGAGTATGTGTTATACGTACCCTATGTAAACCATTAGGTGTAACAGACAGTGTTGTTTCACATGTATAACAGTAGTGTTCGTCATATTCCTCCTTTCATCCAGTGTTCAATCTTGTATGTTGTGGGTTTTGTCTGTTGCTAGGTTCTGTAGCGTGTGGGTTTTGTCTGTTCCTAGGTTCTGTGGCGTGCAGGTTTTGCCTGTTGCTAGGTTGTGTAGCGTGTGGGTTTTGTCTGTTCCTAGGTTCTGTGGTGTGTAGGTTTTGTCTGTTGCTAGGTTCTGTAGCGTGTGCGTTTTGTCTGTTCCTAGGTTCTGTGGCGTGTAGGTTTTGCCTGTTGCTAGGTTCTGTAGCGTGTGGGCTTTGTCTGTTCCTAGGTTCTGTGGCGTGTAGGTTTTGCCTGTTCCTAGGTTCTGTAGCGTGTGGGTTTTGTCTGTTCCTAGGTTCTGTAGCGTGTACGGTTTTGTCTGTTCCTAGGTTCTGTGGCGTGTAGGTTTTGTCTGTTCCTAGGTTCTGTAGCGTGTGGGTTTTGTCTGTTCCTAGGTTCTGTGGCGTGTAGGTTTTTTGCCTGTTCTGTAGCTGGTTTTGTCTGTTCCTAGGTTCTGTAGCGTGTAGGTTTTGTCTGTTGCTAGGTTCTGTAGCGTGAAGGTTTTGTCTGTTGCTAGGTTCTGTAGCGTGTAGGTTTTGCCTGTTGCTAGGTTCTGTAGCGTGAGGGTTTTGTCTGTTCCTAGGTTTTGTAGCGTGTGGGTTTTGCCTGTTGTTAGGTTCTGTAGCGTGCAGGTTTTGTCTGTTCCTAGGTTCTGTGGCGTGTAGGTTTTGTCTGTTGCTAGGTTCTGTAGCGTGCAGGTTTTGTCTGTTGCTAGGTTCTGTAGCGTGTGACGGTTTTGTCTGTTGCTAGGTTCTGTAGCGTGAAGGTTTTGTCTGTAGCCTAGGTTCTGTAGTAGTGAGGTTTTGTCTGTTGCTAGGTTTTGTAGCGTGCAGGTTTTGTCTGTTGCTAGGTTCTGTGGCGTGCAGGTTTTGTCTGTTGCTAGGTTCTGTAGCGGTTTGCGGTCTGTTGCTAGGTTCTGTAGCGTGAAGGTTTTGTCTGTTGCTAGGTTCTGTGGCGTGCAGGTTTTGTCTGTTTAGTGTGTTGCTAGGTTCTGTAGCGTGCAGGTTTTGTCTGTTCCTAGGTTCTGTGGCGTGTGGTTTTGTCTGTTGCTAGGTTCTGTAGCTAGTGTTTTGTCTGTTGCTAGGTTCTGTAGCGTGTGGTTTTGTCTGTTGCTAGGTTCTGTAGCGTGTTGTTTTTGTCTGTTGCTAGGGTTTGTAGCGTGTGAGGTTATGTCTGTGTGTTTAGGTTGTGTTGTTGAGGTTTTTGTCTGTTGTGGGCGTGTAGGTTTTGAAGGTTTGTTTGTTGCTAGGTTCTGTGGCGTGCAGGTTTTGTCTGTTGCTAGGTTCTGTAGCGTGAAGGTTTTGTCTGTTGCTAGGTTCTGTAGCGTGAAGGTTTTGTCTGTTGCTAGGTTCTGTAGCGTGCAGGTTTTGTCTGTTAGTGTTTTGTCTGTTGTAGGTTGTTTTGTCTGTTGCTAGGTTCTGTAGTCTGTTTTGTTGCTAGGTTTGTAGCGTGTAGGTTTTTTGTCTGTTGCTAGGTTCTGTAGCGTGTGTTTTTGTTTGTTGTTAGGTTTTGTAGCGTCTTTTGGTTTTCTCTGTTGCTAGGTTGTATAGCTTGCAGGTTTTTTGTCTGTTGCTAGGGTTCTGTAGCGTGTAGGTTCTGTCTGTTCTGTAGCTAGGTTTTGTGTAGCGGAAGTGTGTTTTGTCTGTTGTTAGGTTTGTAGCGGTTTTGTTTGCTGCTAGGTTCTGTAGCGTGATGCAGTTTTGTCTGTTGCTAGGTTCTGTAGCGTGCAGGTTTTTGTCTGTTGCTGATGGATTGTGTAGCGTGAAGGTTTTGTCTGTTGCTAGGTTGTGTAGCGTGAAGGGTTTTGTCTGTTGCTAGGTTCTGTGGCGTGCAGGTTTGTCTGTTTGTAGGTTCTAGGTTCTGTAGCGTGTGTTTTGTCTGTTGCTAGGTTCTGTAGCGTGCAGGTTTTGTCTGTTGCTAGGTTCTGTAGCGTGTGGGTTTTGTTGTTGCTAGGCTTTTGTCTAAGGTTGCTAGGTTAGCAGGTTTTGTCTGTTGTTTGGTTCTGTAGCTTGCAGGTTTTGTCTGTTGCTAGGTTCTGTAGCGTGCAGGTTTTGTCTGTTCCTGGGTTCTGTAGCGTGTGCAGGGTTTTTCTCTCTTGCTAGGTTCTGTAGCGTGATGGTTTTGTCTGTTGCTAGGTTCTGTAGCGTGTGGCGTGGTTTTGTCTGTTGCTAGGTTCTGTAGCGTGATGGTTTTGTCTGTTCCTAGGTTCTGTAGCGTGATGTGGGTTCCTGGTTCTTTTGTCTGTTGCTAGGTTCTGTAGCGTGCAGGTTTTGTCTGTTGCTTGGTTCTGTAGCGTGAAGGTTTTGTCTGTTGCTAGGTTCTGTAGCGTGAAGGTTTTGTCTGTTGCTAGGTTCTGTAGCGTGGCTGGTTTTGTCTGTTGCTAGGTTCTGTAGCGTGCAGGTTTTGTCTGTTGCTAGGTTCTGTAGCGTGCGCGGTTTTGTCTGTTGCTAGGTTCTGTAGCGTGAAGGTTTTGTCTGTTGCCTAGGTTCTGTAGCGTGTGGGTTTTGTCTGTTGCTAGGTTCTGTAGCGTGCAGGTTTTGTCTGTTGTCTAGGCTAGGTTCTGCTTGTGTTTTGTCTGTTCCTAGGTTCTGTAGCGTGAAGGTTTTGTCTGTTGCTAGGTTCTGTAGCGTGTGGGTTTTGTCTGTTAGGTTCTGTAACGTGAAGGTTTTGTCTGTTCCTAGGTTCTGTAGCGTTCTGTAGCGTGCGTTTTGTCTGTTCCTAGGTTCTGTAGCGTGTGTGTTTTGTCTGTTGCTAGGTTCTGTAGCGTGCAGGTTTTGTCTGTTGTTAGGTTCTGTAGCTTGTGGGTTTTGTCTGTTGCTACGTTCTGTAGCATGAAGGTTGTGTCTGTTGCTAGGTTCTGTAGCGTGCAGGTTTTGTCTGTTGCTAGGTTCTGCAGGTTGTTATATTAGGTGGGTGACTAGATGTCATGGACTGCTGGATTCTGTGGGCTGCTAGGTTTTGTAAGTTCCTACGATTTACACCAGAGCGAATCTGGCGAATCTGGGATAGGAACTGACCCACCACCAAGTTGTGCAAATCGATGCAACGTCTTGCAGCTCCGTCAGATTACATGGTGACCCGTGGTCCTGGTTGGCAGTAACACCATTTACTTGCTACAAAGATGCACAGAAGAAACTTCCAGCAAATGAAATGTGTACACATTTAGTGTTTAAAACTGACGAATTGACTATCAGTTCATGCGATCAATCCCACATTACCTTCCACGTTCAGATCACAAAATGTGTGAATGTGTTTGATCATACTTTCACAGATATTTGTGAGCTTAGATTTAGACAATAACTCAGACATTCATGCAAATTAGTCCATATAATCGAGCCTTGCCAATCCACCACAGAACGAATTAAGGTATTTATAAAGTATTAGGATAAAACTATTGCGTAACTATTGCGTTATCAGAATAATTGTTAAATGGGATTAGAGTGTCTACGATGCAATGTCCTCAAAGAGCAACTGTTTCATCTGCTAGAAAAATCGAAATGCAATAGACAATAATGTCCGTTTTATTTGACTGGGAAATCAAGTGAAGTGCACGTTAGGGAGATGTAACGTTATTTTATGCTGATGGTATGTGAAACTGCACTCGATGACTCTCGTTCCTACTGTCCATGAGCTACATGTTTTGAGACGCATAAACCTGGCGTGCGAGATGATAATCTTAAACGGCCAATAAAATTGCAGAACTGCATTAACTGCGTAACACTTGTGCACTTCCGGTAAGAAAGAAAGGTGATTATGCGACTGCTAAATGGGGAACAAGGTTGGTTTGGGACATTGTTATCGATCACATAGAACGGCTGTGTCGTAACAAAATGTTCAGATCCTTCAGATAAAAGTGGTCCTGTTCTCAACGGTTGCCCGGGAACGCTGCGCTGTGAGAGACGAAACTGTCTGTGACCCTGTTTAAGGTTTCACAAGAGTACTACAGACAGGTCGCAATAAAATGGTTGAAATTACGACACGACACAGCGAGAGGTTAATGGAAACACTTTTAGTTTTCATCATTTGATTTAAAAAGAGTCTACAAGTGTTCGCACTCTTAAGATGCAAATTGACAGTTTTGTTTCTTATGACCAACAGTTTCTGAATACTGTTTTCAATATAAATAGACCTTCATCCAGTTGCCCAATGCATACGCAGACGTACGCGCCTAAATAGCCACTAATCTCCCCACCCACCTACCCACCCACTTACGTGCATACATACATACATTTTTTTACCCGACCGTATTTATATGGGGAATTGTATACAAAGTACAAACTCCGCTAGATGCTTGATTCGTTCGTCTGAAGCTGGCACAGTCCAAAGGTAACAAGTTAATGTGTTGCCATCTCAAATTCACAAAATTGCGGGCCATGTAAACTGTGTTTGTATGGGTTGGCTTATCCGCCTCTGAAATCAGCCGTTTACAATATAAACTGACACACGTCATTCTGAAGGTCACTAAGTCGGGTTTAAGATGAAGGCAATGGGGGGTTATTGTTTTATTTGGTCTGCAAAACTTGTCTGGGAACGATAATTGGTTTCTTAACTAACCGTATAATAAATAATCACTTTGTGTTGTGTGCCAGCTGCTCGAAGCCTTACACAAGTAGTAAGCCCGTTTCGGGTGCAAGTTCAAGTTTTTGTAAGACCTTGGCGCAATATCTCCCGCTCGTTGGCCATAAATTGTATTTCTTGTCTTTGTTTCACGATAGTGTTTGTTGTACAAAAGCTGCTGGGTTCACGGACATGTGATAAATAGGTGAGCCTGGCGAATTCAATTGCAGAAGTTCAGCGAGTAAGGTTCATTGTGGCTGTGAAAGTGATATGTCTGAGGTGTACTAACACGTTATAATAGCAGTTGTCACGCTAATAGTTTATAGTTTTAAACAGCTGTGTTCGAGGGTATTCCATGGAGACAAAACAAAGTCGTAGCGACCAGCATGGCTTGTTATTCTTCGACTTCGGTCGCCACACGACCATTACATTTTACATAATCAGTAATAGCATGGCGGAGAAAACAAACGTGACCTCAGTTCAACTGTTCTTCAGTCAGCTCCGCTTGTAACGAAGTCACCTTTACAACGTCTTCGATACCGAGACTAATTACTGTTACAGTAACAAGACGTCATATTGCACTAGAAACATCAGTGTCCATGTCGGTGAATGCCCGCTGATGGTACATACATCTAATTCCATTGTGGGACTCTGTTCATTTGTGGATGTTCTGTGCTGTTCAGTGCGGCCGTATTGCAGAGATCGTTGTATTAAATGGGGACATCTAATCACTAGTTTGACACCATCTGTTGATCTATCCATTGTATAGTCATTCCCGTCTTGCCATCGCGAGAACACCCTCTACACATCATAGTAACACCATGTGTCGGTTATTTAAATACCACCTACCCATCACTAAATCTACACATCATAGTAACACCATGTGTCGGTTATTTAAATACCACCTACCCATCACTAAATCTACACATCATAGTAACACCATGTGTCGGTTATTTAAATACAACCTACCCATCACCAAATCTACACATCATAGTAACACCATGTGTCGGTTATTTAATACCACCTACCCATCCCCAAATCTACACATCATAGTAACACCATTTTTCGGTTATTTAATACCACCTACCCATCACCAAATCTACACATCATAGTAACACCATGTGTCGGTTATTTAATACCACCTACCCATCACTAAATCTACACATCATAGTAACACCATGTGTCGGTTATTTAATACAAACCTACTCATCACCAAATCTACACATCATAGTAACACCATGTGTCGGTTATTTAACAACACCTACCCATCACCAAATCTACACGTCACCTTTCATCTACCCACCATCACTAAATCACCAGTCATCGTTCCCTCAACTACACATCCCAAATGTCTGCTTACAATCTACCATCATCTACGTCGTATACGCCATCGATGACTACCATGTGACTCAAGACAGCTTTGGTTAATGGATGCTACTCAGCCTCCCACTTCCTCTGCAACAACCACCGATGGGGGTGTGAGTTTAGTTTTAGCTATAGTCCAGCTATTTGGCGTCGGTCTGTAAATAAGCGAGTCTGGATCAGTCAATCCAGTGAACAACAGCATGAGCATCGATCTACTCAGTTGCGATACGATGGCATGTGTCAACCAACTCAGGTAGCCTGACCACCCGATCCCGTTAGTCGCCTCTTACGACAAGCATGGGTAACTGAAGATCAACATTCTAACCCTGATATATCTTCGCGGGAGGAGGAAAATATTCACACAAATTATCTCTTGTACTGCAATCCCAGGTATTTCCAACCCACCCATGAAGTTAAGTGGTGAGAGCGTCTTCCCCGAGAGCGAAAAGCCGTGGTTCAATCCGGGACCGCGTAATTCGGACAGACGTAAAGAAAATGGTACTTAATGTTACCCTGCATGGCGCACGACATTAAACCATGGAAACGCCAGGTCCGACTGTACTATGTCTGAGTAACGCTTCCTTGTTAAACTGCGACATGTTATGGTGTATGGTGGCAAAATCATAATGGCTAAACAACTACCTTAGCCACACACGCACACGCACACGCACGCACACGCACGCACATGCATACGAACATGCATGTACGCACACATATAAACACAAAAAATCAGTTGTCTGTACTAAATAACTGTCGACCGACCTAGGCGTGATAACCGTTATCCTTCCCACGCTACCACTGCCCAATCCATTTTACAACACACTATCTTGTTACCCTGCCGAACCCCTGTCGTAACTACACACTACTCGCCACAACAACAACTCCAAGCTAACCGTGTGTGTTTTCACAAGAAAAGACTCATCGCTTTTTAATGTGCTATGAGTAACGACCAAAGAACTGATCTGCTGAAAGAATGCAGTGACATTAGAGTGTTGATGACTTCCTCATGCGACATAATATATTAACCGTTTCTGGGTGACTTCTCCCAAATGGCTACCTTTAGTTCGAACGGGAACTAGGTTAGAAATCTGAACTGGATAAAGCCCATTGACTTCTTCACGTTGGCTTCGCATGCAAGGACAGTCGATGAGTATGAGGATATAACGTACCTCTCTTCGAGGAGCAGGGGTCTATAGTGCTCAAAAGAAGTTAACAACAGATTGACATAGTCCTATGAAACAATCGGCTGTTTCTTACCTCCTTTAAGCAGCATATACTGGGAGAATATCACATTGTGTATATTGTCTGGTCTATTTTTCAAAAATGCGTTATGTAATCGGGTGTTTTTATCAACTGGTGTATCTGATATGTCATGTATACATTGTTATTAAGACAGTGGACTATGTCATGTATACATGTTTATCCAGTCGGAGGAATATGTTGTGTATACATCGTTATTCAATCGGTGGAATATGTCATGTATACACGGTTCAGTCGGAGGAATATATCATGTATACATCGTTATCCAATCTGTACAGTATGTCATATATACATCGTTATCCAGTCGGTACAATATATCATGTATACATCGTTATCCAGTAGGTAGAATATGTCATGTATATATCGTTATCCAATCTGTAAAATATGCCATGTATACATCGTTATCCAGTCGGTAGAATATATCATGTATACATCGCTATCCAGTCGGTAAAATATGCCATGTATACATCGTTATCCAGTCGGTAGAATATGTCATGTATACATCGTTATCCAGTCGGTAGAATATGACATGAATACATCCTTATCCAGTCGGTAGAGTATGTCATGTATACATCGTTATCCAATCTGTAAAATATGCCATGTATACATCGTTATCCAGTCGGTAGAATATATCATGTATACATCGCTATCCAGTCGGTAAAATATGCCATGTATACATCGTTATCCAGTCGGTAGAATATGTCATGTATACATCGTTATCCAGTCGGTAGAATATGACATGAATACATCCTTATCCAGTCGGTAGAGTATGTCATGTATACATCGTTATCCAGTCGGTAAAATATGCCATGTATACATCCTTATCCAATGGGTAGAATATGACATGTATACATTGTTATCCAGTAGGTAGAATATGCCATATATACATTATTATTTAGTCGGTAGAATATGATATGTATACATCGTTATCCAGTCGGTAGAATATGACATGTATACATCGTTATTCAGTCTGTAGAATATGCCATGTATACATCGTTATCCAGTCGGTAGAGACCGCCTCCGTGGTGTAGTGGTTAGAACGTCCGCCCGGAGAGCGGAAGGTCGCGGGTTCGATCCCCGACCGCGTCATACCAAAAGACGTCAAAATATGGTACTTGTTGGTCCCTGCCTGGCGCTCGGCATTAATGGGTACAACAAGGACTGGTCGGCTTGGAGTCAGTATAATGTGTCTGAGTGGGGTATTCATGCTTCACTGCGGCATGGTATCTGAGTGGGCTAGCACTATAAAACTAGCTTCAGTCTGGGCTAGTACAAGCAGCCGCACATACACATACACACGCATGCACGTCGTCATATGAGCGAAATATTCTCAAGCACGACGTTAAACCAAATTTCACCTCACCTCACCCCAGTCGGTAGAATATGACATATATACATCGTTATCCAGTCGGTACAATATGTCATGTATACATCGTTATCCAGTCGGTACAATATGTCATGTATACATCGTTATCCAGTCGGTAGAATATGCCATGTATACATCGTTATTCAGTCGGTAAAATATGCCATGTATACATCGTTATCTATTCGGTAGAATATGTCATGCATACATCCTTATCCAATCGGTAGATAATTTTATGTATATATCGTTATCCAGTTGGTAGAATATGCCATGTATACATCGTTATCCAGTCGGTAGAATAAGACATGTATACATCGTTATCCAGTCGGTAGAATATGACATGTATACATCGTTATCCAGTCGGTAGATATTTTCATGTATACATCCTTATCCAATCAGTAGATATGTTCATGTATACATCCTTATCCAATCGGTAGATATATTCATGTTTACATTATTGTTCAGTCGCTGGAATATGTCATGTATGTATCGTTATCCAATTGCACAAAATGTGTCATGTATACATCATTATCCAGTCGGTAGAATATGCCATGTATACATCGTTATTCAGTCGGTGAAATATGTCATGTATACATCGTTATCCAATCTGTACAATATGTCATGTATACATCGTTATCCAATCTGTACAATATGTAATGTATACAACGTTATCCAATCTGTACAATATGTCATGTATACATCGTTATCCATTCGGTGGCATATGCCATGTATACATCGTTATCCAGTCGGTAGAATATGTCATGTATACATCGTTATCCAATCTGTACAATATGTCACGTATACATCGTTATCCAGCTGGTAGAATATGCCATGTTTACATCCTTATCCAATCGGTAGATATTTTTTATGTATACATTATTATTCAGTCGGTGGAATATGTCATGTATATATCGTTATCCAATCTGCACAATATGTCATGTATACGTTGTTATCCTGTCGGATGAATATGCCATGTATACATCGTTATCCAGTACGTAGAATATAGCATATATACACCGTAACCCAATGGTGGCAGTATGCCCTGTATACACCCTAATGGTCGGTAGGATATGGCCTGTATACACCCTAATGGTCGGTAGGATATGGCCTGTATACACCCTAATGGTCGGTAGGATATGCCCTGTATACACCCTAATGGTCGGTAGGATATGCCAATGACCCGTTAATCCGGAGATGTGTTTCCCTTTTGTAGAAGATTCCAGCATATATGTACCCTTGTGTTTTACTGCCTATGTCACAGAACGTGATGGTTTAGTCATGGGTGTTTTAATATCAGCCCGACACATCGCGAACTAGAATATTTTTATCACAACTGATACATGAAACCTTGAATGAAATATCGCCGACAGGAGTCATATTATTCCCAGATTCCTCTAACACCTTCAGTCACTGTTTACATATCATTGATCGCAAAATTCATCAACATCAGATGCAACCATTTTTTACTGCGTGAGAAATCAGTGAATGTACGTTAATTAAAATACATACCACTTCAGGCATCTACCAATGCATAAACCGCGTTATGTTTCAACTTGCAAAAAAAATCGTTACAGAAAAATGAATAATAGTTGTCAATAGATATAGCTTTTCAAACTCGCGTATCCCTAGAGCTTCAGCTCAACCAGTCGAAAAGAAAGGCGCGAGAAAAAAATGTGTCTTTGCATTTCAACTGATAAGAGAACTGAATGAGTTATGAGACTACAAAATCACTTGTTTATTTTTTCTATTTCGCTATTAATGCGTGTAAAGTACACCGTCTTTTCCTTTATGTCGACCTGATGATGAATTATGACACTGGCTCAGATATAGACACAACTTGGGGATCAGCAGATAATCTTTGTGTAAATCAAGTCTTTAATATTACCAAACAACCTTGATCACTTGTTTGGAGTTACCGTTTCGCCCACTCCCGTATCGACAGTATAATTGAATCCTTTTCTGTTCAAATCGTTTATCAAAGCGATTTTTCGATAATCCGCGATTCGCTTTAATTTCTTGATTATATTTTATATGACTTAGCTCCTCCCAAAGCATTAGGGATTGCAATGTATGGAGACCTTGCTGGGTCATAAATTGCAACGCGTACCATACAGCACGTTACAGTGGGTTATGTGTGCAATGTTTGGGAAAGGTTAGATCTGAATATCTGCTTGTCATTGTTCTCAACTGAACTTAATTGCACTTGATAGTGATAAATGCTGTTTTTCATTACTCTTTAAAAAATGTTTATGAAACGTGCGTATGCTTTCGTATATCCCACACCAAGCCTGTCGTAATATATGAGAAACACTGTTGTAAGCGTCGTTAGAGCCACACTCACTAGTTGTGACTTAGTTGTCCGTGAATCACCTTTCTCGCTATGTCCAATCGTAGTTCAGTAGCTTCAGCCTATTGCGTCTACATGGCACAACCTTTGAAGCACAATCGAACCTGCTCTTTCCAAAAAGCGTTTCAAAATGCTTTCAAGTGGTTATTGCAGACACGTGAAGTATATTTCAAAATTCGACACATCACTGACACAATTTATGCCCTGTGCTATTCTGTAATTTTACTGTGTTTTGTTATCAGGTGAACAGCTGACAGCGTTAGCATGTGTGTTTATCACGGTTCCCAATATGCTACATCTAATTTCAGCACTATTTTTTATTACGATGATGGATTTGAGTGAGTGAGTGAGTGAGGTTTGCGTTTATAACGTCTCACAATAATGAGATTGTCAGCTAGATTCTTGCAACCTTAAAAACACAATCAGGGCGGATCTGAGGTTCGAACCAAGTACCTTGAGTTTCTGGCACTGCCACTTGGACTAACCAGAAGAACCAACTGACAGAAGTGTTTGACTAACGTTAACTCTCCGAACCATCAAGGTAGAAAGACAATAACCACTCAATGCTTCCCTCGTACAGTCAATCATACGTGTCCGTTCAGTCGGTTGTTCAACAAGCTGTAGGCAGCTGTGTCCTGGTATCACCGATTGCCACCGTGGTCCCGTAGGTACAGTGTCTGCCTGGGGAGTGGAAAGTTTGGGGATTCGATCTCCGACAGGCGTTCAAAGTGTGTACTTGTTTCCCTACCGGGAACTTGGCAGTACGTACATAAAACAATAACTGTTCGGCTGCTTGTCAATGTAGTCTGTCTCATAGTCCCTGTACCAAATTATTTCCCTACTGCCTAGCCGCTTCTGCAATGCTAAAGCCGTTAATGAAGCAAGTCTAGAATCTCCCTACTGACTGGGGCTCTTTTCCAGTTTAAATGGGTGTTTTCTAACAATCAAAATTATATATATTCAGAGACTAAGCCTTAGTCTAGGTGTCAGTGTAATGTGTCTGGATAGCCATTTTCATTTTACACAGAGGCAGGGTACCGCAGTTGGATAGTACTATCAAACTGCAAACTGTTTGTCATACACGGATACGACAACATAGATGAGATCCCTGTCATCTATGCATCTGCTATAATTCTCTACAAATCGTAGACATCTTAAACTCCAGAATAAACCTTGAATCAACCATAAATTTACAAACGAAATAAACACATGAGAACAGCAGTGTCGTTGGTTCAAAGAAAACTTTTGTTCCTTTTGTAGAAGTTGCATACGGCAACTGAGAAGAACGCAATGGAACAAAACACCAGTTTTGTCGGTGTTACGGTATGCAGCGTTAAGCGTAGTGGGCGGTGTGGGCACCTTTGATCAACACATTTACCTGTTACGTGCAAAGGGCAACAAACAAAGTAGAAACAGTAAAAAAGTAAAATAATTGCTGTCGGGAAACCCGGCGGTGGTGTTTCCGGGACAGAGGTTCCTGGAACTATGATTCATTAATATAATGGACGAGATGGGTAAACAACTTTAAATATTCTTTCTGGTCAATACATAGCTGGAATATTATTGAATGCAATGTGAGTGAGTGGGTTTATGTTTACGTCGCTTTTAGCAATACCCCAGCAATATCATTGCGGAGGACATCAGAAATGGGCTTCACACATTGTACCCATGTGGGGAATCGAACCCGGATCTTCGGCGTGACGAGCGAACGCTTTAACCACTAGGCTACCCCACCACCCTTGAATGCAAGGAAAATACACATGCATGTCAGTAAAGACACTGAAGTGTAACATATGTTATATTTGCCGACTTTCTTAGTAAAGTACATCCTCGATAATCTCCAGGGTATACGTTACGATCACTCTCCACTATACCCTGGATGCATCCACGGCTATGCCCGATAATTATATTACCTCCCTTTGCTGGCTCCGAATTCTCACAGTAGCCAATCAGCGAAGCCGCCGTTACATCCGCGCTTGCCAGTGTCATCAAAGATAGCGGTCGCAGTAGCGACTCAGATTTTGGGGGATATAATACAGACAAATTGACAGATCTAAAACTTTAAAAAAAAATATATGAAAGAAATCCTTCTACCTCTTTCAGAGTACCTGTGCATCAATTGTGTTGCCAAGTTTAAACGGTGATAAAATGAGTTGTGACTGGTTCGCTCAACTTCCCAGCGTAGACACCTGATGGATAAAAAGCCAGCAAAGGGAGGTAGTAAAATAATCGGGCCAAGCCGTGGATGCATCCAGGGTTTAGTGGAGAGTGATCGTAACGTATACCCTGGAGTTTATCGAGGATGAGTAAAGTACAGATTCTTGTAATTTTGTTGTGGAAGTCGCGGTGGCTAAGCGGGTTCGGCGGCTGACTTTGTGTGCTGGCGTTTAGGTGTCTAACTCTGAGGGTGGGAGTTTGAATCCCGGATGGGACTCAACCCAACAAAAGTACAGGAATCTGTACTTTACTAACAAAGTGTAATCTCAAATTTAACATATGTTACATTTGACCACTTTCTAAATGACATTGTGTGATCATACCTTGAAATGGATGTATTTCTAAGGTCAGTATATATCTTCAGTGTCCTTGACGTTGAATAATTTAAAAGGCACCTTGTTATTAGGCATAATCCAAAACAAAATCACAAATGAATTTGCGTGTTTGTTTTTTGTTGTTGTTGTTTTTTGTTTTGTTTTTTGTTGTTGTTGTTTTTGTTGTTGTTTTTTTGGGGGTAACCAAGCATACATAAAAATGATTTGACGTAATGCGATTGCAATATGTTGTATTCGTAAATAAAAGTTTTTTTGTTTTTTTTGGTTTTAAGATGAACATAAAAATACAATATTTCATGGGCGTTTCCAGTTGAACTATGCACCGTGTCAACATATTACAACAGTGTTTTATCAGCAAATTCATGACAAAAATGTCGTGTCATTTGGCCTATCGATATCGCCGTGTCGTCAGCCCCGCATACACGGGAGTGTGTGACCACACGGCCGTAAGCCGACAACAACGCTGCCACTCCAGTGGGGATTTCACTGTACAGCCCGTCTTATCAATCGCGCCAGGTTCGGACAGGGTTCATTGATAAATTTGTCAATCGTGATAACTCCCTCACCACCGACTGCAATGGAGGCACGCCGTATCGTCCAAGGCATGCACCGCCGAGCTGCGGAGGCGTTGCATCCGTACATTACTTGGTGATTAGAATCTCCTTCTAATGGACTTATGACATTGGTGGTAACAGCAGATTGTTATCTGTGATGGAAATGACATGACGCTCAGCGATAGTGGAAACATCAATATCGTTATGTTTAACAGTGATAATACACCATGATGCAAGTGGAATATAAAGCTAATATAACACATGATTCACTTACATCACCTTGTCAAATGTCACTGGTTTATAAAAATAACTCCCCCCTAAGCCCGTTCATGAGAAAAGATACTGCTGCGTTTTTATTTGGTCTAAACGATTGTTTGAATACAGTCGAGATTCCCCCCAACATACTGACCATTTCAAGAATCAAAACTATACTCAAATAGACTGACAATGCAGGTTCAGCTTCAACTCGAAATGAATGTATAATGAATGTATAATGAATGTATAATGAATGAGAGACAAAAATATTTGGCAGTGAACATCGAAACAATGAATGGGATCCGAGTCGGTCAATGTGGTTGGGTTTGATTATCTCAAGTCAAAATACCCACAACTTAATTTCACTTTAGTGGCCAGTTTGCAAAAAAAAAAACACAAATTCGAATGTGCATTTTCAAGTGTTTCAGTGTAATAACACCTGCTAATGGTTATATACTTGAACAACCCATAACTTTAGCTATAATGTTCACATAAGTCTATGCTATGTATTGATTTCATAGGGTATCATCAGTGTATAGACTATAGCTTTAGCGTCCTTGAGCCACCTGGCCTGCACGGCAATCCATGTCCACCTGTCCTGTCAACGCACTATCAACACCTGCCAATCACCCGCCTGGCCGCAGGTGACAGGTAAGGCAGGTATACAAGAGATAGGTAAACACCCTATATCGCTTTGTACTATGAACACAGTAGGAACGAATTGATCAGCAACATGTAGATGACATGACATGAAATGGTATGCAAGTGTTGGTCATATAACAGTTTTCATCATCAACATCATCATCATTGTATTTTATTCATTATAAACGAGTTAATGGGTGCAACAGGAGGACTAGAGCATCAAATCATATGTGAGGTCGCCTATATAAAGATATAAACACAGACCTGTGCCTATGGGGCGGTAAGGACTAGACGCTTGCTGTAGGACATGGAACACGACTCGTGTACCAACTTCGTCAACAGGACTCGTGCGTATTGATACAATAGTTTGTTTGTTCGATGCCTAACGCCGCACTCAGCAATATATTCAGCTATTTGATTGGTGGACATACCAACAGTTCTTACATAACTTGAAGACACACAACGACGCCCTCGGATATTAGCAGATGGCACGTATACCCGTGCGTTTATCTGTTCAAGTAAACATTTGTCCGCGAACATCATCAGCATCTGTCTGTGAGTGCATTTACAACATCCAACCCTAATTGATAGATTTCCGTATCCGGTCACGTGACAGGAAACTGCCAGTGTAACTCAAGGGAGACCACTCCCTGCAGCTGGACTATTTTCACTGCTGATACGTCAGCATGATGACGTCATTTATATGTTGCATTAAAAAGTGTTGTTACTCGTGTAAAAACACATGACAGTCAGTTTGTGTTAAAGGTACACCTGGCTCCCCTTGGCTCAATGTGATTTTAACACAACTACAGAGCAGTCCCGAACTAGTTGCTGAAAACTGAATACCCTATAAATATACACGTTATGTATGTTGTCAAGGTTAATTCCTGATTATTCTATCGTGGCCCTCATCAACTACATGTCCTTATCTATTTATATTCTTGATATGTGAAAATCAGACACATGTTGTCAAGATAAAGAACATGATTTATAGTTTTTATATCGACATCGATCCTCTCAAAAGAATTGTATTTTTTCACGACACATCTCATGTTACCCCCTACTTACTCTCTCGTATCGACCGAACCCCCAACTAAAAATTCCCGTTCACTTGGCTCTAAATCTTCGTAAGAATGTTTCGTCACGAATAGCTGCAAAATTGATGATGCGGAGTAAAGGAACTTTCACTCACTCTCTCACTCACTCATTCACTCGTAAGAAGGTTAGAAAGAATTTATGTGCATGTATTTACATAACACTTCCCTTACACGCACCTCCATGTACACATAGTGATAGAACAAAGATAACGCACAGACAGACGCCCCGTGGAGGGGTACGTCAGGATGAGGATGCCGGCCAGGAGATGAGACGACATGACGTAGTACCCGGACATCCTGTACACCGCCAGCCCAGCAAACACTTCAACAGGAAGTAGACACTGTCTGACGTCACTTGGGTGGAACGACAATGTAAGCAGCCACGTGGTTAACACCGTCATGTTATACATCTATGGTTACAAGAACACTGTTTTGAAGCGATACAGTTTGTATCAAACCAATGTTATGATTTAAACAAGGCGTAATATAAATGACATCCGTTACTTTCTTGAAGACAGTGAGGTCGTACGTACAGTCGTCATCGTTTCCCCTACCACGGGGGTGGTGGGGTAGCCTAGTGGTTAAAGCGTTCGCTCGTCACGCCGAAGACCCGGGTTCGACTCCCCGCATGGGTGCAATGTGTGATACCCATTTCTGGTATCCTCCGCAGTGATATTGCTGGAATATTGCTAAAGCGGCGTAAAACCTAACTCACTCACTCCTCTACCACGTCACAAGAGATATGGTTTACTGTTACCGGCTTTTCCGAAAGCAAGCCCTCTCGTTTAGAAGCCCATGGGCTACTATTCGGAAAGATTTTCCAAATAGAAGTCAAATGAGAGTAGCCTCCCCTTTCTATAATACAAATAGTCCATGTTATTTCTTCCTATATTTGACATGACGAACATATCTGTTTACGCTGTTGAAAGTGTTATTCGTGGTTTTCACGTTTATAGAACATTTTGGACACCTGAAGAGGATGAAATTTTGAATACTGAACGTGATGATCTAAATAATGCAGATCGTTACGCTGTAGCCGTAAAACGTGGTCATCTCATAGTTGGACATGTACCGAAAGCACAGAGCCAAGTGTGTAACTACTTTCTGAAGAGAGGTGGCGATCTGACTATACAGGTGATAAATAAGGACTTTAAGCGTTCGGATTTACCCCCAAGGTGGTCTTGAAATACAAGAGTTATACATATTCACTGGCGTTACTAGTGACGTTGAAAAATTGTCTCGTAATTTGCCTGTTGTCTCATCTTGATGTTGTGAAGAAGGTAAAGCTTGAGTATGGGGCTAATCTGACCTATGCATCAAGGAATCAGGGAATTGATAGGAAACAGCTTAGAGAATGGTCTAAAAACGAGTCAAACTTTGTGGAGTCGGCATAGTCGTCAAAGAGATTTCTTTGCGCAGGGCGTAAACCAGCACTCCCTGAACTGGAATAATGTCTGTATGCGTGGTTCAAGTAACAGAGAAAGGAGAGAATGATCGTAAACTATAAGAGAATTCGGGAACAAGCTCTCCGACTTGAACGTGAACTTGAACTTGGCAACAGTTTGATTAGTTTTAGTGACAAGTGGATCTACAATTGCTGTCAACGCCACAGCATTAAAAGCAGACGTGTCACACATCAGGGTCAGCAAGACAACCGAGATCATGTTGTTATCACGACAATCATACAGGATCACCTTCGCGGCGTAGAACAGCTTACGTTGGGTTACGATGCTGCTCATATCCCCAACATGGATGAAACGCCATGCTATATAGACATGACGACGGGAACAACGATGGATTTCATTGGCAACAAAAACGTCGATGCTGCCCATACTGGCAATGACAAGCATCGGGTTCCAACCGTACTTTGTATAACTGCCAGTGGCAATTTTCTCAAATCAATGGTGATTCTGAAAGGACTTCAGAAGTTGCCAGAATGTGATGTACCTTCAAACATTCATCTGGCCGTTTCTTCTTGTGGCAGCATGAATGATACCCTGATGCTTCAATGGATTGACAAAGTTTTGAGATGTCGTGGACCTTTCATCAGTTTTGAACCATCAGTTCTATTCATGCACAGCCATAGAAGCCATAGTATGCCGAAAGTGATACACCATCTGAAGCAGTTGAACATACTGACAAAGATCATTCCTCTGAAGATGACACCTTTTCTACAACCCCTTGACGTTAGTGGTGGAGTAAACGGCATCTTCAAGTCCAAAATGCTTGAACAATGGAACGAATGGTTCGAGAATGGAGAAACAATGTTCACTTCTAAGGAATACAGAAGGCGGCCATCTTATGGGGAATTATTGCCAATGGTGTCCACGGCGGTTATCTCATGCGAAAAGGTGAACAGTGGCAAGATCATTCTAACTTTCTGGTATTGCTCCGAGTGGAGAAAAGGTGGCTATAACGGATCTGAACAGTCGACTCGGAGCCTCGGATACAATGTAGGTTTGGAGGAGGGTGACATGGATGTAGACGATGATGACGCAATCGACGTTGATGACGAATATCCTTTTGGTGAAATTGAGCTGTTTGACTGACTTGTTACAAACCCCATAGATGATTGCGCAAGCGGTATCGACTTCGATGATCCTTTGTGCGATGGATTGACTCGTTTGAATCCCATAGTTCTCATGGCCAATTTTTAAACATTTCAAAGTTTTCAAGAGTTATATTAGAGTTTGTATGCGTTCCATTTCATTGCATAGTCATTGCAATATTCGTGAAAGTAATATTAAAAAGAGTTCCTTCTCTTATTGCCTTAAGATTTTTTATTCCATAAAAAAATAGTGATTGTCACTTTAAAAACATTAACAGCCCATGTTTCCGAATATGAGCCCGGGCCTGCTTTCGGAAAACCCCGGTAAAATATTAGAAAAAATGTTCGTATATAAGAACCCGTTATACAGCACATGGGAATTACATAATATACGCAACAGGGTAAGAATTTGATTTGACCGAAACGCCTAAAGTTTTCAAAATATTACCAGGATGGAAACAGCCACCGTGGCACTGCAAACGTTACTTTCCAGAACACAACCATGACACCAATATCCAAAATATTTCCATCCAATGACCAGTTCTCATTTGTTTCACTTTCAGCCACCCTCGGGCTCTCTTTGCCCGGCTACTCATGAAAACCCGGGTTAGAATTGGTTTTCGGCAACCCATGCTTGTCGTAAGAGGCGACAAACGGGAACGGGTGGTCAGGCTCACTGACTTGGTTTACACATGTCATCAACTGCGTAGGTCGATGCTCATGCTGTTGATCACTGGTTTGTCCAGCTTAGATTATTAACAGACCGCAGCCATATAGCTGGAATATTGTTGAGTGCGGCGTTAAACGACAAGCAAACAAAAAAACAAACAAAACTCTTTGCCCGGCAGTTTATACCAAATTGTTACACTCGGGGTACTTTGACACGCTGTCTACAAAGCCAACGGTTTGCCCTCAAGTCCATTTCAACAAGCATATGTTACCGGTGACCCTATCTAACTCAGCTTCCCTGGGGGCTATCCATACGAAGATAACTTCCACTGATGTAAAGCTTGTGTTAAATGCACACAATATATCATATTAATAGTTGTCACCACATCCGATATGTCGATTACTGCTCTGATGTAAGGCCCGTGGTAACCGTATAGCATGTGTCTTATGATGAAACGTTTTCAACAAATAAGAAAATAGCCGTTACATATGAATGGTATTGTTCTCAACCGATACATCATATATCCCTAGAAAATGTATTTTCTTTAAAAAAGACGTTTGCTTCGAGTGAGTGGGTGGGGTTTTACGCCGCTTTTAGCAATATTCCAGCAATATCACGGCGGGGGACACCAGAAATGGGATTCACACACTGTGACCATGTGGGGAATCGAACCCAGGACTTCGGCGTGAAGAGCGAACTGTTCTAACCACTAGGCTACCCCACCGCCCCCGTTTGCTTTGAATGCAGTATCCGTCACAAATTATTCCATACAATAAAATATGTTGCCTGAATTAATATCCGAGTATTTGGTAGAATTAGATGAGAATATGCCTGTGTCTGTGTCTGTGAATGTGCCTGTGCCTGTGTATGTGTCTGTTCCTGTGTCTGTGTCTGCGTCTGTGAATATGCCTGTGCCTGTGTCTGCGTGTGTGAATGTGAATGTGCCTGTGCCTGTGTCTGCACCTGTGTCTGTGTCTGTGTGTGTGAATGTGCCTGTGCCTGTGCCTGTGTCTGTTCCTGTGTCTGTGTCTGTGTGTGTGAATGTGAATGTGCCTGTGCCTGTGTCTGCACCTGTGCTGTCTCTGTGAATGTGCTGTGTCGGTGAATGTACTGTGCCTGTGAATGTGCCTCTGTCTGTGTCTGTGAATGTGCCTGTGTCTGTGCTGTGTCCGTGAATGTTTCTGTATCGGTGAATGTACTGTGCCTGTTAATGTGCCTGTGCCTGTGTCTCTGTCTGTGTCTGGGACTGTGTCTGTTTCTGCGTCTGTGAATGTGCCTGTGTCTGCGTCTGTGAATGTGACTGTGTCTCTGTTTGCGTCTTTAAATGTGCCTGGGCCTGTGCCTCTGTGTGTGTGTCTGTGTCTGTGAATGTGAATGTGTCTGTGTCTCTGTCTGTCAGCGTCTGTGAATATGTCTGTGAATGTGCCTCTGCATGTGTCTGTGTCTGTGTCTTTGCCTGTGTCTATACCTGTGCTTTCTGCCTGTGAATGTGTCTGTGTCTGTGTCTGTGCCTGTGTCTGTGTACCTGTGCTGTGTCTGTGACTGTGTGTCTGTGTCTGTGTCTGTGACTGTGCCTGTGGTGTGTCTGTGGTTGTGTCTGTGTCTGTGACTGTATCTGTCCCTGTGAATGCGCCTGTGTCTGTGACTGTGTCTGTGGTGTGTCTGTGGTTGTGTCTGTGTCTGTGACTGTATCTGTCCCTGTGAATGCGCCTGTGTCTGTGTCTGTGTCTGTGACTGTGTCTGTGTGGTGTGTCTGTGGTTGTGTCCGTGTCTGTGACTGTATCTGTCCCTGTGAATGTGCCTGTGTCTGTGAATGTGCCTGTGTCTGTGACTGTGTCTGTGTCTGTGTCTGTGTGAATGCGTCAGTGTCTGTCTGTGTCAGTGTCTGTGACTGACTGTGTCTGTGTCTGTGGTTGTGTCTGTGTCTGTGTCTGCGTCTGTGTCTCTGTCTGTGTCTGTGAATGCGCATGTGTCTGTGCCCGTGTCTGTGTCTATGCCTGTGAATGTGCCTGTGTCTGCGCTGTGAATGTGACTGTGTTTGAGTCTTTGAATGTGCCTGGGCCTGTGTCAGTGTGTGTGTCTGTGTGCATGTCTGTGAATGTGGCTGTGTGCATCTGTGAATTTGTCTGTGCCTGTGTCTATGTCTGTGTCTGTGAATGTGTCTGTATTTGTGCCTGTGTCTGTGAATGTGTCTGTATCTGTCTGTGAATGTGCATGCGTCTGTGAATGTGCATGTGTCTGTGCCTATGCCTGTGCCTGTGTCTGTGTATGTGAATGTGCCTGTGCCTGTGCATGTTTTGTGTCCGTGAATGTGTCTGTGTGTGTGAATGTGCTTGTGTCTTCGTCTGTGCCTGTGCCTGTGCCCGAGTCTGTACCTGTGCTGAGCCTGAGAATGTGCTGTGTCGGTGAATGTACTGTGCCTGTGAATTTGCCTGTCTGTGTCTGTGAATGTGCCTGTGTCTGTGTCTGTGTGTATGAATGTGCATGTGCCTGTGCCTGTGTCTGTCTGTATGAATGTGCCTGTGTCTGTGCCTGTGCCTGTGCCTGTGCCCGTGTCTATACCTGTGCTGTCTCTGTGAATGTGCTGTGTCGGTGAATGTACTGTGCCTGTGAATGTGCCTGTGTCTGTGACTGTGTCTCTGTCTGTGTCTGGGACTGTGACTATGTCTGTGCCCGTGTCTGTGATGTGACTATGTCTGTGTCTGTGCCAGTGATGTGACTGTGTCTGTGACTATGTCTGTGACCGTAACTGTGTCTGTGTCTGTGTCTGTGTCTGTGACTCTGTCTGTGACTGTAACTGTGTCTGTGTCTGTGTCTGTGACTCTGTCTGTGACTGTGACTGTGTCTGTGTCTGTGTCTGTGTCTGTGACTCGTGTCTGTGACTGTGTCTGTGTCTGTGATGTGACTGTGTCTGTGTGTCTGTGCCCGTCTGTGATGTGACTGTGTCTGTGTCTGTGTCTGTGATGTGACTGTGTCTGACTGTGTCTGTGATGTGACTATGTCTGTGCCCGTGTCTGTGATGTGACTGTGTCTGTGTCTGTGCCTGTGCCTGTGCCTGTGTCTGTGACTGTGCCTGTGTCTGTGCCCGTGTCTGTGTGTGACTGTGTCTGTGCTGTGTCTGTGATGTGACTGTGACTGTGCCTGTGTGCCTGTGGCTGTGCCTCCGTGTCTGTGTCTGTGTCTGTGCCGTGTCTGTGACTGTGTCTGTGACTATGTCTGTGCCTGTGTCTGTGACTGCCTGTGACTGTGTCTGTGTCTGTGTCTGTCTGTGATGTGACTGTGTCTGTGTCTGTGTCTGTGTCTGTGACTGTCTCTGAATGTGTCTGTGTCTGTGATGTGTATCTGTGTGTCTGTGTCTGTATGAATGTGCCTGTGTCTGTGACTGTGTGTGTCTGTGCCTGTGTGGACTGTGTCTGTGTCTGTGCCCGTGTCTGTGATGTGACTGTGTGTGTGCCTGTGGCTGTGCCTGTGTCTGTGTCTGTGACTGTGTCTGTGACTCTGTCTGTGACTGTGTCTGTGTCTGTGTCTGTGTCTGTGTCTGTGACTGTGTCTGTGTCTGTGTCTGTGACTGTGTCTGTGTTTGTGAATGTGTCTGTGTCGGTGAATGTGTATGTGCCTGTCTGTGTCCGTGAATGTGTCTGTCTGTATGAATGTGCCTGTGTCTGTGACTGTGCCTGTGCCCGTGTCTATACCTGTGCTGTCTCTGTGAATGTGCTGTGTCGGTGAATGTACTGTGCCTGTGAATGTGCCTGTGTCTGTGACTGTGTCTGTGTCTGTGTCTGGGACTGTGTCTCTGTCTGTGTCTGGGACTGTGACTATGTCTGTGCCCGTGTCTGTGATGTGGCTATGTCTGTGTCTGTGCCTGTGATGTGACTGTGTCTGTGACTATGTCTGTGCCCGTGTCTGTGATGTGACTGTGTCTGTGCCTGTGTCTGTGATGTGACTGTGTCTGTGCTGTGTCTGTGATGTGACTATGTCTGTGCCCGTGTCTGTGATGTGACTGTGTCTGTGCCTGTGTCTGTGATGTGACAGTGTCTGTGCTGTGTCTGTGTGTGACTGTGTCTGTGTCTGTGCCCTGTGATGTCTGTGCCTGTGTCTGTGATATGACTGTGTGCCTGTGTCTGTGCCCGTCTGTGCCTGTGCCTGTGTCTGTGTCTGTGTCTGTGACTCTGTATGTGCCTGTCTGTGTCCGTGAATGTGTCTGTGTGTGTGAATGTGACTGTGTCTGTTACAGTCAATGTTTCTGTGACTGTGACTGTGCCTGTGTCTGTGTCTGTGTCTGTGTCTGTTTCTGTGACTGTGACTGTGTCTGTTTCTGTGTCTGTGACTGTGACTGTGCCTGTGTCTGTGTCTGTGTCTGTGTCTGTGTCTGTTTCTGTGAATGTGCCTGTGTGTTTGTGAGTGTCTATGGGGAAATATCCACACCAGCTACACGCAGTGTATAGAAGTATGATTATTTACGGAAGTATATCCCAATTATAAATGTAATTTTAAACAAATATGCATCTATGGGGAGGAAGTGAGCTGGAATTAAGGTTATATGATATTTCCATAGGCAATTAAAGAAAGTGACAAGCTTATATATAGCACAGACAATAAGTAGATTATTTTTGGATTTGTGTCTAACATCGACGTGATGTTTAGCCAGTAAACGTTATTTCCTTACTTCCTGTTGTGAGTGAATATTGTTTAACGTCGCCTAAGAGATGGTACGGCTATTCACGTGGGATATTCTTTTAATGCAGAGGCAAGTATAGACAAATGTATACACATGGTTTTAACTACATGCTTCTGATTAAGTAACTATGATACCGTGCAACCGAAAATCAAATCACATGTTCACACATCCCATAGCAACACAATGTCAGTGCCAACAACAACTGGAGACCAGTTCTCATATGTGTCATGAACACATACGTAAAGAATGTATTGGCTGCTTGAAGGCACAGTCGCATCGGGACAAGAGGAATACAGTGGGCATTGATCCTCATCCCTGGAGGCTAACACAGGACACATCAGTGTGTACTGGATATGTGCACGTGAGTCTGTGCAATTGTAGTTTCCGAAATGTGTTGATATGCGACGCGTTTGTGACAATCCTGTCCTGCGAAACACTTGCTCTGATGATTTCGAGGTGGTATGTCGCACACTATATAATGATGATATCGGTTAACCACTCTACGTGATGATATCGAGATGATATGTCACCCATTCTATCATGAGATGGTATGTCACCCGCTCTACATGATGATATCGAGATAATATATCATCCACTTTAGATGATGATATTGAGATGTAATGTCACCTGCTCTATACGATAATATCGGTCACTCAGTCTAGATGATGATATCGATATGATATGTCACCCACTCTTAATGATGATATCGATATGGTTTGCCATCCACTCCACATGATGATATCGAGATGGTATGTCACCCATTCTAGATGAAGATATCGAGATGGTATGTCATCCACTCTACATGATGATATCGAGATGGTATGTCACCCAGTCTAGATGAAGATATCGAGATGGTATGTCACCCAGTCTAGATGAAGATATCGAGATGGTATGTCACCCACTCGACATGATAATATTGAGATGGTATGTCATCCACTCTAGATTATGATATCGAGATGGTATGCCATCGACTCTAAACGGTCTTACCCCCATCTCACTCACACGCACATTCACTTACCCACCCACTCACTCACTCATGCACACACTTACTCACTCATTCATGCACTCACTCACGCACTCACACATTTCGGAAGACAGGACTTCCAGCCGCCCTTCAGTTATAGCAAACTGATATATTTCAGCTATTTCCACCATAGATAATGAAGATATGTATAAAAGCTACAGGTAGGTTGTATCCCTTTTGCCAAGGTCTGACTGACAATCTCTAGTAAAGGTGAGATGGCGTTTGTCAGTGACTGCAACGCGTCATATGTACAGTGGGACAGGAAACATGTTTCTCAGTGTCCATTGTATCCGAGTTTTACTCCAGTTTTTACTGTAGTATCAATGACCCGTTACTCACCCGGCCCGTACATCACGGCACACAAGCTGACGGGGAGGATCGCATGACAGTCTGCAGACAGTTCAACCGTCAATACACAGCAGCTTGTGCACAATTGTGACGGGTATGGGACTGTACAAATGAGGACCGAGGTTCTGGCGATCAGGCCACATCGGAGGCCATCCCGTGATGTAACCCTTCTACTGGTGATTGAGTCATCGTAACGCAGCCGAGGACGGTAGGCATGTTATGGGGCAGTATACAGGGCACTTAAAAGGCCGTGACCCTGATGGATATATAGAAAAAGCTATAAACTATTCATAGGGATGGTTCATCATTGGACATGACATTGTCCCACGGTTCTCTTCAAGTTCTTATTCCACGCTATCACTTACATACATGTTAGAGAACGGAGGCCACGTGTTTCCGCCAGCTTTGCTTCGATTCGGAACCTTCACCTCATCCTTTGTCGGGGGAATGACATTTGGGTGAGAAAGCGGAATCTATATTCTCCCGTCGATTTGTATCTCTCCTTTCCTCCCCAATCGATCACACGTCAAGATAACTGAGATTTACACTTAAAAGAAATGGACCCTGGCTTCCCGATTACTGCCATGCATAGCAGAAAACAAGTAGATTACATTAAACACAGGCGAAACGAAAACACCTGCATATAGAAACTAGGGTCTACACCAGACAGATTCGTGGTCCCACTCACAGAGCCGGGCTTGCAGACTAGTCTCGCGGCTATCAAAGGGAACGGGCACTTGTCCCCAGATCGATACACAATAAGTAGTATCTAAAACACTTGTTGAACTGCACCCAGTGTAGGTTTGAACTCTACGCTATTATAGCCAGGACAACGTTAAACCACATCGCGTGCGGATTGTGTTTCTTTCCACAGCCCCACCATGGGAGATGAGGGAGGCCCGTTCTATATCAGTGCATATTGTTTGAATTACAGACTTATTACGACACACAGAATACGTATGGGTATCTTGTACAAATATGTCAGTATACGTACCTAAATGACATTGTCTTATCGGGTGTTATATCAGTACAATCACACCGTACAGTTACCAGTGCTAATTACGCCTATACAAACTGGCATATATCTGTTTATATATGTGCAACAGGGCGTGATGATAATCCCAATCAGCACCTTATCGATATACTATGATCAGTCATTATTACCTACCTACAGTGAAAACAGTAAGACATTAAGCAATAGACCGCTGTGTTATAAGCTGTATCGGGGCTACTTTATACTGATCTCCAATGTCAATTTAATTCAACTTTAAATACATTAAAGCATGTGGGCAGATCTGATATGGCTTGACTGGGTTCTAGAGTGAGGGATTTACATAATTATCAGTGGCTGGTCTTTCGTGAATAACTGTTGTAATGAAATCAACCCCATGACGTGTGAAATGAGAGGTAAAATTCGTCAGTCATTATTCATGGAAGAGTCTTGTAATCCCCTAACCCGTAACTAAACACGTTTACAGCAAAAAACGCTTCTTGCCGCTCAACAAATAGTCGTTTTATCTTTATGAAACGACACAAGACGTGGAAACACAAGCCACCTTTAAATCAATGCTACTGTAGTATATGCAAGCTATTGACGTACCTTATGTCTGTTGCATGTGTACTCCACAGAAACGTGTGATAACCATTGTCCATACAAGGTAGATTTAAGACCATCAGGCGCTTATTGTTAGTCGGTGAGGCTCTCTCACTCAGGTCCAATCAAGCGAAGGGATAGCGTCATTGACTTCTACACTCAAATCTTCAACTGGCCAGTCCCATTTTGGAGGTCGACATTCCCCGCTGACGTCGAGTTTGCCGTTACTGGACATCCATCAGCCAGCTGGTCGGGGCCGTCTTGACAACATAGACTCTGAAAGAAGATGTCCAGGGCACTTTAGGGGACGATTAACGGTATATCCAAGGCAGCTTCCGAATTCCAACATCGATCTAGTCGAGATCGGCTCCTGCATTGTGTAGAGGCCTGTATGTTTGTTGGTAGGGAGGTAGTTCCCCAGCTCGCTTTAATTTACAAATATACATGCATACAGCATTTATGCCTTCCTCAAACCTGTTGATTTTTGCAAAAAAGTAACTTCAATACAAGTTAATTGCGAAAATGTTGAAATTTTCAAATTTCTCCCTTTCATTCAAAGCGACATGTATATTAGTCGAGTGTGATTGCTGATTGCAATGTTGTGTCACATGCATTGAGACATATCACTGCATAGAGCTCTACCGCGTTGGTAAACCATGTGTCCTTATCCTAACACTAGTGTAACGATCATCTCGGAATGGTAAGGCTGTAGAGAGGCCGGGGGTTCTGTGAATGTCTGTCAAGAGGGCTAAAGTACAAGTGCTACCGGAGTATTTGTGAATTTGTCACATTTAGTGATAAGCTCTTAGACCGGATGAAAAGTCAGAAATGTTGACAAACTTGCACATGTTATAAACTCTTATTTGCAGAAATGTTTAGCAAGCCAGTTAATTCAGATATTAAACGATATTTGAAACTGGCTTCAATGGCAATTTTATGAATGACATGCTGTAAATGTTTCAAAATTTATTTTGCTGTGACACGTGGATTAAAGTCGGCATCTCAGCTGTTGTGAAGAAGTTAGATCCCGGCTGTCACGTGTATTGCCGTATGAAATGTCATCGGCAGCTCGTGTCGTGCACGTGTGCACATGAGGCTGGTGCAGACCTGTTACTCAGTGATGTCGTTGCTGTGGCTGTTGTTTTGTTTTGATGCTGTTGTTAATTATTCATGCAATCCCGCATCACGTAGGAGGACTGCATCTGTCAGTGCATGAGACGGTCAATCTTCGGGTGCATTTATAGTGCATGTGACGGTCAATCTTCGGGTGCAGTTATAGTGCATGAGACGGTCAATCTTCGGGTGCATTTACAGTGCATGTGACGGTCAATCTTCGGGTCCATTTATAGTGCATGTGACGGTCAATCTTCGGGTGCAGTTATGCCGTAAAACCCTCTCCAGTTCTTCTACTGCAGGAGCGTTTGTAGCACTCGAGCCCCCATTCCCACTACACACTCTGGCACCTACTTACTTTACCACCACCTGTTTCTGCCCCTTACTTTCCTACACACTATCTCGCTACTTGTGAGCACAATCTGTGCATATTCCTCAACTTCCCTCCATCATCTCCCCTAACTCATCCCCTCTCTCCATTTCTCAACGTCAACACATCCACCTCACCTAACCTACACTCTCTCTCTTCTTTCCTCAGCCTTCCCACCTAAACCTCACCTAACTCAAACCCCTCTTTCCACTCTGAAACATCCCTATGACATCTCAATCTCAACTAACTCAACCCACTCACCCTACCTTCCCACCACCTCACCCCACTCTCCCCTACCTTCCCACCATCCATCTAACCCTACGCTCCCCTACCTTCCTAACAGCCATCTCACTCTCAACTACCTTCCCACCAACCATCTCACCCCGCTCTCCCCTACCTTCCCACCAGCCATCTCACTCTCTCCTACCTTCCCACCATCTCACCCTACTCTCCCCTACCTTCCCACCGTCCATCTCTCACCCTACACTCCCTACCTTCCTAACAGCCATCTCACTCTCCCCTGCCTGCCTCCCACCATCAATCTAACCCCACTCTCCCCTACCTTCCCACCATCTCAACCCACTCTCCCTACCTTCCCACCATCTCACCCTCACTCCCCTACCTTCCCACCACCTCACTCTCCCTACACTCTCCCCTACCTTCCCACCATCTCACCCTACTCTCCCCTACCTTCCTAACCATCCATCTCTGTCTGTCACCTTCTCTAACCATCCATCCTCCCCACTCTCCCTACCTTCTAACCATCCATCTCACCCCACTCTCCCCCTACCTTCAGCCATCTCACCCCACTCTCCTCTCCCCTACCTTCCCACCATCTCACCCCACTCTCCCCTAGCCTTTCCCACCATCTCACCACCTCACCTACCTTCCCACCCATCTCTCAACCCCACTCCTCCCCCTACCTTCCCACCATCATCTCACCCCACTCCTCACCCCTACCTTCTAACCATCCATCTCACCCCACTCACCCCTACCTTCCCACCATCTCACCCCCACTCTCCTCCCTACCTTCCCACCATCTCACACCCACTCTCCCTACCGTCCCACCATCTCACCCCCACTCACCCCCTACCTTCTAACCATCCATCTCACCCCACCTCCCCTACCTTCCCACCATCTCACCCCACTCTCCCCTACCTTCCCACCATCCTCACACCACTCTCACCTACTTTCCCACCAGCCATCTCACCCCACTCCTCCCCAATCTCCCCCCACTCTCCCCTACCATCTCACCATCTCACCCCCACTCCCCTACCTCAACCCACTCCCCCTACCTCTCTCACCATTCCTCACCCCTCCTACCTTCTAACCATCCATCTCACCCCACTCCCCCTACCTTCCCACCATCTCACCCCACTTCCCCCACCTTCCCTCCTCACTACCTCCCCACCGTCCCACCATCTCACCCCACTCTCCCCTACCTTCCCACCAGCCATCTCACCCCACTCTCCCTACCTTCCCCCACCATCTCACCCCACTCTCCACCTACCTTCCCACCATCTCACACCTACTTTCTCACCAGCCATCTCACCCTACTCTCCATCTCACACCACCCTCACCCCACTTCCCACCGTCCCCATCTCACCCCTCTCACCTACCTTCCCACCATCTCCCACTCTCCCCTACTCTCCCCACCATCTCACCACTATCTCACCCCACTCTCCCCTACCTTCCCACCATCTCGGGTAGCCATGGCAGGGAGTAGCGTAGTGAACATCTTCCCCGTTATATCAGCGTGTAAGACTGATACTGGCAAAACCCGAACTGATGCAGGTCTTACAAGCTTACCGCTTCACTTAAAAACACGAGCACGAGTATGACAATCCGAGAACCATATCGAACCGATTATAGGCTTGTGATGTGCCCAAGGGATGCGGATACTAGACCTACTGTGTCCGTCTACCAAGGGAGGGATGCTGATATTCAGACTTGATGGTGAATCGACTTATTTCACAATAATCTATATCCTACATTAATCATGCTGTCATATTCAATATCTTGCTGAACGTTCGGAATCATATTCAATAAGAGATTTTAGAATCCAAACCTGCATTGATTACTGTCATCAGTTATATAGTTAGATTTATTCATCATCAAATCAAACTTCAAGCAATTGAAGACACCATATATGTCTGTACGGTTTTGGTCCTGCGCATACTGTGGGTCTACAAGTCGACTTACCTGGTCAGTGAGGAGGCTTGTGGGTAAAGTATTGTGGGAAAAGTCATATGGTTTAGGCCCAGTGGGTAAAACCTCGTTGGTAAAGTAATTTAGGTGAAGTTTTAGGGCAGCATCTAGTTAGTAACGTCGTATAGTTAGAATTCTGTTGGAAAGGTCTAGTAGGTAAAGTATTGTGGAGACAGTCGCGTGTGGTATAACTGGTAAAGTCTAGTGGGTAAATTATTGTGGGGAAAGTCGTGTGTGGTGTTGTTGGTAATGTCTAGTGGGTAAATTATTGTGGGGAAAGTCGTGTGTGGTGTTGTTGGTAATGTCTAGTGTGTTTAGTGGGTAAATTATTGTGGGGAAAGTCGTGTGTGGTGTTGTTGGTAATGTCTAGTGTGTTTAGTGGGTAAACTACTGTTGGGAAAGTCGTGTGTGGTGTCACTGGTAATGTCTAATGTGTTGAGTGGGTAAAGTATTGCGGGGAAAGTCGTGTGTGATGTTACTGGTAATGTTTAGTGGGTAAATTATTGTGGGGATAGTCGTGTTTAGTGTTGTTGGTAATGTCTAGTGTGTTTAGTTGGTAAATTATAGTGGGGAAAGTCGTGTGTTGTGTTGTTGGTAATGTCTAGTGGGTAAATTATTGTGGGGAAAGTCGTGTGTGGTGTTGTTGGTAATGTCTAGTGGGTTAAGTGGGTACATTATTGTGGGGAAAGTCGTGTGTAGTGTTGTTGGTAATGTCTAGTGTGTTTAGTGGGTAAAGTATTGTGGGGAAAGTCGTGTGTGATGTTACTGGTAATGTCTAGTGGGTAAATTATTGTGGGGAAAGTCGTGTGTGGTATAACTGGTAATGTCTAGTGGGTAAATTATTGTGGGGAAAGTCGTGTGTAGTGTTGTTGGTAATGTCTAGTGTGTTTAGTTGGTAAATTATAGTGGGGAAAGTCGTGTGTTGTGTTGTTGGTAATGTCTAGTGGGTAAATTATTGTGGGAAAGTCGTGTGTGGTGTTGTTGGTAATGTCTAGTTGGTAAATTATTGTGGGGAAAGTCGTGTGTTGTGTTGTTGGTAATGTCTAGTGGGTAAATTATTGTGGGGAAAGTCGTGTTTGGTGTTGCTGGTAATGTCTAGTGGGTAAATTATTGTGGGGAAAGTCGTGTGTAGTGTTGTTGGTAATGTCTAGTGTTTTTAGTTGGTCAATTATAGTAGGGAAAGTCGTGTGTTGTGTTGTTGGTAATGTCTAGTAGGTAAATTATTGTGGGGGAAAGTCGTGTGTAGTGTTGTTGGTAATGTCTAGTGTGTTTAGTTGGTAAATTATAGTGGGGAAAGTCGTGTGTTGTGTTGTTGGTAATGTCTAGTAGGTAAATTATTGTGGGGAAAGTCGTGTGTAGTGTTGTTGGTAATGTCTAGTGTGTTTAGTTGGTAAATTATAGTGGGGAAAGTCGTGTGTTGTGTTGTTGGTAATGTCTAGTGGGTAAATTATTGTGGGGAAAGTCGTGTGTGGTGTTGTTGGTAATGTCTAGTTGGTAAATTATTGTGGGGAAAGTCGTGTGTTGTGTTGTTGGTAATGTCTAGTGGGTAAATTATTGTGGGGAAAGTCGTGTGTGTGTGTTACTGGTAATGTCTAGTGGGTAAATTATTGTGGGAAAGAAAGTCGTGTGTAGTGTTGTTGGTAATGTCTAGTGTTTTTAGTTGGTCAATTATAGTAGGGAAAGTCGTGTGTTGTGTTGTTGGTAATGTCTAGTAGGTAAATTATTGTGGGGAAAGTCGTGTGGGATGTTACTGGTAATGTCTAGTGGGTAAATTATTGTGGGGAAAGTCGTGTGTGGTGTTGCTGGTAATGTCTAGTTGGTAAATTATTGTGGGGAAAGTCGTGTGTGGTGTTGTTGGTAATGTCTAGTGGGTTTAGTGGGTAAATTATTGTGGGGAAAGTCGTGTGTGGTGTTGTTGGTAATGTCTAGCGTGTTCAGTTGGTAAATTCTAGTGGGGAAAGTCGTGTGTGGTGTTGTTGGGAATGTCTAGTGGGTAAATTATTGTGGGAAAAGTCGTGTGTGATGTTACTGGTAATGTCTAGTAGGTAAATTATTGTGGGGAAAGTCGTGTGTGGTGTTGTTGGTAATGTCTAGTGGGTAAATTATTTTGGGAAAGTCGTGTGTGGTGTTGTTGGTAATGTCTAGTGGGTTTAGTGGGTAAATTATTGTTGGGAAAGTCGTGTGTGGTGTCACTGGTAATGTCTAGTGTGTTTAGTGGGTACAGTATTGCGGGGAAAGTCGTGTGTGATGTTACTGGTAATGTCTAGTGGGTAAATTATTGTGGGGAAAGTCGTGTGTAGTGTTGCTGGTAATGTCTAGTGGGTAAATTATTGTGGGGAAAGTCGTATGTGATGTTAATGGTAATGTCTAGTGGGTAAATTATTGTTGGGAAAGTCGTATGTTATGTTACTGGTAATGTCTAGTTGGTAAATTTTTGTGGGGAAAGTCGTGTGTGATGTTACTTGTCATGTTTAGTTGGTAAATTATTGTGGGGAAAGTCGTGTGTGCTGTTGTTGGTAATGTCTAGTAGGTAAATTATTGTGGGGAAAGTCGTATGTGATGTTAATGGTAATGTCTAGTGGGTAAATTATTGTTGGGAAAGTCGTATGTTATGTTACTGGTAATGTCTAGTTGGTAAATTTTTGTGGGGAAAGTCGTATGTGATGTTACTTGTCATGTTTAGTTGGTAAATTATTGTGGGGAAAGTCGTGTGTGGTGTTGTTGGTAATGTCTAGTGGGTGAATTATTGTGGGGAAAGTCGTATGTGGTGCTGCTGGTAATGTCTAGTCGGTAAATTATTCTTGGGAAAGTCGTGTGTGATGTTACTGGTAATGTCTAGTTGGTAATTTATTGTAGGGAAAGTCGTATGTGGCGTTGCTGGTAATGTCTAGTGGGTAAATTATTGTGGGGAAAGTCGTGTGTGATGTTACTGGTAATGTCTAGTGGGTAAATTATTGTGGGAAGAAAGGTCGTGTGTGATGTTACTGGTAATGTCTAGTGGGTAAATTATTGTGGGGAAAGTCGTATGTGTTGTTGCTGGTAATGTCTAGTTGGTAAATTATTGTGGGGAAACTCGTGTGTGGTGTTACTGGTAATGTCTAGTAGGTAAATTATTGTGGGGAAAGTCGTGTGTGGTGTTGCTGGTAATGTCTAGTTGGTAAATTATTGTGGGGAAAAAGTGTGTTGGGAAAGTGGGTAAATTATGTGTGCTGTTCTTGGTAATGTCTAGTTGGTAAATTATTGTGGGGAAAGTCGTGTGTGATGTTGTTGGTAATGTCTAGTGGGTAAATTATTGTGGGGAAAGTCGTGTGTGGTGTTACTGCTAATGTCTAGTTGGTAAATTATTGTGTGGAAAGTCGTGTGTGGTGTTGTTGGTAATGTCTAGTGGGTAAATTATTTTGGGGAAAGTCGTGTGTGGTGTTGTTGGTAATGTCTAGTAGGTAGATTATTCTGGGGAAAGTCGTGTGTGATGTTACTGGTAATGTCTAGTGGGTAAAGTATTGTTGGGACAGTCGTGTGTGGTGTTGCTGGTAATGTCTAGTTGGTAAATTATTGTGGGGAAAGTCGTGTGTGGTGTTGCTGGTAATGTCTAGTGGGTAAATTATTGTTGGAACAGTCGTGTGTGGTGTTGCTGGTAATGTCTAGTGGGTAAATTATTGTTGGAACAGTCGTGTGTGGTGTTACTGGTAAAAGGCAGTAGTCACTTTAATTTCATACTGGAACGACAAGAAACCATCACATGTCGTCCATCAACTGGATGTGTGAAGGGAAGGCTACAGGCGGTGGTATCCAGGTCTAAATGTGTTTAGATAAACAGGCGAAAGAAAGAATACATTTGAAAATGTGATTTGAACCAAAAATTAACCTCATCAAATCAAAATATTATGAGTGTGAAAACTGTAATCTTTAGGTCCAAAACTCAACTATGGAACCCTATCAGATACATCTCCCATCGAACCACCATTACTTATTCGTTTCAATGTAAGCATTAAACATGGATATACACTTTCTTTTCTCGGACAGTCTGTTTTCAGATAGCTAACAGTATATTCAAGACATCTACACAGGTGTGGTAACGCATGTTGCCAGTTTCTCTATAGGATATTAGGTGTAATGAGTGAATGCTTGACGAAACTACGAGCCATGATAATACAATGGTAGGATTGACGAGAGTACAGGAGTTCATGTCGAATGCTTAACGAAAATACCGAAGCAAGTTGAAAAATACTGAAAGAGCTCAAGAGCGTATGTGTTATATAATAAATAGTATCTGCGTGTATAAGATTCTTATCAATAACAGGTTAGATACTAAAATCATAGAAACCAGACAATAAAGCCCAATACAAATTAAAAAAATAGTACTGATTATATAACTGCAATCTCCTTCATGAACAAACATCGAACTGCGGTAGCGATCACATCCAGGTGATCAGATAATCATTCTGCGCATGCTCCGTGCCCACTTGTTGCCTGTTTCCATCTAAATCCACTTAATAACTCCTATGTCCACATGGCATACACGGCTGATTACTAACTCAGAACCCCGACATTACAATGAATAGGCAAACATTGTACTTTGATTTAAACTGAATAGGAAACGCTTACAGGCCATTTAGCTCGTGTTGTTGTAATAAATACGGTTTAGATAGTCAACGATAGAAAAATATTGAACCTTTTATCGACCGTATGGTTTATGGTGACCACGGTTAATTGGCGAGAGCTGCTTGCTTTCTGTTCCTGTCCACGATATCTTTATGAGTAGATACCCCCTCAGTCGCTAGCAAGGGAACTCTTCTGGAAATTGACATGCCCATAAATTGTGTCAGCTAGAAAACTGTGACAGATGAATTTAATGCAGAGTACTTGGAACTAAATCATGAAAGCCGGTGCCTTGGTTTTGTCGGTGAGGAGATATTTATTGGTTGATGTGTGCTAAAGCATTGCTAAACGATATGACATACAACTCACGTTGTCTAACGTTTAATGCATGTATCAGAGGGCTAAAGTCAGTTTAAATTACGCAATGTAACTAATACTCTTACGTGGTTCTAATTAAACTGAAATAATAATGACATGATGTAAGGTTATAAAACACGGAGAAAGCTCTTTCATCCTTTAGCATACGCTTGCTTATGATGAGTGACACTTGCACAAGAACCTGTCAAATCGGCACCATTTTTTCCTTAATAACAGATTTGGTCTCTTTGAATTTTATTTCTGTTACACCCAAGCGTCTTAGCTACAGTGATTCGGGACTTGACGTTATTCACTCAAGTGAAAGTCACGAACTCTGATCGGTGCTAACAAACCAAGAATTACAATCAATGGATTCGAACCTAGGACATTCGGATTGAGGCATGGTTACGGGATATAACTCTATACAACGAACAGATGCAGCTTAGATTACTGGACCAGCCACGTACGTCCCCTTAATCAAATTTAAGTGATAGTTTGAATGTGTCAGTAGTGGATAGGCACGAAGCTATCACTCTCACTCTCTCATTCTCTCTCTCACTCTCACGCTCCTTACTTTAAGTGATCAATATACATGGCAAAACTCTACCTGAAGTTTTTGCTATTTAAATGTAATAAAAACACTAGACACGTAAGGGTAGTCACATCCGTATCACAGATTGTGCAAGTTTTGATAAAATGAACATGAGTGTCAATACTGTAACACGTGTCATTTTTACGGCCAAAGTGTACAGAAAAACACAGATTCACAAGGACCGTGAAAGTGTTGATGGAATAAACACGAGTGTCAATACTGTAACACGTACCATGTTTACGACCGAAGTCTGTAGAAAACACGGATTCACAAGGACCGTGAAAGTGTTGATAGAATAAACACAAGTGTCAGTACTGTAACACGTACCATGTTTACGACCGAAGTCTGTAGAAAAACACGGATTCACAAGGACCGTGAAAGTGTTGATAGAATAAACACAAGTGTCAGTACTGTAACACGTACCATGTTTACGACCGAAGTCTGTAGAAAAACACGGATTCACAAGGACCGTGAAAGTGTTGATAGAATAAACACAAGTGTCAGTACTGTAACACGTACCATGTTTACGGCCCGAGAAAACACGGACCGTGCAAGAGTTGACAGAATAAACACAAGTGTCAATACTGTAACACGTAGCCTGTTTACGGCCCAAACCTGCAAATTATATGACAATAAAACACCTACCCTTTGTCGGAAATTCACCCGAGCAGTCGGAGCACCCGGTAGTCCCACGTACAGAGTGGCCATTTAGCTAGGCAATACACGACTTAATTTAACTAAATTATTCTACACTGGTGCATTTGGCAGATCCCAATCTGGGCCTTCAAAGACCATACACTCCGCCCCTTTGAGTGTGAGCGAATCAAGCGGTCCTAGATTCCACACACCGTTGACTCCATGCGTTGTATATGCATTGCGGAATTCATGCTGTTAAAGCAGCGTACAGCATAACATGGTACTATAAGTCTCACCAGCAATCCAACTAACTCTAACTATCGGGATATCACGTTTGACGCAATTAATCCATGTGCACCTTCTAGTGTAGATACATCTACACTTTCTTCACACTGAATCTTATGTAGGGTATCAGGGTGTTGAGACTGACCAATTTAAGCTCATAGTTTGTTGAAAGATTGTTTATCGCAGGGATAAAAATTAGTCAGAATGTCAGAACAAGATATATGGAGACATTCTACAGTAGTAGTAGTAGTAGTAGTAGTAGTAGTAGTAGTATGGTAGTAATTGTGTTTGTTTGATGTTTAACGCCGCTCTCAGCAATATCCCCGCTATATGGCGGCGGTCTGGACCGGAAAATCAGGTGATTGACCTCACGAGCACCGATCTGCATATTTTGGAGACGGTGAGGTGCACCAATAGTAATCGAAGAATTAGAAGTAGGTAAGTTTTAGTTGTAGTTGTAAAAGTTGTAGCATGTACAGTGTGGCTGTACTATAAGTAGCATTTAAGGGGGAGGTTGTAGCATGTACAGTGTGGTTGTACTATAAGTAGCATTTAAGGGGGAGGTTGTAGCATGTACAGTGTGGTTGTACTATAAGTAGCATTTAAGGGGAGGTTGTAGCATGTACAGTGTGGTTGTACTATAAGTAGCATTTAAGGGGAGGTTGTAGCATGTACAGTGTGGCTGTACTATAAAGTAGCATTTAAAGGGGAGGTTGTAGCATGTACAGTGTGGCTGTACTATAAGTAGCATTTAAGGGGAGTTGTAGCATGTACAGTGTGGTTGTACTATAAGTAGCATTTAAGGGGAAGTTGTAGCATGTACAGTGTGGTTGTACTATAAGTAGCATTTAAGGGGGAGGTTGTAGCATGTACAGTGTGGGCTGTACTATAAGTAGCATTTAAGGGGAGGTTGTAGCATGTACAGTGTGGCTGTACTATAAGTAGCATTTAAGGGGGTTGTAGCATGTACAGTGTGGTTGTACTATAAGTAGCAGTTGTAGCATGTACAGTGTGGCTGTACTATAAGTAGCATTTAAGGGGAGGTTCTAGCATGTACAGTGTGGTTGTACTATAAGTAGCATTTAAGGGGAGGTTGTAGCATGTACAGTGTGGCTGTACTATAAGTAGCATTTAAGGGGAGGTTGTAGCATGTACAGTGTGGTTGTACTATAAGAAGTAGCATTTAAGGGGGAGGTTGTAGCATGTACAGTGTGGTTGTACTATAAGTAGCATTTAAGAGGGGAGGTTGTAGCATGTACAGTGTGGCTGTACTATAAGTAGCATTTAAGGGGAGGTTGTAGCATGTACAGTGTGGCTGTACTATAGAAGTAAGTAGCATTTAAGATTGGGAGGTTGTAGCATGTACAGTGTGGTTGTACTATAAAAGTAGCATTTAAAGGGGAGGTTGTAGCATGTACAGTGTGGTTGTACTATAAGTAGCATTTAAGGGGGAGGTTGTAGCATGTACAGTGTGGCTGTACTATAAGTAGCATTTAAGGGGGAGTTGTAGCATGTACAGTGTGGTTGTACTATAAGTAGCATTTAAGGGGGAGGTTGTAGCATGTACAGTGTGGCTGTACTATAAGTAGCATTTAAGGGGGAGTTGTAGCATGTACAGTGTGGTTGTACTATAAGTAGCATTTAAGGGGGAGTTGTAGCATGTACAGTGTGGTTGTACTATAAGTAGCATTTAAGGGGGAGTTGTAGCATGTACAGTGTGGCTGTACTATAAGTAGCATTTAAGGGGGAGGTTGTAGCATGTACAGTGTGGCTGTACTATAAGTAGCATTTAAGGGGGAGTTGTAGCATGTACAGTGTGGTTGTACTATAAGTAGCATTTAAAGAGGGAGGTTGTAGCATGTACAGTGTGGCTGTACTATAAGTAGCATTTAAGGGAGTTGTAGCATGTACAGTGTGGTTGTACTATAAGTAGCATTTAAAGGGGAGTTGTAGCATGTACAGTGTGGTTTGTACTATAAGTAGCATTTAAGGGGAGTTGTAGCATGTACAGTGTGGTTGTACTATAAGTAGCATTTAAGGGGAGGTTGTAGCATGTACAGTGTGGCTGTACTATAAGTAGCATTTAAGAGGAGTTGTAGCATGTACAGTGTGGCTGTACTATAAGTAGCATTTAAGGGGAGGTTGTAGCATGTACAGTGTGGTTGTACTATAAGTAGCATTTAAGGGGGAGGTTGTAGCATGTACAGTGTGGCTGTACTATAAGTAGCATTTAAGGGGGAGGTTGTAGCATGTACAGTGTGGCTGTACTATAAGTAGCATTTAAAGGGGAGTTGTAGCATGTACAGTGTGGCTGTACTATAAGTAGCATTTAAGGGGAGGTTGTAGCATGTACAGTGTGGTTGTACTATAAGTAGCATTTAAAGGGGGAGGTTGTAGCATGTACAGTGAGGTTGTACTATAAGTAGCATTTAAAGGGGGAGGGTTGTAGCATGTACAGTGTGGCTGTACTATAAGTAGCATTTAAGGGGGGAGGTTGTAGCATGTACAGTGTGGTTGTACTATAAGTAGCATTTAAGGGGAGGTTGTAGCATGTACAGTGTGGTTTTGTACTATAAGTAGCATTTAATGGGAGGTTGTAGCATGTACAGTGTGGTTGTACTATAAAGTAGCATTTAAGGGGAGGTTGTAGCATGTACAGTGTGGTTGTACTATAAGTAGCATTTAAGGGGAGGTTGTAGCATGTACAGTGTGGCTGTACTATAAGTAGCATTTAAGGGGGAGTTGTAGCATGTACAGTGTGGTTGTACTATAAGTAGCATTTAAGGGGGAAGTTGTAGCATGTACAGTGTGGTTGTACTATAAGTAGCATTTAAGGGGGAGGTTGTAGCATGTACAGTGTGGCTGTACTATAAGTAGCATTTAAGGGGGAAGTTGTAGCATGTACAGTGTGGTTGTACTATAAGTAGCATTTAAGGGGGAGGTTGTAGCATGTACAGTGTGGTTGTACTATAAGTAGCATTTAAGGGGGAGGTTGTAGCATGTACAGTGTGTGTACTATAAAGTAGTACTAAGGGAAGTAGCATGTACAGTGTGGTTGTACTATAAGTAGCATTTAAGGGGAGGGTTGTAGCATGTACAGTGTGGTTGTACTATAAAGTAGCATTTAAAGGAAGTTGTAGCATGTACAGTGTGGCTGTACTATAAAGTAGCATTTAAGGGGAGGTTGTAGCATGTACAGTGTGGTTGTACTATAAGTAGCATTTAAGGGGGAGGTTGTAGCATGTACAGTGTGGTTGTACTATAAGTAGCATTTAAGGGGGAGGTTGTAGCATGTACAGTGTGGCTGTACTATAAGTAGCATTTAAGGGGGAGGTTGTAGCATGTACAGTGTGGCTGTACTATAAGTAGCATTTAAGGGGAGGTTGTAGCATGTACAGTGTGGTTGTACTATAAGTAGCATTTAAGGGGGAGGTTGTAGCATGTACAGTGTGGCTGTACTATAAGTAGCATTTAAAGGGAGGTTGTAGCATGTACAGTGTGGTTGTACTATAAGTAGCATTTAAGGGGAGGTTGTAGCATGTACAGTGTGGCTGTACTATAAGTAGCATTTAAAGGGGGGTTGTAGCATGTACAGTGTGGTTGTACTATAAGTAGCATTTAAGGGGAGTTGTAGCATGTACAGTGTGGCTGTACTATAAGTAGCATTTAAGGGGGAGGTTGTAGCATGTACAGTGTGGTTGTACTATAAGTAGCATTTAAGGGGGAGGTTGTAGCATGTACAGTGTGGTTGTACTATAAGTAGCATTTAAGGGGGAGTTGTAGCATGTACAGTGTGGTTGTACTATAAGTAGCATTTAAGGGGGAGGTTGTAGCATGTACAGTGTGGCTGTACTATAAGTAGCATTTAAGGGGGAGGTTGTAGCATGTACAGTGTGGTTGTACTATAAGTAGCATTTAAGGGGGAGGTTGTAGCATGTACAGTGTGGTTGTACTATAAGTAGCATTTAAGGGGGAGGTTGTAGAAGGAGAAGTATAAGCAGATATAGAAGTAGTAGAGGTAATAGAAGAAGTGGCAGCAGTATTAGTCGTCGTAGCAGTTGTTGACTGACAGTATATGGAGGTACCACGAAGCAGCAGTAGATACTGAATATTGTAGTAGAAGAAGTGTTGGTGATGGCTCAGTACTAGCGACTCCTCCCAGTGTGGGTAACTACGTCATACAATCATGCTTAGTTCAATGAAGCGAAGTACACCTAATTATCTGTACTGATAAGGTGAAGTTGCACCATCGGGAACTTTTACTTGTCACGCACTGCATATCCATGACAACGGGTAAACAATATGAGAGGAAGATGCCACATGTCAAATGACGCCACAGTGATTTATGTCCAACATGCGTCATATCCAGCCGCATATATGTGATCTGTCGTGACTAGAGGATATGAAACGGAACACAAAGAGCCTTTATATGCCAAAAGCCTGTTAGATCCGACTATTTAGAGTTTGGTCGTGTGTTTAATATGGGAACACAGAAGAGTAACCAATTTTAAGTGGCCGTGTGTTTTCCAGTGATAAGCGACGTAACTGAATAAGATAGGCAATCTCTAACCTTCAGACAACCACGAGAATAATAAAAGTCAAATCCTACTTATCGCGATGTGCTAGACCAAAAACTTGATCTAAACACGATTCTAAGATCATCCAGGGTTCTTCATCTTGGGTTTCCGGTCAGGTCACAAGGGTGGATAATTAGTCGAATAAGCGGGTATCCATTGTCTGGATGGGTTTCATCTGCCGAAGAAACACAATAGGACACTGTGATTAAGAAAGAGGCGGATTGTTTCGCGTTGCTCAGATTAAATACAGATAAGAATAGTGCACGTCCCCAAATCTTATAATCTTTTAAGTGGCGATGCAAGCTGTATGTCGAATCTAAATTCCAAACCATTTATTGATTTTAGGCTCTGTAAGAATAACACTAAATTTAAAGAAGATTAAACTACCTCTTGGACATTTTATCACCTCGCATGGAATGTACATGTCGGGATGTCGGAGACAGTGTATGTCGTAAACGTTGTAATTTAGTCACAACGTTGGACGCCTCAAACGTCAACGCCAGGAAATAAAATGTCTCGTCTGTCTACCGAAACAGAACCCACTGGCGTAAATGGCAGAATAAGGAGAACAATATGTGAATAGATCATTACAGAAATCAACTTACATCTATAAGTGGGAAAGGGGTACAACGTCAGATGGAAACGTCAGAGTAAATTAAGATGCGAAATTCCCATGAAACTGAAGAAAGTATTTTAAATCTGGTTTAATGTTTGTGGATTTGGTAATAGGTTATTTATCAATATATTGTGGTTATCATTAAACCAGACATCAACCAAAAACTGTGCTGTTAGCGTCTTGTCTTCCCAGAAGTAACAACATACTGAACAAAAATAGTTGGGGGATTCTAAATATTTTGGGATATATTTTTTCAGTGTTGACTGAGCAAACAATTTCATGGAGCAATCCAACACATATAAATGGTGCCTGACCTTTTGGTCAGTATATGTTCACCAAGATTTCCATATTTTATCTACTCATGACGTGGATTATCTCCCCTCTTCAGTTGAAACAGTCAACACACCGAGACACACGAATCAGCTAAACTATAACCGGTTAACTGACCCTCAAAATTGAAACCACAGTTGGAAATCGATTGAACAGATTTTGATTTGATTAATTGATAAAAATCTTTATGAAGAATATTTATAACGCGCCTTTCCAGGCTTCATATATTACTCATTTCTTATGTCCCCCGCCGTGATATTGCTGGAATATTGCTAAAAGCTGCGTAAACCTAAACTCATTCACTCACTCATAGATTACTGTAAACTGTTTAACGACCCTTGATGCCTTGCTGTTCATGGAGTTCCATACAAATTGGTCGGTATAAGAAGCCGTAAAACTGAAGATACTTTTTTGGACACAGCTAACAGGAGTTATTGCTAAGGCATGCATGTCATGTGAATGGCCTAACTCGGCAATATTCCATGAAACAATCGAGTTACAGACAATCCAGTGACTGATATCATGATCATCGACCTACCCAACTGGAATACGATGACATGCATCAACCATGTCAGGGTTTCTGAGCACCTGGTCACGTTAACCACATCCCTCAGGGTTTCTGAGCACCTGCTCACGTTAACCACATCCCTCTGACGACTTTCATGGCTTTCTGAAGACCAATTCTGACTAGGATCAGCACAAGTCCATTTATTAATGAATAAATATAGCTAGTTATTCCACGTTTACATACTGATGTACATAAATAATCAATCAGCTGAAAGTTGGTTTTGTATTCTTTCTGCTAAAGTATAACACTATGACGACAATTATAAATGCGCTTTTCTTAAGTTTATACACAGACGTTTACTATCACTATGAAAGTTTTGATGATGTATTACTACCACGTGGGCCAACTAGTTTCGCTTGTTTTTAGGAAATAGCAATACGGTAAAATTACTTCTGTAACAACCAACTGTTGACCTTGTAACGCACACTTGCCCTGACCCAATCAAACACAAGCATTTCTTGTTTCCCGTGTCATTTGACCAGATGATATTCGCTTTCCACTTACACGGGCGTGTGCGCGAGGTTTAAGCGTTTCCTCAATGGCCCCATATCCGCGAGGGTGGACAACGCATTCTCCTCCCTCCCCCGCAGAACAAAGGTCAAGTTTATATAACTTGGCCGTGGAATCTCAACACAACACCATCGGTGACGTCAAAATACGAGTTTCAGGGGTCAAGGTCGTATTAATGGCAGCTATCAGCACACAGGACTATAACGTTACATTACCATAGTTTTAGTTCTCGTGCTTACTTGATGACTTAAAATAAACCTTGCTAAAAACTATTGAACATCATTTTTGATGAACATCAGATTTATTCAGAAATAAATTGTCTGCCATTTGGGGTCTGTTTATTTCCACCTATACAGAGACAGAACTTATTATTTTCGGATTCATATTGTCATCCTCAGTCGTGCAGGTACATCGACATGCATTTCAATAAATACGACATCAACTTCACTGTTCACTATCATGTCTCTTTCTTTATCAAACCTTCCATATATCTTTCCTTATCAGTACTACCGTATCCTTTTTTCAGCTGCATCATACCTTTTCTTTACCAACAATATTTGTTTCTTGCTTTTTTCAACCATTAAATGTCTCTTTCTTTATAAGCAATAACATATCTTTCTCATTTTCAGAAGTAACATACTTTTTCTTCATTAGCAAAACCTGCTTCTGTCTTTATATCAGCAATTCCATATCTCGATCTATACCAGCAGTAACATACGTTTTTCGTCATTAACAGCATCTTGCCTCTGTCTTTATCACCAAATTCATATCTCCCTTTATGACAACAGTAATATACTTTTTTCTTCATTAGCAATATCTTGCCTCTATCTTTATCAGCAATTCCATATCTCCATCTATACCAGCAGTAATATACTTTTTTTCTTCATTAGCAATATCTTGCCTCTTTCTTTATCAGCAATTCCATATCTCTTTCTTTTATCAGCAATTCCATGTCTCCATCTATACCAGCAGTAATATACTTTTTTCTTCATTAGCAATATCTTGCCTCTTTCTTTATCAGCAATTCCATATCTCCATCTATACCAGCAGTAATATACGTTTTTCTTCATTAGCAATATCTTGCCTCTTTCTTTATCAGCAATTCCATATCTCCATCTATACCAGCAGTAATATACTTTTTTTCTTCATTAGCAATATCTTGCCTCTGTCTTTATCAGCAATTCCATGTCTCCATCTATACCAGCAGTAATATACTTTTTTCTTCATTAGCAATATCTTGCCTCTTTCTTTATCAGCAATTCCATGTCTCCATCTATACCAGCAGTCATTAGCAATATACTGTCTTTATCAGCAATTCCTTCCATATACCAGCAGTAATATACTTTTTTTCTTCATTGCTCTCTTTATCAGCAATTCTTTATACCAGCAATATCCATGTGCCTCCATCAATTCCATGTCTCCATCTATACCAGCAGTAATATACTTTTTTTCTTCATTAGCAATATCTTGCCTCTGTCTTTATCAGCAATTCCATGTCTCCATCTATACCAGCAGTAATATACTTTTTTTCTTCATTGACAATATCTTGCCTCTGTCTTTATCAGCAATTCCATGTCTCCATCTATACCAGCAGTAATATACTTTTTTTCTTCATTGACAATACCTTGCCTCTGTCTTTATCAGCAATTCCATATCTCCCTCTATACCAGCAGTAACATTCGTTTTTCTCTTCATTAGCAATATCTTGCCTCTGTCTTTATCAGCAATTCCATGTCTCCATCTATACCAGCAGTAATATACTTTTTTTCTTCATTAGCAATATCTTGCCTCTGTCTTTATCAGCAATTCCATGTCTCCATCTATACCAGCAGTAATATACTTTTTTTCTTCATTAGCAATATCTTGCCTCTGTCTTTATCAGCAATTCCATGTCTCCATCTATACCAGCAGTAATATACTTTTTTCTTCATTAGCAATATCTTGCCTCTGTCTTTATCAGCAATTCCATGTCTCCATCTATACCAGCAGTAATATACTTTTTCTTCATTAGCAATATCTTGCCTCTGTCTTTATCAGCAATTCCATGTCTCCATCTATACCAGCAGTAATATACTTGTTTTCTTCATTGACAATATATTGCCTCTGTCTATATCAGCAATTGAACACCTCCATCTATTGTATTGTCTAATTCTATATCCACAATATCATGTCTCCTTCTGTATCATCAATGATATATCACTGAAAAGTAGCACAAATACATTTCGCTTGACTCGGTTTTTTTCTTGTTTTTTTTTCTTTGGGATAAATATGTACGGGACAACTGTTATATGCCCAAATTTCAAATCGTGGTCAACATTTCGGTAACGGTCCATGAGTGATTGCATGTTTCATCAAACGTGTGAAACATACAGCTACTATATATTGTTCCAAGATGCACCATATTTCTAGTTGTTTATATTTCCATATGTATATTGACAGCATGACCTGTCTTGTTTCAATCACATGTTTGGTGGTATGTGACAATATTTCCCATCTGTCTGTGGCATTATATCAGTAGTTTACACATTAGAGAGTAAACAATGTACATCATATAAATCCATGTTATATGATTATTATTGGCTATAACAACGATGGCGTCACAGGTAGACCTAATATGTTGTCTATGACATATACTAGTATTACGAAACTCGGACTAAATATAATACAATCATGTTTGAAAACGCTAAAGATTAAATGGTCCGTCCACGATACATCGCACACACATCCAGCTTCCAACACTGCACCTCCAACCCATTACACTATTTCCAGTCAAATAATCTAAAAAAGCACAATCTAGAACATAATGCTAAAAAGTTCTACTTAAGCTACTTATACAGTTATATGCAAACTCCAATGTGTTTTGCTGCACTACCTGATGCAGTCAATAGTTCAGCTGCAATACATGGTTAGATACCGTTACAGTAAACCTAGCTAGCTCATCTCTTTATATCTACAATTTGAAATGACAATCAAAGATGTGGTATATAGTTTGGTAATAAATACCTGGATAAAGGGCATGACCACGCCCACGTTGTATCCTGTGTGGCAGATGGGCTCTCCTTTAATATTCACTCTTGATAGAGGAAAATGGATGGACACCTTGTTGATATCCTACTGACCATTGCTGACGTCCACTACACTTCAGTTTTTCATCCTGCCTGAAAATGGTGAAAATGAGTAGTGCCTAATTTATTTACAAGACCGTCATTTTGGATAAAGAGTGTTGTGATTTATGGTACAGCCATGCTAATATTCTTTGTCATTGTTGAAAGATCTTCACATGTCCGGTTGTGTGATGTTGTCAAACATTATTACCAATTGTTGCTCTTCGCCATTCATTCTCACAAACATGGCTTGAAAGGAGTTCCTGAACACAATATTTTGTTGTCAAAACCTGTCGAATTTAGAAGTTTGGACAAAAAGCTATTTGGATTGTTGCTACAGAAAGCAGTTCATTTCGCTATTTAATGGAGGTGGACTAAGGACATGTTTTGTCCCGAGGACAAAGTCCTAAAGTCAGGTGGAGAGACCTGATGAATGTGAGAGTCCGCCATGATTGTTGTCCTCGGGGACTTTCATCGTCCACTTGAACAGAGAGGTGGAAGGACAAGCCGTGATGATATTGGTCTTGACAAGTTTAATTGGGGCGATCTCCGGATTTGTAAACGCTGAAGATAACTGTGTCGCTTCTTTTGTAATTGGTCGTCTTGCAACAGTGGAGTTGGTATGCAGGGTTGGCGGATGTCTGCGGAAACGTTACAGAAGACGTGGGGGATGGGGCATCTAGCGTGCTGGATGGCATCCTTCGGATCTCACACAGATACCGATCTTCTAATGATGTAGGACTTAGTTACATACACATGATGCAGTCGACTGATCGTGTGGTTTTCACACTTGATAACATGATTGGACAGCTGACCACATAATGTAGACGGTTGGCACATGGTGTAGATAGCTAGTCACACGGTGTAGATAGCTGGTCACATGGTGTAGAGAGCTGGTCACACGGTGTAGATAGCTGGTCACACGGTGTAGATGACTGGTCACATAATGTAAATAGCTGGTTACATAATGTAAATAGCTGGTCACATAGTGTAGATAGCTGGTCACATGGTGTAGATAGCTGGTCACACGGTGTAGATAGCTGGTCACACGGTGTAGATAACTGGTCACATAATGTAAATAGCTGGTCACATAGTGTAGATAGCAGGTCACATGGTGCAGATAGCTGGTCACATAGTGTAGATAGCTGGTCACATGGTGTGAGCAGCTGGTCACATGGTGTAAATAGCTGGTTCCATAATGTAGACAGCTGGTCACACGGTGTAGATAACTGGTCACATAATGTAGATAACTGGTCAAACGGTGTAGATAGCTGGTCACATGGTGCAGATAGCTGGTCACATGGTGCAGACAGCTGGTCATATGGTGCAGATAGCTGGTCACATGGTGTAGACAGCTGGTCACATATTATAGACAGCTGGTCACTGATTGGAGACAGCTGAGCACATGAGGTAGACTGATCTGATCAGATAAGGGACAACTGATAACATATTGTCAACAGCTGAGCCCATAATGCAAAGCAAGTTGATCACATAATGTAGACAACTGATAACTGATCGGAGACAGCTGATCCCAGATTAGAGACAGCTGATCACATAACGCAAGCAAGCTGATCACAGATTAGAGACAGCGGATCATAGATTAGAGTCAGCCGATCACATAGTATAGACAGCTGAACACAGATTAGAGACAGTGGATCATTGATTAGAGTCACTTGATCACATATTACATGCAGCTTAGCACATAACACAAAGCAAGCTGATCACATAATGTAGACATTTGATCACAGATCAGAGATAGTTGATGGCATGATTTAGACAGCTGGTAACATGGTGTAGAGAGCTGGATACATACTGTCAACAGCTGGTAACATGGTGTAGAGAGCTGTTTACATACTGTCAACAGCTTGTCACATATTGTCAACAGCTGGTCAAATATTGTCAATGGTTAGTCACATGACCTGGACTGTTGGTAACATGGTGTAGACGTCTAGACACATTGTCAACAGCTAGTCACATATTGTCAATGGTAAGTAACATAACCTGGACTGTTGGTAACATCATATAGACGTCTGGACACATTGTCAATATCGGGTCACATATTGTCAATGGTAGTATAGACGTCTAGGCACATTTAGAACAGCTAGTCACATATTGTCAATGGGCGGTAACATGACCTGGACTGTTGGTCAGATGGTGTAGACGTCTAGACACATTGTCAACAGCTGGTCACATATTGTCAATGGGCGGTCACTTGACCTGGAATGTTGGTAACATGATATAGACGTCTAGACACATTGTCAACAGCTGGTCACATATTGTCAATGGGCGGTCACTTGACCTGGACTGTTGGTCACATGGCGTAGACGTCTAGGCAAATTTAGAACAGCTGGTCACATATTGTCAATGGGCGGTCACATGACCTGGACTGTTGGTCACATGGTGTAGACGTCTAGACACATTGTCAACAGCTGGTCACATATTGTCAATGGACGGTCACATGACCTGGACTGTTCGTAACATGATATAGACGTCTAGACTTATTGTCAACAGCTGGTCACATATTGTCAATGGACGGTCACACGACATGGACTGTTCGTAACATGATATAGACGTCTACAGACATTGTCAACAGCTGGTCACATATTGTCAATGTTTAGTCACATAACCTGCACTGTTGGTAACATGATATAGACGTCTAGACACATTGTCAACAGCTAGTCACATGTTGTCAATGTTTAGTCACATAACCTGGACTGTTGGTAACATGATATAGACGTCTAGACACATTGTCAACAGCTGGTCACATGTTGTCAATTGTCAATGTAACATGTTAGAGTCTGGACACATATTGTAAATGGTTAGTCACATAACCTGGACTGTTGGTAACATGGTGTAGATAGCTAATCTGCTGAATTAATTCCTCCTTGTTGACAACGTCTTCATAATGAGGATATTGAAGATCCCGGAACACCTATACATATATACATATATGCATTCTTCATACTGTACACATGTAACATTCTGACCCAAACAAAGGTTAGTGAACCACCTCATTGAGGACATTGTGCCAAATGATGTACATACGTGTTACCGTTAAGGACTTACACACTGGGAAGTTCTCTAATCGGTTATATAACGTTATGCAATAGTTTTTAACCATGCAGACATCATATTGCTGTGGACCTACATTATGTCAACAAGTGTCAGGTTTATGCTGGAGGAGGAAGCATGGTGTAATCCAGGTCGTAGATACCTACACTTTTATTGTGTCAATCATGGTGGTGTGGCACATTTAGAGCATTCAGAATGGATATGGGACCGGAACAACGATCCGTGTACAAAAAGGGAGACAATTCTACATAGCAAATTGGTGCTCCCAAAGGCGACCCGTGTCCCCACTTTCAGGGTACTGTGTACCACAGGCTGTTCCTGTGTCAACTCTAGATATAGCTGATTAGACCCATGAACGAAATTTAGATAGTGTCTCTGTATAATAAGGATATTAACAGCTGGCTATAAATGCGTCATATACTTTAAGCTTCTGAACGACTTACACGTGTAATAAATGGCCAAATCTAGTCATAGGTATAGTTCACAGGTATAATATTTTAAGATATAAAAGATGCGTGTTTTCTAATTTCAAATGTGTTAGACGTACCTTCAGAACAGTAATCAAATCATCATCACCTGTATGCGTAAATAGATCGTTGTCTTCCCTAACACTGGACCCGAGATGACAAAGTAGGAACAGACCACATTTCATGGTAAGCATTATCCCAGATCCCCAGATTTGTAACCACTGTCACAGTTCAGTCTATATGTATATAGTGTTCTTCCAGAACATGTACAATTTCAAAAGGTATTCTTGTATTGTTTGTACCATATTTTATACAGAAGCTACCCCCTACACAAGTGTTGATAAACGTGTTGATATAGCCTGGGGCTTGCAATGATCATGTGTCCGTCAGCTCGACATGTCCATATGACTAAACAGTGCCCTAGCTACAATGGGATAGGTCCCCCCAAAGGCCCTGTCTTAATAAGGAAGATCATATTCGGGGATCGCTAATCTAGCCCTTAAAGACTGTATGACACCAACACTAGAGGAGGCCAGTCCAGCCATCGGGGATGGCCATCGGGGAATTCTTCAAAGGTATCATTTTGTTGGGAACTATATGAAGTGTTCACCAAGAGGTGAACGTCGGCACTACGACGAACGCATACATATAACATATCTTAACAATCATGACAAGGGGCATTATTTTGTATTAGTGAAGTAAAGGCATTATTTATCTTACAACGAGTCACAGTTTCAAGATGGTATTAGTTTTTGGCGTACGTGTGAATATTTAACAAATATTCTGAGCAGGTGGCGAGGACACCCGGTTTCGAGGAGTTGGTGTGCGTTTCTACGCCATATCACCGTTCCTTCATAACAGAAGGGGGCTTTACGTCCATAAATTCAATACATTTTCTCATTGTGATGAAGTTTAATAGTTGGTGTACGTTTTACCTCATCTTTACAATTCCTTCATGGAAGAGGAGGTTTTGTGTTCGAAGTGACATTAAGTCGTATAAAGAAGTTAGATGGTGAGTGATATTTTAGCTACATCACAATTTAACACTGGGTCTCAAGGTGATCAGTCTGTTTCAGTCAGTGATAAGCAAACTGTAAACTTCTCTATTCATGTGAGATGCGAAGTTGCCAGTGTTTACGAACATTCGTTTGAATATACACGCTTGCAATATGCGTAAAAACCTTTAGCCATGACCGGCCCTATTTTGCTCCCTAAACTACAGCCACGCAGGGACACAATTTGACGAACACACTTTGACAGGCAATTATTCGCTTTGGTGCCCTGGGAACACTGGGGGCCGTATACAAAGTGTGGATGTTCAAGCTTGAATGTATGAACATACATTTCCTATTTTTAAAATAATAAGTTTAGTCTAGCTTATTCTTCTCTCAACTCTCTAACACTGCCCATGTTTCGTTTCAACTTACATGTCAAGTCACATTTTCATTTTGCTGTAAATTGTATATGCCTTGAAGTTTTATCACTGAAGGTGCATTGCGATTAGATATTGCTATATTAGTAGATCTTAAGTATTTCATTAAAATAAAAATATTCAATAATTATTTATCAGTTAAGTCATTCGAAGTGACTCTTTCACACGAACCAAAAGTACTAGTAGAGTACTAGTGTATTAAAATCAAGTACTAATTGTATTGAAAAACTGTCAAAAATTATACTTAGATGAGAATAAAATGCGAAGCCCATTTCTGGTGTCCCTCGTCGTAATACCGATGAAACGTTGCTAAACGTCAGCCATACTCACTCACTCGAAATATACTACACTAACACTTTGAGCTTAATGCATGACATTAATATAGTTGTACCATAGAAAGACTTGAGATACTACTCATGGGATTCACATGTAACTACAGCAATACACAAAGATTTGGATTTACATAGGGCAGGAATCATAAGGATCTTTTCCTCATTTAACTTAACTTAAGAAGACGATTACCTATTACACATGAGTGCATTTTATCGAGTACTCAACATTGGGTTCAAAGTTTGGTGACGACACCTTCGCTTCAAAATATTAGTACGTAAAGAATTGTTGTCAGCGTTGTGGGGGATTTGTTGCCCAAGATCTGCCATAGTTGCATTAGCTTAGTTTCCCCCAGAGTTTTAGTAGATCAGATCTAACAGTTACGACTTCATCTGTTTTACAGTGAGGGGTTGGCGCTTTAACCTCTACCGTCTACTCTACGCTGAAGAATACAATACCTAAAAAGAACTACTTTAATATTTCGGAAACAAGTCGTTGATTGTGTACATAATGCCTCATTTATTAAACGACAAATAGGTCTCCTGTTTAAATCTGATATCCTCTCGCGATACATCTGTTTACACGCTAGATTATTGCATCACGTATGGTCAATCAATCGGTTGCTTGTTCTGTGTGTAGATGGTCTATCAACCTCTCGTCACGGCACATCGCAAGAACTTCAAACGGTGACACCGTGTCTGGGCATTTAACCCGGACAGACACCCAACATGCTATCGACATAAATCTAGAAGTTACGTCTGGTTTAGTTTATGATAAGCCTGTCCGAACTAGACGATATCTTCTTTAGAGCCGATCCTGGAATGCTGTAGGTACCCTACATTGATACGATGCTGGTCTGAAGACGTACTGTTCGGCGATTGCATAAAGAAATGATTGAATTGTTGACATGGATAAGCTTCTTTGAAAAAAACACCATTGATAGAATGGCTCTCTGCTTGGGGTACACATTATTTTAAAATTACCACTAATGCATACATATTTCATCATACATTTTCATAAATTCCGATGAAATATTCAGCAATTAATAGAATCAACTCTCGAGCATGTGGTGGTATTGAACAAACTGCAATACACAATGTTTGGTATTTATATGTGTTAGCAATCATAAATGTTTTTCCTGATTCAAGACTTCTTTGGACTGAAGGAGACGATAACCTATTACACAGGTTGCATTCTCTCCAGTCTTTAACATTGGGTTCAGAGTTTGGTGACAGGGGGCATCTCAGCTTCAAAATGTTTGTAGGTAAAGAAAGTTGTCACAGATGTGGAGTATTTGTTGCCGACAATCTGCCAAATTGGCATTAGAATTTCAGTAAACCTGGAACATGACCGACAGTTCAGCCCAGGAAGATAACCATGTATATGTCAAGGAAGAAATTTGTTTTAGTTTCACCTGGAGTTTTAGTAATTCAAATCTAACGGTTACGACTCCATCTGGTTCCCACAGCTATCAGCCACCTGTTGCTATGTCCGACAGGGTTCCCATGGATGCCAGCAGAGGTTCATGCAAGGTTCAGTTTCAGGCAAATCCATGGCAGTGTCGGGGGGTGAGTCAAGTTGCAGGTTATAGCTCCTGTTGCAATCTGATTACGTCGGGACACACAATAGCCTTGAAGACAACAATGATACTGGAGCTGCAGTGCACAAGACTTTGACGGTTAATTACAGATGTAAAGTTCTCTTGCATCAACTTGGCCAATTTGAAAGCCAATCGTTTCCGCATCAGCTGGGGTGAATGCTGAAGGTTTTCGCAAGCTAATAACCCCTTATATGATTGCTCCTGCGATCTACTCAATGTCTGAAAACTTCAAAGCCTCGGCTTAATAGATGAATTTGGGGTCTTAGGTCCAAGAGCTACGGAAGCGTCCTTTCAAAGTGAAACAAAAAGAGTTTGACTCCGACTTGACAAATACGCAACGTAGGAGCTTTAATCCTTAGTTATTTTCAATGATTTGACACTGGAGACGATTTTGAAAATGTTATCATCTTAAACAGAATGTTGTGGGCGATATGAGCAATAATTAGGGTTAATTATGTAAGTACTGATATGTTCATTACACGGTCTGGTACGCAGTAAATATTATCATTCTGTCTGCTTAAACTAGTTCTGTAATTTGTTAGGATTACCCCTTATCAGCAATCGACAGCACGTCAGAAGTCGTGTGATGCAAGGGAGACGATTTATTCAAGCATTATTTACACTCTTGTTTCTTTAATTACTTGTATATTTATAAGCTATAATCCATTCAGTTTTGACAGTAAAGGACTTTTTTGCAGATGCACTTGAAAGTATCAAATTTGTTAATGTTTATGACAATTGGCTCCGAAAACAGACCACTGTTATAAGCCGACGTTTAAGGTTTTAAAGACTTTATAACTAAACAAAGGGTCAGTTTTGCACGAGTCGCCAAGTTTTGGTTTCGCGGTATTTCAATACGCCTACTTCAACACGCAAACACCATGGAAACGCATAAGCGGTTACAAACAATTTTACGATTCTCTTTTTCTGTTACTTCTATGCCATATTTTATCCTAACGCGGTTGCTATGATAAACATGGCTGGACATTCAATACTGCCTGTATCCCATGGACACATTATTGATAGTTTCCATCATTATTATAATCTAATGATTCAATGGATCGATGACAGCTAAAATCAAATGTATTTTAACTATTTGTATTGTTTCAGACAGCAAACATAATCATAAGTAAAAGTGACCACTATCTTCATTGACCAAAACACGTCCCCAAATTTCAGTCATATTCAGCACAATAGTAAACTTGAAATATATGGAAAAGCTATGGAGGAAAGTATGTTACCTGCTGCAGTTGCCTAAATCCACCGTTCCTGACACCGCAGCTTGTCTAGACTGGACAGACTGATGCCGGCGACGTTTACACTACCTATCAAAGTTACTTGATACGATCTCATGTACGGAAGTTTTACTGCTCACTGAGGGCAATGTCACCTTTACTTTTAAGGAAAAAATCATTGAAAATATTCAAAGAAATCACTACCATCGGACAAAGGTGCTATCTAACAAAGGGCAACGTTTTGTGCATATTTCCCGGAATAAACATGTTGTGCCCATGTCCTTATGATAAACGTAACCTTAAACCCTCCCGTCTTCCTCCTTACCACATTAAAGATATCATAGAACCAGAATCCAGACTCCCTGTCCTCAGTTTCCCAAGTTTTGAATTCAGATAAATTGAGCTGCATTCATATATTTATAATAAAGTCTCCGGGATACCCGTATCTCTTAAAGTATTTGCTGTATAAATCAGCTTACACGCTCACAGCGTCAAAGTAACTATAAAGATAGCGATCAACCGACTTTTAAAACACCTTCCACGCACCTAAAACATGGCGTGAATTGCGATAACACCCCTGTGTTAATCGTGGCTTTGTGCACTCGCTATAGTTGAGAATACAAGTAATTGGGCACGGTGGTGTTCAGCTTCAAGTGACATAGGTGCAACAGAGGCGGCAAGTGTTACACCACTGATGTATAGCTTTCACGGTACGATCCTATCTCTGTTTTACATGACAAGAATAATTCTCTGTATGTTAAACTGCTATTTCTGGTCGATTGTCCATATTCTTTATCAGTGAATTAATCACAGCCGTCGAACAGAAGAACTTTAAATGTCATATTTAACTGCACTTGTATCTTTTTGGTGTGTCCAAACTACATGCTGTCTGAGCCCAAGGCATACCTCGTCTCCAAAAGGCGCAACATTTCATGTTGTTTGGACATGCCGGGAAAAGTGTGAAACGCTAAATCATCTTTAATGATTATCTTGAATAGCTATCTACACCCTGGGACCTATTACCAACAGGCATAGATATGTGAAAATGCCAAGTGGTAGCCTCCAAAAAAACATAAAATACAGATGAAAGTGTATCCTTTCTTTTAACCTTAAATGACCTCCAATTATACGTGTTACCTCGACAGATATATCATTGTTTTAGCATGTCTTGTGACAATCTATTATCAAGTTAATAAATTCCAGATATTTCGATATTCAGAGGGGACAAGCAAAGTCATTATGATGGCGATATGGTTCCATGTTGTTGAGTTTGAAATACAGAATCGAAATACCAGTGGCAATACTATTTCCATAACCATACGAAATCCCTACTAGACGCAGAGACATTTGTACAAATCTCCTGTCCATGTGTTAGTGACTCACTATGAAGTAGTGAAGACATAATTTGTCGAGGAAAGGTTAGCCTATCCTGCCGCGCCTTCAATAGGTGTGAAATGATTATACTACCCATCAAATGTTTAGACTCACTAAAAGCACTCACTATATGTTATGTATATATATGTGGTGACATCGAAGATGAATGTCTCCCCTAACTTGGGGGAACCAACTACAAACCTTATGCAGATGAATTGCATGAGGATCATGCATCAAACTGCTGAAAAGCATGTGCAAATATCGTGCATGTGAACAGCTGCGTTTTGATATAAACTTTTGTTAAGAATTCACAATTTTCACTGAGTTTCATCATCTATTGCACTCAATAGATACAATAATACAATAATACTTTCAACGTTACGAATTTGTTTTACAATACATCAGTTCATATGTAAACAGTACCTTTAAACAGTATGGAATATTGTGCAAAATCTAGTTTAAAACAGTTGACTGAAGTAAGTGGCTACATTTACACTAGTGAGTCTAAACTTTTGATGGGTAGTACATATACATGGATGTAACCAGTCTGTTTATTAAGGCATATATTATATTACGACACACATGTCGAACGTGGTGCCTTAGCCATTTACAGTTATCACCATGTAATACCACAATTTAGTGTAAATCTCACTATACAAGTGTATATATAGGGGCCAACGCTAGAGATTAATCGGTCCCGAATATTTGCCGCAAGAGATTCCATAGGTCATAAAAGACAAAATACCTATAAACAGTATCAATATATGCGAGAAAACCCTCTCCGCGTCCACAATACATATGTGCCAAAATACTAGACGGATGTCATTGAGATGAACATGAATGCCATTGCTATGACGATGAGTAGAAGTTTGATTTGACAACGCATGCACATACGTTCCATGATAAAAAATAATGTAATTTGTTGTGAGCCAGAAGACCGATTAGTTATTAAAACAATAACCATATAATTACATTTTATGCAAATAATTCAGTAAAATAATAATTTTATTGCAAACATTTTAAACAAACATTGTCATTAATAAACAAGCGCCACACTAAAACAGACCACTCAGAAACAATAGCGCAACATCCAGAGTTTCGATCACTTGTCAATTTCATCTGCATAATAAACAAGATTTATTCAAAATCATTTTCCACTTCAACACGTTATGGGAAACGGTTTTCAAACGTAACTTAACCTGAATCTGAAAGTACTTCACAGTGACGACTATGCCAGAGGACCAGACCTGAAGATACAAGGCTAATCCTCATCGCGTGAAAACCCACCATTTCTTCAACACGGATGGCACTGGAGCAACCACGCTAGGCTTGACTTATGTCTTTAAACTGTTGTTAAACAGGACCAGACGTCCTATCACGCACTGAATTAAGCAAAAGAGGTGACAAGTCACATAATTTATTTCCCAATAATCATCTGTCAGAGGCATGGTATTATGATAAGAGATATATGCCTGGCTTCAAAATGAACGTGGAGCAGGCAACGCGCGTACCATGTCCATCGCTTCAGCGTGTTATCTTCTAAACAGTGCGGTGTCACTTCCAGCCTTTTGTTATGACATACATATGGATGCTCTGTGTAGTGTGCATATCCTACAGATGATTATATTCGCCTAACTGTATAATTCTGATGCTTTTGAACGGTTGTGTTCATTACAACAAGCAGAGATGCTAGCTTGACAGTATACAGTGTAATATCACGGTGTATTTTAGTCGTTAATAGAATTTCGTCCTTCTCAAGCTGTAAAGGTTGCAGTTGCGTGATGCAGCAAACTGAGTTGACCAACTTCACCTCAGTAACAACTAACAAACACGCATAATGGTAACACCTGATGGTAACACCTGATGGTAACAGTCACCAAGGCGGTGCCTAAAACTACATTGCGGAGTTGGTGCTTTCTAAAATATGTTGTATATAATATGGCTGAATCACATCGAAAAATATCATATTGTGTACATCTTGTAATCTTTATTTAGGATAATTAGATGTGAAGAATTATCTTATCTTCAGATGACATGAGGTTCTTGAGAGGTATATAGAAGTTGGTATTCAAGTATAAGACAAAATATTATGGATGTCAACTTCTTCTTTATTGTATACACAACGTTTCTGGAAACGATGACATCCATAATATTTTGTTTAATACTTCAGATGACATGTTGGCATAACTGAATTTTGTTTGTTTTATTATCCCATGTTTCAGCATGCTGGATATATACACTGTCGAGGAAAGGAACTATACAACAAGGCTTGATGAGAGGTGAGATGGAACACACAAGACATGGTTATTCTATGTTGATGTATATCATACGGTTGTCACAGTTGTGTTCTGGATCCTAAGCTTGTAGCGTTACGGCGACTGTTTTCAGCCGGGTAACGTTTTGATAATTTTGATTTTTTGACAATTTTAATTTTTTGGTCAAATCCAAGTCTATAGTGTATTTTTCCCAGCATTTATTTCTGTTGTACTTCTAAACTATTTGACAAAATGATAACGGTAGTTGGTTCGAAAAATCAACTCCTGTCTTCAATAATATATGTATATGATATCGGAAATTATTTACATCTACTAACATTAACAAACTGAGCATTTGTTACAATACTTCATTCTGCAGCCGTATATTTACTGCTAAAAATGGCAACCATATAATTTTGAATGAATTTGTTAACGTGCATTTCGTATGATATTTCCAACAGTGTATCCCTATGTAAATTTGCAGATTAGCTTCATTAAATGATAATACACATGACTGTGGCATATCAAATGCAATTTATCCTAAAATACATAAGATCTACCCCACCTTTCTGTTCGACATACCAAAGGACATTACACACAAAGGAAGATCAAATCCCCTCATCAAGCTTCTTGTACCTACCTCGCGCAAACACTGTCATCCTTTAGGTAAATCCATCCCAAAATGGCAGAACATCGTTTCACAATCAGAGGCCTTCATCAACATGTGATGTTTTTTTTAAATCAGCGGAATAATTCCTTCATTTGAAACTCATAGTCTTGTGTACAGAGCATTAATACTGATAAGTGGTACCTGGTCATTTTCTGATATCCCTCCGCGGTGAGGACTCGCGTGTATATGTGTTCTGTCTGCAATTTGACACTTTGACGCTTAAGGGGACATCTCGACAAGTCTAGGTGGTAAATGTAGCTAACAAAACACCACCAGCTCCTAAGCGGTGTAAATTACTTTTTTATCAAAGGATCATTGATAATTTTGTTCTACTTTATAACAAGGCGACGCCGAACAGTTGGGACAGGGAGGCCCATTGAGCCAGGGTGAAATTTACCCTACGCTTTGTCCTTGGTCATTAGCATCATAATTGACGTCTGTTTCACAGAGGCCTTGTATTTATGTCCAAGTCCTGCCGCTTCACGAACATGTAAAACTTGACATGGGACAATCTCGGTGGCTGTTCATGTCAAGACCCATGGAGAACATTGACATGCCTTGTGGAAACGTGAGATAAAGTTACAACAGCGGATTCATCACCTCTGGCAGACGACACTCGCCTGCTTCAGACGACATGTTCCCGCTATTTGTTAACGATAGAAACGTTTAAGTATGAAGCACAATGCTGGTGATTTGGCGGTACTGGTATCTCCTGTGGCCGCATACCGTGTCTGTGAATACCTGAAGCAGACGACACTTGCTGGCAGACGACAACTGTTACCTGCACCTCCTCAACCGGCCCGATGAAGATGAATCTGTGAGTAACCACTCGGATATCTTTCCGTGACACACTGAGGATTATACCCTATGCAACTTCCTACAAACAGCTGTGTATCCTTTCCTAAAATAACATTACGAAACCCCCTTTATATTTAACGTTGCATCAATACATATTCATAGGGAAAACAACACTTAAATGAACATTCTGAATAAGCTTTAAATATTTCCCTAAAACATTTACATATTTGATCTTCGCGTTCTCGAGAAAACGTGTATTAAATTGCCCCAGTTTGATTATGTGTGTGGTTAGTTTTTTTTAAAAAACGCGGAATACATTCTATTTCAGTGACAAATTCGTGATCAGGTCTGGCACTCGAGCAATCAACTGCTAGTCGATTATCTCATTCCCTGAGACGAAGTCATTGATCCAGGATGACACACATCATCAGATTCAGGTCTTGGGTAAATAGTGAAATGAGAGGAAACAGACGTCCCTGGGTCAATCGTATACCCTACCGGTCAGCTTAACACCATGGCTTCAGGAGACTGGTCAAGAGGCCCTTGGACTTCCTGGCTAGACTTTAGTTTGCAAGTAATTCGACCACTTCCGGTTCCCTTGAAGGAGACCTGGATTAACCTCCATCAATATCTCCATCTCGTGTATGAGTCAGTATTTGTTATTTCATCAGGAATTATTGTTTGTGTGAACAGGTTTGGAGGGCAGACTTTCAGAAAGGGTTCCTCAGCTCTGTAAGGTGTCTTTCGAGTAATGATCGGTTTACTGCGTCACCGCATTTCATATATCAAACCTCGTCTGTTTGCAACTTTTCAACAAGAACTAAAATAGATTCATAAGAAAAGAGTTTTATTCGAAGGACATTTTGTTTAACCAACAACGTTTATGTAACTATTCAACTGAACAGCACATAAAAGATGTGACTACATTACGCACGGTAAAGGTCAAGAACACCTGATATCATGTATATTTGATATGGATTCATTAACACATGCGCATGATAGCGTCTGAATCGTACAACTGACTCAGCTTTTAGCAGATTCTTTACAAATATGGAAAGTGTTTTGATGCTTTAGTTTATAGTTATTATGACGTGTTAGTAATAAACACTAACCAAGAATATACGATGGCCATCACATCATTCCATGACAGAAGCTTGTACGATCTAGTGCAGCTTCTCACCAAGTAATTCCTTGTAATCACCCATTCCACACGAGGTCATGTTACAAATTTCATATTTACATCTGCAATAGTTTCATAGAATTTAAAACTAAAGGTGCATTTATATGTAATGATATTTATATCTCCGTTTATTTTAAGTGCGGAGAGAAAGTCTCGAGGGGGTGTAAAATTCGGGACTATTTGTACCATAAAAGAGCTGCTGGTCTGGCCAGTTTCCAAGCAGATCCCTGGTGGCTCGGTCATATCAGGCGCCGCAATTAGCTGTGTTGAGTTGAGTCCCTTGCCATTTCCGGATGCGCTGAAACGTTTGCCTTGGTAATGAATCTTGTTCTCTCGTCACGACATCCATGTTCATGGATTTCACCAACTAACCCCAACAGCCGAGTTACGTTGGACATACTCAGCTAGTTCTGCATATTGTATGTCGATGAACGCGGCCCAATAGTGCGGACGTTCCATGTTGCAGGCAATAAGACATATTGAAACGACGATACATGTGAAAGTAGTGGGACAACACGACTGTCTACTTCCTTTGTTTGCCAACACGACTGTCTACGTCCTTTGTTTACCAACACAACTGTCTACTTCCTTTGTTTGCCAACACGACTGCCTACTTCCTTTGTCTACCAACACAACTGTCTACTTCCTTTGTTTACCAACACGACTGTCTACTTCCTTTGTTTACCAACACAACTGTCTACTTCCTTTGTTTACCAACACGACTATCTAACTGTCGACTGTCTACTTCCTTTGTTTACCAACACGACTGTCTACTTCTACTTCCTTTGTTTACCAACACGACTGTCTACTTCCTTTGTTTACCAACACAACTGTCTACTTCCTTTGTTTACCAACACGACTGTCTACTTCCCTTGTTTACCAACACGACTGTCTACTTCCTTTGTTTACCAACACGACTGTCTACTTCCTTTGTTTACCAACACGACTGTCTACTTCCTTTGTTTACCAACACGACTGTCTACTTCCTTTGTTTACCAACACGACTGTCTACTTCCTTTGTTTACCAACACGACTGTCTACTTCCTTTGTTTACCAACACGACTGTCTACTTCCTTTGTTTACCAACACGACTGTCTACTTCCTTTGTTTACCAACACGACTGTCTACTTCCTTTGTTTACCAACACGACTGTCTACTTCCTTTGTTTACCAACACGACTGTCTACTTCCTTTGTTTACCAACAGGACTGTCTACTTCCTTTGTTTGCCAACACGACTGTCTACTTCCTTTGTTTGCCAACACGACTGTCTACTTCCCTTTGTTTTACCAACAAGACTGTCTACTTCCTTTGTTTACCAACAGGACTGTCTACTTCCTTTGTTTACCAACACGACTGACTGTTTCCAACTTTTGTTTACCAACAGGACTGTCTACTTCCTTTGTTTGTTTACTTCCAACAACGACTGTCTACTTCCTTTGTTTGCCAACACGACTGACTGTCTACTAAATCCTTTGTTTACCAACAGGACTGTCTACTTCCTTTGTTTACCAACACGACTGTCTACTTCCTTTGTTTACCAACACGACTGTCTACTTCCTTTGTCTACCAACACGACTGTCTACTTCCTTTGTTTACCAACACGACTGTCTACTTCCTTTGTTTACCAACACGACTGTCTACTTCCTTTGTTTACCAACACACACGACTGTCTACTTCCTTTGTTTACCAACACGACTGTCTACTTCCTTTGTTTACCAACACGACTGTCTACTTCCTTTGTTTACCAACACGACTGCTCCCTACTTCCTTTGTTTACCAACACGACTATCTACTTCCTTTGTTTACCAACAGGACTGTCTACTTCCTTTGTTTACCAACACGACTGTCTACTTCCTTTGTTTGCCAACACGACTGTCTACTTCCTTTGTTTACCAACACGACTACTTCTGTTTGCCAACAAGACTGTTACTTTTTGTTTACCAACACGACTGTCTACTTCCTTTGTTTACCAACACGACTGTCTACTTCCTTTGTTTACCAACACGACTGTCTACTTCCTTTGTTTACCAACACGACTGTCTACTTCCTTTGTTTACCAACAAGACTGTCTACTTCCTTTGTTTACCAACACGACTGTCTACTTCCTTTGTTTACCAACAAGACTGTCTACTTCCTTTGTTTACCAACACGACTGTCTACTTCCTTTGTTTACCAACTACTACTGCTTTCCTTTGTTTACCAACAAGACTGTCTACTTCCTTTGTTTACCAACAAGACTGTCTACTTCCTTTGTTTACCAACAGGACTGTCTACTTCCTTTGTTTACCAACACGACTGTCTACTTCCTTTGTTTACCAACAGGACTGTCTACTTCCTTTGTTTGCCAACACGACTGTCTACTTCCTTTGTTTACCAACAAGACTGTCTACTTCCTTTGTTTGCCAACACGACTGTCTACTTCCCTTTGTTTACCACGACTGTCTACTTCCTTTGTTTACCAACACGACTGTCTACTTCCTTTGTTTTACCAACACGACTGTCTACTTCCTTTGTTTACCAACACGACTGTCTACTTCCCTTTGTTTACCAACAGGACTGTCTACTTCCTTTGTTTACCAACAGGACTGTCTACTTCCTTTGTTTGCCAACACGACTGTCACGACTGCCTACTTCCTTTGTTTACCAACAGGACTGTCTACTTCCTTTGTTTACCAACAGGACTGTCTACTTCCTTTGTTTACCAACAGGACTGTCTACTTCCTTTGTTTACCAACACGACTGTCTACTACTTCCAATACTTCCTTTGTTTGCCAACAAGACTGTCTACTTCCTTTGTTTACCAACAAGACTGTCTACTTCCTTTGTTTACCAACACGACTGTCTACTTCCTTTGTTTACCAACAGGACTGTCTACTTCCTTTGTTTGCCAACAGGACTGTCTACTTCCTTTGTTTGCCAACAGGACTGTCTACTTCCTTTGTTTACCAACAGGACTGTCTACTTCCTTTGTTTACCAACAGGACTGTCTACTTCCTTTGTTTACCAACACGACTGTCTACTTCCTTTGTTTACCAACAAGACTGTCTACTTCCTTTGTTTACCAACAAGACTGTCTACTTCCTTTGTTTACCAACAAGACTATCTACTTCCTTTGTTTACCAACACGACTGTCTACTTCCTTTGTTTACCAACACGACTGTCTACTTCCTTTGTTTACCAACAAGACTATCTACTTCCTTTGTTTGCCAACAGGACTCTCTACCGCCTTTGTTTGCCAACACGACTCTCCAACTCCTTTGTTTACTAACAGGACCATCTACGTCAGCTATTTACCAACATACCAGTCTGCTTCCGCTGTTTTCCAACAGAGCTGTCTACATTTGTTTAATTCACAAGAAATCAATACAAAATGCCCTCCTTTTATCTGTTGGCATCGTGTTGGACATATTGTGTAAGTTGCACAAAGCGTGAGTCCGGCCCGGGATTGTACCCGACAAGTTGATCCTCTAATCACAGCTGCTAATTAACATGTATCATTTACATTGCGGTGGCCGCTGCGTGTTTCTGTCAATCACTCACGCCATGACACTCTCGGTTTTCGCGCCAAAATATCGACGTCAGCACCGATCGGAAACGTCTTTGATCTGCTGGCTATAACAACCAAACGGTCCCTAAATAACGCCGCAATCATTGTCTGATTCTCTGGCTTTCTGTAACAGAGCGTGGGAGGATCATACCGCGCCATTCTGCGCGTGCAGATGTTAATACACCCAGGCACGGGACTCTCAAGCCCTGAAGCTATTGCAACTAGACAGACAGTCGACATAGTTATTTTTTTCCCTGTATTTTGGTCCATTCATAAATGTTATGTGGGAAAAACAATCGACAATCGTGTGAAATCAAGGTGCATAAACTACTCGGCAGCGACGATAATAGTCCAGGTGAAACAAATGTTTATGATAAAACATTCTGAAACCCGATCTGTGTAATTATTTGATATGCAAGATTTGCATTACATGTATTTAATAAGGCGTCCATTCACGCAGAAACAGGCAGTCATTATATGGGTAGCTAAGGACATTGCGATAACGCCAATTCGTCGATTATCCATGCACACGAGGGTGAAAAACATCAAACATGGGAGTCCAGGGGGTGGTGGTGGAGGTCGGGGTGGTCCATTTTTAATTCACATTGTCTTGTACACGTCTTTAGTCAAGGAACTGACAGGAACCGGCTGTTGTCATGTTTCACAATTTGCCTGCATCTCTGTACACAGGTATTGACAGTAACTAGCTGCCTGCATCATTATACACAGGTATTGTCTGTAACATGTTGCCCGCATCTTTATACAGAGGTATTGTCAGTAACTAGCTACATATATCATCATCTTTATACACAGGTATTGTCTGTAACATGTTGCCTGCATCTTTATACACAGGTATTGTCAGTAACTAGCTATATATATCATCATCTTTATACACAGGTATTGTCTGTAACATGTTGCCTGCATCTTTATACACAGGTATTGTCAGTAACTAGCTGCCTGCATCATTATACACAGGTATTGTCTGTAACATGTTGCCCGCATCTTTATACACAGGTATTGTCAGTAACATGCTGCCTGCATCATTATACACAGGTATTGTCAGTAACATGCTGCCTGCATCTTTATACACAGGTATTGTCTGTAACATGTTGCCCGCATCTTTACACACAGGTATTGTCTGTAACTAGCTGCCTGCATCTTAAAAACAGGTATTGTCAGTAACTAGCTGCCTGCATCTTTATACACAGGTATTGTCTGTAACATGTTGCCCGCATCTTTATACACAGGTATTGTCTGTAACTAGCTACATATATCATCATCTTTATAAAGAGGTATTGTCAGTAACTAGCTGCCTGCATCTTTATACACAGGTATTGTCTGTAACATGTTGCCTGCATCTTTATATATAGGTATTGTCTGTAACTAACTGCCTGCATCATTATACACAGGTATTGTCAGTAACTAGCTGCCTGCATCTTTATACACAGGTATTGTCTGTAACATGTTGCCTGCATCTTTATACACAGGTATTGTCTGTAACTAGCTGCCTGCATCATTTTACACAGGTATTGTCAGTAACTAGCTGCCTGCATCTTTATACACAGGTATTGTCTGTAACGTGTTGCCCGCATCTTTATACACAGGTATTGTCAGTAACTAGCTGCCTGCATCATTATACACAGGTATTGTCTGTAACATGTTGCCTGCATCATTATACACAGGTATTGTCTGTAACTAGCTGCCTGCATCTGTATACACAGGTATTGTCTGTAACATGTTGCCAGCATCTTTATACACAGGTATTGTCAGTAACTAGCTGCCTGCATCATTATACACAGGTATTGTCTGTAACATGTTGCCCGCATCTTTATACACAGGTATTGTCTGTAACTAGTTGCCTGCATCTTTATACACAGGTATTGTCTGTAACATGATGCCCGCATCTTTATACACAGGTATTGTCTGTAACTAGCTGCCTGCATCTTTATACACAGGTATTGTCAGTAACTAGCTGCCTGCATCTTTATACACAGGTATTGTCTGTAACTAGCTACATATATCATCATCTTTATACAGAGGTATTGACAGTAACATGCTGCCTGCATCTTTATACACAGGTATTGTCTGTAACAAGTTGCCCGTATCTTTATACTCAGGTATTGTCTGTAACATGTTGCCTGCATCTTTATACACAGGTATTGTCTGTAACATGTTGCCTGCATCTTTATACACAGGTATTGTCTGTAACATGTTGCCTGCATCTTTATACACAGGTATTGACAGTAACATGCTGCCTGCATCTTTATACACAGGTATTGTCTGTAACAAGTTGCCTGTATCTTTATACTCAGGTATTGTCAGTAACTAGCTGCCTGCATCAATATACACATGTATTGTCTGTAACAAACCTGCCTGCATCTTTATACACAGGTATTGTCTGTAACTAGCTGCCTGCATATTTATACACAGGTATTGTCAGTATCTAGCTGCCTGCATCATTATACACAGGTAGTGTCTGTACTAGCTGCCTGCTTCTTTATACTCAGGTATTGTCGGTAACTAGCTGCCTGCATCTTTATACTCAGGTATTGTCAGTAACTAGCTGCCTGCATCTTTATACACAGGTATTGTCTGTAATTAGCTGCCTGCATCATTATACACAGGTATTGTCGGTAACTAGCTGCCTGCATCTTTATACACAGGCATTGTCGGTACAAGTTGCTCGAAGCTTCATGCACAGGTATTATCAGTAACTAGCTGCCTGCATCATTGTACACAGGTATTACCTGTACAATTTGACTGCATCTTTATACACAGGTATTGACAGTAACTAGCTGCCTGCATCTTTGTACACAGGTATTGACAGTGTGCAATTGCCTGTATTTTATACATCTGTATTGCTGTAACGTGTCTACCTTTCCATACAAAAGTACTGATAATAGCAGTATACATGCATCTTTTCAAAGTGGTAAATACACATTTTTTTAGTTTTGCTATACAAGGTCACACACCCTGTTTTGACATTTCAGCAGACAGAGGGCCCAAGTCAGCATGTATAATCCCGCCTGTCTCCGCCCTTTCTCTCCCGACTTCTATTCTGAACTGACATGAAGAATAACCACAGACTTTAAGATGAAGTCTTTCACAACAGTATGACTCAGATTTGTTTATGGCAGCAGAGTAAAATCGATATTTTCTCAAAAAAATACAACAAAACCAAGTGGTGAAAGAATCGGAAACCGCAATTTCCCGAGAGACATAGCACAGACAAGTGAGTTCTGTTTGTGAAATGGGATTGTGAAATATGACATTGGACCTGACTACCCGATGTAAATTCTTTTTTTAAAAAAACATTATTTCAGTGCGAAAAATGTACAACTCTTCTTCACTGAAAGCAAACGTCTCGGATGACCTAGATGGATGGATGGATGACCTAGATGGATGGATGAACTGGATGATAGATAGATAGATAAACAGATAGATAGACAGACAGACAGAGAGACCGACAGATAGATAGATAGACAGACAGATAGGCAGATAGATAGATAGATAAATAGATAGATAGATAGATAGATAGATAGATAGATAGATAGATTCAGATATAGATATCCTAAAGAGAATATGAGTGGAGATCGGATTTGAACATGCGATATATATACTCTCACAAAAAAAGAAACGCATCATGAAAATAGCAATTTCATGTAGCAATGAATTAAAAACGTGATTCATTTTACAAAAGGTTTTGCTCTGTTTATGAGTCCTATGCTGTTTATGTTTTAAAACATCACAGCAAAACGCACCATCCGTAAAATACCCGTATTTAACAGCATGGTTTTCAATTTCGGCGTGTAGTGTCACAGAATACACAATTCACATGCAATGCACGTGAAAGTTGGGGATCAGATAGTCTCAATGATGGGTATAAAAGGTTGATCGCTGTCTGTCGATTATTCACTGTATTTGGAATATTGTTGACGAACGCAAAATGACACGTCTATGTGAAGCAACCGTCATATCGCCATTGGCTTGCTTGAAGCTGGTCAGTCTCAACGTGCAGTTGCCCGACGCATGAATGTTCACCAAAGCACCATTTCACGGCTCTGGGATAGATATCGCCGGCAGAATGCGGTAGCAGATGCCCCTCGTAGTGGGCGACCTCGAGCGACCACTGCGGCGCAGGATCGCTACATCCGGGTACATCACCTGCGCCATCGAACAGCTACGGCGACCAATACCGCTCGACAAATACCCGGATTGAGGAGGCTTTCTGCACAGACCGTCAGGAACAGGTTGAGAGAGGCGGGTTTACGTGCCAGAAGACCTTATTTTGGTCCTGTGCTTCGACAACAACATCGTCGACATCGAGTTCAGTGGTGCACCAACGTTCAGGCCTGGAACCTACCGAATTGGCGTAGAATCTGGTTCAGTGATGAATCACGATTTCTATTGGAACGACGCGATGGAAGAATGCGGGTGTACAGACGTCGACGTGAACGTTTCGACGACGCTTGCGTTCCCCAGGTGGACAGATTCGGCCAGGGCAAGGGTTATGATGTGGGGAGCGATCACCTGCCATAGGAGAAGTGATTTGGTGATGATCCAGGGCAACCTGACAGCTACACGGTACTGTGACGAAATCCTACGCCCACACCTCCTTCCAATCATTGATCGCCAGAGGGAGTTGTTTCAACAGGACAATGCCAGCCCCACACAGCACGTCATACTAGAGACTTCCTCCAGAACCACAACATCAATGTGCTCCCCTGGCCCTCAAGTTCACCGGACTTAAACCCGATCGAACATCTGTGGGATGCCCTGGAGGGACGGGTGCGACGCCGTAACACTCAGCCCCAGACACTTCAGCAACTCGCACAGGCACTACAGGCAGAGTGGGCTGCGATTGGGCAACACGAGATTCTGAGCCTTATTCGTTCGATGCCGAGGCGATGCCGTGCAGTTCTGGATGCCCACGGTGGTCACACGAGGTATTGACTTCACCGCCACCACACGTCTCCATGTGATACTCAAACTGACTTTCCTCGAGTTGGTGCCAAAGACGGACAAGTCTGCATTCCCAGTGTGCAATTTCGCTATGTTTCATTGACTCATAAAGCCTACAAGATGTTTCAAAATAAACAAAAAATACAGTTGAAATTCCTATATGCGTTTCTTTTTTGGGAGAGTATATATTCAAAGTATTGTCTAAATTTTAAGTTGTATAAGAACATCACGGCGATCAGCTCAGATTGTGCAGCGATAGTAATGTCCATACCATAAGGCACGCTCGTAGTGCGATATTTTATTATAGCCTCGGTCAATGGAGCAGTGCGCACCAGATTTTCATTCTCATCTCCCTGCGGAGTATACAATGACGGTAATGATTATGTATATTTGAAGCACAACCGTTTGTGCTCACTAATATTCATTCAAGACGTGGTTGCAGTATTGTCTTTTATGTACACAAAATAATACCAAATATGGTGCAAAGTTTCATGCGTGCGCGCGCATGTATATTTAACGCCGAAATTAGCAATATACAAACCACGTGACGAGCTGTAAATAGTCAACTCTGGTCCATGCACACCAGTGATTGAGCAACGATGTGTACTTTGACACGTCAGCTGGATCACCCTGCCTGACCGCCCAACGATGTGTATTTTGACACGTCAGCTAGTTCACCCTGCCTGACCGCCCAATCATGTGTCCTTTGACACGTCCGCTAGATCACCCGGCCTGACCGCCCAATGATGTGTACTTTGACACGTCAGCTGGATCACCCGGCCTGACCGCCCAACGATGTGTACTTTGACACGTAGGCTAGTTCACCCTGCCTGACCGCCCAATCATGTGTACTTTGACACGTCAGCTGGATCACCCGGCCTGACCGCCCAACGATGTGTACTTTGACACGTCAGCTGGATCACCCGGCCTGACCGCCCAACGATGTGTACTTTGACACGTCAGCTGGATCACCCGGCCTGACCGCCCAACGATGTGTACTTTGACACGTCAGCTGGATCACCCGGCCTGACCGCCCAATGATGTGTACTTTGACACGTCAGCTGATCACCCGGCCTGACCGCCCAATGATGGGTACTTTGACACGTTGATCACCCGGCCTGACCGCGCCGTGATGTGCTTTGAACGTATTGATGAAAACCCAACTCAGTCAGTCAGTCAGTCAGTCAGCTGGATCACCCTGCCTGACCGCCCAACGATGTGTACTTTGACACGTCAGCTGGATCACCCGGTCTGACCGCCCAATGATGTGTACTTTGACGCGTCAGCTGGATCACCCTGCCTGACCGCCCAATGATGTGTATTTTGACTCTTCAGCTGGATCACCCTGCCTGACCGCCCAACGATGTGTACTTTGACACGTCAGCTGGGTCACCCTGCCTGACCGCCCAACGATGTGTACTTTGACACGTCAGCTGGATCACCCTGCCTGACCGCCCAACGATGTGTACTTTGACACGTCAGCTAGATCACCCTGCCTGACCGCCCAATGAAAGTCTGTCAAATAGTGTTCCATAATACCAGTGGTTCAGAAGCTCACCTTCACTCAGCGATATAAGCCTTAAGGTGTTAAACCAGCCAAACACTAAGACGTTCTGTTATGTGATTTTGTCACTTCACATTAAATGATCAGGCAATTAGATGGTAATATTATATCTTTCACAGACAGGTCTCCAGACATCTCTGATTAAATAAGACGAGTATATGGATACAACTTCTTCTTTATTGTATAACACGACGTTTCTGGGCTACTTCTTGCCCCTTCTTCAGGTGATATAAAGACATACAATATACAAACCATACTATATATACCAGAATTTACAGGAAGCCAGAGAAGCACATGTATATACAATGAATCAGAGAGGACCGATGAAAGCAGATATAAAAACAATGATAATAGGGATAAAGTAAACCCAGTTGACACAAACAATGAGGATAAGGAGATGTGAATACTGCTAATGAAGTGACGATTAGATTTACAGGAAGCCAGAGATGTACATCTATATACAATCAATCTTTTTGATTGATTGAATCACCGTTGCATTAAACCAAACAAATAGAAGTCAACATGACCTGCCCTACACCTCAAAGCTTGACCTCTGAGCATCTGTGACATACGGTCCTGAGGCACGTGACTGATGTAAGACTGTAGTGTCTGATTGATTGTATATAGATGTACATCTCTGGCTTCCTGTAAATCTAATCATCTGATTAAATTCATATAGCCGCATTATTTGTAACACATATGGACTATGTATGTTATTGTCAATTTACAATAATGAGGGGCTGCACTATACACCTGTGTATAATGAACTGATGACTTCACCTGCAGCCCGGGGGGTGAAATTACAAACCGATTCTACAGTCTTACATCAATCACACGCCTCAGGACCGTATTATCACAGATGCTCAGAGGTCAAGCTTTGAGCGTAGGGCAGGTCATGTTGACTTCTATTTGTTTGGTCTAATGCAACGGTGATACTAGCTATTAACTACTGTAGTGGTAACAAATTTGGAATTCGGGTGAGTGATTGAGTATGGCTTTACGCCGCTTTCAGCAATATTCCAGCAATATTCCAGCAATATCACGGCGGGGGACACCAGAAATGGGCTTCACACATTGTGCCCATGCGGGGGAATCGAACCCGGGTCTTCGGCGTGACGAGCGAACGCTTTAACCACTAGGCTACCCCACCGCCCCATTTGATTAGCCAAAACCTTCAGTGAACTTATTACATGATTCCTACCTTTAAGTAACGAAACAAACTCTCAAGCATGCATATATTGATAGCAACAATTATCTGTCTGTCTCCTTGCATATTTAGGGTGATGGCGTAGCCTAATGGGTAACAGTGTTTGCTCGCTATACCGAAGACCCAGGTTCGATTCCCGATTGGGGTAGAATGTGTGAAGCCCTTTTCTGTTGTCCATCGCCGTGAGATTGCTGGAATATTTGTGAACGCGACTCAGTACATCAGGACTTATACTGAGTTTATTGTGCTGGTGATGCGGATACCCCACACAGACACACGACGCTGACCCCCTCCTTGTATATTCCCTGAATACCAAACATCAGTCAGGGGATCGAACCACTTTCAGTTCTCCGGGCTGACCTACTAGACCAAAGAAACCTTCTCTCGTTAAGGATGTAATAAACAGAGATTCATCAGGACATATGTGTGAACCTTTTTGCACAAAATAAAGATCATTCTTGGTTGCGCAAAAGAAGCTCCTGAGCATCCTCAAAACATTTATAAATTTACTGATGCCAATAATGGTTGTCACCCCCTTCAATTTTTAATTGAAGAGGGGTGTGGTAAAAGGGGGGTGTTGGGTAGGGGGGGAGGGTGGCGACAACCATTATTGGCATGAGTATATGATATTTCAGTTTTCCTGACGAGAAGAGGTTCGCATGAACGCTGCGAAACGTAAAAGGAATACGACATTGACATGTTGAGTATCGTTGCATGAAGAAGTAGAGTTCAGTGCTTCCAGTCAGATGGGCGAACGAACTGACGAACGACATACAGACAGCAGGCAAATAGACAGAGATATAGATTGGCGAGTACTGCCTAAACTTTTCTTCACTCACGTGTGTCATGATTGCTTTCACCAAAGATCGCGAGGTCAATATGACGACAAGAGTGGTTTTGTGCTGTCTTCATTTTACAACTCAAATATATCGAGAAATGAAATTGAAAGTTTGATTTAAGATCCCGCCGAGGCCGTTCTCCTGCCGCTGCCTCTGCTGCTGCTACTGCTGCTGCAGCTGTCGGTACGATGTCAGAATGTCCGGTAGTTGACCGCGAGGTCCGCCCGGCCAGACTACAGCATCGACACCAACATCATCCTCGAGAGGAAGCGCTGACAGCGACTATACATTCAGCGTTACATAACAATGTTTAGTAGCTCGTTTCAATCAACTGGAATCGATTTTCCATACGTAAAGATGTGTGAAGATGACTGCCCCAGTGAAGAGCTGGCTGGGTCAAGTTGAAATGTCTGGGCGCGTCCCAAACAACGTCGGGTCAAGTTGATTTAAACAACTTCTGTTGAACCACGGCGGTTGTGAACCAACGTGGCTTCAGCGGGTTGGATTAGGGAGAGCGGGCAAGGTCTCGTTGAGTATGGTCAATAAAGTCCAAATTACGCTGCCCGCTGTCCGTGGGAGATATCGAGTATTGATGCTGGCGTGGGATTCTGACGCTCCTGTCCAGCTTACAGATACTTCTTTTTGTCTGGGGGGAGCCATATGCAACGAACCATTCTTTTCCCTGGAATGCATCCGTTTGTTGAACTGACAGGTGATGACAGCCGCTTATTAATCTCTTGTGGAATAGCAGCCCATGCATTGAAGCTAAGGGTTTTGGAGAACAAATTAGTGTGGTTGCATGGTTTTGAATGGGACACATGCATCACATATTATATATCAGACATCACAAACATATCACACATCACACATCACACAAAACATATCACATATCACACATCGCACAACACATATCACACGTCGCACATCAAACAACATATACCACACCACAAAAAATCACACATCATCCAACACATATCACACATCACACAACACATATCACATATCACACAACACATATCACACAACACTAACACATATCACATGTCACACAACACATATCACACATCACACAACACATATCACACAACACACATCACACAACACATATCACACGTCTCACATCGCAACACATAAAACAACATAACACACATGTCACATCACACAACACGTATCACACATCACACAACACATATCACACAACACATATCACACAACACATATCACACAACACGTATCACACATCACATATCACACAACACATATCACACAACACATATCACACGTCACACAACACACATCACACAACACATATCACACAACACATATCACACGTCACACAACACATATCACACAACACATATCACACGTCACACAACACAGCACACAACACGTATCACACATCACACAACACGTATCACACATCACACAACACAACACATCACACAACATATCACACAACACATATCACACATCACACAACACATATCACACAACACATATCACACATCACACAACATGTCACACAACACATATCACAAATCACACATCACGCAACACATATCACACATCACACAACACATATGACACATCACACAACACATATCACTTATCACACATCACACATCACACAACAGATATCAAACATCACACTCCACGATACCTACCCACCAATCCATACCAGACGACCCCCCCTGCCTCAGTCCTACCTCCCACTCCACGATACCTACCCACCAATCCATTCCCCACGCACACAACCCTACTACACTTACGTCATCATATATACACGATACTCCAACCCAGATACCTCATTCTAAATACCCCATTGTATACATACCCCACCCCAGATACCCCATGGTACATACCCCACCCTGCATACCCAATGTACCATACCCCACCCTATATACCCTACCCTGCATACCCTATCCTCCGTACCCCATGCACCATTCCCCACCCTACGTACCCCATCCTACGTACCCCACCCTACGTACCCCATGCACCATTCCCCACCCTACGTACCCCATCCTACATACCCCATGGACCATTACCCACCCTACGTACTCCACCCTACGTACCCCACCCTAGGTACCCAATGGACCATTCCCCACCCTACGTACCCGACCCTACGTACCCCATGCACCATTCCCCACCCTACGTACCCCACCCTAGGTACCTAATGGACCATTCCCCCCTTACGTACCCCACCCTACATACCACATGGACCATTACCCACCCTACGTACTCCACCCTAGGTACCTAATGGACCATTCCCCACCTTACGTACCCCACCCTACATACCCATGCACCATTGCCCACCCTACATACCCTACCTTACATGTCCCACCCTAGGTACCCCATGCACCATTACCCACCCTACATACCCTACCTTACGACCTACCTTACATGTCCCACCCTCTACACGCTATTGCCCCTACCTAGGTAGACCTTGGAAGTTTGCGTGTCCTCACTGAGACGGAATACGTCCGACAGTCAGCCTGAACCTCAAACAGTGGATCTAAACGGAAATCGAAGCCTCCTGCTGGAATTCAACATGAGAACCTTCACGCCAACTTTGTTATAGACTGTCGGTTTTATGTCCCCCACTCCAGCGGCCTGTCTAGACGTCTAGCGGAAGCTTATCACGCATCTCACACAGCCGTCCAGAGACTGGGTTCAAACTCATAAGGTCTTACCAAAGATAAGTCATGTAAACTACCCAGCTCCAGGTCAGTGACCTGTACAAGTGCATGGGGAGTTCTAGTCGAGGCACTGTTTAAATACTCGTCAGTCAGTTTCTCGTGAAATGATAAATTAAACTAAACGGCAATGCTGTGGTTACCGTCATTGAGCAGAAATGATGCAGTTTTGGATACCGTTTAGCATTAAGCGAGTAAATGTTTTAGGTGGCCCGTTAGTGGTCGAATCTGTATCAGACAAACCAATGATGGATAGAATGAGCACAATCAGGCCGAAGTCGAGATAACAAATCAACACCCAGGTCTGAAGTGATAGTGACTGGTATAGTCAAACAGCGTTGTGTCGAAGAATCGTATCCCGTTGGCGTGGATCGTGTGTTATAGAAACAATCACTGGGTTGTCTCGCCCAGACACAATTATTTACAGTCTGCCGTCATATAAGTTTGAATATTGCTGAGTGTGCGTTTAACAAAGGCCTACAAAACATTCCAGATTCCTATCAAACACGCCCTGTAACATCACACGTGAGTCTCGGGTAGAAATCAGACTGGTTTCGTCATTGATAAATATCTATTTAAATGTTCTATCTGGTTGTCTCATCAAATCCTCTTCCCATCACGTCGACCCGGAGCACATCGGAAACAGTGTGTGGTTTGTCGGCTTGTTTCTGGTATAGCCATTCCGTCTTATAACACACTTGGGCTAAAGAGTGGCCGCGTGGCTTCCTACTTAGCCACACATAACGTGGATTTGTCACGAAGACCTCCGGTGATCTCCGTGATGTCTTCCGAATCATATCCTGTTCAAGGCGCCGCAGCGCGTGCATTAAATCTCCCCGAAAATAAATGATCACAATTGCTACAATCCTGTTAAATTTATCAACAGGGATTTCTACATTTTCAGAAATTTTACATTTATTGGGCTAACGGTGGGACATAAATTGAGCAAAGAGGTTTGGGGGTCCTTTAATCAAAACATTTATTGGCAATATTTTGTGATGAGTATTCGCAACGAGCCTATAAAAAGACAGCAATCAATACCGTTACGAAAAATTGCATCGTTGCGTAATATAAATTTTGACAGCTCTTCAAGTAGATTGCCTCACAGCTAATAACTCGGCGTTAAAGCCGCACACACCTGGCGCTCGGCCCATCATGGCATCCCAATGAAGTGACAATAGAGAACAGAGCTATTTACGGTGTTAAATTGGTAGAAGTAGCTAATTTGTCGAAATCGCATCTTGTTACTAGTGGTCAGATTCGGTAGACTAGAGGACTTTAGAAAGTTCGTTTCTGCCTATTTGAAAAAGTTTGTTAACAAGAACGTCCTTTTTTTATTCATTAATCATTTGGTAGGGTAAACTTATTGATGAATGAATTGACGACCCACCATTATGTACCGTTGATCGTGCGAAATCCAGCGTTCGATGTTCAAAGGAGCTACGAGTACACATGCACTCTTGTCACTTACAGAGGGGCCGAGACGAGTACCCCATACGCTCTTGCCGTTCAGACTGAAGACAACGGAACGAGTACACCATGCACTCTTGCCGCTCAGACGGATGACGATGGGGCGAGTACACCATGCACTCTTGCCGTTCAGAATATAGACAACGAAGCGAGTACACCATGCCCTCTTGCCGTTCAGAATATAGATAACGGAACGAGTACACCATGCGCTCTTCCTGTTCAGAATAAAGTAAACGGGACGAATACACCATCTACTCTTGCCGCTCAGACTGAAGACGATAGGACGAGTACACCATGCACTCTTGCCGCTCAGACGGATGACGATGGGACGAGTACACCATGCACTTTTGCCGTTCAGAATATAGACAACGGAAAGAGAACACCATGCACTCTTGCCGCTCAGACGGATGACAACGGAACGAGAACAACGTGCGCTCTTGCTGCTCAGACCGAAGACTATGGGACGCATACACCATGCGCTCTTGGTACTCAGACTGAAGGTGGCAGCACGAGTACACTATACATTCTTGCTGCTCAGATTGAAGACGATGGGACGAGTACACTTTCCGCTCTTGCCGCTCAGACTGAGGATGCTGGGACGAGTACACCATGAACTCCTGCTTCTCAGACTGAAGACGACGAGTTCACCATGCACTCTTGCCGTTCAAATTGAACACGATGTGACGAGTACATCATACACTCTTCATGCTCCGTCTGAAGACGATGAGACGAGTACACCATACACTCTTGCCGTTCAGACAGAAGACGATGAGACGAGTACACTATACGCTCTTGCTGCTCAGACTGAAGACGATGGGACGAGCACACCATACACTCTTGCTGCTCAGACTGAAGAAGATGAGTTCACCATGCGCTCTGCTGCTCAGACTGAAGACGATGGGACGAGTACACCATGCACTCTTGCTGCTCAGACTGAACACGATGAGTACACCGTGCACTCTTTCCGCCCTGACTGAAAACGACGAGTACACCATGCACTTCTGCCGCCCTGACTGAAAACGACGAGTACACCATGCACTTTTGCCGCCCTGACTGAAAACGACGAGTACACCATGCACTCTTGCCGCCCTGACTGAAGACAATGAGTACACCATGCCCTCTTGCCGGTCAGATTGAAGACGACGAGTACACCATGCACTCTTGCCGCCCTGACTGAAAACGACGAGTACACCATGCGCTCTTGCCGCTCAGACTGAAGACGACGAGTACACCATGCACTCTTACCGCCCTGACTGAAGACGATGAGTACACCATGCACTCTTGCCGCTCTGACTGAAGACGATGAGTACACCATGCACTTTTGCCGCCCTGACTGAAGACTATGAGTACACCATTCACTCTTGCCGCTCTGACTGAAGACGATGAGTACACCATGCACTCTTGCCGCCCTGACTGAAGACGATGAGTACACCATGCACTCTTGCCGCCCTGACTGAAGACGATGAGTACACCATGCACTCTTGCCGCTCTGACTGAAGACGATGAGTACACCATGCACTCTTGCCGCCCTGACTGAAGACGATGAGTACACCATGCACTCTTGCCGCCTGACTGAAGACGATGAGTACACCATGCACTCTGACTGAAGACGATGAGTACACCATGCACTCTTGCCGCTCTGACTGAAGACCACAAATACACCTTGCACTCTTGCCGCTCTAACTGAAGACGATGAGTACACCATGCACTCTTGCCGCCCTGACTGAAGACCACAAGTACACCTTATCACTCCTAGTGTAGCAGATACGTTAAACAAATATTATCGACTGAATATATACTCATGTACACCTGCTGTCTGTAAATGTTCTCCAAATCTTGATGTAAAGAGCCAAACAACAAATTACATTTATCAACTCAGCAGTAATGTCAGCCTCACCAGCCCTTCAACGTTTGTCAGACTCAATGGATTCCAGACGACCATGTCTGCGGGACATGAGATGGATCAGCACATGCTGGGATGTGGCGCAACTGTGTCATTTTTTGTCTCATTTTCAGTAAGATAACCGTAATGGGGACATAGTCTTTCCTTTTGTCTGTAGTAACGATTATTTTCATAATTCACTTAATTTGTTTGACAGGAGTAAGGTGACGTAATACGTACATCCAAAACTTCAGCAGAACATCTAATGAAGTGGACCTGACCGTATACAATATATCACTGCCAAGGTAAAGCATACTAGAATTTGTTCATCGTTCCTGTTTGGGTAAAGTCGATATTAAGGATGTCCATTTGGGTACATTAGACCGCGGAGAGAACATGGATGATATATTTCAGCGTGTGTTATGAAAACAGCTGCAACAGAGTGGATATTACAAAGAGAATACTAGGATCCCATAACATCGAGAGCGATGATGGAAGTATAAAAGTTTCCCTCGATAAAGCACTACCCTGCGCTGAAAAGGGAATGAGCATAGCAATATTTCAAAGAAGCTGTCACAATATTGGTATTCCAAGTATCAGAATGATACTTACCGAAATCTCTGGATGAAGGCTTGGCGGTCCAGGCTACACGAAACCAGCCACCACTTTACAACGGGAGAACCCTAGACGCCAGACGATCAACAGACAAGGTGTTCCATTATTTCTCATAATATAAAAATAAACGTCTTGCTCCAAGAATATAAAGTATCCTGAAGTATTTAACATTCCACAAAATTGTCTGTGGTGCGTGGGAGGTAGTTTGATGGCTGCAGTTATCTGCCCTCCAATGGCTGTGAGCTGAATCAGACGGTGAAGCAATGTGACAGTGACTGTGTTATTCAGGTTGAACCTAAAGTTCCACGAGGACTGTAGTCCCTGACTGTAGCCCAAATTACAACTAATCATACGAGTTTAATTGATATCGAGTTTTCAATCGGCATATAGTATTGACAGATTATTTCATTGGCCTTGTGTGGCCCGTTGAGTCACAGGGACACACAGTGGGTACCATCGATCTGACACAGGCGCCCTCTCCCATAGCTCTGTCCGATGTTTAGAAATTCTTCTCATATTGTCCGCATGCCTGTGCCAGGCCCAAAACTGACCATACATTTCTCAAAGGATTTGGATCTTACTTACTCCAATTCCCTTTTCTTTTGTGCTTTTATAAATGGCAGAAATTGTCGTCTGCTCAAAAGAAGGAAGGGGTCCCAGTGGATTGGTTCATCATGTTAGTCCTTGGAAAGTTCAAAACAATATGATCCAAAGTGGTAAACAAGGTGTCCTGACTCACCCAGGCGTGATGACTTGTCACCCTGCACCTGAAGTACGCACCCCTGCTGTCTTCTGTCATGTACTTCCTACAAGTCTGAAGGACGAAGTACAGTAAGGACTCCTTTTGAATAACGGGAACTGTAAAATAAATATAAAATCGACAAACATCTATTACTGACCGTATAATTCCGACTTAATCATGTACCTGTTGATGATAACAGGTGCTAAGGAAAAGGTATGTGTATCCAGTATGTGTAACCATTGCATATGTTAGTGGGTTGTTCACCTGAAAAGACAAGCTAGCACAGGTTTCAAGTCAAAAAAAGGAGTCGCATTGGACATCATTTGGAACTGTCCTCAAGATGCCCATCAAAAACCTTTTTGAAAGCTTTACTGAGACCATAAATGTTTCGATCCCAGACAAAACAATGAGGAGCAAGATTCTCATGGCGCTCTGAGAAATAGGCTCGAACAGGCTCGAACAGGCTCGACCGTATCTTCAAAGACACCAGAAATTCGAGCTGCAGGAATAGTGTTTGATATTAAGGGAAAATTGAGTTTATCCCTCTTATCATACAGTCTTGTGATTATTGTTTCGTCTGAAAGATCTATATGTGAAAGAAATAAGGGGATATTTGTGGTCTCTTTTATTAAAGACCGGCTGGAAAATCAGTGGAACGGAAATTGACTATTTCATCACAATTGAAACAATCTGAACAATCAGATTGTCGATACCACTGAAGGTTATGTTATATTTCTTGACTAAGTTCTCTTGTTCTGTATTGGCCAGTGTCAGAAGACAGGTTGAGTTTAATGCATAAAGAACCTGCTCGGCAAGAAGGATGGTAACATGTGGTGCCCATGGGGATACTCTTGCCTAAATATCATATCCCGGTTCGATATGAACAAAAATCAGCGAATCTAATAATTGAAAACTCGTGCTTAGATTAACCCGCGCTTGAAAAGAACGCTCGATGACAACCTTTAATATACTTAGAATTCAATTTGCCGACATTCTATCTCAAAGTACCACATCTCCCATGCTTCACGGGTGTCCGCTCAAATAGCACACAGATTCCATACAACGGCAGAACTTCTGCACTATTTTACAGTTACTCGCAAAAGACATCTTTGAAAGGGTATTAGTGCCACTGTCTATTTTTTTATCATCTACATAGAGATACATCTACGTAGAAAATACTTAAAACTCCATACACGATATTTTGATATACTCTGAACGTGATATTGTATAGTAAAGATTCACAACTACGTGAATATAGTTTATTCAAATATTTGTATGATTTTTTTTACAATTTAGTTGGTCGCTTATTTTCGTTTTCAAAAAATGTCAAATTATCAGCTTGGGAATATAAAAATCTCAAAGACAATCATTCAACAAAACGTCGACATATTTTAAAGAAGCCATATAAATAGAGACATATCAAAACTGAAAGTAGGAAAACAGTCATTATGAAATAAGACCAAAAGAGACCCGGATCTACTGTAGAAAACAATAACTCGAGAAAGTTAGTAACATACCGATAATTTGACAGAAGTAGATTATATTCGTAGATGTAAGTATCAGCTGCGTAGATCAAAGTTTCTTAGTACAATATTTCCACATAGATGTAAGTATCATCTACCTTGATGTAAGTATCATCTACCTGGATGTAAGTATCATCTACCTGGATGTAAGTATCATCTACCTGGATGTAAGTATCATCTACCTGGATGTAAGTATCTTCTACCTGGATGTAAGTATCATCTACCTGGATCTAAGTACCATCTACCTGGATGTAAGTATCTTCTACCTGGATGTAAGTATCATCTACCTGGATCTAAGTATCTTCTACGTAGATGACATTCTTTGAGACCGTGGCACGCATACGCTTCCATACATATTTCCATAATGATAAATAACCTTAAAGTATTCGATACCATAACTTCGTTGGTGAGGTGCGTGACGTCACCACTCTCAACGTCCCATCAGTGACATCAGAGTGATTCCCTTCGCCCATGGGCATTATGTTACATGAGGGCTAGGAGAAGTTTTGTGTCAGTCCAGTCTGATCATAATGAAACTACAGTAGACACTGAGGGTACCACAATAATGTGCAAATATATACTACCCATCAAAGGTTTAGACTCACTAGTGTAAATGTAGCCACTTACTTCAGTCAACCATTCTAAACTAGATTTTGCACAATATCCCATACTGTTTAAAGGTACTCCTTACACACGAACTGATGTATTGTAAAACGAATTCATAACATTAAAAAGATTATTGTCATGGGTTCAATAAATAATGAAGCTCAGTGAAAAATAGCGAATTCTTAACAAAATTTACACCAAAATGCAGCTGTTCACATGCACGATATTTGTACATGTTTTTCAGCAGTTTGATGCATGATCCCCATGCAATTCATCTGCATAAGGTTTGTAGTTGGTTCCCCCAAGTTAGGGGAGACATTCATCTTCGATGTCACCACATATACTACCCATCAAAAGTTTAGACTCACTTAAAACACTCACTATATGTTATGTATATATCTATGGTTACATCGAGGATGAATTTCTCCCCTAACTTGGGGGAACCAACTGCAAACCTTATGCAGATGAATTGCATGAGGATCATGCATCAAATTGCTGAAAAGCATGTACAAATATCGTGCATGTGAACAGCTGCATTTTGGTGTAAATTTTGTTAAGAATTCGCTATTTTTCACTGAGCTTCATTATTTATTGAACCCATGACAATAATCTTTTTAATGTTATGAATTCGTTTTACAATACATCAGTTCGTGTGTAAGGAGTACCTTTAAACAGTATGGGATATTGTGCAAAATCTAGTTTAGAATGGTTGACTGAAGTAAGTGGCTACATTTAAACTAGTGATTCTAAACCTTTGATGGGTAGTATATATATACATAACATATAGTGAGTGCTTTTAGTGAGTCTAAACATTTGATGGGTAGTATAATCATTTCACACCTATTGAAGGCGCGGCAGGATATGCTAACCTTTCCTCGAACATTCTTATGTCATCACTACTTCATAGTGAATCACTAACACATCACTAATTCATCTGCATAAGGTTTGCAGTTGGTTCCCCAAGATAGTGGAGCAATTCATCTGCAATGTAACCATATATATAAATAGTGAATGCTTTCAGTGAGTCTAAACTTTTGATGGGTAGTATATTAATATACTGATGCTAGGGGCGACTACGGCGAGATCCATTACCCGCACTCGTCCATGCATCGGTGTGATGTTAAACGGCCCAGGGCCGCGTTTCACAAAGCCCTACGACTATCCTTTACTTTAACATAGAGTTACGACAGTCGTAGGGACACGGGACTGAAACGGGACTCTGAACCCTGTTCGACAAACTGATCAAAGTGCTACTACTATCGCAAGTCTGCGTTAACGTCTGCCAATAGTAAAGACTACGAAGATTAGCTGCTTGTATTAGCCCATCCGAATCTCTACCGAAGCTGACAATAGATTTCCCCACTGACACTATGTATCTCCTCAGAGCCTGACATTCCTTGTTTTCCCCCTAAATACCGAGCGGAAGGCTGGGTAAGGGCGTGCAAAGGCTGGGCGAGGACGAGCAAAGGCTGGGTAAGGACGAGCAAAAGTTGGGTAAGGACGAGCGTGAGGCTGGGTAAGGACAAGCAAAGGCTGGGTAAGGGCGAAAGTGAGGCTGGGTAAGGACGAGCAAAGGCTGGGTAAGGACAAGCAAAGGCTGGGTAAGGGCGAAAGTGAGGCTGGGTAAGGACGAGCAAAGGCTGGGTAAGGACGAGCAAAGGATGGGTAAGGACGAGCAAAGGCTTGGTAAGGACGAGCGTGAGGCTGGGTAAGGACGGGCAAAGGCTGGGTAAGGACGAGCGTGAGGCTGGGTAAGGACGAGCAAAGGTTGGGTAAGGACGAGCAAAAGCTGGGTAAGGACGAGCGTGAGGCTGGGTAAGGACGAGCGTGAGGCTGGGTAAGTACGAGCAAAGGATGGGTAAGGACGAGCAAAGGATGGGTAAGGACGAGCAAAGGATGGGTAAGGACGAGCAAAGGATGGGTAAGGACGAGCGTGAGGCTGTGCAAGGTCGAGCGTGAAGCTGGCAAGGACGAGCAAATGCTGGGTAAAGACGAGCAAAAGTTGGGTAAGGACGAGCGTGAGGCTGGGTAAGGACGAGCAAAGAATGGGTAAGAATGAGCAAAGGATGGGCAAGGACGAGCGTGAGGCTGGGTAAGGACGAGCAAAGGCTGGGCAAGGACGAGCAAAGGCTTGGTAAGGACGAGCAAAAGTTGGGAAACCCATTTTTGAATGTCCTTTAGTATAACGTAAGATTTTACCAAGACCTATCTACAAAATCGTGTTATAAGAAGACGTCCGTTTTTACATAACATCCATACCAAGTCAAACGATCGAGGACGGGTAGCATAGTGGTTTTAACGTCCCCAAGGGGTGCATTATATAAACACGTTCATGGTGTTCTAGGAAATAGGGCTTAGGGCTACAACGATATACAACTCAACATAAAATCTGTCCGATTCACCCACACTCCTAAGACTGCGATGTGTTGTGTACAGCGCTGGCGGGCTCCCTACACCTTTAAGGCATGTTGGTCCTGTTTCCCCGTCAGACCAGACAGAACACGTAGCATCCCATATCGGGATCCTCTTCTACACAACAGAACCTATTTATGGTAAAACGATCTCATATAAATTCATATTATTGATTATCCCAAATCCTTTGTGTAAACCGATTGATTATTTTGTTGCAATGGGCCCTCCGTCCCCTCTTGGGGGGTCATTCAAGACGCAGCACTGCGTTGGTCATATTTCTTCACGGGAACCGTTTAAGGGGCAACACTTTTCCATGTCCCCCAAAATAGACCAGACAAACAGCAAACCATTATTATCTTAACAATTTTCGTGTTTGGAGGCTTTGACTTTTTGCAGCCTTATTACTGATAGCTTTTATTCCCTCGTCGCATACTGTCTCTCTGATGTCTGACAGGTTGACAGAACGCCACAAGCTGGATGGTTTCAATAATATGTGATATTTTGGTTGACACTGTCTGTACTAATTACAGGTTGGTGTTGTAGTGGCTATTTATTACTGCGTTAATATGTCATTTTGTACACAAATTATGTTAGCATTATTGGCTTTGTAAACCGTGCAGGTCTAACCAACAGCAGCTAACAGGGAGGCAGTAATGAATTGTTTGCAATCATCTTGTAAAGGCAACAACAGCAAGCAAACTGAATCAGATATTGAACAGATGTATTCCTTGATAACAACCCAGAATACTATACTAATGTGAAATCCCTGATAACACAACCCAGAATACTATACTAATGTGAAATCCCTGATAACAACCCAGAATACTATACTAATGTGAAATCCTTGATAACAACCCAGAATACTACACTAATGTGAAATCCTTGATAACAACCCAGAATACTATACTAATGTGAAATCCTTGATAGCACATCCCAGAATACTATACTAATGTGAAATCCTTGATAACACAACCCAGAATACTATACTAATGTGAAACAACCCACCCAGAATACTATACTAATGTGAAATCCTTGATAGCACATCCCAGAATACTATACTAATGTGAAATCCTTGATAACACAACCCAGAATACTATACTAATGTGAAATCCCTGATAACAACCCAGAATACTATACTAATGTGAAATCCTTGATAACACAACCGAAAAACTACTGTTAAGTGTAATGTATGGCAGCACAACGAAAGCGGTACCAGAAGAGAGTACGATCCTTGATAAGACAACCAACACTGCATTTAAGAGTAATCATAAATATAAAAAAAAAACAAATACCAGACGAAAGTGTAACCCTTGATAACACAACCCCAAAATACCAGACGAAAGTGTAATCCTTGATACCACAACCCCCAAATACCAGACGAAAGTGTAATCCTTCATACCATAACCAAACCAATACCAGATAAAAGTGTAACAGAACCCCAAAATACCAGATATTATTGAGAAAATCTTTGTTTCCTAATACTGATAATAGAATTTTAAAATAAGTGTTACATTATGTAGTAAGGTACTCAATATGGGCGGCAACTTTTGTAGGCTTACGAATGAACCTTACTACATCAAGAGTTATCTCCCCTGGTGTAGCAGACGGTCCTTTGTTGACATGGCAGATGTGACAGCAGAAGAGAAAACAAAGATGGTTCAACATGATTTTGAAAGGGGTGTGACTGATGCAAAAGAGTTAGCTGGTAGACATGGCATTCCCCTATCTGTCTATAGTATACAGAACTTTGAAGAATATTCAGTCAGGAGTTGGGATTGAGCACAAGACAGGGGCAGGGATGCCAAGGCAGTTCTGTATTACGAATCGTCGGCGATTTGGTCAGATTGTGAGTAGAGGAATACTGAAAAGCGTTGAGAATATCAGAAATGAGATGATTAATAGAGGAAGTGCTCGGGTATGTAATGAAACCCTTAGACAAGAATTACAAATACTTAACTGGGTGAAACCCTCACCTTGGATGAAAGATGCACAGAAAGAAAGACGTTTAAACTGGTGTAGGGCTCGCGAAAATCAAGATTGGGATAATGTTTTATTTTCTGATGAAAGTCTGAAGTTTTTTCCGAACTGTGTGAAAATGCGGAAAAAAGATAACCTACCGTGAAACCTATCTATCCAACGCCCAAAACATAGCCCGAAATTTCATACGCGGGGTGGGATATCAGCACGTGGAGTGACGCCGTTGTGTATTTTCACTGGAAATTTGACGAAGGATCGCTAGTTGACATCTTGACATCACCTCCTTCCAACGGCCCGAACACTACAACCCAGATCTTAACCCTACTGAGAATGTGTGGGGACTAATGAAGGACAGAATAAACCAAAAAGATTTAGAAATATTGAGGATATGAAGAAAGAAGTGGTGGAATATTGGGATACTATATTGACTATAAGAGAATCATATCTCAACATATTCATGTAAGTAAAACTTCTATAGTTTATATACATGCATTAGATATTTGCCGAAACTACTTTCTCAATAATTTCTGGGAATGTTATAAAAGTAACTTAATGTTTAACTTCATGAAGTCGGGGGATCATAAAAACATGGCACTTCCATATTCTCAAAACATATGAGGGTAATGAAATACTGGGTCGCTAAAAAATTATACAGACGTTTCTGGATAGGACATAGAGAGAATACGGTATACTAGTATATGATGAGCACAGACAAGCTGACCTAAACATCTTTCACGCCACTGATAACATCCTACGTAAAGTATCACATACAAGTGCCGGCGTGTATTCAATGATGAAATCATATTCACAACCATCTATCTGGTGCAGGTTTCCCTATTTTTAAGATGCCCTACTGTGAGACCAGCCACCAGCCAGGGGTTCTTCCAGGTATCGAGTATATGTCATCCATTGTTTCCCAGCGTAGGACTGTTATTACAGCGATGCCAACCCCACGCATAGCGCTCTAGTAACCGGAGTGATCCACGTTCAAAATGACATTCTAAGAAATAACCTGAGTACCCAAAGGGTCATATTTACGCTCAGCACTGACCCAGTCTGTCAGGCTGGCAAAACTCAGAGATTTATCATGTCCATACCTCAGAGAATCTTGCTGATGGATTCTTTACTAACCCGACACATAGGTCCACGCTTCAGCGGCATCAACAGCGATTAATTTAGGGCCGAAGTATATCTCCCAAACTGTTGCTGACTCACTGATGCCAGTCCTGTTGTAAAAGAGGACAAAACGGTGTGTATTATGATATATGAAAAACATTATTAATATCAATTTAAAGTTTCATATTTGTTCATGTTTATTTTGCGTTTCGGAATTCTCATAATTGAATGAATGTTTCACTTTTATTAATGTGAATTATGAATAACCTAGCAGGTAAATGTGTTTGTTGAAGTTCCTTGACATGAATTATGCTTTGGAGCCATAGACCATCAAATATTGAAGGAATTCGCGTTCAACAATAAAATTAAATGGTGATTAGTTTTCAAATTTTGAAACTTAAAAGATAAATCATTAAGGTCATTACATGTGATGGTCTGAGATTTTAAAAACGGTTCAAACCTCCGTATTAAACGTTTCCGACAAGCATGAGTAATCACTTATCTGCTCATTCATCCGTGAAAATGTTCCCATTTCCTTAAAAAAACAAGATGTGAATTTCAACATGCCCTTCGGAGGACAATAATCCTCGCCTGGATAACATGTCAATTAATCAAGAGAGAAAGTTGTCTGGTCTTAAGGGCTTCTGCGTCACAAGGGGCACAAAAGCTGCTACCAAAAACTACAACGAGAAATGAATCAACGTTTTGTCGCCATAATGATTAGTTACAGCAATTGTTGTGTAAGGAATTCAACGACGGTTCGATTATTTATAGCAATTGAATTTGTGTTTACTCTTTAAAACGATGCCAGGAACATGGTCGTGATTGAATTTTGTCAAAAATGCCTTTTAAAAATTAATTAAAAACAAATCACTGTGAAGACTTTGAAAGTTCTCAGAAGTCGTGGTGACTTTTCCCTAAGCCAACGTTTGTCAGCACATTAACGCTACGGGATCATAATGAAAAGACACTACTTGTGTACAAACACTACTCCTATAAACTGTATTCTATGGACAACGCCAACAACGTGGCGGTACCTTGGGTGGCACAACTAACGACAACTGTTACTGACGTTGTTCTTGAGACGTTGATGTGGACGTCTTCCGTGAAGATCACAGTACCATTGTCATGGAAATAGTTGTGTGATGTTTCAGGGAAGAGTTCTCACTCTTAGATACGTTAACTAATCTCAAGTGTGATAAGTAGATATGCGCACTTGTCATTCGTCGCTGATGAGAAACACAGTGTTCACGATGTTGAAACAGCCTCCGTGTAGCGTGCGATGATGGAGTTGGTAGTCAATGCAGAGTGGGTATAGGATGAATCGAGATAATCATGATTTTCCAGGAAATTCCGGCCTAAGGTTTCGGAGTCTTTCAAAACTAAAACAAACCAAAAGCTGGTGATCTAAAGGCCGTAGATTGTGTGCATGTTGATACAGTCAAATCCCGTTGTCTCGAACTCGTCGGGAGTTATAGTACTTGTAGTTATATATTATTGCATTCCCCTCCTGATTAGATGGCATTACGTGGTGTGTCACTGTTTTACTGTCCTTTATTGCAGGGTTATATTTTGATATGACGTTTGGGAATGTTCTTCTCACGATATGGCTGAAATAGTGCTGATGTGGCTAAATCTTTAACTCACAATAAGACAAAACAACAGTTGACATAATTGTTATGTCCTGGGTCACAATAAGGCAGCTACTTGTAGTAAACATATCACACACAAATGCTGTTCGTCCTTTCGATCACGGTCTGTCAGTTAACATTTTATTAATTTGCTTGTTGAATGGGACCAACTACTTTTTGTCTGAAGTGCCTCAAAGATGTGTGAGTGTGTGGGTGAGTGAGTGGGTAGGTGGTTGGGTCTGGCCCACGTTCTGGGAAATCGAAGCCGGACCTTGAACCTGAAACTGGAAAGCTTTAATCATCATTACACGTCTTTGATGTGACGGGAATCAATCTACCAACCTTCCGGTGTCCGTGGAGACGCTCTATCTACTACGCCATATTTTATTATCAATATTTGGAATCGAACAGGGCCTTCAGTCCGATGAGCAAACGTTTTGACAACTGGGTTACCCCTGCCTCCCTGTTACTGACGAGCTGATAGCTAAAGTAGGATCTACAGTCAACTTTGACATAACGAGCACCACAGAACCTGTAGAATCAATATCAGACAAGTGGATTTATCCGACTTAACTGTATCTGTCACTACACAGATACTCCTCTTCTAACCGTACATGGGGTCATCGAAGGCGGAGTTCACTGTGCTGGGTTGCGCCCCTTACTAGCGCCAGGATATCATGATGTTCGAAGTTCATCCTTGTTCACGGATCATGTTTGTCAGCACCATACCCGTGTTTGTGGGGTTCACTGAAGCGCTGAACGTGTAATAGCTGCACCATTTCGGACCCACACGAGACAAGCACTGATATAATCGAAATACTGTTCAAAGCGGCTATAAACCTAACTCACCAAACTGGTAATGAGTATTCTCATCCCACCACAAACACCCGGTGTCAAAACTATTTAATCGTAAATCATTAACACGAGTTCAATCAGAATGATGGAACCGGAAACCTACTCTGAGTTCTGCTTGTAGCTGGAATTTCTCCTGGTCATAGAAAGGATCACAACAGAAGCAGTCCAACGGTGGGCAGTCTCACAGTTCTACAGTTCGCGATATGCAGGTCACGACACTAAACAGGACATACGATCCCTTTGATTTCTACTGCAAGGTTTAAGTAGATACTGTTTATTGCGATGCACCACATGTTCGGTCAATTAAGAATCCCCTCGGAAGGACCGAAATCCCTGCCAGACATTAAACGTCACCTCCAGCTATAACCGTTTATACTTGACAGGGTTGGACTAGGCGGGATCTACCAGCTACAGCGTCTATTCACTTGGTTTGAAAGCGATCAATTTCACGACTGTCTGAAGGTGAAACTGGTATTGTAGTGCAGTGATGTGATCTCGGGAGGGGTTTTGAATGGTTTCATTACAGCCAACTAGTGCAGATCACCTAACAAATAGTAGAGGGGACCGTTGGCGTTCCAGGTGAGAATATAGGTCCCTAGTAGTGAATGAGTTTGGTTTTACTCCGCTTTTAGCAGTATTCTAGCTATATCACAGCAGGAGACAATAGAAACGGGCTTCATACATGTGGGGAATCGAACCCGGGTGAACATCGTGACGAGGCAACACTTTAACCACTGGGCTATCCCAACAATGGGTCACAGGTAACCCGTTTGTCGTAAAAGGCGACAATATAGACATGGGATGAGGCTCAGTCTACGCCATCTAGAACGCTGGTGCCTGCCTGAGCAGTGGTCGTTTCGATTGTCCGATACCTTGATGGAACATTGGCTGTCTGCTATAGCTGAGTCAGCTTATTGTGGGAGGAAAGCTCGAATTGATGTAAAACTCGCCTGTTTACTGCTTTGGTGGAATCCACAAGCACACAGGTTCCAACAGAACAAGAAACAACCAGGGCGAATCTGAGAGTCATACGGTTTTGACACAGGGAAATGCGGTCGACCGTTCCCAGTCTTGAAGTTGAACAATCGTACAACCATACTATATAATGTGTGCGTGCGTGCGTGTGTGTGTGTGTGTGTGTGTGTTCAACTCTTCCCTCAGCAATATTTCCGGGTTTTGCAAGCATATTACCAAAAGCGGCATGGACTGCAACTCACAGATTTGAGTGTTGGGCGTTAATGAAAAGATTAATTAGTATCTCTAAATCATTCCAATGGTTATGAACACGCTATAACAAACAGTTCCCAATATATCCTGAACGTTTTCAAAATATTTAGTGTAGCAATGATATCAATGTACACAATATAAACTGTGCTGTGCTGTGCTATATACAATGCTGTATACATCTGGCAGTAACAGACTGTCACTCGGAGGTCTCCTAAACGTGTATTCCGTCAGTTACATAAGAATAGCACATTTCATATCAACAGCACGCACAGCACATTTACGAATCCGTGGAGGGCCACACTCAAGAACATAAAACCCAATTTTAACACATATGCTCAGCGTTTCGTGTTTCCACGGAGCGAACACTGACATTCATTTGAGTTAAGCTGGCCGGTTGTTGAATCTGCTTGAAATGAAATAAGGCAAAGTAGTTCAAAATATGTGCATCAACTCTGTAAACACAATTATCATGGAACGAAATGTCTCCTGGTACAAGAAGATCAAAGGTTTTCGTATTTTGCCTGGGTAATGATGTTGTCTAGATCTTGTTCTACACGTTGTCCAGGCTTTTCCGTTTTCAGACTTCCCCTTGAGATGGAGACAATAAAATGTAAAAATGTGCTACGTCACTGAAGCTCACCTGGGCACAATCAGTTTAAAATGTCAACAACGTGAGCCCAAACGCTTGTATGATTTAGCTATATCAGAAATGTACCCACACACACTGTACCCACTTGGAGAATCGGGCCGTGCTCTGTATGACGAGTGAACACTTTAACCACTAAACTACCTAACCCACCGACAAAAAGACCACTAATACTGTGATATTTCACCCACATCTATCTATCTGTCTGTCTATATAAGGGGAATTCGTGTTGTGTCATCATTTGGGGATTTGTTTATATAAGTACTACTGTACACCGATGCACTAAACGACACGTAAAACTAATCATTCATCATCTGACGGCCTGTGCAGCCTCGTGTACAAATGTATTTACAGAATCAATCACCTTCCTTGGTCTGGCAATATCAACAGAGATGTTAACAGTGGAAAAACTACCATGTGGGAATTTAAGAATATGGTCAAACATATCAGTCATAACAAGGCGGACATATTGAAAACCGGATTCGAATCTCCGGGAATAAGCACACGAAGTTTCAGCTTCTTTGTCAAGTGGATTCTGAGGAGACGATGTTCACCGATGACAACGACGACGAGGATGAACGCCAGACAAGCACGTCATGACATAAGCTCACTCGTCTTTCAGAGAGCTGAGTTAAACAAGGTGAGCTGTTATGAATGAAGTGAGACAAGTTCTACACGGCTAATGACACTTCTTTTCCGTTCATTCAAGTGTGGGATGAAACCCGAACATGATCAGTATTGCATTACAAGAAGATTCAACGTGTGCTAGTTTTTTCTTCTAATCATAGTCCAACGCAGTACCAGTTTACACAGCCATGTGTCTGGCGACAGACTGCTCTAGCTCGATATCAGCGTTCCTGGCCCCGATGTAGAAATACAAGCTCTCAGCGGACCATTCCTGAAACCTCGACAGTGTATGGTAACATGGGTTTAACAGACACCACATTGTCGCATGAAAGGGGAAACCTTTGAGAATCGACTCGAAAAATAGGCTCAGCGACGGAAATGACGTACTGTGTTTCTGTTTGAAATCAATAGCTTGGTAACCAAATATCATCTTCTCAGGGAACTCACTTTTACACGTATGTTTTATAAGGTGTTACAAGCAGTTCACTAACTCTGCCTCGCTATTGTTGGCTGGGCTCTTACTCGATCATCTGGTTTCGACCTTCACCACGTTCTTGCTATATTCATTCCCGGCTCCAGACCGAGGTGACCCAGCTTGGTAAAATTACCACTGAATACATACATTGTCTTGGTACATCTCAGGCGTCTTTTTACATCATGGTTTTCACGTTGGTAGATGTAAAACCATCTCTCTGTCTTGTCTGTTCACGACTGTGTGCATTCATCCAAACACACAGATTACACTAGTACAGCAGACCCCATAACGATCCTCCTGGTGTAGACGAGCTAAAGGACAACTTGTAGGATGCTGGGGTGCCCTTCGAGAGAAGCGTCTGCTCATCTTCATGAAGGACAGTTAAGGACACGTTACATGAAGTCCTCTACACGTGTTACAGGTGGTATTATTGCTGGAGTACTGGAGTATTGCTAAACCGGGAGAAAGATCAACTTCACTCCGTATCAGAATAGATACTTTCAGAACCTCCTTGATACTTACATATGATAGCGTAACTTACGAACTGAGTCAGTGGTGCTCTACACAATCAGGACAATCAGGGTATACGACATCCGCGAGCGAAAGGGGGAGATTCATTCAATATCCGCTATATAGCCATGATATACACTAGGTGTGTACATGGTCAGAGGCACTGGCTCTGTCGAAAGACAGAACATGTTGTGATATGCCATGGGTAATATGCTTGCAGAATTAGGGCGACACACATTGTCAGGGTAAAACACACAATACGGCAGGTGACACACTGTAACCAGGATATACCCACCCTGGACGAAGTGTATTGAGAACAACTCATTTGGAATTCATTACGAGACATTAGTGATGCTCACAACCGTGTTAAAGGTCACACATCATGTATTGTAAACAACCAATCTTATTTTGTCGCCTACTACAAGAATGAACTGGTATGGTACACTTTACTAACATTGAGAACACCGTGGTGATATGGTACACTTAACTAATACTATGAGCACCACATCAATCCTGATGATCGTTTCATAGATGATACATGGTACTGATTCTGTCCATCTACATTCCTCCATATATATATTCACTGGTTTCAAGAAGTAACAAAATAACTTATAGATTCTTGAAATGTTCAATTTATTGCACATTTTAACTTGAAATGAACATTTATCCTAAGTACAGTAACATTGTTAAGTTAATGAACAATCAGTTTGCAATGAAGTAAACCAAGACCTTGATGTATTTTGATGTCATGTTTTGTACACGTTTTGATTTATAAAAAATACTTGTCATAGACACTGAAGGACTGCATATAATTGGCTGGACTAAGAGATCACAAAGAGTGCCAGGTTTTCTATTCACTATCTGCATATGATTCATGAATAGCGAAGTCCATTAGATTGGCACTGGCAGATCCAATCTGATACAGCTTCCTTGTAATAAAGTAAAGTGACTGCCTTAATCTCTCAAGGCCAAATGCAGATGATCATGTATTATATTTTCAGGTACTGGACCTAAAGCTAGTTCCACACTGTGACCTCAGCACTACAATAGCTGTAAGTCTACATGTATGCATGAGTCACAACAATCTCAGCACTAACATCATTCTGGCAAACAGGAACGATCCGCAAATGTCCAAAACCAATGCTCTGGCTCTGAACTGGCTTCTAATGCCATGGAAATTATTTTTTTTACTTGGAACTGTTAAGTGTTAATTCCTTAACGCATAGTTTGTATCAGCTAAGTGAAATATTAAACAATTCATACATAATGAAAACATGTATAAAAAATATATATAAGTAACCCAGTCATACCCTGTATGAGGTATGAAGATAGCTGTTTAGGTTTCATGTTATTAACTTCAGCTTTCCGTCCAGACTCTTTCATGAATGATGAAACATTACACACAATAAAGAAGAACGTAAAATAATAATTACATTGTAGGTCAGGTTGCGGAGTCTAGTTAATGGACCTCAATATTTCATACAGATCATTTAGATTCCAGTTTCCATAAGTGTGTTGTTCTTGTCCCTTTCAGATCAACTGTCATTGTATGTTCAAGTTATTCAAGCACTTCCCCACAAAACCCAAAACATAAATGTCATCATTTGCTAATGAGCAAAATAGTCATAATTAGTCAATAGAGTGGTACTTCACAAATGATGAGAAGTATGATTACTTTCCAACCAAAATCAAAATTATTCATGTTGTTATCAAACTCAACACTAATCCCCTCACACTAAAACTTCAAAAGGTAAGCACTTTACAAATCTGTATACAATCATGGACAATATATATAAACAGAACAAGCTGGCAGTGAAATGCTACAGGAGACTCTCATATAGACATAAATCATATTCCCCATACAACCTGAAATACTCGGACATATTTTTATAAATGATAACATTAGCTGTTGAATAATGTCTGCAACAGCTTTTATGTGACATAAACCTTTCCTCATGTATATATGTAGCTTGTCAAACATATCAACCTGTACTGAAGCAACATCATGCAGGACATGGGAAGGTTCTTTTGTTGTTTGCTAATCCATGGACCATATATTACAGTAATTTTGTAGGAAAACATTGTAAATATTATTAAGCCTTAAGTATCGTCAATGAACAGAACTCCAACATGGAAATGGTTGTAACTCTTTGATCAGTCATTCTATAATGTTTCCTGTATTTCAACAGAATACTTTAAAGATATTGTATTCTTTTAATGTCAATAATTGTATCTTAGGAAGAGATTAATAAGTTTCTTACAAAATGCCCACACCATTACTAAGTGAGAGAGTTATTCAGGCTTTAGCAGAAAGCCCAAAGTGACACAGGCCTGGACATTTACTACTTTGTTGAACCAACAAACAAGGATCACATCCGACAGACCAAGATTAACCTGGGATTCAAACTAAAGAACAGAGACTCCTGGTTATAGATGAAACTAAAGCACCTTTGACCATACTGTAACCCAGCTATGGAAGCTTCAAATGCGTTTTGACACATATAGCTTGGGAAGCTTGATAAATGACTTTTTTAATGTTGAACTACGATTGACAGAAGTGATAAGTTGTTAACATCTTTCTGACAAAAATGTCTCCCAAAGTAAACATTACAAAATTTGGCATTCAATAAAGGTACATACAGATAATGAAGTCAGCATTAAAGGACTTAGAATAATTTCCAGAAAGAATTTTAAATTTCACTAAATATGTTGCAAAATGACAGCTCTGTGATTTACCAGGAACACAATACACAATTACACAAACCATGCACGCCCTTGTCACACTTCTCATACATCCCTGCAAACCCAAACACCCAATCTGCCCACATTCATGTGTACACATCCCGTATGCCTCATCTACAGACAACCATCAGCATTAGAAACCAATTCCTGTACATATACATGACTTCAAAGACTTCATACTTGAACAGAGACATTGTACAGGCAAGTTACACACTGACAATGTCATTAGATAAATGCAAATGAAGCTGACTGTTCCTTCTTTGGGGCCAACTCCCAAATGATAAATGCAACAATTCTGAATAATTCTGAAATACAAACTGTACAAAATAGGTCACAACAGCATATATGTGATCAGTGATCAGAAATACTATCTGGGAATTTATCATCATTCAAACATAAACATTCTGAGACAACTGTTTATCTGTTTTCCCCCAACTGCTCATGTTTACATAGGCATGGTTCTCTGGAACACCCAACAACCTTGGCAAACACAGCACACAGCTTTCATAAATAAGGCACTATACACACGTAACAGAATACTGGTAGAAAAGCAAATTCATATTACTTTAGTTCATTGGTATTATTTTGCATAATGCACATTTTAAGTAGGCAGACGGTATTAGACTGACCAACAGAAACTTCAAACTGTTTTAGGAAATATATACACCAGGGTTCTGTTGAGACCCCCAATTACCAATTTCAAGGGTCCTCGCAGGCTATAGGACCTTCCTGTAAAGTATTGAAATGCTGTAGTGTGCTGAACCATAACATTTAGTGATTATTTCATAATTACAATGAATACTATTCTAGATCTCTCATGACACAAAATATATTCTTTCTGTATTCATTTGGTGTTTGTGCGGGCCAGACACACATTTCTGTGTTGTGCAAAACCATGCATACCACTATAAAAATAAGTCTAAAACTACCAATTCTTCCATATTACCATAGTAACTGTCATGTGTTGACAGATTAACGTCAGCTGTGTGAAATATGTGGGTGTGGCCCGACTTCTCTTGAGTAGTATATAGAGAACCTCACCCAAGTGTCTACTGATATCGATTATATCAACACGAGTTGATAAAGTTACAAATATCCGAGGCTTGCCGAGGATATTTTCACTTTCATCAACGAGTGTTGATCTAATTGATATCAGTAGACACGAGGGTGAGATTCTATTTATCATCAAAAATCATTCTTCATTAGTTTTCAATGAAAAATTTACATCTCTCAACACTGTACTACCATTAGACTTGCTGTGCAGTGATGTCATAGCATTGTGACATCATCAAGTTGATGACGTCATAGCATTGTCAGGGCATTGTACAAAATCTACTGTCAAAACGATATCTCCTAGGAGATATCATATGATCTCACACAAGCGATATCTCCCGTGGAACACAGTTTTGGATGATAAATATATATATACCAGTACAACATTCATGTTTCTCCTGCAGGTTATGGGTCATTAAACTCAAGTTCCAAACTTGTAATTTATCATACATGTAGCTACATAACATTCTACACAAGTCAGAGTCACTTGTGTACAAATCAAAGGTCAACATAAATAACTGGTTGCATTACATTTTTCTTTCCATACATGATACAAAGGATATTCTTAATCATCCAATTTAAAATTTAAATTGTAAACTGTTTCTTTGGCCAAGTTACAACACAATATCTACCATGCATAATCTAAAAGTATTGTTCTTAACAAGAATTTCAGCAATATACAAAACTGTACAACTGTCTTCACAAAATGTACAAGTCTATACACGTATTTACACCAAAGAAAGTTTCAATGTCTGCGTGGTCGTTTCCCAGAGCCCTCCGTTGCTGAATTCTTTCTCTTTGCCGGCATGGAATCTGGAAGACTGACATCCAAACATTTGTTACAGCATTGAACATTAACAATTCTTTCCCAAATATAAAATGCTTTTGAACCAAAAAACTTACAAATTCAGTGAAGTGTACTTATACAGAAAATGTTCCCTTGTAATGTAATGCATGTTAACAGATCAGAGCTGCTACTCATCATGGTAAAGAATGCAAACCTTAAAAGAAAACCTTGTTCCAGTTATTTTAATAGTCTTATCCACAGACTTGGTAATCAATCATTTTAAAAAAACTATGTCACCTCAAATTCCACTATCTCATACTATCATTTAAGAGGAAGGTCCCCACAGAATCTTTCTTGCCATATGGTATTCAATTATGCCAAACACAAAGACAGAGGCATCACACAGTATTGTGGAATACCGGTACTGCGCAGATTGAGTTGCTCCGTACCTAGCTCGTAATGCGGTGATTTCTGGTGGACTGTAGTCATCAGGGTTGGGGCAAGGGTCCTCAGTCAGATGGGCTGCGATAAACTCCGGCTTCAGACAATGGATATGGGATTTGATGAGATTTTCCAGATCATCCTAATGAACAAGAAAGTCGTTATTAATCTGTACACATGATAAAATGCTAAAAAATCCAAACACAATCAAAACATTGAAAAATCCCCAAACACTATATAATGATTATTTTGCATAAACTCCATGAATATGGATTTCATAATATAGAAGCAAGCACATGATCTGAAACTGAAAGCCCTCCAAAAAAGAAAAAGATTATCAACACTCTAACGCTTCACATGAACGGGCATTTTTACTGAAAGCAACAAGGATATGCTCAAATGAAATGTGTGACATTAAAACAACACAGATGTTGAATATTTCTAAATTCCATGACAAAGATATTTCTTTAAACTGATCCACCAGCACAGAGTAAGCTGAGAAATAGGTGAGCATCTGTGTAAAATGTTGAGCAGTACGAACCTGAGATAGTTTAACTTTGTTAAGTTCAAGGAATGCATGCGTGGCAGTAACATCACTGCTGAATGGTGGTCTGCAACAGATTGGAAACACAAATCAGAATCTACACAACCCACAAATCACAAATGTCATCTGATGCTATGCAAATTTCATACAATACACTGATTTCAGCAACTCTCCTGAATGAATGTCCCCAAAGCCAAACAATTGATCTCCAAGTCATTCACTGAAAAAATCATTTTCAGTATCAACACAGATATTTGTATTCAAGCAAATACACCATTACAGAGACAACTGGTCAGTTTTATGTTGAGCATTGCAAGCCAAGCTGCATGTGAAGATTAACAGTTACGTTATCCTTCAGCGTAACCAGTTACTGCTGAGTGAGCAGTGGCATATTCCAAACAAAGTCACATGTCCAAGGAAACACCACATGTGCTACATGTGCCTCAGTGTGTGGCAAGCCCAAAGCCCAGGAAACGCTTCGGAGACAAGCTGGCAAATAGTCACCCATCCAAAGGCTCTCTGCAACCAGCATTGCCTAACTACTCCTGATTTAAGACCTGCGTATTCTACTCCAGACCATGTCCAGTAATACAGTGGTCACATCGTATAACAACCATACACAAGAACTTGATCTCTGAGTACTGTACTTACTTGAGGGGCAGCACCTCAGCTCCACCTGCTTGTAACAGTCGGGAGAAGTTACTCTCTCTATTCTTGTCTGTACATAGAATAACTTGCCATCCTTCAAAAGCACCTCGACAGAGTGGGTCAACCTGGGAATATAGAGGAAAGTGTTGAGTGTCAGCTTCATACCCATTATGGAAATAACAGGTCTAAATTAGATTTCAAAGTAACATCAAACATGCCACAGATACATGTGAGTAAAAGCAACTCAGTGCAACATATGTTGTATGATGAGTGAGCTGACATATGGATTTCTCCATTAGCTCCTTTGAAATGCAACATTTTGGTACTGGAAGTTACAGCTTTATCAAGCAAGTGATAAGGGTACAACCACCTAAATGATATGTGCCACTGAAAGAAGAAATGATATGTGCCACTGAAAGAAGAATGAAGCTCAAATCCATAATTGTCCTTTTAGTTCTGTCATTCAACGTCTAAAATGTGACTGAAAGTATTCTGAATGTTCCTTGACACAAGAATGGAAAACAAGAACTTCCACCTTTGACCAGTGTGATAGATGCAAGACCACATCTTGAGATACTACATGGGAATTCAATCACAGAGCATCAACATGGAGTTCCATTCAGTGTATTTCATGGGAGCCGCAACCTGGTATGATACCACAAGTGAATTCAAAATAATGGGGGTACCTTTTTCATTTCCTTGACCTTCTGTCTCCACCTGTTAGCTGCAGCTGCTAGTTTGCTACACTGGGCGTTCATGTTGAGCATGATGTTATGAGTTGCATCACTTCCCCACTCGTGACACTCCTCCTGTAGACATGTAACATTGACGTGGAAACAATTAGCACACCTTTTACCATCATGTTTCAGTGGAAATCCAAAATGATGACATAAAGGACGACACTATCTCGCGATACATTAATACTAAACTGAGTGAACCAAGTAGTGACCTGTGAGTTGTTTCACTCTGAAGTCTGAAATATAACAGCTACGTAACAGCAGTCTGTATAAAACTGAATCTGGTTTCATGTTTGTTTATTGTTTAGCTCCACTCAGCAGTAATCCAGCTATACAATAACAGTCTACAAATAATTCAGATCAGACAATCCAGTGATTACATCATGAGCATCAATCCACATTTACCATGACGTGAATACCATGACATGCATCAAATCTGTTATATATATATATTAGCCATATATGATCTGATGATTAACAAACATTAATCACTATAAACATAATAGTCCTGTTTCAGTTATAAATGCTAGTACCTTGACAAAGTATCCCTCTCTTCGACATGCCTCAAAGTAGGACTTATGTAGCACCCATTTCCCTGCAGCCACACAGGCCAGGAACTTCTCATTCCGTGCTGGTGTCTCTGAAACAGCACTCTCAAGTATATAGTACATGTTGAGAATGTCACAAACAGTACCAAAGATGTGTGACACCAGAGATGTCGTAATTTGTTTGTGGTATTTAAAAATAAATTTGTGCACTGTGAAGAGAAACTGGAACATGGAGATGGTTGGCTTGATTGTCTGAGAAGTCTTGGGATGAGATACCCAAATTTTATTTGATGTGTACAAGGAGTATGGCAGACACTTGTACAACCAGACGTGTACAAGAAATGCGATGTACCTATCTACTTCAGGAAATGTACAAGCAGCACAACTGACTCACCAACAACAGGTTACAAGATGTGTGACAGACTCACCTACAACTAGATGTGTACAAGATGTATCAAAGTGTTGCGAGTCCAACAACTTCCCTCCCAGTTGCTCCACCAGTGCTCCGTAGTCCACACGCTCCTGCAACACCCACATACATCACATGGTCTGTTCACACAGCAGGCAAACAACTATCATCACTACAGTAACAGTAGCAAGTTGCAAAGTGAAACATCAGAGAAGCCTTACCCTTTTCTGTTTGATAACAATATCATATTTAAAGAGAAACCAATTATTACTTCAAACCTGAAAGTGTCAGGAAACAAGAAGCACATCACTGTTCACTTACATGGTTGCTCACTTACATCACTGCATACTTACATCATGCTGCATTCCAGACACCAGTATCACTGGGAGTTTCCGTTCTTTCTTCTTTTGTTCCTCCTCCAAGATTTCAATAGGCTGAGGCGACATCACCCTGCTAGTTCTACGTGGTTCAGGGAATGCTGCAAAATGTATGATATAGTCTTTAGCTGAATGTGTATTGGATGTGAAAACTTTGTGTATGGTATGAATGGAAGGATCAACAAGAAATCTCATTCTAGCCTTCTATACCGAGGACTCTCTATAAAGAGTGCTCCTGTATACTCTATGTACTGACTCACCAAGAGGTGGAGGAGGACTGTCTATAAAGAGTGCTCCTGTATACTCTATGTACTGACTCACCAAGAGGTGGAGGAGGACTGTCTATAAAGAGTGCTCCTGTATACTCTATGTACTGACTCACCAAGAGGTGGAGGAGGACTCTCTATAAAGAATGCTCCTGTATACTCTATGTACTGACTCACCAAGAGGTGGAGGAGGACTGTCTATAAAGAATGCTCCTGTATACTCTATGTACTGACTCACCAAGAGGTGGAGGAGAACTCTCTATAAAGAATGCTCCTGTATACTCTATGTACTGACTCACCAAGAGGTGGAGGAGGACTGTCTATAAAGAATGCTCCTGTATACTCTATGTACTGACTCACCAAGAGGTGGAGGAGGACTGTCTATAAAGAATGCTCCTGTATACTCTATGTACTGACTCACCAAGAGGTGGAGGAGAACTCTCTATAAAGAATGCTCCTGTATACTCTATGTACTGACTCACCAAGAGGTGGAGGAGGACTCTCTATAAAGAATGCTCCTGTATACTCTATGTACTGACTCACCAAGAGGTGGAGGAGGACTGTCTATAAAGAATGCTCCTGTATACTCTATGTACTGACTCACCAAGAGGTGGAGGAGGACTGTCTATAAAGAATGCTCCTGTATACTCTATGTACTGACTCACCAAGAGGTGGAGGAGGACTGTCTATAAAGAATGCTCCTGTATACTCTATGTACTGACTCACCAAGAGGTGGAGGTCTATAAAGAATGCTCCTGTATACTATGTACTGACTATAAAGAATGCTCCTGTATACTCTATGTACTGACTCACCAAGAGGTGGAGGAGGACTGTCTATAAAGAATGCTCCTGTATACTCTATGTACTGACTCACCAAGAGGTGGAGGAGAACTCTCTATAAAGAATGCTCCTGTATACTCTATGTACTGACTCACCAAGAGGTGGAGAGAACTCTCTATAAAGAATGCTCCTGTATACTCTATGTACTGACTCACCAAGAGGTGGGTGGAGAGAACTCTCTATAAAGAATGCTCCTGTATACTCTATGTACTGACTCACCAAGAGGTGGAGGAGGACTGTCTATAAAGAATGCTCCTGTATACTCTATGTACTGACTCACCAAGAGGTGGAGGAGAACTCTCTATAAAGAATGCTCCTGTATACTCTATGTACTGACTCACCAAGAGGTGGAGGAGGACTGTCTATAAAGAATGCTCCTGTATACTCTATGTACTGACTCACCAAGAGGTGGAGGAGGACTCTCTATAAAGAATGCTCCTGTATACTCTATGTACTGACTCACCAAGAGGTGGAGGAGGACTAAAGAAAGCTCCTGTATACTCTATGTACTGAACTCTCTATAAAGAATGCTCCTGTATACTCTATGTACTGACTCACCAAGAGGTGGAGGAGAACTCTCTATAAAGAATGCTCCTGTATACTCTATGTACTGACTCACCAACAGGTGGAGGAGGACTGTCTATAAAGAATGCTCCTGTATACTCTATGTACTGACTCACCAAGAGGTGGAGGAGAACTCTCTATAAAGAATGCTCCTGTATACTCTATGTACTGACTCACCAAGAGGTGGAGGAGGACTGTCTATAAAGAATGCTCCTGTATACTCTATGTACAGACTCACCAAGAGGTGGAGGAGAACTCTCTATAAAGAATGCTCCTGTATACTCTATGTACTGACTCACCAAGAGGTGGAGGAGGACTGTCTATAAAGAAGCTCCTGTATACTCTATGTACTGACTCACCAAGAGGTGGAGGAGGACTCTCTATAAAGAATGCTCCTGTATACTCTATGTACTGACTCACCAAGAGGTGGAGGAGGACTCTCTATAAAGAATGCTCCTGTATACTCTATGTACTGACTCACCAAGAGGTGGAGGAGGACTCTCTATAAAGAATGCTCCTGTATACTCTATGTACTGACTCACCAAGAGGTGGAGGAGGACTGTCTATAAAGAATGCTCCTGTATACTCTATGTACTGACTCACCAAGAGGTGGAGGACTGTCTATAAAGAATGCTCCTGTATACTCTATGTACTGACTCACCAAGAGGTGGAGGAGGACTCTCTATAAAGAATGCTCCTGTATACTCTATGTACTGACTCACCAAGAGGTGGAGGAGAACTCTCTATAAAGAATGCTCCTGTATACTCTATGTACTGACTCACCAAGAGGTGGAGGAGGACTCTCTATAAAGAATGCTCCTGTATACTCTATGTACTGACTCACCAAGAGGTGGAGGAGAACTCTCTATAAAGAATGCTCCTGTATACTCTATGTACTGACTCACCAAGAGGTGGAGGAGGACTGTCTATAAAGAATGCTCCTGTATACTCTATGTACTGACTCACCAAGAGGTGGAGGAGGACTGTCTATAAAGAGTGCTCCTGTATACTCTATGTACTGACTCACCAAGAGGTGGAGGAGAACTCTCTATAAAGAATGCTCCTGTATACTCTATGTACTGACTCACCAAGAGGTGGAGGAGGACTGTCTATAAAGAATGCTCCTGTATACTCTATGTACTGACTCACCAAGAGGTGGAGGAGGACTCTATAAAGAATGCTCCTGTATACTCTATGTACTGACTCACCAAGAGGTGGAGGAGGACTGTCTATAAAGAATGCTCCTGTATACTCTATGTACTGACTCACCAAGAGGTGGAGGAGGACTCTCTATAAAGAATGCTCCTGTATACTCTATGTACTGACTCACCAAGAGGTGGAGGAGGAACTCTCTATAAAGAATGCTCCTGTATACTCTATGTACTGACTCACCAAGAGGTGGAGGAGGACTGTCTATAAAGAATGCTCCTGTATACTCTATGTACTGACTCACCAAGAGGTGGAGGAGGACTGTCTATAAAGAATGCTCCTGTATACTCTATGTACTGACTCACCAAGAGGTGGAGGAGGACTCTCTATAAAGAATGCTCCTGTATACTCTATGTACTGACTCACCAAGAGGTGGAGGAGAACTCTCTATAAAGAATGCTCCTGTATACTCTATGTACTGACTCACCAAGAGGTGGAGGAGGACTGTCTATAAAGAATGCTCCTGTATACTCTATGTACTGACTCACCAAGAGGTGGAGGAGGACTGTCTATAAAGAATGCTCCTGTATACTCTATGTACTGACTCACCAAGAGGTGGAGGAGGACTCTCTATAAAGAATGCTCCTGTATACTCTATGTACTGACTCACCAAGAGGTGGAGGAGGACTCTCTATAAAGAATGCTCCTGTATACTCTATGTACTGACTCACCAAGAGGTGGAGGAGGACTGTCTATAAAGAATGCTCCTGTATACTCTATGTACTGACTCACCAAGAGGTGGAGGAGGACTCTCTATAAAGAATGCTCCTGTATACTCTATGTACTGACTCACCAAGAGGTGGAGGAGGACTGTCTATAAAGAATGCTCCTGTATACTCTATGTACTGACTCACCAAGAGGTGGAGGAGGACTGTCTATAAAGAATGCTCCTGTATACTCTATGTACTGACTCACCAAGAGGTGGAGGAGGACTGTCTATAAAGAATGCTCCTGTATACTCTATGTACTGACTCACCAAGAGGTGGAGGAGAACTCTCTATAAAGAATGCTCCTGTATACTCTATGTACTGACTCACCAAGAGGTGGAGGAGAACTCTCTATAAAGAATGCTCCTGTATACTCTATGTACTGACTCACCAAGAGGTGGAGGAGGACTCTCTATAAAGAATGCTCCTGTATACTCTATGTACTGACTCACCAAGAGGTGGAGGACTGTCTATAAAGAATGCTCCTGTATACTCTATGTACTGACTCACCAAGAGGTGGAGGAGGACTCTCTATAAAGAATGCTCCTGTATACTCTATGTACTGACTCACCAAGAGGTGGAGGAGGACTCTCTATAAAGAATGCTCCTGTATACTCTATGTACTGACTCACCAAGAGGTGGAGGAGGACTCTCTATAAAGAATGCTCCTGTATACTCTATGTACTGACTCACCAAGAGGTGGAGGAGGACTCTCTATAAAGAATGCTCCTGTATACTCTATGTACTGACTCACCAAGAGGTGGAGGAGAACTCTCTATAAAGAATGCTCCTGTATACTCTATGTACTGACTCACCAAGAGGTGGAGGAGGACTCTCTATAAAGAATGCTCCTGTATACTCTATGTACTGACTCACCAAGAGGTGGAGGAGGACTGTCTATAAAGAATGCTCCTGTATACTCTATGTACTGACTCACCAAGAGGTGGAGGAGGACTGTCTATAAAGAATGCTCCTGTATACTCTATGTACTGACTCACCAAGAGGTGGAGGAGGACTGTCTATAAAGAATGCTCCTGTATACTCTATGTACTGACTCACCAAGAGGTGGAGGAGGACTGTCTATAAAGAATGCTCCTGTATACTCTATGTACTGACTCACCAAGAGGTGGAGGAGGACTCTCTATAAAGAATGCTCCTGTATACTCTATGTACTGACTCACCAAGAGGTGGAGGAGGACTGTCTATAAAGAATGCTCCTGTATACTCTATGTACTGACTCACCAAGAGGTGGAGGAGGACTCTCTATAAAGAATGCTCCTGTATACTCTATGTACTGACTCACCAAGAGGTGGAGGAGGACTGTCTATAAAGAATGCTCCTGTATACTCTATGTACTGACTCACCAAGAGGTGGAGGACTGTCTATAAAGAATGCTCCTGTATACTCTATGTACTGACTCACCAAGAGGTGGAGGAGGACTCTCTATAAAGAATGCTCCTGTATACTCTATGTACTGACTCACCAAGAGGTGGAGGAGAACTCTCTATAAAGAATGCTCCTGTATACTCTATGTACTGACTCACCAAGAGGTGGAGGAGGACTGTCTATAAAGAATGCTCCTGTATACTCTATGTACTGACTCACCAAGAGGTGGAGGAGGACTGTCTATAAAGAATGCTCCTGTATACTCTATGTACTGACTCACCAAGAGGTGGAGGAGAACTCTCTATAAAGAATGCTCCTGTATACTCTATGTACTGACTCACCAAGAGGTGGAGGAGGACTGTCTATAAAGAATGCTCCTGTATACTCTATGTACTGACTCACCAAGAGGTGGAGGAGGACTGTCTATAAAGAATGCTCCTGTATACTCTATGTACTGACTCACCAAGAGGTGGAGGAGGACTGTCTATAAAGAATGCTCCTGTATACTCTATGTACTGACTCACCAAGAGGTGGAGGAGGACTGTCTATAAAGAATGCTCCTGTATACTCTATGTACTGACTCACCAAGAGGTGGAGGAGGACTGTCTATAAAGAATGCTCCTGTATACTCTATGTACTGACTCACCAAGAGGTGGAGGAGGACTGTCTATAAAGAATGCTCCTGTATACTCTATGTACTGACTCACCAAGAGGTGGAGGAGAACTCTCTATAAAGAATGCTCCTGTATACTCTATGTACTGACTCACCAAGAGGTGGAGGAGAACTCTCTATAAAGAATGCTCCTGTATACTCTATGTACTGACTCACCAAGAGGTGGAGGAGAACTCTCTATAAAGAATGCTCCTGTATACTCTATGTACTGACTCACCAAGAGGTGGAGGAGGACTGTCTATAAAAAGAATGCTCCTGTATACTCTATGCTACTGACTGACCAAGAGGTGGAGGAGGACTCTCTATAAAGAATGCTCCTGTATACTCTATGTACTGACTCACCAAGAGGTGGAGGAGAACTCTCTATAAAGAATGCTCCTGTATACTCTATGTACTGACTCACCAAGAGGTGGAGGAGGACTGTCTATAAAGAATGCTCCTGTATACTCTATGTACTGACTCACCAAGAGGTGGAAGGAGGACTGTCTATAAAGAATGCTCCTGTATACTCTATGTACTGACTCACCAAGAGGTGGAGGAGGACTCTCTATAAAGAATGCTCCTGTATACTCTATGTACTGACTCACCAAGAGGTGGAGGAGGACTGTCTATAAAGAATGCTCCTGTATACTCTATGTACTGACTCACCAAGAGGTGGAGGAGGACTCTCTATAAAGAATGCTCCTGTATACTCTATGTACTGACTCACCAAGAGGTGGAGGAGAACTGTCTATAAAGAATGCTCCTGTATACTCTATGTACTGACTCACCAAGAGGTGGAGGAGGACTGTCTATAAAGAATGCTCCTGTATACTCTATGTACTGACTCACCAAGAGGTGGAGGAGGACTGTCTATAAAGAATGCTCCTGTATACTCTATGTACTGACTCACCAAGAGGTGGAGGAGGACTGTCTATAAAGAATGCTCCTGTATACTCTATGTACTGACTCACCAAGAGGTGGAGGAGACTCTCTATAAAAGAATGCCCTGTATACTCTATGTACTGACTCACCAAGAGGTGGAGGAGAACTCTCTATAAAGAATGCTCCTGTATACTCTATGTACTGACTCACCAAGAGGTGGAGGAGGACTCTCTATAAAGAATGCTCCTGTATACTCTATGTACTGACTCACCAAGAGGTGGAGGAGGACTGTCTATAAAGAATGCTCCTGTATACTCTATGTACTGACTCACCAAGAGGTGGAGGAGGACTGTCTATAAAGAATGCTCCTGTATACTCTATGTACTGACTCACCAAGAGGTGGAGGAGAACTCTCTATAAAGAATGCTCCTGTATACTCTATGTACTGACTCACCAAGAGGTGGAGGAGAACTCTATAAAGAGGTATACTCTATGTACTGAACTCTCTATAAAGAGGTGCTCTATATACTCTATGTACTGACTCACCTAAGAGGTAAAGGACTGTCTATAAAGAATGCTCCTGTATACTCTATGTACTGACTCACCAAGACTGACTCTATAAAGAATGCTCCTGTATACTCTAGGTGGAGGAGGACTGTCTATAAAGAATGCTCCTGTATACTCTATGTACTGACTCACCAAGAGGTGGAGGAGGACTGTCTATAAAGAATGCTCCTGTATACTCTATGTACTGACTCACCAAGAGGTGGAGGAGGACTCTCTATAAAGAATGCTCCTGTATACTCTATGTACTGACTCACCAAGAGGTGGAGGAGGACTGTCTATAAAGAATGCTCCTGTATACTCTATGTACTGACTCACCAAGAGGTGGAGGAGGACTGTCTATAAAGAATGCTCCTGTATACTCTATGTACTGACTCACCAAGAGGTGGAGGAGGACTGTCTATAAAGAATGCTCCTGTATACTCTATGTACTGACTCACCAAGAGGTGGAGGAGAACTCTCTATAAAGAATGCTCCTGTATACTCTATGTACTGACTCACCAAGAGGTGGAGGAGAACTCTCTATAAAGAATGCTCCTGTATACTCTATGTACTGACTCACCAAGAGGTGGAGGAGGACTGTCTATAAAGAATGCTCCTGTATACTCTATGTACTGACTCACCAAGAGGTGGAGGAGGACTCTCTATAAAGAATGCTCCTGTATACTCTATGTACTGACTCACCAAGAGGTGGAGGAGAACTGTCTATAAAGAATGCTCCTGTATACTCTATGTACTGACTCACCAAGAGGTGGAGGAGGACTGTCTATAAAGAATGCTCCTGTATACTCTATGTACTGACTCACCAAGAGGTGGAGGAGGACTCTCTATAAAGAATGCTCCTGTATACTCTATGTACTGACTCACCAAGAGGTGGAGGAGGACTCTCTATAAAGAATGCTCCTGTATACTCTATGTACTGACTCACCAAGAGGTGGAGGAGGACTCTCTATAAAGAATGCTCCTGTATACTCTATGTACTGACTCACCAAGAGGTGGAGGAGGACTGTCTATAAAGAATGCTCCTGTATACTCTATGTACTGACTCACCAAGAGGTGGAGGAGAGGTCTGTCTATAAAGAATGCTCCTGTATACTCTATGTACTGACTCACCAAGAGGTGGAGGAGGACTGTCTATAAAGAATGCTCCTGTATACTCTATGTACTGACTCACCAAGAGGTGGAGGAGGACTCTCTATAAAGAATGCTCCTGTATACTCTATGTACTGACTCACCAAGAGGTGGAGGAGGACTGTCTATAAAGAATGCTCCTGTATACTCTATGTACTGACTCACCAAGAGGTGGAGGAGGACTCTCTATAAAGAATGCTCCTGTATACTCTATGTACTGACTCACCAAGAGGTGGAGGAGACTCTCTATAAAGAATGCTCCTGTATACTCTATGTACTGACTCACCAAGAGGTGGAAAGAGTATACTCTCTATAAAGAATGCTCCTGTATACTCTATGTACTGACTCACCAAGAGGTGGAGGAGGACTGTCTATAAAGAATGCTCCTGTATACTCTATGTACTGACTCACCAAGAGGTGGAGGAGGACTCTCTATAAAGAATGCTCCTGTATACTCTATGTACTGACTCACCAAGAGGTGGAGGAGGACTGTCTATAAAGAATGCTCCTGTATACTCTATGTACTGACTCACCAAGAGGTGGAGGAGGACTGTCTATAAAGAATGCTCCTGTATACTCTATGTACTGACTCACCAAGAGGTGGAGGAGGACTGTCTATAAAGAATGCTCCTGTATACTCTATGTACTGACTCACCAAGAGGTGGAGGAGAACTCTCTATAAAGAATGCTCCTGTATACTCTATGTACTGACTCACCAAGAGGTGGAGGAGGACTCTCTATAAAGAATGCTCCTGTATACTCTATGTACTGACTCACCAAGAGGTGGAGGAGGACTGTCTATAAAGAATGCTCCTGTATACTCTATGTACTGACTCACCAAGAGGTGGAGGAGGACTGTCTATAAAGAATGCTCCTGTATACTCTATGTACTGACTCACCAAGAGGTGGAGGAGAACTCTCTATAAAGAATGCTCCTGTATACTCTATGTACTGACTCACCAAGAGGTGGAGGAGAACTCTCTATAAAGAATGCTCCTGTATACTCTATGTACTGACTCACCAAGAGGTGGAGGAGAACTCTCTATAAAGAATGCTCCTGTATACTCTATGTACTGACTCACCAAGAGGTGGAGGAGAACTCTCTATAAAGAATGCTCCTGTATACTCTATGTACTGACTCACCAAGAGGTGGAGGAGGACTGTCTATAAAGAATGCTCCTGTATACTCTATGTACTGACTCACCAAGAGGTGGAGGAGAACTCTCTATAAAGAATGCTCCTGTATACTCTATGTACTGACTCACCAAGAGGTGGAGGAGGACTGTCTATAAAGAATGCTCCTGTATACTCTATGTACTGACTCACCAAGAGGTGGAGGAGGACTGTCTATAAAGAATGCTCCTGTATACTCTATGTACTGACTCACCAAGAGGTGGTGGAGGACTGTCTATAAAGAATGCTCCTGTATACTCTATGTACTGACTCACCAAGAGGTGGAGGAGGACTGTCTATAAAGAATGCTCCTGTATACTCTATGTACTGACTCACCAAGAGGTGGAGGAGGACTGTCTATAAAGAATGCTCCTGTATACTCTATGTACTGACTCACCAAGAGGTGGAGGAGAACTCTCTATAAAGAATGCTCCTGTATACTCTATGTACTGACTCACCAAGAGGTGGAGGAGGACTGTCTATAAAGAATGCTCCTGTATACTCTATGTACTGACTCACCAAGAGGTGGAGGAGGACTGTCTATAAAGAATGCTCCTGTATACTCTATGTACTGACTCACCAAGAGGTGGAGGAGGACTGTCTATAAAGAATGCTCCTGTATACTCTATGTACTGACTCACCAAGAGGTGGAGGAGGACTCTCTATAAAGAATGCTCCTGTATACTCTATGTACTGACTCACCAAGAGGTGGAGGAGGACTGTCTATAAAGAATGCTCCTGTATACTCTATGTACTGACTCACCAAGAGGTGGAGGAGGACTGTCTATAAAGAATGCTCCTGTATACTTTATGTACTGACTCACCAAGAGGTGGAGGAGGACTCTCTATAAAGAATGCTCCTGTATACTCTATGTACTGACTCACCAAGAGGTGGAGGAGGACTGTCTATAAAGAATGCTCCTGTATACTCTATGTACTGACTCACCAAGAGGTGGAGGAGAACTCTCTATAAAGAATGCTCCTGTATACTCTATGTACTGACTCACCAAGAGGTGGAGGAGGACTGTCTATAAAGAATGCTCCTGTATACTCTATGTACTGACTCACCAAGAGGTGGAGGAGGACTGTCTATAAAGAATGCTCCTGTATACTCTATGTACTGACTCACCAAGAGGTGGAGGAGGACTGTCTATAAAGAGTGCTCCTGTATACTCTATGTACTGACTCACCAAGAGGTGGAGGAGAACTCTCTATAAAGAATGCTCCTGTATACTCTATGTACTGACTCACCAAGAGGTGGAGGAGAACTCTATAAAGAATGCTCCTGTATACTCTATGTACTGACTCACCAAGAGGTGGAGGAGGACTGTCTATAAAGAATGCTCCTGTATACTCTATGTACTGACTCACCAAGAGGTGGAGGAGGACTCTCTATAAAGAATGCTCCTGTATACTCTATGTACTGACTCACCAAGAGGTGGAGGAGGACTGTCTATAAAGAATGCTCCTGTATACTCTATGTACTGACTCACCAAGAGGTGGAGGAGGACTGTCTATAAAGAGTGCTCCTGTATACTCTATGTACTGACTCACCAAGAGGTGGAGGAGAACTGTCTATAAAGAATGCTCCTGTATACTCTATGTACTGACTCACCAAGAGATGGAGGAGGACTCTCTATAAAGAATGCTCCTGTATACTCTATGTACTGACTCACCAAGAGGTGGAGGAGAACTCTCTATAAAGAATGCTCCTGTATACTCTATGTACTGACTCACCAAGAGGTGGAGGAGAACTCTCTATAAAGAATGCTCCTGTATACTCTATGTACTGACTCACCAAGAGGTGGAGGAGGACTGTCTATAAAGAAAGCTCCTGTATACTCTATGTACTGACTCACCAAGAGGTGGAGGAGGACTCTCTATAAAGAATGCTCCTGTATACTCTATGTACTGACTCACCAAGAGGTGGAGGAGGACTCTCTATAAAGAATGCTCCTGTATACTCTATGTACTGACTCACCAAGAGGTGGAGGAGGACTCTCTATAAAGAATGCTCCTGTATACTCTATGTACTGACTCACCAAGAGGTGGAGGAGGACTCTCTATAAAGAATGCTCCTGTATACTCTATGTACTGACTCACCAAGAGGTGGAGCTTCAGGGGTCGGGGTTCTCACCGTTTCCTGGCTTTTTCGTTTGGAGGACCTCGTCTACAATGGAAAGTAGTAAAGGAGTTACAACATCATGTCTGCCTGATGGCGTGTGTTCTCAATACATAGTAACTTCAATAACAGCAGCAACTTTCATCATGTAATCCAGGTTTCCATTCACAGCATATTTGAACAAAATCACCTACCTCAGGAGACACTAAATGTGATATAGTGTCAGGCAGGACCAAAGCTTTGGAAACACTTGATCGTCAAACCTGACAAACACATCAATCACAGTTCTCACCTGACACATGGCTGTGCACTGTGCACTGGACCAGATGCTACTACTTTTGCATTCGTAACTACTCGCCTCTTTCCGTGACCTACAAGAAGACTCGTACCCCAATCGTATGCCATTATTGCCAAGAATCATGGCAAACCAATCAAATCGCTCGTAGTAAAATGCATTTCGAAGCCTGAAAATGGCGGCACCGTTGAAGTTTGAAACTTCGCTAAACTATGCAAAGCACAATTTAAACATAAACATTCAGCTAAAGGATCAGAGACTTTAAACACTGAAACATATTTACAAAGGGAAGGACTGTATTGCTGTTTTGCCCACGGGAAAAAGATATTCTAGGAGTTATGTTAGGAAAGTCAGAGTTATCTTTCCATGGTAATAGTACTAGACTGTTTCCACCTCCATGCCCGTTTTGCGCTTAGACAGAGCCCAGTCGTAAACATGGCCACGGGAGGGGTACGAGACGCCATCCGGCTTGCCGGAAGGACACGAGTAGTTACGAATAACTACATTTGGCCAATATTTTAACTATCAGTCCTCTTCTCAAACATCCTCTATGTACAACATTCAAGACATGATGTCCATGTTGGACCTACCCGAGACACATTCTCCTTGGCAGTCCCTGTTGGGTCCTCCAGCTCAGAGAACTGGGCGTTGGAGCTTGAGAGGTCGATCCCTGCCAGGTAGTCATCTGTGTTCTGACTCTGACTACACTGACGATGCAGCTCATCAGCCAGCTTCTCCTGCTCCAGTCTGAAATACAGGAAAAACAAGGTGATATATGAGTGAGTAGTTTGGGTATATAGCATTTAAGAGCCTTACTTCAGTGACATCTACTCTCAGTTGACACACAGAGAATGGTACTAAATTTGTTTGTTTGTTTAAAGGCCACACTCAGCTGTATTCCAGATATATGATGGTGGCATGTAAATATCATCTGGACCAGGACAGTCCAGTGAGTGACCAAACAATCCTGTCTGCAGTCGCTTAAAACAGACATTGTCCATGCATTGAACAGATAAATCTGGGGTATGTCTGCAGTCGCTTAAAACAGACATTGTCCATGCATTGAACAGATAAATCTGGGGTATGTCTGCAGCAGCAGCAATGTTGAAATCAAACCATTATTTGATTATGTACATTGTGCCATGACAAATGAATGAATTCGGTTTTGGCCTGACTGAACATTATTCAAGTGACAACATGTAGCGTCAGCTGAATGTGGGATGAAAGCCCACAGTGATGCAGGTTTGGGGAGTTACCATTTGCTAGAACCCACAAAATAAGGGCATACTAATACTCGAACCCACAATACCAGTATTCTGTGTGTCGAAGGGGCCACAATTGTCGAGGCAATGATACATCAAACTTCCCTATTTTCACACTGTTAACTTTCACATCATTTGAGGACAAACATATCAGTATATTTCCAGCCTACCTCCCTGTTGGATCATCCCACGTCACTTGAACACTCTGTGAAGCTTCTGGCATGCTGTTGGTGTCAGAACTCTTGCCTACACAACAAAACAATAATATGTACATGATGTAAAAAGCACAGCTAATTTCCCAAACCCACCATGTTTTTAAGCGCTTTCTCAACCATGTTTTTGAAATAGCGAGTGAGTTTGGGTTTATTTAGGTGGGTTTGGGTTTTAATTGGGTGGATGAGCTAAGTTTTTAAAGAAAGTGATGTCATGTCCGAATGGTGCTGACAATCTTACATACATGAATTAATTCCTTAGGCAAGCAACTGTGCAGAGAATTTCAGCACCTTAGATGACTGACTCATGACCTATAAGCCTTCTGAAGGAAGGCACTTGTCACCTACATATGACTTACTTCCACTTCTGGTTCTTCTGCTAACACTTTTCTTTTCATCTGAAACATCATCCATACAGTTTTGATAACATACTAGATTTTCATAATGACAAATTATTAAAACAGCATCCAGAGGAAAGTGCAACCAACAAACTTAACCTTTAAAACTTTGGATTGAAAATGGAATAAAGTTCTTTATATTACATGATTCTGAGAAAAATGCTGTCAATTGTAATCTTCCCAAATACCTTGATATGCCCATGGGCTCTGTCTTGAAGAAGGCCGACTCCGTCCACTGTCCGAGGTGTTGCCGGATGTGTTGAACTGACCACTTCCTGTTTAGTGAAATAGTGACATACATAAGTGAAAGGATCACAGTGTTGAAGCCAGCAAGATTCCAGCAACATTTTCACTGATAAAGACCGCCATAAAGTAATCAAAACTACTTACTATTGTTGTGTGGCACATAAAGCAAAGCAATGTTGTAATTGTATTACTTTGTTGCTGCTTAGATTCATGATGTGGAAAGTAACATATTTAGACGCTTTTGGAGTCAAGCGTAACCCGGAAGCTTCTAGAGCAGCAGTTTATTCCAGCATTGTTAACAACTATATGAGGATGCAAGCTGATGCCTTTATCATCTAGGATTACATCAAGACCAACTTCTGTGTGAAAATCATATGTTCAAAAACCTTTGAAACTGCGTACTAGCCACATGAAAACACATTTCCAGACAGTTGTCTGCATAAACATGTTACCAATTGCCACACACATTTCCTTTTAATATGGTTGTCATGGAAACTAAATGAAACATTCAATGAAACAGTTTTATCCCAAACTTTGTGCATGACCCCACTGGTGCCCAGATATATCCAACACTTACCATCAGGTCGCTTGCTTTTCTTTCTTGGTTGTTTTTTCACTCTGCAAAAACACAGTGACAATTCTCAGAACTACACACAATCCAAAATTGAAGTAACATTTAGAAGACCAAACTTTCAGGAGAATAAGATCATAATCCAAAACAATGACTGTCTCTATTAATCATAAATCTGTAAGTGATCACTTTTACCACTATTTGAGTATATTGTTTGAACTAATCAGGCCTCAATGTACAAACATCAGACTCACTTCCCTGCTGAGTTCATGATGGCCTCCATCTGTTTTGACAGCTCTTCCCGGATCTCCAGTGTGCCTCCCACATCATGCTCCACGCCAGTCTACAAGACAGAAACCACCACACGCTCAACACACGAGCAAACAACTGCACTCTGACTCACAGAAAACCCCTTTAATATCTGGTTCTTAAGTTGGGGGTTTAACTAACCTTTCCACTGTACAGTTCTTATATTATCAGTTATCTTGTGTTTTCATATAGTGTGAATTTGGGTAGATGACCTTCCTTCCTCCCTACTAAATAAACAACATTATTACAAGTACAGCTATGGTCCTTTAGTCTATGGTCTATTACCAAGTTAGTCTGTCAGATAAAGCATAGCACATTAGCTTCAATAATACCACTGGGGTCAACATGGAGTACCGACTGATAGCATACAACACATGTACATACATTGGGCTCATCCTGTGCCACCTCCTCTTGCTGATCCTCCAGTGACCGATCTCCTTCTCTGTCTGGATGTTGTTCCTCTTCATTCAGTCTTTGTTCTTCTATTTGTCTTTCTTTTACTCTTTGTTCCTCCTTAAGTCTTTGTTCTTCCTTTTTTCTTAATTCTTCCTGATGCTTCTTCTGATCTTCCAGGCTCTCATGCTCTTTCTTTTGTTGTTCCGATTGTTTTTTTCTCACTCCCCCTCACGCTGTTCCGAGCTGCTCTCCGCGAGGGGACGTCCTGGAGTTCGGCCACCAGACACTGCCTGCACATCAGTCAACACATGATAAGAACCAAGGAATATCACCCACAATAGTAGCTAATGAATAGAAAGAAGGGTATGAAACAGTTTTGAGATAAAACGGACAGAGTTTGAGATTGTATGTTTCGCTATTTTTGTCAATAACACAATATTGAGGAAGGAAATACAAAGCTTTCCAGCATGGAAAGGAAAATAATTTAACCAAAATGCTATTCTAGATAATACAATGAAAACAGAATAGTCTCTATTGTTTGCATCAAGATACTTGTCTGCTCATAAAAGTGCCAGAAATATTTTCAAATATGCAATAAAGTTTATTGGTTGTTGTTTAACTCCAAACTCAGCAATATTATAGCAATATGAATGCAGCCAGTAACAAAACCTCCCCACAGGGGTACGATAACATGCAGTAAACTAAATTACTGTACTAGACACACAAGCCATTTATCCACCTCATACAAGCTCAGGTAACTACAGATGTATTCTAACTAAGTTACAATACATAATGACTTATGCTGAAGCAGAGATAGGTCCTCCATGCAGATTAACAAGCAAGGCCTTCACAGCACCGCTGGAGAACTCACCAGGCTAAGGTTTGGGTTGTAATTATGGGGAAACTGGCCCTCATCAACTCTTGCTGTTTGTTCCTTACACTGAAAATATAAAAACAATATCAACACATGATGGTGGTGTACCTGCATCCAGTAGATGTCTGTACTGTGGACCAGTCATGGACATGAGTAACTTACAGTATCTTTACTGCAGTGTAATAAATCACTAATCAGCAACGAGTCACGGTGTAGTAAGTGACTAAACTTACTGCAAACAGCCAGTGAGGGGAGACAATAAAGATCCCTTGATCTCTTGCCAAGCGGAACTCTTTGCTCGTATCATTGGCTCTCCCCTGAAAAGAAAAGAGAACAAAAGGATTACTTAAAAACCTAACCTTACAAAATATCTTCATCCATATTCAGCATACTGAGAAATCTACCATTTGGCAACGTCCAGAACAAACAGGTTAAAAAAATATATATCCTGATTACATTTTCTCCACAAAGTATTCCTAACATTACGCAGTCATGCGTAATTATCTCCCTTTAATCTGAATTTGCCTAATTCAAATGTAAATAGAATGATATTGAAGGGGATGTCATTTAGGTCCTGACAGAAGTTTCCAAACATTCAGAGTTATTGGAGGGATGGATGTCTGCCTTTGTCTTCTCAAGTATACAAGAGCCTTACACCAATCAATCACATCACACTTCAGATTGTTGTTGAGCCAGGATTAATGATGGACACTTACAGATTGTGAAACCCTCCTACCCACCTGGAAGATGAAGTGTGTGCAGCTTCCATCCTGCTTCCAGCTGTAGAAGCCACCAAGGTCCTCCACGATGTTGTTGTACTCAGCCTGGTTCAGCAACAGCTTCTTACTGACAGCGATCACCACCCCGTGGAGAGGCCCTTGCATCTCCTGAAGCCAAACCCACAGTAGTCTAACCCTTCACAGTAGATGTACAGAACCTCTTGACTCATGCAGTAGCTCTTTTGTCAATGGTAGAAAAGGCTTGAGTGAGTGAGTGAGTTAATATTTAACGTCAAATCGGCAATATTTCAGCCATATCGTGACAGAAAAGGCTTGAGAATAGAGGGTAACATATCACACCAATTTTTTCTTATATAACATCTTCAACCTGCCCCCGTCAAAGGTGCATGTCATTGATACAGTTGGTTATAGTTTAACTCAGCTATATGGCGGCAGGCTGTAAATACTCAAGTCTGGACCAGACAATCCAGTGATCAACAGCATGAGCATCGATCTACGTAATTGGGATACAATGACGTGTCAACCAAGTCAAGGATGATGACCACACGATCCTATTACTAGTATTAGTTGAATCTTACAATCATGGGTTACTGAAGACCAATTCTAACCTAGATCATCACAAGTATCATTCACACAGAGGGTCCTCAAAGTCATTGTAGAAAGTTTCTGTTATGTAATCAGTTCCCTATAAGCTTGGAACTGCAAGCAGCAAAGTCCTCCAGCTGACTATCTGATCAGGAGCGTTTCCAACACGATATATTCTGCCATACATATATGAACATGTCATACCTCATGTGACATCCTGCCTGAATAAAGTAGTCAACTTCAATAGATGGACTATTTGTGAACACGAACTGCTGGTGCTTGTTTTTTTTCTACAAGGAAATTAGGAATGTCTGTGTAACAATTAGTTCTGGCCACCCACCTCAGAGTGGTGCTCATCTCCCATATCCTGGTCCTCTGTCCTCTTTACAGAGCTATTCTCAACTGCCTTCTTCACATGCTTGAGAAAAAACTCTCCAAGGGGCTGGAATCAATAATCAGTTCACATCTAGTATACATCTGGGTAAATCTTAGAATAAGATATAGTATCTGCAACAGAATTAACCTGAAAAAAGTTACAAGTCTGAATAGTGACACAAAGACAGAGCATAAAAGTTTTGAAAATCTGTGAGTCCTTTGCATAAAATTTTACAAACCTGGAGAGGTTATGAATTCTTTGAAGAAAAGTCCTCCTTGGGGTACATATAAGCATTAAAATGTCCATTTTAAAAGCCTACGACAGTTGTAACAATATTTCAATAAAATATTTTACCAAACAAAAAACTCGTTATTTGTGGTGAGACCACCCCTACAGGGCCCCGTAGAGGGCCCCCTACAGCCAAGAGCAGGTAACTCTGGCTGTGTACCTCATACCTCACTTTTCATGCTGAACGTGTCAGACAGAATGAGGGGAGGTGGGCGGCCGTACCCCAAGGAGGACTTTTCTTCAAAGAATTCATAACCTCTCCAGGTTTGTAAAATTCTTTTTCAGCAGAAGTCCTCCTTGGGGTACATATAAGCATAAGACAGACTCCCAACGATGTTGAGTCGGGAGCGGTATTCTGTCTGCCTAACATACCTCCTAGTTCAGTCGAAGGCACAGCCCGAAGCCGCGACAGAGAGAGAAAGTACACTCACCTAGTCACCTGACCGCTGAAGTCAATCAGGCGGGGGCGTGGCAAGGCGGGGGAAAAGGAGCCTAGCCGATAGGCTATTGGTGGAATTTATAAAGACGGACGCAAGTCCCACCCCCAACCATCAAAATGGGAGGGAAAGTATGGGCGAGTCCAATATATATCCCTCAGCAACCCAAACCAGCGAAGCGTGGTGCAGGGATGAACACAGTGACTGTAGCGAGTGATAATCGCTACATACGGTAAAAACCACCACCAATGTGATACCACCACCGATAAAAATTGAGGAATTTATTAACACCTACACCATGAGAAAAGCAAACGTGATTTCTAAGGCTCATTCGGCTAGAGAATCACGACACTGTCCACTGGTGAGAACTGTCTGGCCAAACCGAGCACGCTCCCGTGAGTGTTTGTCCAGCTGATAGTGGCGGATGAACGTACTCGGTCGGCTCCAGATAGCCGCTGAGCAGATCTCCTCAATGGGCAGTGCCGCGGCGTATGCTTTTGATGTCGCCACTGCCCTAATCGAATGAGCCTTTAAACCCTGAGGGATGGTTAATCCTTTGTAAGAGTAACTTCGAACAAATGGCAGAGACAAGCCACCTAGATATGGTCTGCTTGTTGGCGGAAGACCAGCCTTGCCACCGCCATAACAACAGAACAGCTGCTTATCTTTCCTGGTAGCAGCCGTTCGTTTTGATACAAGCCTTGAGAGTCTTACGGACATCTAAGGCGTGAGCGCCGCAAGAGAGGTACCGGACGATGGAGGCTGAGTGAAAGCTGGCAGTTCGATAGGGCCCGTTATATGAAAGCCTGCGACCTTAGGGACGGTAGGAGTCTGGCAACCGAATACTGACTCTGTCTTTGTGAAAGACAGTCAGAGCAGGATCCGCTGACATCGCATGGATATCACCTACCCGCCTGCCAGACGTTACCGCCACAAGAAAGGCAGCCTTCCAACTTAACAGCTGGAGTGAAAGAGACGACAGATCGTGAAAGAGAGGACCGGACATCCAATCAAGAACGATTGACAAGTCCCACGGGGGACTAATCCGCCGGACAGTCGGACGGATTCTGTCCACGCCTGCTAAAAAGCGCTGTACTAGAGGGTGCTGCCCCAAGAGAGCACCGTCGCCGGCAGGGATATGGAAGGCAGAGATTGCCGTGGAGTAGCCCCGGATAGTAGACGCGGCTAAACCGGCTTCTAACCGAGACTGCAAGAACTCCAGTACTTCAATTACAGTTGAAGAAAAGGGATCAAGAATCCCTCTGCCGACACACCAGCGCGCATAACAGGCCCATCTATCCTCATACTGAACGTTTGTCGAATCCCTCCGCGAAGCCAGAATTGTGTCTGCAACTGGTGCAGGAATTCCGCTCGCGTGGAGGCGATTCCGGACAGAGGCCAGGCCACCCACTGAATCCTGGGATTCGGGTGCGGCGCTCCGTTCTGGGATAGTAAGTCCGGTCGAAAGGGTAATAGTACAGGAGGCTGAGCCAGAAACCTGAGTAGTACCGGAAACCAGCTTTGAGCCGACCAAAGGGGTGCAAGGAGCACAAGAAGTCGAGCTGGTTGGGTGGCAAGCTGCAAGAGGACTTTGGGAATCAGGGGTAGTGGCGGGAACGCCCACAGAACCCTGTCCGTCCAATCGAGCTGGAAAGCGTCTTGGGCGATGGCTCTCGGATCCGGTATCCGAGAGCAAAACACCGGAATCTGGTTCGTCCCCCCAGATGCAAACAGATCCACCTGGAACGACCCGAACAACTGGGAGATAGCCCCGAATATCCCCCGATGGAGCATCCACTCGTGTGGGGCCAGGATACGACGAGAGAGTGCATCTGCTCGAACGTTGTCCGCCCCAGGGAGATAAACAGGCATTACCCGTATGTCGAACTGGTCGCACCAGAGCAGAAACTGCCATGCCTCCTGCAGAAGAGGCGGAAACCGTACCACCCTGCTTCAGGATGTAGGTCATTGCCGTCTGGTTGTCCATCTCGAGACGGACCACACGGCCTTGAACCTGCTCCCGAAGTCGTTTGAACACCAACCTGACTGCTCTCAATTCTAGCACATTGATGTGCAGTTGCGCCTCGCTCTGTGACCACAGGCCTGAGACCGACAGGGCGCCCAGCACGCCCCCCCACCCTGTGAGGGAAGCGTCCGTCTGAATTGAGAGATCTGGCGATGGGATGTCCAAAGGGAGCCCCTGGATAAATTCCCTGCCAGTGTCCACCACCGTAAATGAGGAATTAGCCACCCTGGAGTGTGGAGAATCAACTCGTAACCCTGGGTGTGGACCCACATTCGAGCTAGAGCCTGCTGAATGGGTCGCATCCTCAACCGCGCTCGCCAAACGATGTCCACCGTTGCCGCCATGTTGCCTAGCAACTGGAGCCAAGTCCGAGCTGAGGCCCTGGGGAACTCGAGAAATTGTAACACAACTCTCTGGACTTTGGTGACGCGGTCCGGAGACAGGGAGACTATCCCTCGCGCTGTCTCGAATCTTGCTCCCAAGAACACCAGATCCTGGGTGGGAACCAGTTCTGATTTCTTGAGGTTGATAATCCAGCCCAACTTGGTGAGAATACTCATCACAGAAAGTGTCGCAACTTCGACTCAAGTGAGTGGCAAAGCGCGAAGAGCCAATCGTCTAGGTGCGGGTGACAGCACCTGCCCTGTGACCTGGCTACCTGAGCTGGAATTAGCATGAGTTTGGTGAACACCCGTGGCGCTGTGGAGATGCCGAAGGGGAGTACCCGAAACTGATAGCACCTCCCGTCGAAGGAAAACCTTAGGTATTTCCTGAACTCGGGGTGCATAGGGACATGGAAGTACGCGTCTTTGAGGTCGATTGACGTGAGCCAATCTCCCTTCTCCACAGACGAAATCACCGAACGCAGTGTTTCCATCTTGAAGGACGGTACCTCTAACATGTCGTTGAGACCTTTGAGGTTTAGAATAGGTCTGAACCCTTTGTCCTTTTTGGTGACAAGGAAATAAGTTGAGTAAAAACCCAACATTTCTTGTCCCACAGGAACCACCTCTATGGCTGCCTTGTCCAGCAACGACTGGACCTCGGCACGGAGCACTTCCGCCTTCTCTAGGGCAGCCGGCACTGGAGTGCAACGGATCCCGGAGAAGGGGGGTGGGTCTCGCTTCCACTGTGGCATGTGGCCTTCCCTGAGTGTGGACAGGACCCAGGGATTGGACGTGACTTTTTCCCATTCCGACAGGAAGAGGGAAAGTCGACCACCCACAGGGATATGTGGCATGAGACATTGAATACCTGACTTCGGCAGTACTCCGACTGCTTGGTCTGGTACCAACAAGGGCTCCGGAGGAATTATAGCTGGGAAGCCGGGGCTGACTTCCCCTTCCTCTGAAAAGGCTGGTGGGGCGCCGTGGCGACTGCAAGGGCTCAGCCCATTTAACAGATTCCTTCGCCGCGGCAGAAGGATATGCGGAGGAAACAACCGGGGGCCGCGAGCGAGACATGTGAGGCTGTTCCAGCAAGGGCTTAGAGTCCTTGAAGGTTGAGACATCCTCCGCGGCCTCCCTGACTACTGTAGCTGCCCCGGGGAACAGGGTAGAACCCATCCGGAATGGCAGCGCCAGCAGAGCCTGTTGCGTGGCAGGCGAATACCTCGCCACGGAAAGCCGCCGACATCATTTGGCAAGCCGACGACCTGATAGAATCGCGCGCCAGATGTGACTGTACCTCCGTTAATTGCTTAGCCAAGGTGGAGGGAGACGAATCTTCCTCCACCCCACCCACATCCAGTAGTTGCCTCTGCAACACCGAGATGTAGGCTGAATGGATCGTCACTTTGAGGCATTGAACCGCATTGCGGTATTGCTCTTCAAAGGATCGATAGGCGGATTTAAGAGCTGTAGCGTTAGTCGTGAACGTCGGAAGCCGGCGACCTTGCTTGGCTGAAGCCATAGAATTACCCGATAAACCCCCCAGGGCGACGGATGCGTAAACACAATCGTCAACCACTGGGGGATTGTAAAGGCAAGCCTCCCCCATGAGGTACCGACGGTCAAGTTCTGGCAAATCGAACCTGGACCTGGTACCACAGAGGAGGGGGTTGATTACCTCAGACAAGACTGAGGGTAATATACGCAGCCTTGTGTCCCCCACCTTGGTGGGAGCAAAAGCCTCCCCTGGGAGGCGAAACTCCTGAGGGTCGGGTGCGCCAGTACTGACCACTACCTGGGGCAGGACAGAGGCAATACGCTCCCGTACCTGCCTCAGGGATGCACCGAGCGAAACCAAAGGCGACCCTCATCCTCCTCCATAGCCTCCTCGAATCGATCCTCAGTGAGTGAGGCCTCTGTAATCAGAGAGAGCTCTGAGGGATCATCCGAGGGGTCTACAGAGAGGGACAAAGGCTCGAGCAGAGCCGGGTTGCCCGGCACACCTGACCCAAGACTCGACACTGAGTTGCGGTGGCGTGACGAGGAAGAGCCCGTGCTGGGATTCCTCAATGGTAGGCAAAATGATCAAGGCTCGGGCCGGTAGTAGTTACTACAGCGGAGGGGTGGCCAGCAACCGAGACGAGACTCGGAGCCGACGCACCCCCGACAGAAACCCCCACACCAGAGCCTAAGCTAAGGTTGGGAGCACTGCCCGCCATAGACCCGGAGCACACATCCATACCTGGCCGGACGCCAATCTCCTGACGGAGGCCAGCCATCGCGTCAGCCACTAGAGTGTGGACCGAATCCATCTGCTTCTGCAATATATCAGAAAGTAAATCAATTGTTAGCTGGTTAGAAACATGGACAGGAGGGGGGGAAGGTGCCTGTGATGTGGAGGGGATGGCAGGTGAAGGCGCCGGAGGCCCCGCACCCTTCGCCCGTTTAGGAGCAGCATCCCCCAAAAGAGAGGAAGCCAAAGCCTTCTTTTTCTTTGCTTTTTTATCTTTGTCTTTAGGCGGCTCCTGACCCCAAATGTCCCCCCCCGCCTGAAGTAAGGACGTGTAGAACATGTAATCAGCACGTCTGGACTTGATGGTGCGGGGGGAGAAAGCCTGACACATAGAACAACCTTGTTCGTCATGGGCTTCCTCCGCTAAACAACGTAAGCAAACCAGGTGGCGATCCTGAGGCGACAAACTGCCGCTACAGGTGACACACCCCTTGGGCTGCAAAAAACAGAACCACGCTATGATAATAGCAAGGACTGTACGATATATATAATATAATATGCACACAACAAAACAGAACAAAATACAGCGCCGGGCGATATTTTAACTGTTACAGCAAAGCTATTAAATACTAAGCATAAAGCCATAATAGCGAAAGCGTAATTATGCGTACATAGGTGACAAAGAGCAACATGTGTGAGCGACACGTAAACGCGTCACGAAAACACTCAAGCAAAACTTACCTAAAGCCTGGAAAAAAGAGGAATTTAGGCAAGTATAATCTACAAAATGAAATATCAGCCCCTTTACGACCCGACTACAAGGCTTTTTCTAAAGCCAGGAGAAGGAAAGCAAACGGGAACCCGCGGTCCGCCATCTTGCCTGCCACGTGGCTGGAGACAGCGAACACGCCGGTAAAGTTACAACAAATCATGAATGAAAAAAGTCATACAAAGATTCCAGCTAGCGCCCGGGCGAAAAAAAGGAACCATACATACAGGATTTGACTCTATCTCACTCATCGCTCTCTTATTCGTAGCTTCTTGGACCATGCAATCGACCTACACGGCCGACGACAGCATGAAAAGTGAGGTACGAGGTACACAGCCAGAGTTACCTGCTCTTGGCTGTAGGGGGCCCTCTACGGGGCCCTGTAGGGGTGGTCTCACCACAAATAACGAGTTTTTTGTTTGGTAAAATATTTTATTGAAATATTGTTACAACTGTCGTAGGCTTTTAAAATGGACATTTTAATGCTTATATGTACCCCAAGGAGGACTTCTTCTGAAAAAGAATGGGCTAGCAGCTCATGTGACTACCAGTTTCTATCCCTGAGTCCTGGGACTCACAACAAGGAGTGGTACAGTTACTGATGCAAAACAGATGCAAGTGGCAAGAAAATAGTAATGATCTCACCACACTTGATCTTCGCCTGTGTTTCTGGCTTCCATCGCCTACAGGAGACTGCAGAGATGTGAAAGTATCCTGAAATATGTGATAACTTCAACATGATAACCAAATGTATGCATTGGTATCCTACAAGCTGTGTCTGCAGTGTGGTGAAAGAAAGCGTGTCTCATTGTGCTATTCCTAATGAGAGTACCAGAGGAACAATTAAATAAACACACCATATAACCCCCTTGATATTTGAATAACTAACATACGAAGTTGTGCTGCTGAGGCAAGGTTTCATTGAAGATAAATTTAAAGTACCATTTAGCAATATATTAATGGAGTTAACCTACTTCAGTTATTGGCAGATTTGTTTGATATTGCCAGTTTTTCATCTTCACACAGATACACAATGCCTCCATATACTTTTACCACTGATGTACCTATGATTTTCTTCTGAGCCAGCTAGCAAATACGCCATAAAGGCAAACTGTTGAAAAGCAGCATTGTACTTATTCCTCCTTAAAATGCATCAAAATGACACAAAGTATGACAATCTGGGTAGCTGTCTTTAACAATTTGACAAACTCTTCAGGGAGTCATTGAATGGGGAGCAATAAAAGTAAAATGGATACTCACTGCAATATTGTACTTTGGTACAAATGAAACACCTGAACGGAGAAACTTTCCAGGTGTGTCATTTGCACTCTTTGAAGGTGAAGCAGCCTTTGGTGTTTGAGGTTTGTCAAGATGAAGTTCCTACAACAAAACAGGAGACAAGTTTATCAAGGCACAAATGGAACTTGTAAGTTTCAGGTACTTCTTTTCTCCACAAAATAAGCTTTCAAAATAAGCAATAACAAGCAGTTGTCACTAAGGTGACATAATCCCCCGCTGCAAATTATCAAATCAAAGTTAAAGAGTAATGAAAGTGAAGGTCGTAGTTTAAGATGAAGTTAAATGTCAACAAAAACATGACCAGTGAACCTCTATTGATATCTTGCTCTGCTCTGAAGCTGTTCAAACACACAACTATTTTCAAGACTCATTTTGACCTTGACATGGTGTATGAAATATTCCAAAAATAGTATTAGAGAAATTGCTTATCAAAAAACATTCAAGAGAAGTCTTGAAAATCTATGAAGAAAATCCAGTGAACCATTCTTGAGATATCTTGCTGACAATCTTAACATACCGAAATCTTCAAAGTGTCGCTGTGAAAAGTGTTTGCTTGAAAATCATGTGACAGTCACCAAACTCGACTGGGCCCTGCACCTCCCTATATGAACCCTGGTGTCAAATATGATGAAAATCCAGTGAATGGTTCTTTAGGTATCTCGCTGAGAAGCATGCAGGTTAACATGCGGAAATCTTCAAAGTGTTGCTGTGACCTTGAAAATTATGTGAAGGTCGATAAATCGACTGCGCCTTCCCTATATGAAGCTTGGTGTCAAATATGAAGAAAATCCAGTGATTGGTTTTTGAGATATCTTGCTGACAAGCCCAACATGCAGGCTAACATGCTGAAATCTTCAAAGTGTTGTTGTGACATTGAAAATTACGGGAAGGTCACCAAAATCGACTGGGCCCTGCGCCTTCCCTATATGAAGCTTGGTGGCAAATATGAAGAAAATCCAGTGAACGGTTCTTGAGATATCTTGCTAACGAGCTTAACATGCAGGCTAACATGCTGAAATCTTCAAAGTGTTGTCGTGACCTTGAAAATTATGGGATGGTCACCAATATCGACTGGGCCCTGCGCCTTCCCTATTATAAAGCTTGGTGTCAAACCTGACTGGGACCTTTCTTATACTGTGATGAACCTAGGTACCAAGTATGAAAACAATCCAGTCAATGGTTCTTAAAACATTCCAATTAGGTCGTATGTACTTACAGACATACGGACAGAGCCTAAGACTATAGGCCCCGTTTCGTGTTAAACACGTAACGGGGGATAATCAACTTTCCTTAAGCTGAGTGAAAATATGTTTTTACTCTTTATTCTTAAAACTACATATGTTTGCTTGTCCTGACTCATACTACCGGTATTTGCCTGAATCTGAAGGTAGGTGGAGGGCAGCCACTCAATTTTGAATTCTTATACCTTTCGCATAACCCTCAGGAAATCTTATATCTTGCAGAAATGGGGACCACCATCATTTGGAGAAAAAGAAGTAAATCATAAAGATTTCACAGATTTTGAAGGCTAGCATGAAATATTATTCTTGCTTGTCTTAAGACGATCCATATGTCAAGAATCGGTCTACACTTAACTGAATCGTGTCACTCATGCTCTGAATTACACAGTAAAATAGGAGGGCATGGACTCTCAGTCATTCGTTATGGGGCACTATCCTTTTTTTCTCTGAGACTACATGAATGTTCAAGAATCCAAACTTTCGATATTTGATTTGTAATACCTATACTGTTTGCATCTATTATATTCAATCAGAAATTGTTAAAAATGTTATTTGCTCTAACATGTCTGTTACATTTCTCAGATAGCTTCTCCTTGAAGGTACTGTCAATTGCTAGAATCATCATCCATAAAGGATGTGATGGTGCAGTTGCCATGAAGCCTGGATGCTATGGCTCTTACTTCATTCAGATTGGATGCCATGGATCGAGTCACGCAGCTTGGTAGGCTCAAAGAACTACTGCCCTGATCCAAAATGATATAGCTATTCTAGAAACTTATGTAAAATTGTTGGGCAATAGAGATAAGAATAACCTCTTGAACTCCCTTCTTCTTAAAGCCTCATATTCTATTCAAGTATATAGACTCTGACAGGACAGAGTGATAAATTTTCTGTGTCTTCATATCCCAAGACAGATGTCAGAGCCGGGGTGTGAAATGGTCTTTCTGGTTGTCTACAAAGTTGAATCTTTGCTATGAAATCCCATCTTAATCCCTGATGGACTGAAGCAGCTGATAGCATGAATGTCTGACAGCCTTGCTGCTGTAGCTAATGCCAGGAGTTAGATAACTCGAAGTCTTGTACTTCTCATATGATATAAATATACCGCCACTTAATTACAAGTTGCTTTCCTGACCGTGAAGTGGTCAAAATTCTTTCTTCTATCATCAGAGGGATTTCTAGTAGATCTTCTGAGTGCTTACGTCGTGAATAGATGCAACATTGCTGATACAATTTACTCACTCACTCATTATTCCAGCCATATAGTGACAAGATCAAGTCTGCATTCATAAACATTTTAACTACAAAGTCCAAATGAACAAATGAACCAAAAAATAACATATATATTCATTACAATATTATTTAAAAACAAAATGTCATCGCACCAAATTCAAAAACAAGCAATCCATCGTTCACATTACATGGTTACAATTTATGATAAAGGTCAACTTCCCTCAGGTAGTTAACAATGAGATGCCCGATCACGCAGGAAAACAGATCTTTCAGATTTGTCGCTTCGTAATGTGAATCCGTTGCATTTGAAGTCTGCACAGTCAAGCAGAATATGCTTAATGGTGAACACTTCAATGCAAGAGATACACATAGGAGGTCCATCTCCATCTGTTTTCAGCAAATAGTCATGAGTAAACCGACTGTGGCCAATACGACATCGTCATAAAATTACCTCATCATGTCTTGACTGAAAACACAAGTAGGTATAACCAATTGTTGGCTTCAATTAATGAAGTTCATTTCTTCCTACTTGACTGTCCCACCTATTTTGCATAAGGCCCAGAGTATAACTTTTGATAGTGGGTTTGAAGTCACTATACAGGATCAACAGTGGAGATAACATATCGGCCTGTGTTACCTGCTATATCAACGTGACCCGGCAGCCAGCAGAGGACGATATCACATTGCCCAGCAGAAAGATCGTTGGAAAGTTCTAAAATGCTAAAGACACACCCTTGGCTGCTCTAGCTGAATATCCTCTTATAGTAACTCAGTTCCTGAAGTATTTCATACACGAAGTTCAAAGAGCTCCAGTCTCAAGTGAAGTTGTCTTGAATGAGGACAAAGAAGATTTGGCCAGTTTGGATGAAATGAGGCTGCATGTAGGTCTGGGGTTGCGTTGAGAGTCTCTGATGCATTGCTGATAACACTTGAGAAAGCATAGGTAGCTGCGTGAATAATGAATGATGGCGGTTGTACAATTGTTGGAGTCTTCACGAAAGGTAGATTATCTGCATCAATAATATCCAAAGAAGTGAGGGAGTGAGTGAGTTGGGTTTTATGACGCTTTTAGCAATATTCAAGCAATAGCACAGCAGGGGGACACCAGAAATGGGCTTCACATATTGTACCCAAGTGGGAAATCGAACCCTTGCCTTCGGTGTGATTACAGAATGCTCTAACCACTAGGCTACCTCACCGCCTCTCCTAAGAAGGCTTCAAAGCCTCTGAAGTAACTCATGCAGATGGTTTAAATTTCCTCTATACTGTCTTCTTCAACTTCGCTAATTTCTGTTGATTATTTTTCTTATTTCGTACGACATTCATAACTGCCTCAATAGCCCTATGAAGGTCCTGTGAACCCTCTACTGACTGAAAAGAATCCATATCAATAGAGTGACTTAGTTTAGTTTTACGCTGCACTCAGCAATATTCCAGCTATATGGCGACAGTCTGTAAATAATCGAGTCTGGACCAGGCAATCCAGTGATCAACAGCATGAGCATCGATCTGCACAATTGGGAACCGATGACATGTGTCAACCAAGTCAGTGAGCCGTACCATCCGATCCCGTTAGTCGCCTCTTACAGACAAGCATGGGTTACTGAAGATCAATTCTAACCCGGACCTTCACGGGTACCATATCAATAGAATGAACATTAATATCTTTCTCAGAGGAATGTCCCAGTCTGATATTTCTTAGACTACAAATACAACAGAACTTTATGAAGAAAACCTAGGTCATAATTCAGATGAAAATTAACTGAATTTAACCTGTACAATTTTGATAGGATGACTTTATTAGAAACACAGAATATTTGTCCACAACCATCTTGTTGATGTTTCACTCGCTGGTCATGTGTGAGGCCAGTGTGCATGCGCATGGAGGAGTGTATTTGGGTGAGATGTTTATTGTGTTCTTGGAGAACATAACCTAGATTATTTTCACTATATGTTGGGTTAAGGGAGAGAGAAACAAACAGTCAGGATACGGAAACATAAGTAACTTATCCAAATTCACATGGTCACAAACAGAAAAAGACAAGATGTGAAACCCCTGAAGTTAGACTTGGTAAAAGATGACTAACAGGAGTGAGTGGTCAGACTTCCTGAGCTGGTGGATGCACGTCATCAATATCAGTTGTGTGCATTGATATTTATGAAGTCAATCAGTGGACTCCTGTCACACAGCTGGAATACTGCTGAGTGTGGCATAAAACAACAATCAAAACAAACAAAACAAACAAACAAACCTTAACTCGACTATGCTGAGGTCTGTTTGTGATATCGCTTGGTTCCAATGATATATTTTCTTTCTGGCTGAGACTTTCCTTCAAAGCGATCTCCTCCATCAGTGACTTGGCCCCAGACATCGGGTCCATCACATTAGGCCGACTCTGAGACTCCTCAGCAGATGATGTTGGTATCACTGCATCAGGAGGCCTGACTGCGACAGGAGTCACTTTCTCTAGTGTGGATGCCTTTGGGTCCATCACATTAGGCCTACCCTGAGCTTCCTCAGCAGATAATGTTGGTGTTACTGCATCAGGAGGCCTGACTGCGACAGGAGTCACTTTCTCTAGTGTGGATGCCTTTGGGTCCATCACATTAGGCCTACCCTGAGCTTCCTCAGCAGATAATGTTGGTGTTACTGCGTTAGGAGGTTTGACTGCGACAGGAGTCACTTTCTCTAGTGTGGACGTCTTTGAGTCTTTACAGGTGATGTTGTTATTGTTTGAGTTAGTGTCTGGTTGATTATCACAGTGTTTTGAGGCTGGCTCGTGCTCTGGAATGTTGGGCACTGACTCTGGGCCTGACTTCAGAGCAGCGACTTTATCGATAGTGTAGTCAGCTTCTGGCTCCCTCTTCCCAGACCTTGCACAGGCAAACAGCCAACTGTAATGACATAAAATAATTGAGTATTGTCATAAACCTGAAAAGGAAGTGAGCAAAGTCAGAAATTTACTTCGGTCTATCTATGTTTGAGTCTGGTGACCGTCAGTATGAAAGTTGGGGGTCTCAGGCATGAATATCGGGGTCAAGAAAAGCAACATGTTGTTTCACATGATTTTAAGGAACAGCATCATATGACAAACTCAGATTAATGTAACAGACATAAGATTATAACACCCTGGACATGTAGTTCAATGAGATTAATAAATATCATGTTCAAAAAATACCACACATATTTACATCCAACAGGGGACCCTTGGAATATCTCTGAGTATGCAAAAGGCCATGATATTTGAACATAAAACATTGATGTCAAGTCATAAAAATCCATATCAGTTATAGTTCAGTATATCCGTATTATGATTTACATCCGTTGATTCAGAGAGGAGTGATAATATTACAGTTTGTGCAACAAAGTGTAGCCATCAGAAGGTCATCTGTCGGTTTGCTGTTTTGCCGACCTTAAGCAACATCAAGTGTAAGGAATAACATGAAACATGGGGGAAAACTGATTTGTATGGATAGTCAACTTCTTTATTGCAATGAGTGCGACGTTTCGGTGTAGGTACTAACACCGTTATGCTTCATAACGGTGTTAGTACGTACACCGAAACGTCGCACTCATTGCAATAAAGAAGTTGACTATCCATATAAATCAGTTTTCCTTCATCTTCACAACTTCTAAAATGCCTCTCAAAGAAAAAATGAAAAATGGGGTCAAACACAATTTGCATAGATCTCCTGCATAATAAGAGACGCTTACCACAGTAAAGGGTTTAATGGGAAATCAATGAGTGACTTGCAATATCATACAGAGTAAGGGTATTAAGCCTGTTAACAGTGCAGCAAAAAGTCTTCAAATCTGGATGCAAAATCCTGTTGTACCCTTCATACATATCTAACAAGGCATCCACCAGGGAACATGGTTGCAGAATTGTCTAAGCTGCAACAAATCACGATGCAGAGTTACATCCCTTAGGCACGCCTGATAAGTATCATCTTCAGCTTGAGACCCTGTTTACCCACTAAAGTGTTCCTAAGTTTGTCAGCACCAAACCATGCTTATGGGTTTTACTAAAGATTTCACTGAAAATCTTAAACTTGCACCAATTTAGGGTTTTCCTTTCACATCAAGCTTACATGCTGTGATGTACCTGCAATGCTGTTGAAAGTGGTGTACAACCAATTCATTCCAATCTACCAACCTAGAACTTACAGTTTTGAAACTGCAGGTAATTTCCACTTCTTGGCTGCTTCATACTTGGTGCCTGAGGCTTCCTTCACCAGCAGGTGTGTGCTGGCCAGGAGGCCTTTGTTGGCTCGTCGGACAAAGTATTCCTGACAACTGCAACAGATTTAAGTATCACCACCAGTTCACTGGAAATCCATACAAATATTGATGTGATAATTGAGTACCATTGTTGCCAAAGTAACAAAATTAACATGAAAAGCTGGTGAATTTAGAACACCTACCTTGCACCAATTATCATAGCTATATGCATGAGACAGTCCCTCTCTGTTCCACTGAAACCACTGAAACAAAGAAAAACATTCACCATTTAACAAGTTTTGTAAAACTCCCACGCTCTTGTCATTACCTCACATGAAAAATGAAACATAAAGTGGGTCTACCAATGATAGTAGTAATGGACATTCATATATTTCTTACAAAGTCACATTAGACTATTTATGCCTGGATTAACTCCTGGCTTCTATGTGTTCACTGCCATTACCTTTCAGCACCAATGAACTACTGGCTTCCCTTGTTAAGTGCCCACAATAATCATTTTATTACTGTTGTTGGTCTACATCTATTGCTATCTGCTTGGTAGTTTTCTAAATCAGATGAAGGAGTAAAAATATTACTCCAAAACATTGTGTCCCTCACATTACTGGAGTCAACATCCATACATTTTCACAGTCATTATGTGATTCAAAGACCAGATAAAAGGTCCCCAGAAATGTTGCTGGATGTTGTTGGAAAGGATGCTGACATTCCCACCTGATAGACAGCACACAACCTTCCAAGGGCTTCAGCTCATCGATGTTGCTGATCATATCTATAGGGAGAAACAGCTGATTCTGCTGCACAGGTAGTAGTTTCTCTTCCTCAATACACATTTGCTGCAAACACAAGAATAATGTTAAATCTCAAAACAAAACCTAATATTTATTAGCATGAAGAAAAGAGGTGCAGTTGTGTTATCCTGAAATATGACTCAAATCATTTTGAGAGTTATACATGTACCTCATTTACAGAGGAGAAAACTCTCTGCCAAAAGTAAGGTAGGACCTTGATGTTTTCTGCTTTAGAACTTGGATCTTGGAAACCGCATCTCTTTCGAACACTGATATCTCTACTCAGAAAAGTCAGAAGAAGTTGCAGAATGTCTCTTACCAGCCATACATTGGTGAGAACTTCATTGACAGTGATGGACACGGGATAACCGTCAATGGGCACGATGCCATAGTCTGCAACAACACGGTGGTTCTCACCAACAACTCTGCCTGAAACAAAAACAAAACCTGATATGATCGCTATGAAACTCCTGTCTTCAGTTAATTCTTACTGTTCACTTAATTCCTGGTACACTCTTGACAAAACCACCACATGGAAACATCAAGACAAGGTGGACTGAGCAACCTATATTACGTGTACACCATAGGCTGTTCTGATGTATGATCAGCATTCAACCAGTGAATCTACTTCCCTGAACATTTGGCATACCTCCTCTCTCTTTAATGTAGTTGCCAAGTTCACTGATCTGCTCCTCGTCAAATCCGAAGAAGACAATGGTTTTCTTGTAGAATATCCCCTTGTCCCCATCCTGTGTGTGCTGGGTCCCTCCATCAACCTCATCATAATCTAGGAAGGAGAAACACCAACATGATCTATACAGGTCAGTCAGTACTGGAAACAGCATGGACTTACAGCATTTACCTTGACATGTTGACATGGAGTTATAGCATTTACCTGGACAAGAATCTGCATTCCACATAAATCAATATTGGGTGAACAAAATGGGAAATGCTACTGACGTCTGAAGTGAACTACTGCTAATTCAGAAATATTACATATATAAAAATTAACTCAAAAATACCTATTTCATTTTATAACTCAGCATATTGGAGCAAAGTTGTTTCGGTCAAAGATTGTAGCAAAGTCATCAGGCAATTTTACGCAATCACAAACATTGACTTTTGATATGTGTTTTTATTATTCAACTAACAGATGATCTTAATTCAAATTGAGTTCTAATTTAAGTGACTACTACTTGACAACTCACTATTGCCTGTAATTGTTTCATCCCCTTTGCCAGCTTCAACAGTTGTTTCCTTCTCTGTAGATAAACAAAACATTAGAACAACCATACAACATACTTGCATCTAAAATATCACCAAACAAGAAGAGATGGTCATCAATATGCCCCGCCACTGTGTTCTGTTCCTATATTGGCAACTACTCATTCTTTCTACAAATAGAGATACATAAGCAGTTAAGTAAGAACATCTGTTCCCATTAGGGATACCATGCACTAAGTCAAGAAACAAATGACGAGGGCCATAACTCTGTAAAGAATTGTAACACGATTTCTGTTTTTGAAATCCATCAAGGCATTCATGTCCTGAAAACACATACAAATTTGGCTTAACTATCTATAACGTCTTTTGAGAAAATCTGTCCCCATCATCTTGGACAGATGGGCAGGAAGACAAAATCTACCTTGAGGGAGATACTGGCTGAGGATATCATCCATATCTTTCTGATCAGCTGGATTCTGTGTTGCATCAGCATCAGCTGGTTTAGGTGCTGCAGCTGTTTTGGATGACTTCCTTCTTCTGTAATGTAAAAAAAAATTCTTCACATGTAACCATTTTCTGCACTCAGCAAGACAATGTATTCATTAAAACAATTGATATTTGTGATATAAGTGCTATTTGATTAATATAATAAAGTGATATTTCAAATTGAAAGATATACTGCAAAACAAAACAACAGAATCCTCAGTTATCACAAGAATTGAAAGCAATTTTGTCTACAACCATGATGTGAAGCTGTCATGTATTTCCGATGTTGGGGGTGGATGGTCCTGGATTCCAACAGACAACAATAAATCCGCCATACGTTTTTAATCCGCCATGATCTTATTACATCATCACACGCCTTGATGATGTCACTTGCTACGTCATCATTTTTGGGGATGTACTATTTACTTAACAAATATCACACAAATCATAAAGTCTTTCTTCCATGTATACGTCTATTTACTATATACTCCAAACATTGTAGAGAGGCTGTCAATCAGTAGTTTTATTACATCAAATACCTTGAATGAAAATGTATTTGCCAATTTCCTATACTTGTTAGTATGTACTTTGAAATCCTTTGAAATGAAACACATTTTAGCAAAACAAAACCATCACCAGAGGACAAGATATGTTTCTGCCATATTTTAAAAATGCACTCAACTCAACATGAGTTGAGATAACCAAACTGTGCTTACCCTTTCATTTTAGGTGATGTTGGATCAAGGGCAGGTAACTCCAGACACAGATACGGCTCCACATCCACAGTCTTCTCCTTCTTGTAACACTCTACCAGCCAGGCTGCTGACACTACGTGGGGTCTGTTCCAACACATCCACACCACCACATCATTCAATGATACACCTTGTGTTATATTCCTTACCAGTTCTCCTTACTCAGACAAAAGCATGTTATACATGTTATACATTGAAGCAAATAAAGTAGGGATTCAAAGATATTTTTTAGAGAACAAATATATATTTTCTTGAGTTGAGTGTCCAAGCACGTACCTGAGATCACTATTTTTGATCATGTCAATATCTGACTGGATCTTCTCTCCCATCAGAACATGGGTAACACTCTCGTTGATTGTGTTGAATCTGTGGGAAATGGTCAGTGTATCACACGTATTTCCATAGATGATGAGTGGTTATAAAGAAACTTTGTTCACTCCAAATCAATTAACAAACTACAGACACTATCTCACCAATAGATTTTAAAATAGTGTTTCTCACTTCTGTCACAATCCTTAATAGAAAAAAATTTTACCAGTAGCTCAACCTATTTGTAACAAAGTCATTTTGGCCCAAATACAAATAAGTAACTGTTAACCTGTTAGCTTGGGTACATTAAATTATCATCTAAAACAGTTCATTTATATTGTGCCTTTTCCTTCCAATGCAAAGATTACTTTCATTGCTATATATCAACATGGTTTTAGAGGCTATGAGCCAAAATCCGAAAGAATGTGTGGCTCAAGAACATGTTACAAATACCTGGTTGCCCCTCCTGCGTTGATTATCTTCCGCAACTTCTCAAGATTGGAGCCACGGAATCCGCTGAGGTAGAACTGCAAGATTCATTCAAGAACAATATGTGAGTGAGTGAGTGAGTGAGTTAGTGAGTGAGAGTGTATGGTTTTATGCCACTTTTAGCAATATTCCAGCAATATCATGGCGGGGGACACCAGAAATGGGCTTCGCACGTTGTACCCAGGTGGGGAATTGAACCACTAGGCTACCCCACCTGCCCCTGTAGTTTTAGTGCTTGACATTCAAAAAGTAAACCTGTTCTGTTCTTCAAACACTGATTAGAAAGTGTCTGAAATATGGAACATACAGATGTCACTATCATAAAATGACTACATTTGGAGCTGCCCCATATCAGTCCTGAATGGCATAATTCACTGTGCTGGTGTCAACTAAATATTGACAAACTCTTCAAATGACATCACCAGACAAGCAAATACATCTGCCTCAGGTTGTCAGAGACAACTTTAATACTTAGCAAATCTTATGTGTAATAAAACCACCAATTTTGGTAAATAATTTAGACAAGTAGACTTTTCCTGACAAATTAATTTTAGTTTAGTTGTCAATGGTCACGTAACTTTTCTATTTACACACTCAATAGTTTATTTTTCTCATGTACCTTACAACCATCTAGGAAGACATCCCCTGGTATGTGAGTGACATCCAGGGACTCCAGAGGGTCTTCTGTCACATGAGTCCTCTGTAAGGCGGCCGTAGTTTCATTGATCCCAGTTATAACAGATAAATTGCTTATGGAACTGATGTCACCAAGGTGGGTTGCATGGACTGAAAATAGACATGCAGCTGAGTACATATTAAACAAATCACTTGGAAAATGAACATCTTATTGACTTCTAAGCCTTCAGATCATAATCACAAACATTTTATCATGATTCAAATTTTGGGTTTAACACCACTTTGCATAGTATTCCAGTAATATCAAAAATGCCAGTTTGATGTGGAAAGAAAGTGATGCTGGTCCCAGGTGTTTACAAATTTGGTGAAACAAACAAACAGAGGCATGGTGCAACTTGAGCCCTCCACTCTGGATGAAACACTGCACCACTAATTTCAGTGCCTCTATCCCTTTTCAATGATTTTACATCTATATTAACATGGTGACTTAACGGCTCGATGGTCCATTTACAAAGAGTGTGAATGGCGTTTGTTTTCCAGAACTCACTGGTAGATCTCTCCCTGTCTGGCGTCGATGTCTTGTGTTGACCTGTTGTGTTCAGATTCTTCTCCACTCTATAGTCTGTCTCATCCAGGCAGTACCCTTTCTCCACCGAGTCGTACAACCAGCGTGGCCTGACTATATGTATCTTCCACTTTGAGGCATGCTCGTATTTCTGTCCTGGATCACATACAACATGTACAGTCTGGAATACATTCTAACATATCTTTTATTTTTTAACTTAAATGATATCAATATCAAATCGTGATAATTTGCTATATCACAAACTTTTTCTTTTTTCATAATTTACATTACTTTATAACACCATGATAGCAGTAAAACTATTTTACAAGTAGGAGATAAATGCCATCAGTTCCAAATAAATTTGCAATAAATGGCCAACACATGATGTTTATCAACATTGTTTCACGTTTTTGTGTCTGCACTCATTTTTTCATCTCCCATGGTAGCATCTGGAATCAACTTTATGCCACAATATGATTTGAATACGTCACCACTGCTGACAACAATAATACATCGTATTAATATGCAGTGAATGGTCTTGAAATTTCCGGGAATCGAATACCATTCGATCATGTTTTTCAACAAATCAGATTAAAGAACACAGTGACTTTTGGTTTACAATGAATATTTTATGCATGCTTCAACACAACATTTACCACTTTGGTAAAACCCATGGGTATGATGTCGACAAACTTTGAGACATAATCAGGACAAACCGGGATTGAACCCACAATCATAGCTTTCTGAAGTGCCCATGGGACTCAACTCTGCATAGCAAATTGTAGAACCTTGAGCGACTGGGCTGCCTGTGGCCCCTGCCACCCACCCATTCTTCACAAGATGTCACTAGTAAGAATATCTACGGCAATGAATCTATGAAATGATGGAACACACTTCACCTTTAGCTTCCTTGACAATAAGATGTGTACATTCCTTCATCTTCATCTCCCCGGTGTATTTTCCCCCTGTAAATATAACACGACTTCACAATTTTTCTACAAAAAATATTTATAGAAGCAGTCACCATACTCTCATGGTGGATGTAATTGATGACTACAAAACTATTTGACAACTGTAGAAGTATCTACACCAAAATGTTGCCAAAATAGTAATAAAACAAGAAGACAAAGTCATCAATATCCCCCGCAATGGCAAAATACTCTTGATGATTATGTCTACGAGTTATGATTATGTCAAATATTTAGGTGTGCATATAGAAAAGTGGAAGGAGAGTATTGAAAGGTTTTGAAAGTTCTGCGCCAGAAAGGAGCACTATCACCAATTTCAGTCTAAGTCGAACTTGTTGCCATGGAAACGCCAAAAATATTTTATTCAGAATTCCAAAACTACCAAAAGGCACCAGTTCACCACCAGATCTATCTATGTGCCAAGGTTGGTGAAGAAATATTGAACGTTTCAGAGTTCTGCTCCGGAAAAGAGCACTACCACCAATTTCAGTCAAAGTCGAACTTGTTGCCATGGAAACGCCAAAAATATTTTACTCAGAATTCCAAAACTACCAAAAGGCACCAGTACACCACCAGATCTATCTATGTGCCAAGTTTGGTGATGAAATAGTGAACGGTTTGAGAGTTGTGCTCCGGAAAAGAGCACTACCACCAATTTCAGTCAGTCGAACTTGTTGCCATGGAAACGCCAAAAATATTTTATTCAGAATTCCAAAACTACCAAAAGGCACCAGTACACCACCAGATCCATGTATGTGTCAAGTTTGGTGAAGAAATATTGAACGGTTTTAGAGTTCTGCTCCGGAAAAGACAAATGTGCACGGACGGACGGACTCCATTTTAATACCCCCCGCAAAACGCGTTGCGGGGGATAAAAAGTTTATATCCACTCACAGTCACTGTGTCAACATTGTCATCAGTGAACTAAAACAAGGCAATCAAACAACTGAACAACAATATTTCATGACCTTTTTGAAACCATATCTTCTTTTGACACAGATGGGAAAGTTAACACTTTACAGATGTGGATCAGGAATCCCTGTTATCAGATCATACTCTCAAACACACAATACTAAGGCTTTCAGTGACAACATGAAGGTACAGACTCATATAGGTATTCCATAGCTGCAATATTTATGTAAATGACATCATTATCCCAAACAAGAAACTAACCCTCTGCCTCGATTGTTTTCTTTACTTCTTTCCTCTCATCTTGGTCCAACCCTGAGACTGTGACAACAAGGCCACTGAATATAGGACATCGGTACTTCTGGAACTGGTCATCAGTAGCATGAACATGTCTGAAACAAAACAGCAAGATTCAGTTAGCATCTCTGTAACTATGACAGCATCACCTTCTTATCATCACACAATGGCACTGCATATTCATATGAACAGAGCAAAGTTGTACATGTATACGTTGCACTCAAACAATGCTTACATATTTATGATGATGTTTCCATATGGAAAATGACAATGTTTCCATTTTTTTTAAATAGACCAATTGGTGAGTGAAATATATCTCAAAACTCCATGGTTTGATAATAATCTGTTAACAAGACTGCAAATCAATGTCACATTTGACTGCAGTGGTGGCAGAATGATGAAGAATGCTAAACTATTTCCTGAAGTTTCCCTACATCACAGTTCATTGTGCCAAATAAAATACAAGAATACTGGTAAATAAAGAGCAATATTAATTTATGATATTATTCTTATATTACTATGTACCAAAGTTCCCCAGCCATTGTTTGCTACATATGTTCATGTTGTGTCATTCATGACATCATCAACTGTTCTCATTTACTCAAACAACAAAATGTCAACAAAGCAACAGTATCCTCAATGACATGAAGAAGTGAGCAACACAAACCTGTACTTGGCCTTTTCCCAGACAGCAGTCACCCACTTAGGCATCATGATGTGCTTGCCCAAACTGCCAGCCACCTGAGGTGGAACAAACAAACAACCATGGAATGAATCTTTCACTTGTGTGAAGTGTCATAACTTACTGACTAATTACCCATGCATTTGCCATGTGTTACCACTGAAACTGAAAGATCTGAAGATCTGTGACCGTAGTTGACATATCACACCTCAGCAAAACCTCACCAAATTTCATCTGGCAGAAACACCAACTTATGAACAAATTGTGTAATAAATATTCAAACAAACCTGCAGAGGTTTCTGATTTTTGAAAAGAGTCCTCCTTGGGGTACTTATAAGCATTAATATGTCCATTTTAAATTTAAATCCTATGACAGTTGTAACTATATTTTTCAATAAAATATTTATAAAACAAAAAACTCGTTTTTGTCTTGTTCTGCCACCCATACAGGGCCCCTGGGGCCCTAACAATCAAGAGCAGGTAACTCTAAGCATAAACCTCGTACCTCACTTTTCATACTGAGCGTAATCAGACAGAATGAGGGGAAGTGGGCAGCCCTATCCCAAGGAGGACTCTTTTCAAAGAATGAGAAACCTCTGCCAATTTGTTTGATTCTTTTCAAAAGAGATCTTCCTTGGGGTACTTATAAGCATAAGACAGACTCCCACAGACAGAAAGTCATGAGTAGTATTCTGTCTGGCATACTAAACCCCACGCTAAGCGGAATTTCCCAATCAACGGAGAGAGAGAAAACACACCTACCCTGACACCTGACCGGTGCTGTCAATCAGGCTGGGGCATGGCTAGGGAAAGGGACAGCAGCTGCCAAGCTTATTAGCCCGATAGGCTGAGAACACATCAGAAAACCCCGCCTCCCAACCAAAGAATTTGGGTGTGGGCAGTTATTGACATGTTACCTAGTCCAGCTACAAACACAGTAAGCTAGGCATACTGATGGTGAGTAGAAAGGGAACGTTATAAAATCGCTAAAGGCGAACTGGTTAAAAAAACATCACCAATACCATCACCAAGGGATAGAGTGATAAAAAACAACCTCACCAAATGGAAATAATGCAAAAGTAGACTTGAAAGCTCAATCAGCTAGAGAGTCACGACCCTGCCCATTGGTGAGAACCGCTTGACCGAACCGAGCACGCTCTGAAGAGTGCTTGTCGAGTTGGTAATGTCGGATAAACGTGCTCGGACAGCTCCAAATAGCTGCAGAGCAGATCTCAATAGGCAGGGCCACAGAATACACCTTGGTGGTGGCCACTGCCCTAACCGAATGAGCTTTAAAACCTTCTGGGGGAGTTAAGCCTTTATGAACATAACCCATACAAAAGGCAGAGACAAGCCACCTAGAAATGGTCTGCTTGTTCACCAGAAGGCCAGCCTTACCACCGCCATAACAGCAGAACAGTAGTTTATCCTTACGGATAGACGCTGTTCGTTTGATATAAGCCGTAAGAGTCTGACGGACATCTAAGACGTGAGCACGTCGAAGTGAGGTTACATGAAAGGAGCCTGCAATCTTTGGATGATAAGAGTCTGGCAAGCGAATACTAATCCTGTCTTTATGAAACATGGTGAGTTCAGGATCCGCTGACATTGCGTGAATGTCGCCGACCCTCCTGCCGGACGTTACCACCACAAGAAAGGCTGCCTTCCAACTTAACAACTGGAGTGAAAGAGACGACAGATCGTTAAACAGAGGACCGGACATCAATCAAGAATGATTGACAAATCCCACGGACAGTCACACGGATTCTGTCCTCACCAGCTAAAAAGCGCTGCACCAAAGGGTGATGCCCCAAGAGAACACAGTCGGGGGGTATGTGGAAGGCAGAGATTGCCGTGAAGTAGCCTCGGATTGTAGACTTGGTTAGACCGACATCCAACCAAGTAAAAATTCCGACTAGATTCGAAGAAAAGGGATCAAGAATCCCTGTTTCCACACCAGCTCGCATCTATCCTCATATTGAACAGTTGTCGAATCCCTCTGCGAAGCCAGAATTGTGTATGCAACTGATGCAGAAATTCCTCTCGCTTGGAGGCGATTCCTGACAGTGACCAGTCCACCCATTGAATCCTGGGATTCGGGTGCGGCGCTCTGTTCTGGGATAGCAGGTCCGGTCGAAAGGGTAATAGTACAGGAGGCTGAACCAGAAACCTGAGAATCACTGGAAACCAGCGTTGAGACAACCAAAGAGGTGCAAGGAGCACTGGTAGTCGCGCTGGTTGGGTCGTTAGCTGCAAGTGAACCGAGTATCAGGGGTACTGGTGGGAACGCTCACAGTACCCTGCCCGTCCAGTCGAGCTGGAAGGCGCCGGAGGCAACATTGCCCTCAGATCCGGTATCCGTAAGCAAAACACTGGTATCTGATTCGTCGCTCCAGAGGCAAACAGATCCACCCGAAACGCCCCGAACAACCGGCAGAAAATCCCGAATATCCCCTGATCGGGCATCCACTCGTGGGGAGCTAGTATACGCCGTGAGGGTGCATCTGCATGAACGTTGTCTACCCCCGGGAGATAAACAGGCATCACCCGAACGCTGAACTGGTCGCACCACAGCAGAAACTGCCACGCCTCCTGAAGGAGAGTCGGTGACACCGTACCACCCTGTTTCAGAATGTAGGTCATCGCTGTCTGGTTGTCCATTTCTAGACGAACAACCCGGCTTCGAACCTGTTCCACGAAGCGTTCGAACACCATCCGGACTCCTCTCAATTCTAACACATTGATGTGCAGGCTCACCTCCGACCAAAGGCCCGATACTGTGAGGTCGCCTAAAACGCCCCCCATCCTGTGAGGGAAGCGTTCGTCTGAATTGAGACTGTCGGCGTCAGGATCTCCAGAGGGATCCCTCAGGATAAGTGCCCGATGTCAAGAGACCCAGATAAGCTGTGTATCCGGGTAAAATATGCATAGAAAATTTCCAATTACGCATTGAAAAATAATTGTTGCGTACCAAAAATGTTAGATACGCAAAAAGTTTAAAACAAATGCGTACGGAATATATTTATAAAGATCGCTTGCGTAATGGAAAAGACATTGATTGCTATCAAGTTGTACTGTTAGTATAGGATGAGTGATTTTTTTATGAAATCATTTCCATTATATTTAAATTGGTTTTGATTAGGTATGACATAAGGCAGGACATACCTGCTTAGTAAACTTACTCGATGACATAATACTTAGGTGAGTAAAATGACTGAAATACGCACATATTTGAAAGCAGTGGGTAACGGAAAATGAAATACCCACTCAACATTCATAATACCCACTCCAAAAAAATACAGTGCGTACAGTACCCACATGAGCTTAATCTTATCTGGAGCTCTGCGATGTCTGTCCACCACCCCTGCCTCTACCGATGAGATCACTGAGCGTAGTGTCTCCATCTTGAAAGACAGTACCTTGATCATATTGTTCAGACCTTTGAGATTTAGAATAGGTCTAAACCCTCTGTCCTTTTTGGTAACCAGGTAATAAGTCGAGTAATAACCCGCTTCTTCCTGTCCCGCTGAGATCACCTTGATGGCTGCCTTGTCCAGTAATGACTGGACCTCGGCACGGGGTATCTCTGCCTTCTCCTGAGAAGTCTGCACTAGAGTACAACGGTGAAGACTGGAGGGTCACGCTTCCACTGTGGCAGATAGCCATCCCTGAGTGTGGACAGGACCCAGGGATTTGATGTGGCTTTTTCCCATTCTGGAAGAAATAGGGAAAGCAAGCCACCTACAGGGACACCAAGCAAAAGATAATGAATGCCAGTGGTAGGGCATGTGTCCAGTCCTTGTGATGGTTCTGTTAAGGGCACCCAAGGAATTAAGACTTTCCCTTCCTCGGAAAAGGCTGCTTGCCCTTACCCTTGCCCCGGTGTGACTGAAGGGGAGCAGACCACTTGTGAGTCTCCTTCCCTGAAGAGGGAGGGTAAGAGCGGGAAGGCTGCTCTAGTAAGGGCTTAGAGTCCTTAAATGTAGGGATGGCCTCCGCGGCCTCCTGAACAACTGTAATTGCGCCAGGGAACAGGGTAGACCCCGACCTGAATGGCACTGCCAGTAAAGCTTGTTGTGTGGCAGGGGAATACCGGGCTACAGAAAGCCACAAATGGCGGAGGCCCATTACCACACTCATCATCTGACAGGCGCAACTCCTGATGGCATCGCGCTTCAGATGGGATTGCACCTCCGTAAGTTGCTGTGCTGTCATCCCTGCCCTGTTCAATGTCAACGAGCTGCTTTTGGAGTTCCAACAACCCCTCCTCCCCCAACAGGTAGCGCCAGTTCAACTCGGGTAAGTCGAACCGCGTACCCAGAAGGTGAGGGTTAATAACCTCGCTAATAAGGGAGGGCAACATGCGAAGGTGAGTCTCTGCGACTCTACTTGGAGCGAACTTGGCCCGAGAAGTCGGGGCCGTCCGAGGGGACGACCACCTGCGGCAGAACAGCTGCAATGCGACCTCACACAACTCAAGCGAAAAAGATTCTTGCCCTGGTGCCTCCCTACCCTCATCATCCTCCATTGACTCCTCGTCCCTATCCTCAAGAGCTGAACTCTGTGGCCAGAGATGGCTCTGAGGTGGGAACTGAGGGAGTTAAGGAGAGAGATAAAGGGTCGAGAAGAGCGAGGGAGCCAAGGCACCGAGAGCTTGAGACGTGTCCTGCAACAAAAGGTTGTCACGGGAGCCCGGAAGACGCTACAGGAGCTGAAGACACCAAGACCCGTGCCGACTGCCCCATAGCCGGAACCAAAGCCATATGGCACGTACCCAGGCTGGCGACAGAACCAGAGCAAGAACGACAGCATGAAAAGTGAGGTACGAGTTTTACGCTTAGAGTTACCTGCTCTTGACTGTTGGGGCCCCAAGGGGTGCTGTATGGGTGGCTGAACAAGACAAAAACGAGTTTTTTGTTTTGTAAATATTTTATTGAAAAATATAGTTACAACTGCCGTAGGATTTTAAAATGGACATTTTAATGCTTATAGTGAGTGAGTTAGTGAGTTGAGTTTTACACAGCACACAGCAATATTCAAGCTATATGGCGGTGGTTAATGCTTATAAGTACCCCAAGGAGGATCTCTTTTGAAAAAGAATAACTTATGTGGTAGTAAATATACTTTAAATGCATGTAACATTGATTTCATCACTATCTGAAAGCATCTTTTTATATAGTTTTGGCAATGGGCATGGTTCTGTTTTGGCAGAATGGTGATGCTTTAGCTATAAGCATCTCTTGTAACCTAATACATCCACTGTCCTGTAGGTGTCACTGCAACTCACCTCCAACACCAGCTAGACCCTGTGCTTGCCTAAGTCCCAGACTAGTATCATTTGTCTACTAACATGAATACTATAACAACATATTAACCAGGCTAACTGGTAAGAACATGACAAGAAAGTGGAAGAAAGGTGACTCACGACATATTTCTTGCTGCCAACTTCCCCAGCAATGAGGTGTGTGACTGCATCAGTGAAGTCCTTGCTCACTTCGCCTGCCATATATTCAATCTGCTTGTGGATTTTCTCCTGTGGAGCAAGAAATACAAAACGTTTCGTTTAGCTTATTATCTCATTTCATCTCATTTGTTCATTGCTACACTGAGATAATAAAGTGCTAGATTTATACATTATGTCAACATTCACCATATTATTTAAAGAATGTGACCTTGAAAAACATTTGATGGTATAGATTATTTAGAGCCTCAAATATATGGAGAAATTTAGTGAAACGAGATAACATTTCCCACAAGGAAATGTGATTACATTTCACAATTTATCCAGCATCCAGGCTTATCTCCGTAACATGTAAACATTCAAGTCCATACTAACCAGTGGTTGATATGATGAACAATGTTCCACACTGTCGGGGATGATGATATGCATGTAATTAAGAAATGTCACCTCATTATTTACAAGGGGGACCATTGTTTCCCTGAATTACCAACATCAGGTCATAAAATAAAAACCAACTTAACAACATTATTGAATGGAACTTACCCTTATATCCTTTTCTATACTTGTACAGCTGACCAGTACATCCTTCATAGACATGTTGTAAATAGGAACACGTCTTCGGGGAATTTCCTGGAGATATTTTGAAAACATTAAATCATAATTCCATGATAATTCTTATATATTAACATTAAAATATGGTAAAACCCATAATGAGCTGTCAGGTGACAGGTGATATATTTAAACAAAACAAATAAAAAACGGTTTAATTCTGATTTATAATAATAATAATAGCATATTTGTAACGCGCATATATCCATGCTTAAGCATGCTCAAAGCGCACAAAATATAAATGCAATTAAGGCAAAGAGCTACAGTTGAAAGGCTTTCTTGATTGGATTTAAAGGTTTCTACAACTCTTCAACCTATTTGACATTCCATGTTATAGTATACCTGAAAGTATATTACACTTCATGTTATTGTTAATTGATTTCTATGATGACGTTTTACCACTTGTTTGATCAATTTGTATGAGGACCATGATGATAAAAGTGCCCACAAGATAACAAACAGACAATTGCAAATACCAGCTATCTGTCACAAACAGACATACCATTCTCAGCAGCATGCAGGACAAGATACACTGGGGGCCATACACTCTGCAAAATAAACAAAAAGCTACATAAAGTATGGAGAAAGCACAACATTTAAACAACCATTGGGGATGCCATTGATGTGAACTGAAATTTCAGTATCAAAACATTTGTCTTGAACTGAAAAATCTCTTGATTGTACTGATATATTGCTAAGACATAATTTATATTTGTCCATTAATAGGTATTGCTGTTCAATGTTCTACCTTAGACCAATCACATAACAATAGTTTGAAGATATTATCTGGATATAATTATTGAAGCAAGTGTTAAAATTGCATGCATATCAAAATAATCACATCCTATCAGCTTCCACAGTTCGATCATCAAGACACACCTTTAAGTCTAACCATCAGGGCTCCAGATAACTTTTGGGGTGTGAGTGTACTTACACATCATATTGCAAGTGAAGGTGTACTGAGAATTTTGAAGGAGTACCGACATGTGTGTTTGTGTGAGCGAAGTTGATGTGGTTTGTCTGGACGATTCATCGATCACTATTTCCAACCATGTATTTGTATTTGAAGACGCGTGAGAAATAACTGAGCGACCATGTGATGCGCGAAATGTCAGGTCCGACTGGATATAAATAGGAAAAGTGTAGTTTTTAGCCAATCGAAAAATAGTGACGCATATCGTTGCATGGCAACGCAAGGGATTCCTACTGTCGGGGTTTCCTTATGTGTCAAATCGTGTTTCGCAAAAGAAACTGAACAAGTATTTATCCGAAATAGATTTCCATTTGCACGATACGCACGGAAATTAAATGTTAGACGTACGAAGGTATTATGTGCGTACACGATATGCTTGAAATCTTATATTATGTCGTACTTAATTGATTTTGAGGCGTACATTACGCATGTACGGCCCTTATCTGTAGCCCTGAACCATTATATGTGTTCACTTAAGACAACACAGCATCTTAACAGGACCTTAAGTGCACTTCAGGATGCTAACTTTCTCAAGACATAATAACTTGAAAGCAAAATGACAGAATGTTTTTATACAGTTCCTCCTCACAGGGTCATTATGCGAAAACAAGGAATGAGGTCTGGTCAGACTGGTCAGACCTGGAAAGGTCTGAGGGTCCATGTAAAATTTACGCTTTAAAGTTACTGAAACCGGTAAAGCATCCTCTGCTTCATTGCAGTAACTGTAACAAGCTGTAAGCCATCTAACAATAGTTCCAAATGACACCTTGTTTTCTGGCAGGTAAATCAATATTAATCATGTTACAGTTCAATACTGATTAAGAGAGAAAACATGTAGGCTCAGGGAACATAAACAAACATCGAGGGTACGTCAACCCATGCCCCCCTCGTGACCAGTGAACAACTTATTTATCTTACCGAACACCATAATGTTAATTTTGAATTGTTTGAAGCACGGGAACAAATCTTTTTTAGTCATTGCTAGATCTTGCTGACAAGAAAAACAGATTTAGAGTTATCTCCCTTTCATTGATTTGCATTCGCAAAACATCGGTAATTTCCGTACATCATACGTGATTCAATGTTATTCGAGATAAAGAATTACTACCATGAAGTACCAAATGAGTTGCCATTGACAGCGGGGTACACTGAAATGTTACTCGCTTGTAAGCGGGGTACATTGAAAATAATAGAAGAGAGCTCAGCCAATCAGAAAGCGACATTTATGTATGAGGTAAGATAAAACATGTTGGTAATGTTATTTGGAGGTTTACATTGAAATGTATTGTTTCCTCACATAGTTCAGATTAACCAAAATAATCTTAACTGTGGCATAACAGCACAAATATTCGCAGTATCTAAAACTTCCCCACTCGGGCTGTTACACATATTAAGTAACAAATCCTTCCGACCTGCATCCTATAGCAGCAAGATGATGGAAGGCTTCTCCTTCAAATGGGTCAATCAAGTAAACACTGGTTCTGTCTTTCTGCTCCATGTCCAGACATTCAGCTGGTGTAATCCAGAGAGGCTGGAACCCATTCTCAATTAATATCTGAAATTAACATGGACACATGTATCATGAGCATTTGATTAATAATTCACAAACTGATATAAACATTCTCGTATCATTCACACAATTCTGTTAAAAGTATTATACTCAGACCTCGTTGTATCACGGCATTCATGGTATCGCGGCAAACGGTATTTCGGGTTTTCCGCGCGAGACACGCCTCCTAGTGGTGATTTGCATATGTAAATCGACAGACAGACGTCAGTCGCTTGTTTACTTTTTAGAAACCAGCAGGATGTATCGAATCTTTGTAAGCATTATGCAGCAGAAATATTAACATTAAACTCTTGAATCTAATGGAATCTGTCTGAACCCCATTCATCAAATACACGCTATAATATTTATGTGTCGTATATGACCCTTCCCACTCGATCTGAACTAGGTCGTATGCATTTCACTGTTGCCATATAAGGTAGTGGAAGTGACGTCATGAGCTTTATTTATCTCCCGGTGAATACCAAAATTTGTAATTCAAATAAGGACACAAAACGTAAAAATGATCCCTGTTCACTGAAAACGATTTTGCACACACTAACAAACTAGAAATTTAGAAAGGATTTATTATACTGTTGTTCACATAATTATTTATTCATATTTTAACATTATTTCAGATAATATTTTGCATTGAAATATTGTTGAAATCATGGCTGAAATAAAACAAAAAACAACAGTATGAACATATATTAAGAAAATCATGATGAAAATGATGTATTTTGGAAGTTTGGTGATTTCCTTGAATAAAATTTCATAATGGATACAGTTTTGTGCACCTTTGATTACAAAAAGTACCTCAACTGATTTCACATTAAGGTGAGTTAAACAATTTCATTTTTTGTTCCCTACATCGTCTTGCAATCCGAGTTTTAGTGTTTACCGCGATACGATGGAGTTCTATCCTTTGGTAAATATTAACCGGCTTCGTTCGTTTAATGGCTCTCGCTGAAACACTATCAAAGTTAAAATAATATTCTTTTCACAAATGTGTTGAATAAATGTGATGTTAATCGGATTTAATAATAGAATAGGCCATAAAAGTTTTTAATTTCATTTACGATTACGGATATGTCAAGTACCGCGATACAACGAGGTCGCAGGCTAACTGTCTTACCCGAAATTCAAACAGTGTGAATAAGGAGTGAATGCTGTTGTCAAGAACATTTAAATGAAGATTGGTTGCAGCCACCAACAAATAATTTACTGCAGCAGATGCAAACCTGTGGCTAATAACATGAACACTGACACAACAATACACAAATGGCAATGTGCAAGGAAACAAACCCTTCTAGTCTAGACCATCATGAGATACCAATGGATACTACTGAAGCCCTATCAGCACTAACATTTCTACACGGAACAATGTGAATAGGCTATTGCAGTTAATAACTTTGAACTTTAGACAAGACTATCTTTGAAGCAATGGATAATACTTTATTTTCCTTTTAAGCATGGTAAGTCATAATCAACACAAATACAATTTCAGTGTTACCTCGCGAGCTTCCTTCAATTCATCTGTTGTCTCACCACCAGCCTCTCCCACACATTTCACCTTCAAGTTATCCTCCGACATAATTGTGGTCCTATTTTATCTGAAAGGAATAAAGACTATATAAAACATATAGTCATATAATGGGAAGGTTCCTTGGCATGATGAAGAGAATTGACAAAAATGGAATGCACTGGTGTCTGTACTAACAGCAGAGTATGAAATAAGTCCCGTCCGACCGCCTGAGATGAGCTAGATTTCTGACGGACGGTCTAGATTTACAGCTAGCCAGCCCAATGGTCTGGCAAAATCGAGTCATATCTTGGTGTCTGGTCTGGTTAAATCCATTTTGCCTGGTCAAGGAATTGGCATTATTTCATACACTCAGAGAGAGATAAAGATGGATATGAAAGGGAAACAAGTAGGAAACTTTCATGTCAAACCTAACCTCAGACGTCAACATGCTCAAGGAATTACATTTCCTCAGGACAGGGATTTACAGGACACTAATTCCTGCGTCCTAATCCTATATACACATAAAAATTTACAAAGGATGCAATAAAATTTATTAGTGCATCCACAGGGACTCAGAAAAAGTCCAAATACATTTTGTAAAAATTCCAATCAAGTGACAATAAGTTATCACTAAGTTTGCTACTAGCTAGGTTATGGTATTTTGTAATTAGTGTAACAATGTGGTGATCATGATACACAATACAATAACACTAACAGTATTAATAATAATATGTAAGTGTCTGGGACCCCCATTTTGTAGTCCAGGACCCCTGAAAATTAAGAGTATGAGTCCCAAGGACCCTCACATGAATACAGGACTCAAGGTAAATCCCTGGTAACCCATGCTTGTTGTAAGAGGCGACTAACAGGATCGGGTGGTCAGGCTCGCTGACTTGGTTGACAAATGTCATCATATCCCAATTGCATAGATCAATACTCATGATGTTGATAACTGGATTGTCTGGTCCAGACTTGATAATTTAAACACCGCCTCCATATATACTATGATACAGCTGGAATATATTGCAGAGTGCAATGTTAAACAACAAACAAAAAATAATGTTGACATGGTCGACAGGCTGTCTTGGTTATTGATCCAGGATGTTTACAATCGGGGCCTTACAATTATCACAAAAATGTGAAATCGCCTCTCCAGTCACAATATATACATCATTGGATCAACCTTGTGTTGGTGGTATTGACAGATAGAACATGCGTTCTTTGACAGACAGCTGAATGACAGGAATATTCACATAGGCACACCAGTGACTGACGTGAATATGTCTTTAGCCTTCGGCTATATTGTCCGAGAAATGACACTTTATGTAACAGAAACTCAGAAAAAAACAACTTGCGTAGTTAGTTAGGAAATATGTAGGAAGAGTTGTTATTGTTGTCATTCCAAATCCGCAAAATCAGCAGTCAGACGATTGCGAAACATGTTGCTGTCACAATTAACACAACGATCGAATCCACGATTGTGGTACCACAAAGACACTTACCACTATAACATCACTCAAAGCTAGTTGTAAATATAAATGAAGCATACCCAACAGAGATATCTAGTTTAAATTCCACTTCCACGACCGCCAAAGTTTTGAATCGCCATCTTTGTTTGAGGATAGAAAAGCAACAGATACAAAAGAAACGAAATCAGATGCGTATCAAACATTGGCAAGAATGATATGAAAAGTTGGTTTTACCCATTTGCATTTCCAAATCACATGTAGTTCAATATTCCGTATGCTATTATATTGTCCAACCAACTAATTTAAAGTCTTGACCTTCCAATGCCATTATCTCGTTATTACCATGACAAGAACTAAAACGAAATATGATTGCAAGTGAAAACATCGGAATATCACACCGACATTTATGAAAGAAACAAACAGACATGGGTGAAATGTTATTTTTCTCCGTCAAAGCAATCTTTCATTAATATCAGTGGTGTTAAATGCAGATATATTATCAATAAACGAGTTACATGGCTCTCCGAAGTGACGCCAAAGGATTGTACAATAAACTCAAAGAAATTATGTTGTAATAAAAAATGACATTCACTCAGCTACGCTACAAGGAGACAGTCACTTTTGATTTCCAGATCAGTTCACATGATATTATTTGCCAAAACATAATTCGATAAAAGTTTATTGCCTCAGGTCACAGATACATGCAAACAAAGGTAGGAAATATTTTATGGGGGCAAAATGAGATAATATTTTGGATACATCGCTCGAAAGTTTGGGTACAAAAGCACTATACTTACGCATGTTTTATTTAATTAATGGAAATATCTGCGAAAGCAATTTTCTATTGCTTAACAAAAATAGAAATAATCATTCTAGAGCAGAGACCATATTTACCATACGGTCTCTGTCCAAGGTGGCCGTTTGTTTCGCCAATTTTACCAATCAATATAATTTTTATTTTTGCTGTTTTAGTATGAAACTGCGAGGCACCTGTCCACTCTGCTTCCAGACAGTGGTCAGTCAATGTTGGTAGGATAGTAGTGTATTTTCGAGAAGTATTTGTCATGTTGCGTTTTTTAACATATTAAGCAATTTATCGTACCATTATAAATACGACAACACGGGGATGTAGCTTCTGTCGTTTATTCCACGGGCCAGAGCCCAACTGCCGAACTTCGTTCGGACCTCCCGGGATATCCCTCGCCGCTGACCTGCCCCGGTCATCAGCCGGTCATCCCGGGACTTCAGGGAGCTCAGCTAGCTCAGCCTCCCCGGCAGGTACACACATTAATATAATCTGTCTAATCTACACATGCACTAAGTTCTTCATTCTACGTTGCCTACTTTGTTACACTATGTTTCATTTATACTAAGCACACTAACATGTATATATAACCAATGATAATTCATACATCCATAATATTACCTATAACATAACATAACATATTATCTATAACATAACATAACATAACATCTATAACATAACATAACATAACATAACATATTATCTATAACATAACATCACTACGATATTTGCCCCTTGAAAAAAAAATTGTCACGTCCTCGTGACGAATGATATTGCCAATACTGTCTGTGGGCACACGAAAGTTTGTTTGACACACAATTGTCCAGGTACACTTTCCAAGGAGGCATTAAAAGAATATACACTCTAAAAAGAATTAAATATGTTCACACGTCCTTTAACTAGGACGAAAAAGAAAAAAAAAAAAATAGATGGTGAGCACCGTGCGCATCACATTGCGCTTGGTACAACACAAACACACACAGTTGTCCGTTTCCTTTTTTCCTTTTCACTGTTCCTGGAAATAATCATGACTGTTAAGAAGTTCCACACATTCTGAAGTACAATCGTGCCAATATCTCAATTGTCCCGGGCATACTACAGCAAACAAAGTTAATATACAGGCAACCGTATAAACAAAAGAGACCAGATAATTAAAACAATGTGCTGAGCTCAATATCATGTTACCAACTCACACGGGGTTTGGTAGAATTATGCAATGCAAGAAGTAACTTAAGTTCGAAAGGTACTAGGCACGTGCGATTAATAAATTTCAAGTATAGAGTTCCTGGCCAGGAGAATTGTTCTTTGATTGCATAATACCTACTTCCAAACTACCCCAATGTATTGATGTTATCATACTAGATAACTTAACGACGTCGTTTCTTTCTCGCTCTGCCCATCATTGTCTTATCAATATGAAATTGACGTACCAGTTCTGCTGGTAAATTCATTTGTGGTTCCCAAGTAGCTTCTCGCGTTGGGTAATCTTTCCATTTAACCCTGTAATACTTTCGTCCGTTAATCGTACGGGAAGCAAGTAATTTTTCTACTTCGTATATGGGCTCATCGGTAGGTTCAGTTTCGCTGGGTGATCGTGTTTGATCAGCCAACTGAGACCTGGCGGGGTCACTCTGACCTGCCGCTGCCCTGTTTCCCTCCCTCATTACTGGGGGGTCAGCATTCGGACACTGCTGTTGTGCCGTAACCGGCCGCTCATTAGAAGGGCTGGTGAGGCGCTGTGACGGATCATTGTACATGCGTAGTCTATTGGCATGGACTGGCGATTTCTGGAGTTTGTTGGTTTCACAATGCCTTAGCAAGTAAGTGTCGTTGGGACCTTGTCGAGTGATAAAATATGGACCTTTGTACTTTCTGTGCAACTTTGGACTAAGGCCAACTGGTACCTTCGGATCATGTAACAAGACTTTCTGTCCTAAGTCAAATACAATATCGGATGTGTTCCTGTCATAATATTCTTTGTAGACTCTTTGAGCTTTCTGAATATTCTGTTTGGCGACTTCGCGTGAAACATCTAAATTATGGAACAGTTTGTCAAGATGTTGTTGATAAGTATCAGACAGTGTATTGTCTGGAGTGTAAGCGGTGTCGATTGGTAAGACACATTCTTTGCCAAATAACAGATAGTATGGACTAAACTGTGTTGATCTGCTGGCGGGTGTAACACGATACGCACACGCAATACTGGGAAGCAAGTCAGGCCAGTCTGTCTGATCACCGGAGCCGTATGCACGAAGGCTTTGTTCTAAAACACTATTAAAGCGTTCTACAGTTGCATTACTGCATGGATGGTAAGCTGAAGTGCGGAGTTTGACTATGTTAAATATTTTGCAAAGCGCTGTAATCAGTTTTGAATTGAAATTCTGTGCTCTATCTGTGAGAAGTTCCCGTGGCCAGCCATATCTACAAAATACCTCATTGTACAAGATTTTCGCGACTTCAGTTGCTTGCATTGTCTTCAGGGGAAATAGTTCCACCCATTTAGAGAAAGCACACGCGACAACGAGGACATATTGATATCCATCTGCCGTTTTCTTGAGAGGGCCTACGATATCAACATGTAACCTTGAGAATAGACTGCCGACAGGTAGCGGATGTAATGGAACCTTAACTTTTTTTGTGCATTCGTTTTGATTTCTGACATGCAATACACGTTTTAACATACGTTTTGATATCATTGTACATACCCGGCCAAAAGTAGCGATAACGAACCAGCTGGTATGTGCGTTCTACACCCTGATGACCTGCCATTAGTGAATCATGTAAGCTTATCAGTATGTCATCACGCAGCGATTTTGGCACTACTAGCTGTTTGATCAAGCGTTCTGTTTTGTCACCCTTACCGCGTGGGTAATACAGATGATACAACACATTGTCATCAAGGATATAATCCTGTGCTTCGAGAATCAAACGTCTAGCCACGTTGTCCTCAGACGGAAGTGAACCGTCGTGTATGTATGAAATATATTTGAGAACATCTGGGTCTGATCTCTGTAATGTTTTGATTTGGGAGGTATCTACCGTGAGTTTGGATTGTGCTTCTGATACATCGGTGGTTTCCTGATTGGAAATGTTGGAATCTGTGTCTAAAATGTCTATGTTGAAAATATCTGGAAGCTGTTCATCTACCGTGGAATCTGGATTACCAATTTCATACGATCTACGTGAGAGTGAATCGGCATTAGTGTTCTGTTTGCCAGGTCGGTAAGTAACTGTGTAATGGTATCCTGCTAGTTGTATGGACCATCGAGCGAGACGACCGTGTGTGTCCTTACACGTTTTTTAACCATTTCAATGCACTGTGATCTGTTATGACCTCGAAGTGATTGTGAGCGAGATAGACATGATAATGTTTGATTCCTTCTACTACTGCGAGACATTCGCGTTCCGAGATACTCCATTTCTTTTCGTTATCTCTTAAACCTCGCCCTCCATAGGCTACTGCATACTCATTATTATCCTCGTCACGCTGTCCAAGAATATAACTGATTGCATGACCACTGGCGTCTGTCGTTAGAAGAAAGGGTTTGGAAAAGTCGGGATATTTTAAGATTGGTTTTGAAACAAGTGATTGTTTTAGTGAACGAAAGGCTGCATCACATCTATCTGACCAAACAAATGGTGTATCTTTCCTGAGAAGTGCTGTTAGAGGTGCCGCAATGTGGGAAAATCTTTTTATAAACCGTCTGTAGAAATTTGCTAAGCCTAAAAATGCACGTACTTCATGCACTGACTTTGGTTGGGGAAAACTTTGAACAGTCTCGATCTTGTTTGGGTCGACAGTGATGCCATCCTTTGACAGAACATAACCCAAATAAGTAACTCGGGAAGCTGCAAAGTTACATTTGCTGGGCTTTGCTTTCAGACCGGCTTCTCTCAATCTTGTGAACACTAAGCTGAGATCTTTCAAGTGTTGTTCAAAGTTCTTAGAGTAGACTAGGAGGTCGTCAACATAAGCAATAGCACATTTCCAATGCAAACCTCTCAGTACTTCAGTCATAACAATCATGAATGTAGCAGGTGCATTACATAATCCGAAAGGCATACGCTTAAATTGATACTGACCGTTGTGGACTGCGAAACTAGTTTTGTGTTTTGAGTCAGGGTCAAGTTTTATCTGATGGAATCCATTAAACAAGTCCAGAACGCTAAACATAGTTGCGTGTTTTTCACCCAAAGTGTCCAAAACATCTTCTATCCGTGGCAAAGTTTGGAATGACGGCAGTGTTACGTCATTCAGCTTACGGAAGTCACAACATAGTCTGTATTGGCCTGAGGGCTTTTTAACCATAACTACAGGTGCCTGCCAAGGGGAAATAGACTTTTCAATGATATCATGATCTAAAAGCTGTTTAATTTGTTTATCAATTTCCTCTCTCATTTTGGGACTAGTTCTATAACATGGTTGACGAACAGGCTGGGCATCACCTGTATTGATATTGTGATAGTAAATATCTGTGCATCCCAACTCATTAAGACCTGTAGCGAAAATGTCTCGGTTCGATCCTAAAAAGGCTAAGATTTCAGTTTTCTGGGTTGAGGTTAAATCTGATTTAGAAAAATCAAAGCCAAGATTCATTGCTGTTTGTATCAATTGTTCGCGAGATGGTACAGAAGTATTTTGATTTGAGGAAGCCCTATTAGGTTTAACAGAAACATCGTTTACTGTCTCGCCCTTATCTGCATAACTAATGAGATTTATTTCATCTTGCTCCGAGAGGGGCATGAACTCTCCAAGTTGCTGCATGCTGTGCAAGGTGATGGGTGCAAGTGTAGGGTTCATGACCTTGTAACATGACCGTCTGCTGATAAGTTTTACTAAGCACCTAGCTCCTACTAATTTAGACGCATCCGCAAATGTAAACGTGGGTGTGCAGAGTCCCAATTTGTGCGCTTGTTTACGCGGTACCTTAACAGTGATTGGAATGACAGCTTCTGATCTGGGAGGAATAGTAACTGTGGTAGAAACATGAGTAGTAAAAGATTTTGGCCTGGGGTCCTATTAAAGGAGTTTCAGTTATGCCATTTTGAATTTTTAGAATATGAGTATGAAAGTCTATGGTAGCAGATTGATCTTGTAAGAAGTTTAAACCTAATATTGCTGGTTGATTTGACTTTGAGAGGATATGAAACTTTTGTACCAAAAGTAAATTTCCAACAGTAATGGGTACAAAAGCATGACCTAACACTTTAACAGCATGACCTCCGACACCATACACATTAGCTAGTTCTGATCTTTGAAGTGGGCATTGAGATGAAAGTTTCGCCTTCCGATAGAGTGTTTCGGTAAGTGTACTGATTGAAGCACCAGAATCAACCAAAGCTTGAACACTGATGTGTGAGATTTTGACGTTGATTCGATTTTGTGATCTTACATCTGACACTGATGTTTGAAAAACAGAATTTTGAAGTTTTGGTACATGTAACCTGTCACTAACAGAGCGGAAACTTGGTCTCCGTTGTGCAGGTGCGCGTCCCTATCTCCTATATTGAAAATTTTGCCTGTTGCCTTGAGCAGATCTGCAGACTGCTCTTAAATGCCCTATGCGCCCACAAGTATAGCACTGTCTGCCCAGTGCGGGACATTGAGACTTGGAATGATTGTACTTACCGCAGCGTGTACAAGCAGGATGTCGTCGGTGAAAGGGCACTGGCGGGAACGTCACCCTTGGGGCTGGAGATGGTGACCTGGACCGAGGGCTGGCCATAGTGTTCACTTGTGTGTTCACGAGAGTCGTGAGCCTTTCCATTTGCGCTTGAAGCGTCGCCAGTGACGCAGAAAGGCCGTTCGTTGTTTCTGTCGTGGGGAGGACACTCTCGGCCAATCGTGCAGCTTCAACTACGTCCTTGAGTGTCTTTGGAGACGTCATGCAGACGGCTGACTGTAGTGATGGTTTTAAACCCATCAAGACAACCTGGCGGACTTGGTCGAGGTCACGGTTGAGGCGTCTGGCCAAACTCGTGATTTCTGATACGAAATCATCTACGGATTGGGTTGGTCCCTGTTTTGAAAGGTGGAATTGCTGAAGCAATTTCATGTCAGTGGCGGCTGTGTCACTGTATCTATTCAGGAACTCTGTCTTTAGACGCTCCCAAGATTCCTGCGACGCTTGTGGCAGACCGTCATACCATGTGAGTGCCTTTTCCCTCAGGAGCAACGGAAATGCATTACATTTTTCTTGGTCGTTCCATCCCTTTAATTTGGAGAAACGCTCGAAACGCTGGAACCAAAATTTTCCAATTTGGTCAGTTCCTGACCAAGCAGGTGGTGTTAAACCGTTTGAAAACTTATGCACTTCTTCAGGTGGTGAATTGTTTTCGGGTGCCTGGGCCATGGTCGGTTGAGGGTTCTGCTTGGGTTCCAGTGTCCGTGGGCTTTGACTTCGTGTTACAGGACCGGCATTAGATGGTTGGGACACCGTGTCCTTGGAAGCCATGAGCCCCGCATTTCCACCACTTATCGTACCATTATAAATACGACAACACGGGGATGTAGCTTCTGTCGTTTATTCCACGGGCCAGAGCCCAACTGCCGAACTTCGTTCGGACCTCCCGGGATATCCCTCGCCGCTGACCTGCCCCGGTCATCAGCCGGTCATCCCGGGACTCCGGGGAGCTCAGCTAGCTCAGCCTCCCCGGCAGGTACACACATTAATATAATCTGTCTAATCTACACATGCACTAAGTTCTTAATTCTACGTTGCCTACTTTGTTACACTATGTTTCATTTACTACATTTATACTAAGCACACTAACATGTATATATAACCAATGATAATTCATACATCCATAATATAACCTATAACATAACATAACATATTATCTATAACATAACATAACATATCATCTATTAACATAACATAACATATCATCTAGTCAACACTGACCCTCTGTTTAATGAGTGAACGTGAGTAAGTGAGTGAGTTAAGTTTTACACTACACTCAGCAATAGTCCAGCTATATGGTGGCGGTCTGTAAATAATCGAGTCTGGACCTAACAATCCAGTGACCAACAGCATGAGCTTCGATCTGCGCAATGGGGAACCGATGACATGTGTCAACCAAGTCAGCGAGCCTGACCTCCCGATCCCCTTAGTCGCCTCTTACGACAAGCATGGGTTACTGAAGATCAACATTCTAACTCGGACTTTCACGGGTCTAATGAGTGAAAGAATCCTGAGTGTGGAGTGCTGGGAACCTTTGTGGAATGACAACAGACTGTGTGTTTGATGTGAGGAGTTTCATTATGTCTTAAGAAGCATTTCATTACAATAGATTATTGTGGATACCTAAACAACATTTAAAATCTCCACATAAACTTTGTTTTTGTACATTTAACTTAAAGATTCACAAGTTTGTTAAAAATGCCATTTTTTAAAAATATTCAATAAGTGGCAAACTCAAAAAGGCTGAGTCAGCAATTCTTATGTCACGTTGATTAATACAAAAAGTGTTGTACTTTTTACTTGTTCTTGTCCCATCAGCATGTGGTTGTTTTATAGAGAAACAACACTGAGTAAGAAGTATCAGTGTCAGAATACGATCGACCAGCAGAGTGGGCGTCAGGTAGGGAGGTCATGCTTTCCCTTTCCACAAACGGCTGGTGTTAACAATGATTTTCCGTGGTTTGGAGTCTCAGTGTAAATCCAAACAATATATGTGCCGTCAGATAACACATATTCTAGCGTCTGATTATTGTTTGCTGCTTTTCCCATTACGCCATTGTGTTTCAAGCATGGACACACCGTAGGAGCGGTGAACGGCAGGAAAAATTTCATAGCATGGAAGTAAACGATTTATCACGCGAGAGGTGACCAGGTTTTATTATTTAGGTGTAGGAAAATTGTCAATATCTATATTTGTATAGGCCATATTGTCCCCAAACTTTATGCTGTAAAATAGAAGACACATGTGCGTAATCCCACCAAATATATTTCCATTCCGTCATTATACAAGCCCATGAGTCTGCGTGAAACAATATCTAGCTTCGGCTACATTTCCGTAAAGATGCATAAACATATCAAAGTTTAAGGTATCATTGCTGTATAAACGGAAAACAAAATACACCAACATTTAGAGTAAAACGCGGCAATTTTAACTTGCCCCCTTGTTTCAGAAGTGTTGGAAGAAATATTCGCTTATACGTCACTAAGAAAACATGCAAAGTAAATGCACTTGCACGTGCAAACGGAAAACCATGTGGTATCGATCATTATAAAAAGTTAAACGTTGTGTTTAATTTTGTCATTCGTTTTTGCCTGGAAAAGAGGAAGTCATCATGCCACGATTGAGTGCCGCCAGTCAAAACATCGCCATTATAGGCCACCTCGAAGCTGGGGAGTCGCAGTCTGCAGCTCCCCGACATTTCAACGTTCATCAGAGCACCATATCTCGCCTTTGCGGCCGTTTCCTGCAGACCATTTCCGCCCAAGATCGCCCAAGAAGCGGTCGTCCAAGAGTTACCATCCAAGCTCAGGACCGCTACATCCGGGTTGCTCATTTGCGTCATCGTCTTGCCACAGCCGTGGCGACTGTACAACGCATCCATGGTTTGAGAAGAATTCCGACCAAGCTGTCAGGAATCGATTGCGTGAAGTGGGAAGAAGGCCAGTTGTCGCCCCTGTTTTGAGTAGGACTGCACGGTATTAACGGTATATCGCAATACGCCTTTAAAACGATAGGTATTGCAATGGGTTTTTGTTGTTGTTATCTTTATGGTTTAATGTTGAGTTGCTTTTATTCCAGTAAAGGGGGGCCGCCGGCCCATTATACAAGTACACAGCATGATGAAGTACAATTGTGACATGAGCGCTGTATATAAATACATGTACATTAAGAACATTAATGTAACTAAGAGATCATTTCACAGATATCCCTTTGAAAAGGGAATCACGTTTCTTAGCGGCAAGAAATATACATTTTGCCAGATTATTGCATATGTTATGATTAGTGGAGCAAAATAACAAGACCATTTTCTCGCGAGTACGAAACAAGTGAAAATATTGAGGTATGAGACTGGTTCGCAGATCAAGGTAAAATGGACACGCGAGGCAAAAGTGAAATTCATCCTCGACAACTGGTATAATACAAAAAGGGCAAACACGTTCATTTCGTGGAATTCTATAATATCTGCCCGTTTCTATTAGAAGACGGTGATTAGATCCAAGAAAATTTAAAATATTAATTCGAAATAATTTTACATCGATAAATCGAACCCAGTTATGATATTGAGAGTGATCTTTTACAGCAAAGAACAGTTCAAGTTTAGAGCAAGATTGAATATTTTCATGACAGATTCGATTCTCAATGTCTACACATATTTACCTAAACTCGTGTAAGATTAAATCAGCCAATCCAAAACTCTGTTGAATCCAAACCTCTGCGAATCCGTAAGAAAAATAACGATGATTTAACCTTGAGTGCCCAGCAAGCACTACCGTTCTCTGGCCTTTTATATTGAAAAGTATCAGCTTTAATATGGTTTAATTTCAAATCCATGTACAGACTTTCATTCACGCTGACGTTAAACATTGTATAACTGATTGAAAAACAGCATACTTTACATATAATACATTATATAAGAAAGAAAATGCAATCCTTCAAAATCAAATCGAAATTCGAAATTTCTGTTATCGCAAGCATTAAGTTTATTTTTATGGCTTTAGCATGTAGAAAATAGTCTCTGCATGTACAATCAGTGTCACTCACTGTCAAACGCTTAGGCTCCAATCCATCGCAATACGTATCGGAATACGGGTACCAGAAGCACAATATATTGCAATCCAATTTATTTGCCAATACACAGCCCTAGTTTTGAGAGACTTCCATCGGCGCAGTTGCTTGCGGTGGTGTCGTAGAGTCCTGAACTGGAACCTTAGAAACTGGAGTCGAGTCTGGTTCAGTGATGAATCGCGATTTCTTCTTCACCGGCGAGATGGAAGACAGCGTGTTTACCGTCGGAGAGTTTTGCCCCTATAATTGCATTCCACAGGTCGACAGATTCGGTGGAAGCAGTGTCATAGTGTCAAGTGCGATGGTTCAGGGGAATCATACAGCAAGTCGGTACATCAACGACGTCCTTGCACGTCACATGCTTCCGACAGAGGGAGTTGTTCCAGCATGACAAAGCTACTTCACCTACAGCACGCGTTATGGACCGCTACCTTGCCAATTCTAACGTCAATGTCTTGCCATGGCCTTTCAGATCACCAGATCTAAACCCGATAGAACAACTATGGGATGAACTCGATCGACGTGTACGTCAACGTCAAAATACGCACCAGACACTTCCACATTGCACGAAGAGTGGGGAAGAATTCCGCAAGAGTGACTTCGTCGACTTATCTAATCTGTGCCGAGACGGTGCCGAGCAGTAATTGCTACCAATGGAGGCCAAACAAAGTACTGACTTTGAAGCCATCTGGTGGACTCAAGTAAACAGAAACAATGAAGGCTGCTGCTGTGTTAGCGAACTCTTTGTCTAAATATAGACGTGTGAATGTTCACCTTTTTACCTTTGAAATTACATGAAATAATTGCTCTTAAACTAACACGATGAATTCTTCTAAAATGGTTTATGCGTTTCTTTTTGAAGAGTGTATCTTTTCTTTTCTTGGTGCACATAGTGATTCGTCATCCTTTGATACTAAACTGAGTTTTTCAGGTTCCTTAGAGACAACAGTTTCTTTATCAGTTTCATTTGGCACATATTGTAAATCTTTTTGTACTTATTTGAGTTTACCTGTAATGTCACCTAAACGTATTTTTAAATGCTAATTGTCTTCTCCGTGTGAATGTCATTACAGTGATATATCACCCCACTGAAGTCTTGAAAATGTTCAGAACAGTAGTAGCAGTGATATGGTGACATTTCCGTCGTTTAAAACAGCACATCTGAAGAATTGAATACTTGATAGTTAGTGGTAATGCTGTATAGCAAATTGGATGACGAGTTTGCTTTCGACCGTAAATCGTTCACCAAATGAAATCTTTTCACCATGACCAATTGCCTGGGTTCTTAAATCGTTCACTAACAATTTGATGGTGTCCGTCTTTCGAACATGAGAGCTCGAAAACGGTACAATACTAAGCATTCAAATTTAACACAAAAGATAGTTCGATAATTAACCTTAATGTTGGTATATTTATTTTCGTATATACAGCAATGATACCTTAAAACTTTGAAATGTTTATGCATCTGTACGGGAACGCAGCCGAAGCTAGACATTGTTCTGCAGCCTCATGGGATTGTATGATGACGGAATGGAAAGATATTTGGTATGATTACGAACATGTGTCTTCTATTTTACAGCATGAAGGTTGGGGACAATATGGCCTATACAAATATAGATATTGACATTTTCCTACACCTAAAAAATGAAACCCGGTCACCCTCGCGTGATAAATCGTTTACTTCTCTTGCTATGAAATATTTCCCTGCCGTTCACCGCTCGTACGGTGTGATGAAGGTAGATACAAGGTCACGTTCTAGCTTTTCCAACACCTGCAGTGAGCTGGGCTTATTTATCAGGTTTTATTGGGAGGCTAGGTACACCTGGTTTATACGGATCAATTTATTCCTGTGAACCCAGAAACGTCATTCCTTAACCAGTGTTAGTGTAGGTCCGTTCTGGAGATTTTGGTAGCGGTGGGAAGAAAGAAATGAATGAATGAATTATATACACTGGAGTCGCGAAACTTCTACATAATTTTCTCCAGGGCACTATAAAATAACAAGAGATGGTGGGTGATGGAGAAATTGTTATTATTTCGCTGCTGAGATCTGTGTGGATGTAATCGATACACTGACAGTGCCATAATCAGTTCCATTAGGCTACACCGCCATTCCAATGCACGGGTATGCAGAATGTCAAGTTGCCAAGAATAAAAATGCGAAATTCTCTCAGTTCAATATCGTGTATGGCCCCCCGTGCATCACCACTGCCAAACACCGTCTCCTCATCGACTGCCTGATGCTTGTCAACACGTGGTTAGATTCTGCGCCATTGCTCTTTGCAAGGCAGCGCCAAGTTCCTGCAAAATTATAGAGGTTGGTTCCGTAAGACCACGAAGCCTTCTCCTAAAGTGCATCCTGTAAACGTGTTCTATTGATTAAGGTCAGGGGACCCCGATGGCCAGTCCATGACGTTGATTCCAGCGTTTTGAAGGAAATTTCGTGTAATAGCCGGCGCGGTATGCGGCCGGGAGCATTACTCATGCTTTGAACTGTACAACTGGGCCAGCGCGAGGAGCTGCCATTTTTTTGAAGAGTGTATCTTTTCTTTTTCTTGGTGCACATAGTGATTCGTCATCCTTTGATACTAAACTGAGTTTTTCAGGTTCCTTAGAGACAACAGTTTCTTTATCAGTTTCATTTGGCACATGTGTGAAACCTTTTTGTACTTAGTTGAGTTTACCTGTAATGTCACCTAAACGTATTTTTAAAATGCTAATTGTCTTCTCCGTGTGAATGTCATTACAGTGATATATCACCCCACTGAAGTCTTGAAAATGTTCAGAACAGTAGTAGCAGTGATATGGTGACATTTCCGTCGTTTAAACAGCACATCTGAAGAATTGAATACTTGATAGTTAGTGGTAATGCTGTATAGCAAATTGGATGACGAGTTTAAGCTGACCGTAAATCGTTCACCAAATGAAATCTTTCACCGTGACCAATTGCCTGGGTTCTTAAATCGTTCACTAACAATTTGATGGTGTCTGTCTTTCGAACATGAGAGCTCGAAAACGGTACAATACTAAGCATTCAAATTTAACACAAAGATAGTTCGATAATTAATCTTAATGTTGGTATATTTATTTTTCGTATATACAGCAATGATACCTTAAAACTTTGAAATGTTTATGCATCTGTACGGGAACGCAGCCGAAGCTAGACATTGTTCTGCAGCCTCATGGGATTGTATGATGACGGAATGGAAAGATATTTGGTATGATTACGAACATGTGTCTTCTATTTTACAGCATGAAGGTTGGGGACAATATGGCCTATACAAATATAGATATTGACATTTTCCTACACCTAAAAAAATGAAACCTGGTCACCTCTCGCGTGATAAATCGTTTACTTCCTTGCTATGAAATATTTCCTGCCGTTCACCGCTCGTACGGTGTGATGAAGGTAGATACAAGGTCACGTTCTAGCTTTCCAACACCTGCAGTGAGCTGGGGTTATCAGGTTTATTGGGAGGCTAGGTACACCTGGTTTATACGGATCAATTTGCCCTGTGAACCCCAGAAACGTCATTCCTTAACCAGTGTTAGTGTAGGTCCGTTCTGAGATTTTGCATACAGGAAGAAAATGAATGAATGAATTATATACACTGAGTCAAAAAAAGAAACTTCACATTCTTTCTCCAGGGCACTATAAAATAACAAGAGATGGTAAGATGGTTAAATTGTTATTATTTCATTGCTGAGATCTGTGTGATGTACTCGATACACTGACAGTGCCATAATCAGTTCCATTAGGCTACACCGCCATTCCAATACATGGGTATACAGAATGTCAAGTCACAAGAATAAAAATGCGAAATTTCTCAGTTCAATATCGTGTATGGCCGCCCCGCGCATTCACCACTGCCAAACACCGTCTCCTCATCGACTGCCTGATGCTTGTCAACACGTGGTTGGGGATTCTGCGCCATTGCTCTTGCAAGGCAGCGCCAAGTTCCTGCAAATTATGAGGTTGGTTCCTAAGACCACGAAGCCTTCTCCCAAGTGCATCCCAAACGTGCTCTATTGGATTAAGGTCAGGGGACCTCGATGGCCAGTCCATGACGTTGATTCCAGCGTTTTGAAGGAAATTACGTGTCAACATCGCGGTATGCGGCCGAGCATTATCATGCTTGAACTGTACACCTGGGCCATGAGCCGCCATGAAAGGAACGAGTTCAGGGGTGAGGACCTGGTCGCGGTAAGCAGCAGCTGTGAGGTTTCCACGGATGACCAGAAGTCGGGAACGGTTGTTCCCACAGAAAGCACCCCACACCATGCAACTTCCGCCCCCGAATCTGTCGACTTCCTGTACACAACATTGGGAATACCGTTCACGACGTCGTCTCCAGACTCTATGCCTGCCCTCCGCGAATCTGAGGGTAAACCTGGATTCATCGCTAAAGACGACTCGATTCCAGTCTCTCTGGGTCCATCGGAGGTGACGTTGGGCCCACAGCAGACGTTGACGTTGCTGAAACGGCGTCAATATTGGCCCACGATATGAACGTCGAGAATATAGATTGGCAGCCCGCAACCGATTTCGAATGGTCTGTGAGGACAGTCGACCTCTAAACATCTCAGCCCTGGTTCTTGTAGCCGGCAGAAATATGTCACGTAGGTGACGTAGGACGATTTGACGGTCTTCTGCTCGCGACGTCACACGTTGACGTCCCGACCTTGGGCGATCAGAAGTGGTGCCAGTTTGTTGTAGACGACCTCGCAAGTCATACACAGTACGACGCCTGCATCCCATTGCTCTTGCGACGTCAATAACTGATCTTCCCGCTTGCAACATGCCAACGGCACGTTCACGTTGCACATTTGACAATCGTGGCATTTCAAGTACCGTTAGAACTGTGGTTTAAAAGTGTTTTTTCAATTCTTGAGGCCAATGCAAACACGTGCATATCAAGAAAACTTCGATGCGAAGATCACGTGATCGACTGCACGTGCAAAACCTGATTTGGCACTAAGGTCATTTGCACGACGAATGGATGGGTTTGACTGGGTTTTGCTAAAGTTTTTCTAGAGTCGAAAGATATGGATCCCATTTCGGATACATAGATGTATCATCAGAGAAAAATTATTCATTATTTTTCAAATGACATTTTGTGAAGTTTCTTTTTTGACTCAGTATATAAGTGAATTAATTACAACTTTAAAAATTCCAATTCTGGATAATGTCATATTGAATATCCGAGAAGATGAAATGCTGTCTCTCTTTTCTGGAGGCGAAATACAGGTTACTGAACACATACTCATGGACATGTATGATTGTCCTATTTTGTAAATATCTGTATCCATGGTATCCTCACTCTAGTGTGTATTTTAGATCCTTCCTTGCCTTTGCTCTGTCCATGTGTGTACCCGCCTTGTGAATATGTTGTTGTGAATATATGATGTATGCACGTATGTAATCTTCGGTTGAAATAAGTTGTGAGAATGTGTTATAGTCAATATATGACCGAATGCTGTTTGTCTGAGTAGGGTTAGTGTATATTATATTTTTAGATTTATATATTTCTTCTTTTTTTATTCAGATAAATACTAGACATTTATAGACATGGCAGATTTGTAGACATTATATATATACATAGCAGATGTGTTACTGTGTGCAAAATTTGAAACTGGTGATTCCAGTGGCATAAAGGATAGATAGGAAATGGACTTTGGGGAGCGATAAATGACATAAACGGTTTTTGAGTTAAGCTCCGGAAACGAAACCCACCCCTCCTTTATGAGACTACGTCCAACACGTGAGTTTTGTTTTACGCCGCTTTTAGCAATATTCCATGCAGCAATATCACGGCGGGGGACACCAGAAACTGGCTTCACACATTGACCCATACAGGGAATCGAACCCGGGTCTTCAGCGTGACGAGCGAACGCTTTAACCACTAGCCCGCAGAAGGTAAAGAAGGATAGATACAACGGTTTGTTTTGCTTTATATTTGACACCGCTCCAAGCAGCTTTGCAGTCTGTAATTTAGTGTAAATAATCGACCAGATAATCCAATGATTAACATCATGAGCATCGATCTTCCCCACGTGCCTACTGGACTGTGAGAGGCAGGAAAGAGGACAGAGCTAAATCATAGAACCTCGTGTCTTTGCAAAGATTAAAGATTTATAAAAATATATATATAAATTTTAGATAACCCCCCGACTCGAAATGCTTCACAGAACAATACATTATGACAAGGCCGGACACTTTGATGTACCCAACCCGACTGCTTTGCCGATCCCTATGCTACCACCGCATGCTATCGATTAAAACTTAATGTGAACATAACCATAGATGATTGGCCTATCGAGCACCACTCATGACACCTACCAATTCTTTATTGTTATTTCTGCAAGTCGATTGAAACCCCATTTTGACCCTCAACTAAACGATCTTGACACAAATGGATGACGATATATTCGCGCAAAAAGGGGGGCCTGTGGGCTAAATGTGGTGGAAGAATTACCATTGTTTACGTTTTGTACACATATTAGGCCTACTCAAAAAAATGCTAACGAACTCATATTTTCGGTACATCTGCGTTTACAAATGACATAGTAACATGAAATAACCTGGTCATCCGCAATTTCTTTTGAGCAATGCTGTTTTAGCGATTGTGAAGATTGACAGGTGTGGAAATCGTTGCGTGCTATTGGTTGGTGACTCGGCACTATATAAACCATGATTGATTTCTTTATTGAGTGAGTGAGTTTAGTTTTACGCTGTTTTAGCAATATTCCAACAATATCACGGCTGGGGACACCACACCAGGAATGGGCTTCACACATTGTACTCATGGGGTGACAAGCGAACGCTCTAACCACTAGGCTACCCCACCGATTCTTTTGTGAGGTGGTCAACATGAACAACCTTTATAATATTTAATGACATGTCAGGACTGGAAAATTATATTTTTGTACAGTTGCCTTTGTATACCAGAATTTAAGTGACACCTGTTTATATGAAACAAAATAAGTTTTATTTATTACAGTGTGTCAACGAAATATTAACGCTTTGTCCGCATTAATTAGGAGAACTTAAATACAGGTGTCAATTCTTCTCTCTGAACATAGCAAAGGCAGTTCTTGCAAAATCCATTTTGCCATTTGAAAGCGAACAATGCTTCAAAGCCTTGCTTCTGTTAAACTTTGCTCAAATCTCTGGAGAAGGCACGGATTTCCTTCCTGTGTTCATCTTCCTGCACGAGCTCGACCGGAGCGTGCTGCTCGTGCTACCACGTATTATATCCAGGTTGTGTTCGGGCGACCGTTTTTGTTCTTCATAATCTTAGTGAGTGAGTTGGATCTTACGCCGCTTTTAGCAATAATCCAGAAATATCACGGCGGAGACACCATAAATGGGCTTCAAACATTGTACCCTTGAGGGGAATCGAACATGGGCCTTCGGCGTGACGACCGTACGCTTTAACCACTAGGCCAGCCAACCGCCCCTCTTAGTGAGTGAGGGGCGGTGGGGTAGTCTAGTGGTTAAAGCGTTGGCTCGTCACGCCGAAGACCCGGGTTCGAATCCCCACATGGGCACAATGTGTGAAGCCCATTTCTGGTGTTCCCCGCCGTGATATTGCTGGAATATTGCTGAAAGCGGCGTAAAACCAAACTCAGTCAGTCAGTCAGTCTTAGTGAGTGAGCTGGGACTTACGCCGCATTTAGCAATATTCCAGCAATATCACGCCGGGTTCATAATCTTAAGGTGAACACGTACTGGTTTATAAAGTGGCTCATTACCTTCACAGATTACGGCTGCGAATAAATGACCTAGTCTGACCATGGTCCAGCTATAGATGGCCTGCGGTTGATAGCATGAACAACATGTACCACCGGAAGGTCACGGTGACACAACTTGACCCAGGTCACTCAGTAAAACCACCCTATCCTTATTTTAGGCAATCCATATACCAGAAAGGGGTCACATGCCAGGTTGGGTCAGGATACAGGCAGGCAAAAATCATATATCGACATATAGTCTTTGTTACCGTCAGCCCAGATAACATAACTCAAGGCCGATCAGACACGGCTTCTGGTCACTCATATTTTTTAAACTCCAATCGTGTTTTTATGTAACTGTTATATTCACAAACATGAATACATGGTGATTGCAATAATGTTCTTTAAACAATATCTTGTTTTGGTAATTCCTCCATTTTTTTCATTTTGGCATATTTAAGAGGCTCTGTAACATGTGTAATACGATGTTCGCCTGTCAGTGAACATTGACGTTTTCGGGATTGTTTCTGAAATAAAAATGTCTTGCTCAAACGCACCCCAAGCACAGGCGGAACTGGTACCCGGCTGACACTCGCATATATCGTGCCACTGTCAGTGGTCGGCAAGCTGAGGAACAGCAACCAGAGGAGTATTCAAGTCTCAGAGAACACAAGGGTTCAACAGGTCCACACAGGTGGAATTCAAGGTTAGATAATTATGCTTTTATCATCTGTTGTCGTACATGTTGACTATAGTATTAAGTCTCCTTCAGTTGATAAGCACGAAAATGTCTTGAGTGTACTGGGATCTGAAATATTGCATGCGAGAAGGCATTATGTTTTCATTAATGTCGGAGTGAAGAAATGGGATCGAGTGCAGTTTACCAGGCGCTCGCTGTGCACCAATTCTGTGAGAATGCTCAATCATCTCTTTCTGATGGCGTTTTCATTTGTATTCGTTTAGCAGACGAATAAACACCAATAAAAGTCGTCAAATATATACTACCAAGTAAACATGTTCAAATTAGTAATGAACTGGAAATAACTATTGTTTGTAACAATCAAAACCCATGTCACAAGTTATTCATTTTTGGTGTCACCAAATCTGTAGCTATATCACCTCTGGGATGTTGATTCTTGTGGCTTTCTTTTGCGTAAAGACCTGTTTACAGTATAGATTTTCAAGAGCTTTGACTTGATCAAGTTAGTTATTGTAATAAGCACCTCGGTTGAGGTAGGTCGCCCAGTGACGGTAAGGTTTGTCCTTGACAAGGTTCAATGTTCTAAAATGGTCTGTTTATAGACTTTGCATTGTAATTTTTGTAGATCTTAACTGAATATTCAGTCCGGAACATTTCATAAACCTTATTTTATGGTTCATTGATGGTTGGTAGCATTGCTAAGGGTTCGTGCAGAATAACACAATTCAAATCTACTAAATAAATACAATTTATTAATCAACAAAAATAAATTGAGCAAAACTAAACGAAATAAATCTTTACATTTCTCGCTCACACCTGAAAATTCTAAAAGTTTTTAATTTTAGAAAACAAAGGAATAAAGCCCCAAATCTAAGCTCCAAATCAGTGTTTGTGCAAACAAAACAATAGCAATCGTCCCTGTTATTGTCAGTGCTCAATTCCTCATGTATCGCATGTATTATAACTTGATGGTTTGTTTTGTGTTGGTAGGTATGTACTTGTGCAATAAAATCCAATGAAAATATTATATGCATTTTATTTATCATTTGTAATATCTGTGTGATCATGCCAAACGTCAAGTCAATTGTAATCTGTTGGACCATTATCAGTATTTTTTTATAATTTTTTTTACGTTTCTGAACGCGCACAACCTGAAAAATACTTTCGTGAAAGGTATCTTGTGTGACCTGAGTGCAGAATGGTCCTCAAAATGTTATCTTCTGTCATACAGAATTCGTTGTATTAGTCAGCAAAACAAATGAGCACCTGCTTCAAATACATGTCAGTGTAATATATTAAATATTGTCATTGAAGTTCATAACTGTTTCCACCCATGAAGGTCTGAGTTAGAATATTGTTCTTCAGTAACCCATGCTTGTCGTAAGAGGCAACTAACGGGATCGGGTGGTCAGGCCCTCTGACTTGGTTGACACATGTCATCGGTTCCCAATTGCACATATCGATGCTCATGCTGTTGATCACTGGATTGTCTGGTCCTGACTCGATTATTTACAGACCGCCGCCATATAGCTGGAATATTGCTGAGTGTGACGTAAAACTTAACCAAACCTGAAGAGGTTTTCAATTCTTCGAAGAGTCGTCCTTGGGGTACATATTATGCATTTTCCACGCTGAAAATGTCCTGTGACAGTTGTATCAATGTTTTTGAATAAAAAGATTGTACAATAAATAAACTTTTTTATTTATTATACGGCCCCCACCTCGTGGAGTTACCTCCCGTTGCGCATGCGCACCAACTGGGTAATCACCTAGGCCCGTATCATCATTCCTTCTGCTGAATAAATCAGTGAACAGAATTGCGGGGAGGCGGGAGGCCCTACCCCAAGGACGACTCTCTTCGAAGAATTTAAAACCTCTTCAGGTTTGGTTAATTCTTCTTCATAGAGATCGTCCTTGGGGTACATATTATGCATAAACACAGACTCCCAAAGACCGGAGGCCAGGGAGGTGGGAATTCTGTCCAAGCACACACAAATAGCTATCGTTAATGGGAAAAAATTGAACAGACGCCATAACACTCACCTGTCACATGTCCCAGTTTCGCTTCCGCGAGAGGCATTATGGGAGGGGAACTGACAGGGAGGATTTGTGCTCAAAGACAACCTCCATATGTTAGCATAGGCAATCGCACATGGTACGAATGTCAACAAAGCCCCACCCACCACGTGTCGATTAGTGAGCACCGTAGGGGGGAATGTCAAAACCGCTCACAATCGACTAATTACTCCTGAGAGAATCGAAAGGGGGTAGTTAGCTCCTAGGAGCGGATATGGCAATAACACACATTATTGTACAGCAGCGTCAATAAACAAACCAATAAACCAAGACTCACTCGGTCAGGGTGGCAGGACACTGTCCACTGGAGAGAACAGAACGGCCAAAGCTCGCACGATTACGGGAATGTGTATCGAGCTGATAGTGCCGCTATAAACGTGCTTGGCCGGCTCCAAATAGCGGCAGAGCAGATCTCTTCAATGGGGAGTGCCGATGCAAAAGCTTTTGATGCGGCTACTGCCCTGACCGAGTGAGCCTTCAACCCCTCAGGGGGAGGCTTGCCCTTAGCCTGATAAGCGGCACAAATACAAGAAACAAACCAGCGAGGGAAAGTCTGCTTGCTCGCTGGCACACCAGCCTTCCCGCCACCGTAACAGAACAGCTGGGTACCCGTACGGATTCCCTGCGTTCGTTTGATATAGACCTTGAGTGTCTTACGGACATCCAACGGGTGAGTGCTCGTAGGAGAGGTCCCCGATGTGGAAGGCTGGGTAAGAGTGGGAAGTTCGATAGGAGCAGTCACATGGAAAGCGTGATCGACCTTCGGGCGGCAAGTATCCGGGAGGCGAATACTGACACGATCAGTGTGAAACAGTCAGCGCCGGGTCGGACGACATAGCATGTAAATCGCCGACCCTACGTCCAGATGTTACCTCCACCAGAAAAACAGCATTCCAAGTTAACAACTGAATGGACATAGCCGATAGGTGTGAGAAAGTGGGACCGGACAGCCAATCGAGCACAATTGACAAATCCCAAGGTGGACTGGTACGACTGAGAGCAGGTCGAACCCGTTCCACGCCAGCGAGAAAGCGCTGTATGAGAGGGTGCTGCCCCAGAAGAGCACCATCGACAGGGGTGTGAAAAGTGGAAATAGCGGTGGAGTAGCCACGAATGGTAGAAGCCGCCAGGCCTTCTTCCAAACGAGCTTGCAAAAACTCCAATACTCTGACTAAATCCGCAGAAAAGGGATCTGCAATCCCCCTATCTGAACACCAGCGCGCATAGCGGGACCACCTATCCTCATACTGAACGTTTGTCGAATCCATACCGAAGCCAGAATTGTCTGCAACTGCTGCAGGAATTCCAGCGTGCCTCGAGGCTAGACCTGACAGAGGCCAAGCCACCCACTGAATCCTTGGATTGGGGGTGGCGCTCCGTTCTGAGTGAGAATGTCCGGTCGTAAAAGGTAATAGAACAGGAGGCTGAGCCAGAAACCTGAGAATTACCGGAAACCAGCTCTGTGACGGCCAAAGCGGTGCCAGTAGCACAAGCAGCCGAGCTGGCTGGGTGGACAGCTGTGAAAGGACACGGGGAATGAGTGGTAACGGCGGGAACGCCCAGAGCACTTTGCCCGTCCAATCCAGCAGGAAGGCGTCGGCAGCCAACGCCCTCGGGTCCGGTATTCGAGAGCAGAACACGGGTGTCTGATTCGTCCCGCCGGACGCAAACAGATCCACCTGGAACGACCCGTACAACTGGGAGATAACTCCGAATATCTGCCAGTCTAGCATCCACTCGTGCGGGGCCAGGATCCGGCGAGAGAGAGCGTCTGCTCGCACGTTCTCCAGCCCCGGGAGATAAACAGGAGTACCTGACAATCGCACTGGTCGCACCAGAGGAGAAAGTCCCATGTCTCCCGGAGGAGCGTTGGGACACCGTGCCGCCTTGTTTCAGGATGTACGACAGGGCCGTCTGGTTGTCCAACTGAAGACGAACCACCTGGCCCTGGACATGCTCTCGGAAGCGCTCAAACCAACTGCATAGCTCTCAGTTCCAACACGTTGATGTGAAGGTGGGCTTCGGCTTCGGACCAGAGTCCGGACACCGACAGACTGCCCAGAACATCCCCCCTGGTGAGATTCCCGACATTGGTCCACCACTGAAGGTGAGGTGTCAACCACTCGGGGACTGTGAGACTGCGCTCCAGATCCTCCGTGTGAGTCCACAGCCGAGCCAAAGGTTGCTGTATAGGACGCATCCTCAACCGCACCCGCCACACTACAGAGATCGTCGCCGCCATATGGCCCAGTAGACGGAGCCAAGTCCGTGCTGGTGCCTGGGGCTGGGAGAGGAACGAAGATACCATCTCCCGAACTCTGGTGATCCAGTCGGGCGACAAGGAAACGAGATCCTTGTTCGTTTGGAATCGCGCTCCAAGAAAAACCAAGTCCTGGGTGGGTACCAGGTCGGATTTCTTGAGGTTGATTATCCACCCCAGTCGAAGTTAGAATGTCTATCACTGTGTGAGTAGCATCTAGACTGCTGGCTGGCTGTGTTAGTGCTCCGAGCAACCAGTCGTCGAGGTAAGGGTAACAATGCCTTCCTTGCGAGCGTGGGTAGCGGGACTAACATGAGCTTGGTGAACACCCTTGGGGCAGTCGAGTGGATAGGCGAAGGGGAGCACCGTGGTGGTACACACATCCCGTCGTAAGAGAACCGAAGGTACTGCTTGAACGAGGGATGTATGGGCACATGCAGATACGCATCCTTTAGGTCGATTGACGTGAGCCAATCGCCGGGCTGAACAGATGAGATCACCGAGCGCAGTGTCTCCATCTTGAAGGATGGTACTTCGAGCATGCGATTCAACCCCTTGAGGTTGAGAATCGGACGGAACCGCCCGTCTTTCTTCGGGACGAGGAAGTACGTGGAGTAAAATCCCGCCTGTTCCTCTCCCGGTGGAATGCGCTCGATTGCGGACTTGTCCAGCAAAGCCTGAACTTCGTCGCGCAATATGTCCGCATGCCTGACATGACGGCACCGGAGTGCGGCGTATGCCGGTGAAGTCGGGCGGACCTCGCTTCCACAGTGGTAAATGTCCGATGCTGACCGTGGCCAGCACCCAAGCATTGTTGGTAGCCTTCTCCCATTCCGGCAGGAATAGAGAGGCGGCCTCCCACTGGGATATGGGGTAGGAGCGCGTGCGTTGTCCCGAGCAGCGGAGCTGACTGGGTGTGACACACGGCTTGAGCGGCAGCTGGGTTAACGGGAGGTCGGGGCAGACCTCCCACGCCCGCCAAAAGGCTGGGAGCTAGTCGAAGACTGCTCCTTGCCCCTACCCTTGGCGGACCTGCTCCTCCGCCTACCCCTACCAAGCGGCCGAGGCCAGCCGGCAGACTCGGGTGTAGGCTGCACCCCGGCGGAGGAAGGTGGAACGGAGCGCTGGGCGAGACACCCGCGGGTGCTCCAACAAGGCCTTAGAGTCCTTGAAGGAGGTAGCTGCAGCGGCAGCCTCCCGTATGACCTGCTGGGCCCCTGGAAAGAGGGTCGCTCCCAGACGAAAAGGGAGGGCCAGCAAGGTCTGCTGCGTCGCTGCCGAGTACCGAGACGTCGACAGCCACAGCCTGCGCATCCCCATGACTGCGCACATCACCGTCGACGCAGCAGACCGCAAAGAGTCGCGCGCGAGGTGTGCCTGAACTTCCGAGAGCTGACGGAGCAGCACGACAAGCGGCGAAACGTCGCCAGCATGCCCCTCCGCCTCCAGGGCCGACCACTGAATCGAGGAGAGGTAGGCCTCATGGACCAGCACCCTGACCTGCTGCATCGCGTTCCGGTAGACCTCCTCGTAGGTCCGGTACGCGTGCTGCAGGGGGGCGCCCGCGAGGGCAAACTGAGTGAGGCGCCCTTGCCGAGCAGCCGGAGCTGCTCCGGAGGAAGCCGAGCCTCCCCCCAGGGCGACGGAAGTGAACACGCACTCGTCAACGATGGGAACAACGAACAGGGAGTCCTCCCCAAGTTGGTACCTCCGTACTAAATCCGGCAAGTCGAACCGAACACGGGTACCAGACAAGAGGGGCTCGACCACGTCCTGAACCAACGGAAGGCAGAATGCGGGCTGCGTCTGCGAGGGCTGCCGAGGGGCAAGCGCCCGCCTGGCAAGCGGAACTCAGCCAGTCCGAAGCTGCCAACAGGCACCAGCGGCTTGGGGTAGGCCCTCGGCAATTCTTTGCGGACCTCCCGCAGAGCCGAAGCAAAACGGAAACCTCCGTCATGCTCCTCTACTTCCCCAAGCTCCATCGACTCGGCGCCCGAGTCAGAGGCTGGGTCTCCTCCGAAAGAGGACCCTAACCCCGACCCGGTGGGCAGCCTAGCGCTAGGAAGCACAGAGAGGGAAGAGCAGACAGAGCGCTCCACGTCGGCGCCTGGAAGCGTGCACGGACCCGGTCGAGACGCTGGAGGCAGACCAGGCAGAACTGGTGCCTCCCGCTCTCATGGGCGGGAGTGCGCGAGGGACGGAACACCAGGAATACTCAACGGTCCCTGCGCCAACTCCGAGAGTGGGACTGGAAGCACCTCCCCCTCCGGGGCACCCGAGGCGTCCGGACCCGAAGCCAGAGGCAACGGGTCTACAGACGCCTCAAGGCTGAGGGATCGAGCCGAGCCCTGCGATCCCATCCCCTGACTCTCCGCCCCCCGTCCGGAGTGAGCGAGGAACTCCTGGCGGAGACCTCCAACAGACTCACGAACGAGGGACTTCACAGAGTCCATATGCTGCTGAAACAATTTGTCCATTAGTGACATGTCAAATCCACCAGTACTAGCGGGAGAGGGGGTTTGGCTTCGGGATTTTTTTCCCTTACGTGACGGTCTCTTAGTCTTAGACGGGGGGACCTGCGTCAGTTCCCCACCCGCCTCACGCATCTTTGTAAAATAGCGTGTCCGCCGCCCTCCGCTGTCACAATTATGAAACAACCAACTGTAAAGCTTTACTGTTCCTTGCATAGGCAAATAAAGACCATACATACAGGTGGTGTCTCAGACATACGTCATGGCCAGTCTTTTCTAGACAGGCGACGCACTGGTCATGCCTGTCGGCCCGTGGAATGCTGTCCACAGACCGAACAGGATGAAAAGTCCTGAAAGCAAACACGCAAGCATGTAGCTAACGGCGGACCAGCAACATATATACACGTAGAAAACATTGAAAAATACGTGAAGGCTACCACGGAAAGTAATAGTTGGTTCAATACGCAATATTACGACCACATGGCACGCTAAACTTCCTGCCATTGCAGAGCAACACGTGCGTAAACCACGGGAAAGTGCTAGCGTAAAATAATTAATACAAAGTCACAATTATGAAACAACCAACCGCAAAGCTTTACTGTTTCGTTAAAGGACAAAATAAAGACCATACATACAGGTGGCGTCTCAGACATTATCTTTCTCTTTATCTCACAAGAGGTCAGCTCTGCTCGACACATGCGACTTGTTTAGTCAGTGACAGCAGAAGGAATGATGATACGGGCCTAGGTGCTTACCCAGTTGGTGCGCATGCGCAACGGGAGGTAACTCCACGAGGTGGGGGACTTATAATAAATAAAAGAGTTTATTTATTCAATCTTTTTATTCAAAAACATTGATACAACTGTCACAGGACATTTTCAGCGTGGAAAATGCATAATATGTACCCCAAGGACGACTCTCTTCGAAGAATTTAAAACCTCTTCAGGTTTGGTTAAATTTACACTTGACAGAGGGGTACACAACATATACTGATAGTGTTTCCCCCAGGATTATGAAAGGGCAGGGTAGACTCAGAGAAAAAAAGGGAACTTTAAAATTCAAAAGGGCATTCAGCAAACAAAGCACAACAATTAAGGGTTCAGTAATTTACTGTGGCTGACATCATTTGGGTCTGTTTGGCATGCTTTGATGTAAGTTCATAAAATTATTCGTTCATATTCTCCTCTTTCGTGCCAAGAACTTGGTCACACGGGGGCGACCTTGTTTCCACTTGGAATCGAAGACAAGCTTGTGACCTGCATCTTTCTTCTTCTGAGTTGTTTGAGGAGCTGGGCCACTGGATGACAACCACTTGTCAATGTCATAGCAAACAAGTTCTGAATCTTCTACATCGGGTCTGAAATATACATACAAGTCAGTTTTATTTCCAGAAAAAATTTATTGTATTTTGTAAATTGGTAATAAGAAAACATCCTTTGAATATTAAGAAAATAAGAATAGTATAAATACCTTGTACTAATGGAAGTACTTTTTCACACACAGAAAAAACATTTCAGTTGAGGGTAAATTAGGGTAAAATATCAGATAAATATAAACAAGTTTGGAACAATTATTTATAATTTTGAAAAACTTTAAGACTAGACATGGAGACAGGTAAAAATTGTCTTTGTTCATTGCAGACACCTTATCCACCACAAAATCTACTAACTTCAAATTAAGTATATATAGAAAAATTAATTTAGTATTTCTACCGATATTTTAGAATATGAAAAACTACATCCATGTACCTACAGTGGATGGCAATCATCACGTCTGAAGCACCTTGGCTGACCATACCGATAACCTGATTCCTTTCGTCTTGTGTCAAGTGTGGCATTTTCTCAAAGTGATTTAGTTCCACAATTCCTTGTGCTTTTACAGGGCCTGGGTGCAGGTAATGCATGTGCACAACGTGTTTCATGAATGTGGTTGTGTTTACGAGAAATGTCAAAGGTTCAGTTTTAAGTATCAAAGTTCATGTGAGGAATGCTCCGGAACTCGAAATGGGCCAGAATAACAGCCTTTTATCCCTACATCCTCTGTATCGCAGGAAAAAATCTTCAATAGAACTTTGTAAGTTTCAGGACAAATACCAATTGCGTTTTTAATGGCTTTCAGTATACATGGTCTTGACTAGTTGTCAGACTTAGTTTTGTGGAAGCCGAGTGGCTCAGCGGGTTAGGTGGCTGACTTAGTTTGCTGGCGATTAAGTGCCTGACTGAGGGTGTGGGTTGGAATCCCAATGGGTTTCATATAGGTGCCTGACACATTGGCTGTCGTTGTTTAAACGTCACGTTAACGTTGAATATACACAACCCATGCCCATATTGCACATAGACGTGAAGCTAACTAGTGGTATCAAAAGTGATCTGCCTTAACAGCTTAGTTGCCGGAGAGCTTGGAAGGCAGAGTTAGCCCGATTTAGCAGGTTTTCATGCTGCAGGTACTTGTCATGTTTCATACATCGACCACAGGGTTTTGTTACTATGGACTGAAAGCCCTGTCTTGGCTTTCACGTCATGTGCAACACGTGCGGATGTCATCACGTTTTCCCATCCTTGAAGCCACCCAAAGCTAAGTCTCATGCGTGTGAAGGGAGCCAAAACAGCTGATTCGATGACACACAGCTTTAGTGCATCCCGTTTACACTAATTTTCTCGCACATGAAGAAAGCGACATATCCACGCATATCATAAATCAAAATGTTGCCACGTGCATGGAGTACCTGACATTGTCACGGGGTCAACATGGGGCACATTATCGGATGTCAACGTCCATTTTGCCATCTGTTATGGAGATGTCTTACTCACTTGCACTTTTCTTGGTAAAAAGACGTGATCCTAGATTAGGGAGGCGTGCATAGTTTTATGGTGTAGAAACCATAAAGTGAGCGCGTTGAACACCCTGCTACAGTAGGGAGGATTGAAATGTATGACAGAAAATGCAACTGTCACCCATGACCCACAACCAGCAATGACATCCGCCATTCCCACAACAGCTAGTTCGAACAGCAAATCCTTTTGCTACTGCTGTATACACAATGGGCCGAAACCACTATTGAGTTTTTAAATTGATTCTCTACCAGAAAGGACATGGGTGTTTGAACATAATACCTACACATGCACTAATGAATAGAAAGCCAGAACTGGGCATTAGCTTTTGACATTGAGTGGACGCCATCCTTCGCTAATAGTGCAGGTCCCATCCTCATGTACCGGCTGTGGTCCCAAAAGATGGCATCCAGACGGCATCACAACATCCTCTTCAAGCGCCAGTTCGCCTCTTCCATCTTCCACTTGTAGGCAGAGACCGTCATGTTCCTTGGTTTTACCCTCAGGAACAGACTTCCTATCACTGCTCTGGAGCCCGGCCGTTTCCACCTTTAGGTAGTTCAGAAGATCCAGCAAGTCCTCAACCAGGTTCTGAGGATCAGTTGACGCCGACACGTCGTTCTCTCCCACTTGAAAGAAAACAATGCCCTGAAAACCTGCCTCAAGGGCATCCACCTCTGCTTTTATCCGAGCGACGGTCGCCCCTCCGATCCCACGCACGGAAGTGAGGATGCCACGTGGAGGGGGACAGACTTGATCAAGTCGCCGCACGAAGCTATGTCCCAGGATGGCAAAGTGGACTGGCTTTGGAACAGGACCTTTAAAAGTGTGTAGGCCATGGCTTGAATGAAGTCTTCAACAATGAGTTGTGTCAAACAATGTTAGCACAAGTGCCGTGATGCTTGTATCTGACTGCTAGGTATATATAGCCCGGGCGATTGAAAAGTGTTTGTATTAAGCTCTGCATTGAAGTCAGAGCCAATCATTCATGGATAAAGGCCGGTTGGTAGCTTAAACCTGACATGACTCACTCATCCCATTCACTTATGCGATTAAACAACCGATAAACGATTGGCGCTTTCAGTCGTAATTCCCGCCACTTGGTTGGCTTCCATGGCTCACTCAGAAACTCTTGGATTAGGCATTACAATCAAAACATCAGAGCAAAGCTTGTGTGCCCCACCCAAACAAGTGCCTCTGCAAACATGACACCAATCAAGGCTCATTTGAAGACAATGTTGTGAGTAAGAACTCACCATGAAGCTACCTTAGGAATGTAATTGTGTGAAGTGACCTTTAGTAACAAACAATAAGAATTAAATATCACAAACCGTGCCTCCGTTTTCTCTCCACATGTAAATAAAGACAATACCAAGGCTAAACACAGCAATGAAAATGTTTTATTCATCCATCCAGACAACATGAAACTAAGTGCAAACATAGCAAAATTGAGTTCGCCATCACACCAGGTGGAATTAAAGACAAATATCCTGGCTACTTCGTAGACATTGAAAGCATGTGCCCCTCACCTGGAAACAATACTATCAATGCCTCAGCCGACCAACTCAATTCATAGAACTTATCCAAGTGTAGAAAATCACTTTAGCCAAGGATTATATTTCAGTTTCACATGCCCGACTTTACCTCGATGTTTTTTCCCCTTTATTATACTGGTATTATTAGTTCTTTGTTTCGTGTTATTGTTTATTTTACGTTTTAACCTTCTTTGTATTAATGCTTTTTAGCTTTAAGTTTATGTTATTGAGGTTTGGGCTAGTGATTTAGCTTAAAGAGAAGGCCGTAGGCTTTCAGTTTTAATTTGTTTTTTTGGTTTTGGGTTAGCGTTTTAGATTAGAGAGGACTTATTGCCTTTTCACGCTAATTTTGTTATATCGGTTTGGGGTTAGTGTTTAGAGAGACGGTGTTACCTTGTACTTTTATTTTTGCATTCCCCATTTGTATGACGAACATGATAATGACGAAGCATTTGTGCATCAGTCATGTACCCACATGGATAACCATAGCTCACGAATTCAATACCCAAACAATTGCATAATGGACAGATAATTCAAACATGTCAGCACAAATATATAATACGGAACAAAAAACCTGGAAGGATACTACTTTGATTTCAAAGTCCGATTGCTGTGAAGGCGCAGTTGAGTCTACGTAGGAAGGTCGTCGTGGTAGATCAGATCTGATTTCTTCAGGTACTGTTGATAATGGCAGTGGAGCTGCTACACGTGATGAACAACACATACTACACTTTACATCAACATGCATAACAAACGTCAGAAAACGTCAATGTCCATCTGGCATGTCATGCCCTCACGTCTACCTATCAATTGGGTGCCTCACATACATAGCTGTAGACACTACAGCAATAGACCTCTCCTTTCCCATATGCTACACGTGTGTAACGTCTCAGCAGAACATTGCACATGTCTGAGTTATACGTCGATAGGAGCGTACTTTCGAGGGCTTTCGACTGCATAGACATACTGAAAATCGGACCATGGACATATAAATTATAGCTGAACACTACATCCGCTGATGGCACAGGTGACACGGACACCACAGATGGCAGCAATCAGATGTGTGTAGCACCGTTCCAAAATACTCCACATGTGCATGTTATACATCGCTACGAGCGCACTGGAAAGGCCTTTCAAATGCATTATAGATATTAAAAATCGAACCATGCATAATGAATTTGGCACCGAACTCATCTTCCGTCAATAGACACGAACATTACATTACAGGGCTTTCATATGCATTAGATATTTAAGTCGAACCATGGATATAGAAATTATAGCTGAAAAAAGACCTTTAAACATATTATATAAATAAATAATCGTATAATTGTATAAATGAATGATAAATATACGAAATACACGTACGTCTACATATGAAATAAGTTGCACAATAGTGATTTTTATAGCTCGTCGGAACCACCCCAAAGAAACATTTAAGAGCTATTCGTATTAACCAGCACTCACCTCGTGGAGGTTGCTCTTTTAAGAGTGCCATTTTCATTTTCCTGCACCATTCCCACAACAGCAAGTTCGAACAGCGAACCCCTTTACGACTGTTGCATAAACCTAATGGGTCAAAACTGACATTAGGTTATTGAATTACAGGTTATATCCTATTACTTCTATCCTATAGTTGATCATGGTTTGATCATGTTTCCCTGTTACTTTTACCTTTCCCTTCCCCCTACCTTCCACTATACACCTAATTTCTTACCTTTTGGGCTTGATGAGTTTTGCCTTTGCCTTTACTTTTGCCTTTCCCTTTCCCCCTACCCTTAGGGTTTGGGGGCTGGGTGGCTGTTGGAATGGACGCGGAGACAGATTCCTCAACGTTTGATGTACTAGCTGCTTGCTTGATGACACCCTCTACAAATGCACACTCACTAGCAGCCTGTAAGGGTGTTCTTTCAGCATAGTATTTACGTACTGTTTTGTGGCCATGTGCAAGATAGTCACTGGCCATCTTACTTTTTGCAGCATCATTGGGATGCTGCCTTGCCACTTCAGTCTCCAAAGCTTTTCGAACATCCGTGGCTGTATATGTCCTACGTTTGTTTCCCTCGTTGGTTTTAAAGAAATCTCTTGAGCTCTGGAATCGGGCCAACTCGAGGGACATGTTTTCCACTCCGGTTCCGTCCACTTTTCTGAAGAAAGGTGACTTTTCCGGCTGGACATCTTCAGGCATGTCACCATGTACATACCGGCGGTAATCCCTGAACATGTTGTACTCCTCTTTGCACAAGGTTATGCTGACCAGGAAGCTCGTGGACGTCTTGTGTTCCATGAAAGAAATCTGGTACCTGCCAGCAACAGATTGTGCCTTATCAAAGTCAGCCAACTTCATACAGGATGCCACCAAAGGTCTTTGGGCATGACCAAGTTGAATTATCCCACAAGAGAGGTACTGCATCACCAGGCGCTGATCATCATCGGATTGTCGATCTGCCTTGGCCCGATCCAGGATGTCCCTAACCTCCTGTCTGGTTGCAGGATCCGTGTACCCCTTTTTGAGCAACGGAAATGGGCGGTGGTTGTCTGGTTTCATCTCTGAATTCTGCAACAGATTTATGGGCTTCTTCGCAAATTATCGAAAACCCTGGGTGACATTTTAACATGTTTGACAGTAGGTGAGAAAGGATTTGACTGCTGACATGTAATTTTTAATGGCACCTGCAGAAACCCCGTTTTGCGAAAATACCAAGTTAAAATGATGAATTTCATCTACGTGCTCAAATATATCAAAATTGATACAAGCCATATTACTATTTGGGAATGCATGTTTTTGGATATAATAGAAAAACTTAGAAACGCGGCGACATGTGTCACCAGCATTACACTCGCTTTTTTAAGAATATTGGTTAAATATTGCTTAAACCCTGAAAGTGTGGGTTCACTTTCAGGGAACCTATCATATAAGCCAGAGTTAGTTAGATTAGCCCTGACGGAGTTGTGTTGGTAATTATACCGAGTACCACTTCTGGTCGACCCCGTTAAACCAGTACTGGTACTCGGCATTGGATTATTATTTGAAGGAGAGGCTACAGGTGCGTCCTCTCCTTGTATTGTGTGACCAAAGTGTTTTAGTGCCCTGATGTACTCAGGGATTTCCGTTTTGTTGATGGTGAATGTGCCACAAAATGCCAATAGAGCCGACATGGATACAAGCTGAGTAGCGGTATAAGACTCGCTTTGGCGGCGATTTTTGGGCGTGTATGGCGTTTATAGCAGCAATAGAACTGTTAGGATAACAGTTTTTTAAATGCGTAACGCCTTTGTAATATGTTCTGCTCTTTTGACAAACCACTGATACATTTGTGGAAGGCATATTGGCACAAATTCACTGTACTATGTTTCTGGGAGCTACAGAAAAGGGCCTGGATGTCAGTTTTGTACTTGGATATTTTAAGAACCGTATTTATGCTATGTATCAGTTTGATATATTGAGCAGCGTAGATGACTTATTAAGAACAAGCAAAAGGTAATAAAAGTAAAGTTCACTTGCCAATAGGGATCATCAACGCTGACTGGTAATCGTCCATTAAGACACTCGGTCTGTGATGATGATTTGTGAGCATTCATTTATATTACCACATCCCAGCCAGATAGCCAATGGAATGATTTAGATGAAGCTCACTGTCATGTGACCAAGTCGGATGTTTTTAAGGCCGAGGAGGAAATTGTGAATTGCCCATCTACATTCTATGCATGACGTCCATTTGGAGGGGCAAGGACATGCCAAAAGGTGTGAATTGCCCATGCCAAAAAACCAAGCATTCTATGCACAAGGTTGAAATCAGTGGGGCGACAAGATTCTATAATCACAAAGCTGCTTATCAAAAGGAGGTGGCCCAGGCAAAGTGATATTAACAAAACGTGAGCAAAACAGGTGACGAAATTAAATTTGCTGATTAGTGGTACATCTCCGGCAATTACCTGCACACAGCAGAGTGATATACAGCTAATGAAGTGATAATTAGATTTACAGAAGCTAGAGATGTGCATGTATATACAACCAATCCATGAGGACAGATCAAACAGACGTTATAAAAACAATAATGATACGTAGATGTGATATATAGTGTGATATACAGCTAATTAAGTGACAATAGCGGCGGCTTTTGTGATAAATTATAGCTGTCATAACGCCGACAGCCGGACGGAGCATGCACGCCAGATCATATATTTGATCCGGTATCAGCAGAATATAATGGCGCATATAGCCCAACTATCAGTTGTGACTCAAATGCACATTATACCTTGCCAGAACCTCATTTTCAACGGCTTTCCAATGCACTATAAATATAATTCATTCCAAACTATTGTAATTTTTAGTTCTGTCCGGCATGTCCATTCCTGTATAGCTGAACTATCTTATGTTGCACAACAACATATTGCATATTTCCAGAACCACACAAATGGTCTAATGTACTTTAGATGTAAATATTAACGTCGCCGGTATAGGCGGTGTACAGATTCATCTAAATTCCACCAATCGATATATTATGTGCAAAATATTTTGCTGTTTGCACATTAATAATTTAGCTCCACCACTGAATGTGCAACATGCGCATATTATACATTGTCTAAAACACGCTTTTAATGCCTTAAAAATGCACTATAGAAACGTTTCCTCAGGTTTCCAACAATGTATAACATGCATACATATGCACCCAAATGCAATGGCACAGGCGACTTCCAATGGAAGAAATGAACAAAACTCTTCCACTGGCACCTACATGGAAGAAAAAAACACAGCTTAAAATAACAAACCTCAATTGCTCAGCTATAAATTTGCATAAAAACGTAAACATTCCCTGTGTAGGTCCACCTATCCGACACAGCAAGCACGTGTAAGGCGACGAATACAGCTCCCAACAGGGCTGTGTTGAAATCTGTTTTACAATCTTGGACTCAACCCAGCAAAAGTACTACAATGTGTAATTTACTGAGAAAGGGCAATCCCAAAACATGATCACGAATATGAAATAGAAAATGAAGAAGAGAAGTATGTGTAAATGTTATAAATCGTGTGCTATAGCAATGTGACATCTAAATTTTCTGTGAAGTGCAAACACATATAAAATAATTGTACTTCTACTTGGAAAGATTTGACATTTTATCTGGAATATGTACAAAATACTAATTGGAAATAACAATCCAGAATCCATTTAGATGAACGAACAATACTTCATATTCATTGTTGAAAAAAAGGTACCTTGACTGCCTTATGGTGTGCTGATGGGCCTTTTGGTGGACAGGATGATGAGCTTGTGTTTGTTGTCGGTGCAGCTTCCAGGTCATTGATGCATGTTGTCGATGCAGCTTCCAGGTCATCTGTGCTGTCAGCCTGTGAAAATACGAAAAATACCATTTCTTAGTTATCCAGATATTGCAGTACAAAGGATTATGATTTTATAAATACACATAGATATTACTAATTAATATTTAAGTGGCATATATGCGAGCATGAACATTCATCTAAATAAATATTACCTCCACTGGAACCTGGTCGACATTGAGCCTTCTTCAGCACCCGGCTACCATCTGCAGTCTTCCTCTTTCTCTTCTTGGTGGGGTTGTGTTGAGGAGGGGTGTGGTTGATGTCACCATCCATATCCTGCAATTACATTTGTTAGAAAGTTAAAATAATAACACGCTTCCTTCCACCAGAAAGTGTGTATCGTCAAACAGGTAATCTAGTGATTATCAGCAAGTGGAATGTTGTAGCAATCACATTTTGCAAGAACCTTTTGGCAAAACAAATATTTATGTTTGGTTAAACAACTATATTTCACAGTATAAACAGAAAAGAGAATATATATGATGAATATCATTATGAAATTATTAGTGTCATCGAATTTCTAATTTTCAATTGGCATGAAGATAAGTGACATAAATAATGCTTTTCGACGCTTAGGTGAACTAATACGAATACCTGTGTGTGCATAACCTTGCATCATGTGAATATATATATATATATATATATATACAAGAAACAACATATAACGACGCCTCGTAATGCCGTGCTGATGACATCACGATCGGTGAAATCCCTGAAGTCCACGCCGATCGACTTCAACTTCGGGGCTGGCAATCGGGTTTGTTGATGCATGGTACCATCCATCCGCATGAGCACAAACTTGAACAGTTTCCGGGCGGCGACGACGGACATGTTCCTCTCTTCGATACACGAAAGTACAAGTGTTTTGCATCTGCATACGATATCCTGTGAACTAGCCATGTTGATTGTCGTCCATGTTTGTGGTCTGGGTAGATAAGGGTGCAACGAACCAATCAGCGTTCAGAAAACAGAAAGGGGATTTCCCCGTCGCGACGGCTCGAATGACAAGTCTGCCAAGGTGGTCAGCTGCCCAGTCCCGGTGTTTGTCACGGTCTAGAGAGCAAGCACTGCCCGCGCGGCAGCCGAACACGACAATTAACACGTTAGCTCGGAGCAAAAATCACTTCGCATCAGTGCCCCTTTAATGTGTGCCAATACACGAATAATTCTGATCTGAATTGTATGATTGAATTAAGTAGATTTACAAATCAATACAATGGTGGTACAATATTCAATGGCTACAAGTTACATTTGGGATTGCCCTTTCTCAGTAAATTACACATTGTAGTACTTTTGCTGGGTTGAGTCCAAGATTGTAAAACAGATTTCAACACAGCCCTGTTGGGAGCTGTATTCGTCGCCTTACACGTGCTTGCTGTGTCGGATAGGTGGACCTACACAGGGAATGTTTACGTTTTTATGCAAATTTATAGCTGAGCAATTGAGGTTTGTTATTTTAAGCTGTGTTTTTTCTTCCATGTAGGTGCCAGTGGAAGAGTTTTGTTCATTTCTTCCATTGGAAGTCGCCTGTGCCATTGCATTTGGGTGCATATGTATGCATGTTATACATTGTTGGAAACCTGAGGAAACGTTTCTATAGTGCATTTTTAAGGCATTAAAAGCGTGTTTTAGACAATGTATAATATGCGCATGTTGCACATTCAGTGGTGGAGCTAAATTATTAATGTGCAAACAGCAAAATATTTTGCACATAATATATCGATTGGTGGAATTTAGATGAATCTGTACACCGCCTATACCGGCGACGTTAATATTTACATCTAAAGTACATTAGACCATTTGTGTGGTTCTGGAAATATGCAATATGTTGTTGTGCAACATAAGATACATGGCCATTTTCATCCGTAGTTTAGCAACCCATGCATGCCGTCGGAGGCGACTAATGGAATTGGGTAGTCAAGCTCTCACTGGAATGTCTGGTCCAGACATGGTTACTTACTGACCGTTGTATAGCTGGAATATTGCCGAGTGAGTGGGGAGTTAAACAAACATAAATGAAGAATTCACTGAAAAGAAGGAATTTAGGCAAGCCTAGCACATATATTGAAACATAAATACATTACAACCTGGTACTACAACGGCTACCATAACATGTAGAAGGGAAAGATACATACACATGCATACACTGTATTTTGACTCACTCATCTCTACGTATCTCAGTTGGTAAGGATGAAGACAACTTCAATTGGACCACGCATGTTTGTTTCTGGTTAAACAGCATAAAAAGTGAGGTACGAGGTAAGCAGCCTTGATTGTTGGGGGGTCCTGTGGGGCCTGTGGGGGTGACCTAGCGAGACAAAAACGAGCGTTTTGTTTTGTAAAACATTTTATTGAAATATTGTCACAACTGTCGTAGGTAATTAAAATGGACATTTTAATGCTTATACGTACCCCAAGGAGGACTTTCTTCAAAGAATTCCTAACCTCTACAGGTTTGTATAAGTTTTTCAAATTAGCTGCATAGTGCTAAACGACTCCTTGTATACCATGCCAGCTGTCAGTGACTTCTGTTCACCCTAGTGAAAAAACGTAGAAACTTTTTTATGTCTTCAAGCCTACTGTTAGACTTCATGCAAAGTTACTACAGATGAGCATAGAACAGCTTATTTTGCTGTAAGACCTCATGCTCTCAATGAGATTAAAAGGTTTTCAGAAAAAAACTTCTAAACTGATTGCATGTCCACAACTGACCCAGTGCCAAAATTATCTTAAAATAAAACAGCACAATCTATTTCAAGTAACTTCCCTTTGAAAGAAATTGTGAGGGGTGAACAGTTGATATTTTGCAAGATTTGCAGAGTGGGGAAAAGATGGCCACATTTCAAGGTTCAAGGGGTTTAAAACAAGTGAACTGAAAACTTAACAATGCAGTCATTACTTAAATGCATTATGAGTTCACCTGCTTTTGTCAGACCTGCATCTTGAATTGCAGTCAGATTCTGAACAGACTACCATTAAAGGGGAACGGGTGACTGACTGCTGGTCATAACCAGGTTGATTACATTTTGTACATTTTGATCATATGTTTATCTGTCTTCAAACTACTTTGCATATTGATGATATTTCAGAATAATTCTGTACTATACACCATAACCTTTGACATTAAGTAAGGATATATAGTCTATGAGGTGCAAAAACGTACCAATGTAATGGTAAAAATACTTCAGAAAGCAACAAGGCCAAATAAAAAAAAATGTTGTGGTTCAGATTTACACCTTAGGCAGGTTTTATTTTTTTATCCTCCGCAACAACTCCAAAACATTTGACATAATCATAACTAGTAGACATATTCACAAGAGTATTTTGCCGTTGCGGGGAAATATTGATGACTTTGTCTTATTTTTTATTTGTACTTTACTTTTAATTTTAAAAAAAACTAATAACACGTTTATCAATATGTAATTGCTTATTCAATCAGGCTTGCAGCCATAATGTAGACTGTCTCTATCAGAATGACCGATGGCCATCGGTGCCAGGGGAAAATGGTAACTGAAAGGTTATTTAATTTATACCACTTAAAAAAAAAAATAGGATCGGCACCACAATTCAAGGGTCGGTTGGGTAATTGGAACCACATTTAAAATTTGTTTTGTTTTTTTGTATTTTTTAGGCCCAAATCATAAATGGCATGAAACATGGTCATTTGTCAATACCAAATCGCTATAATTTCAGACAGACACACGGGTGGAAATAACTTTATAAGTGCTAGTGTACTCTGGTACAGTGGCACATGTAAAATCACTTGCCCTGATAAGTTTTCCACTATAACGACCTTTCTTGTTGATTTTTTAAAAATAAACAACATAATTCATATTGGAAAGTCAACTGGAAACCAGTACAGTGTGATATACAAATTTGCTTGCCTGACAGAAAAAAACACTGGACTCGGGCATCGGGCGATGGGTTATTTCCACACCGGAGACAAAACTTCCCCTTTCTGTGTCAAGCAATCATGTAAATGTTGGTGTTTTAGTGACTGCTGTAACAAGGGGTGTAACGTGTTGAACAGCCCACAATTTGCACATGTTTACCTAACCCACTACTGTCTTCAATAAAAGTGTCAGAAGTAATGTCCACATGAGGTGCGTATCTTTCTACAGTAGCTTTCTATGGCATTTCCTCAAAGCCAGTCCACATGGGACCATCTCATAGCTTACAAAAGTCAAAGATGGACACTTTTCAACGAGAACTTGTCAGAAATGGGCGGAAGTTTCTCTTGCAACAAGTTCATGTATTTTCAGCTGAAGAAATACATGGTTACTGAACATTCTTTTATTGTGTCCAAGCACTCTGGAAACATTTGCACCGTTTTGGGTTCCAGTATAAGAAAATTACAGGCAAACAGAAGGATGTAGTGTTTCTGAGAAACAATTACCTGCCAACAATATGCATGAAGCGGAAACCGTGATGAGATGATTTTCCAAGATGAAACATGGATCAATGCATGTCATACTGAGCAACATCAATGGGTTCATCAGATGTGAAAACTTCTCGTATACTACCTTCAGGTGAAAGTGACTGATTCTTATGCATGCAGGATGTGAAAACACAAGATTTCCTCGTGGATGTGCTTTGGTGTTTCATGCCAAGATGGACGAAATGAAGAGTTCAGTCCTTGTATGGGTGGAGAAACAGCTACTTAGGTTCTACCTCCAAAATTGTTGGTCATAGACAATGCTCCCTATCCCAGTGCACAAGACCAAAACAGAAGGGTACCATCATCATATTCCAAAAAGGACATCTTGGCTGGAGTCAAGTGATATTCCATTTCCCACTTAGAGTGCCCAACCTGTTGACATGACATTGTGAAGGCCAACAACAAAGCCTGTGTACAAGGTGGACATTGCCCTACAATTACATGGACACGAGGTCCTGAGACGACCACCCATTCCGACCTAAACCCTATAAAACTTTTGTGGTATTCTAAAAGGAGATGTTGGCAGAAGCAATACAAATTATCTGATGTGGAGAAACTGGTCTGAAAGTTTGAAAAATATTTGTAAAAACACTTAGGCCAAGTGCATGGACAAAGTTGAGACCGAAGCTTCATATTTCATCATGCATTGGTCTGTTAGTATTCAGTGACCGTGACAATGAAAATATTTCAGACTAAAGTTTTGAGACTATCCCTGTTTTGCTATTCTGTTTATTGTGCTTGCCCCCTTGTTATGTCATAAAAACACCAACATTTACATGATAGTTTGTTAAACAACTTTCCTCTCTATGCCAATGTCTGAAGTTATAGTGACGAGTTAAGATGGACAAAGGACAAACTTTCATGCTATTAAGATGATTGGTTGCTTTCGAATGTATTTTTGCCTATTATGGATCTGGTTATTTTGCTATAATTATTGGGTAAAATTAACAAAGCACAAATTGAAAATGGCACACGAGAAAAACAATGCCACTTGGCAGACCTGTGTTTGTTTTTTTGTCGAATATCCCCTAATTTCTAGCCCTGCAATTCTTGCAACACTTGTTTGTTGGTTTCACAGTGCATTCTTTCCTTTCCTTCATTAGATCTTCGGGTGAATATATTCATATTTGGAAATGAACACACAGTAGGCCAGGAATTGGGAGAAACAAAATGCATCATTTTTCCAAATGTTCCTTAAATGTGTGCAGGGCTCGATTTAGTACATTGTTACAATCCAGTATTACAAAGTGCAACCTAGTTATTAGCCTTAATTGCACCAGGTGCACGTACATTCTTGAGTGGGTAAACTTCTAAATAAAACAAACAATTCAATAGCATATTTCTTATTTATTGCAATAAAAGCAGTGCAAATGGAATTTGGCTGGTGCAACTAGGTTTTTATCTTAGGTTGCACCCGGTGCAAGTAGGTCAACATCTTACATCGAGTCCTGGTGTAAAGCCAACAATCACTGTTGATCAACCTGTCCTGATATTTCAGGAATACTGCCAAAAGCAGATTAACAGTTTACTCGCTCCAAGCACATCAGACTTCTCGGACTGTCAAGTTAAGGTCCTTACATTTTCTTAAAAAGGTGACTAACAATGTAGTCATATTGTTACAGGATTAGAACTTGACATCTGTTTTCTTCCATGTATGTCAATTTGCTGGCATAGCAAAAGAAAACTCTCATCATAGCCTTTGAAACTAATTCTAGCCTTGAACCTTTCGGCAGTGTTGCATCCACGGGATTTACTCCATGAGTTACTCAGGCCAAAATATAAGAAATGAAGGCTACAAATCCCACATGATGCAGTGATGCTTTTAGAAATTGAAGGGGTTAGAATAAAAAGGAGGTTAACTCCAAATTATTAAAAATTTTAGCATTTGAATGAGGGCAAAACAATGTATGTAAATGTTTGCCAAACAGTCTTTGAAATATCAAACACAAGCAAAATAAAGTATTTTATGTGCATTTCACGTCAATAATAATTCAAAAATATTTTAAGAACCTCCATTTATGAAGAAATGCTAAAAATGTAGTTAACCCTGTTATTCTAACCCCTTCAATTCAATGTGGGAATAGATAGCTCTGCAAAATGTTTAGACGTCACCTCGCTATGACTAGTGCTTAACTTTACTTTCCTTCTGGAAGTCAGATCTTTGTATGGGTCCATTAACTTTATCAAATGATCATGATATTCTGTATTTAGATTGGAATTGAATTGCCATTGTGGACATGTCTGTAATTGCCTTCTAGCGAGGCAAATTACTTATGGCCTCATTTTTTATAAAATCTTTACTTGGCGTGTTTGTCCTTCAGGAAAGTTTCTGTCAGTTTCTCTTGAAACCAATTCAAGTGAAGACAATGTAACAACTTGAAGTACCAGATCACAGTTGTAGTTGCATATAGTGACGTAAGGAAATTGTACACAAAGATCATGTTGGCAAACTAGCGCTGAAATACATTTAGCCACAAATTCAATAAAGGACACTAGCATGTGGCTAAAACTGAACTTGTGACATGGCATGACTTTTGGTGTTTGCTGCAGTACAGGAAAACACAAAGCCTTTATGGTACCAGTGGTTGTCATCTCATGGATCTGAAAGAACATTCTCTGGCAGAAAGTGTTGATCAAGCAGAAGCATGAAGACAGTTCAGATACTTTATAAAGAAAAGGCATTAGTTGCAGCCACGAAAGCTTTGTGTTGTCTTATAGTATTTTTGTAAGGAATGAACCAGCCTTGTCGGAACTTCTGCCTGAAAATGAAGACCTTCATTACATGGATCAGCAGAGGAATTGAAGTATTTGCTGAAGTTACTGGAAAGTGGAAGATAATGTGACCAAAAATGAATGTTTTCATTATGAAAGCAGATACAGCTGTACAAAAGCCTGTGTGGCAGGACAGTTGACAAAAACATGAACAGTCAAAGCCACTTTCTATGAAGATGTTGGTGTAACGGTTTAGTGTCAAGGGGATTAGCTGAAACAAGTTATTGACTTTGGCTCTGATGGCACCTGTCATGATGGGCAAAAACAAAAGAATTGCTACCAAGATCAGAACTAAATCCCCACTGTTACAGTTCATTATATGGCTTGTAGATTAAACCATTTTTGTTGTGCAAAGGCAAGTGAACACCTTTCAAAAGATGTTGACAGACTTGTGCTATTTCAAATCAATAGCAATGACAGGAAATACAAGACATTCTGAATATGCCACAAGTCAAAATATAGTGCATGAAATAGAGAATGTCAACTCGTGACATGCTTGCGATCTGCAGATCTTGGAGGCCTGTATGAAGTACTTCACAGAACACAAGGACAGCAGTAGAACTCTCACAGTTTGCTTGTCATCGACTACCCCTTTGTCTCCTGTGTTTACCTGATGATGGATGTCATCTTCCCCAAACTGGCTTCACTGAACATGAGTCTCCAGAAAAAGGACCTGATCTCATAGCAATCAGTCCGGCTATTGATGGCTATTTGGCCAACACTGGAAGTAGTTATCAGCAAGTCGACATCTGACATGAAGGACAAGGTGACTATCCAAGGTGTTAAAGTGAGTCCAACAGCAAGGTCACGACAGTGGTGCTGAAATTGTTTGCAAAGACGAGATCTGAAATCGGTTAAAATCGGAAAGAAATGGAAATATGATTTCCATCTGCCTGTTCTGCAACTCCATTTCAAGTGTTTTGGATGAGTGTCAAGACTTTCCAAGGTGTGGTATTGATTACACGAACAGCCTTTTAACCATTTTGGACCTCGACAAGACCTAACTCTTCAGCAAAGCCATGGTTGTTCATGATGCAATGAACAAATACTTCATGGAAACCGTGGCAGTCAACTTTCCCAACCTGGTGAAATTAGCTAAATTGTCCTTGCATGCATCACTGCATGCATCACTGCATATAGCTTATTGTGAATGGTTTTAGATGTCAGAACAGTATTCACCCTAAAAGACATGATTGAATCGGCCGGTTCCAGTTGAGTGGCCCCTTCCAGGAACTTCCCTTATGATACACCTGTTATGCAGTGGAAGACTCCAATAAGAGTAAAATATAGGGCCACTAAAAAAGAAAAGTAGGGGATATTGGATTTACAAGAGAATTCAAGGAAAATGTGACAATTTATTCCATTCCTTTGGAAATGTTTCATCTGTATGGATATATATTTTTCTCGTATGCATTGGCAGTAGCTAGTGGTATGCTCACAAAATGGAAAATCCCCTAATTTTTTTTTGAATGGTATATACTGTAAACGTACTTATTTTCGCGTGGTGCAATTTTCGCGGAATTGACAGTTTAGACTACATCGCGCGGTAAATTATTCGCGCAATCAGTAATTGCCGGAACTGCCAGCTGTCTCTTTGGCCGCCACTAATAGCAGTGAAAACAGTGGCTAATCTGTCAGGCGGCGTTTATTGCTTACTCACAGAAAATCCCTATCTGTGCGATAACCTAGTACACAGTAATCCGTTTACTCCCGCGAGAGTGGCTAGACTGAATGAATGACAGGTTTATTCGCGGTGTATAAATTTTCGCGCTAAAATGTTTGCGAAAAAAGCGCGAAAATAAAACCTGCGCGAAATATAATACGTTTACAGTAAACAATACTCCCAGTTTAAAACTCTGGCTTAATTTGTGGATGCAACACTGCAGCAGGGTCTTTGTGCTGCTTGTTTGACTAAAACATGGTCAGGTAATCTGTACATGCTGTCATGACTGCTTCCTCAAAGTTGTCGGAAGCTTTTCCTAAACAAAAACATTATGGCTGAAATTATTCTGAGAACTTGTCGTTGGTTTGCCCTGGACTTTTCAGTTAGATCAGTGCTACAATTTAATGTCGGGTGGGTTTTTTCAATAGTCTGGGCATCAAATAGGCATGACTCGTAAGTCTAGGGCATATCATCTTGAAAGGAAGGATTAGAATCTGATGAGATTAACTGTTTTGATACTGAGGATTGGGATTATTGCATTCATTTGTGTGATGGATGCCTTTGCGTTTAGGTCCTTTTGACCTTGTCTTTGCCATGCTGCCCCTTAGAGAACTGGAAGGAGCTCTGCTTTAATAGGTCTGAAATTAACTTTATTTCAAGCTTTTTATGGGCTTGTCAAGCTGCTCAGGAAAATTTGCAAAAATTCCATGACAAATGAGGTACACTGACTGAAGAAATTTTAGTCCTGGCAATTTATTTTTTTTCTATAGTTTTGTGAATTTCTGGTTGATCATTACATGCTGGATACCATGATCTGTTCACAGGAAAGTCAGTTACACTTTAGTGCAAACATCGGGCCACTATATATGGCTGACATGTCGGTACTATTAGATATCTTGAAAGGAAATGAGATCGTATGTGATCAGCTTGTTGCCATGGTTTTTCCTTTATTGTATCATTTTGTGATAATTTTTATGTTGAGTTTAATGAAATTCCATCACAAAGCTTAACAATTCTGACGCTTTAGCCAACTTAGATGTGTTAGGTAATTTCATGTAAACAGAAGGTTCAAAGGGAGGTGAAGGCTGCAGCTGACAATGTACACCTTGTCATTTAGGTGTAAGTGATGCATGAAACATCCCAATGCAATGAATCAAATCAAGTTTGAAGCCTTGAAGGTTCAACAGATGCTGTACAATGACTTCAAGGAACCAAGTCAGTGACTGGGGTTCCCCTTGCAGTCTTGTACCAGAGCCTGACAGTAGTTACAGATGCTGTACAAGCATCAAATATGTGAATGCCATTTCCAAAATCTGACTGAAGAATAAGGGACTGCAGTTCACGGGATAGGCCAAGCCAGATTAGCCAGGTACAATGTATGCCAACAAGTTTGACCCGTTGAAGCCTGGGCTGCAGCAGCTTGTACATGTGAAGTGAGACAGATGGATACAGTGATGCCATTTTGGCTAGTGTTCCACCTTCTGCATCTCATGACATTACAGCCAATGTTATGTTAAAGCCTACCTGTCAACATTCCATGGAATAGAACTAAAGAGGATCCATGCCATCTTTGAGACTAAGTTTAATGAAATGGGATTTTCCATTTGTAATGTACAATATTTAGGTCATATTTGATAGGCCATGGACAGGTACAGCCTGTTCCTGCAAAGTGAATCTATTTACAATTTCCCCCAAACAAAGGAAGTCATGGTGTCTCTAAATGGCTGGGCACAACTGAATAGCCTTCACTTAATTTCAAGGCAAATGGGTAAAGTTTGTTGGGGTCTCCTCGTTTTGCCACCACCCTATTAAGGGTGACTAAGCAGTTATGCGTGTTTGGAAGACAGTAGCTGTTAATCTTTATCAGGATGGTGGCAAAAAGAGGATAAACCAGTTTGTTGGACTGGTTGTCATACTGCATTTGAAGAAACTTTAAACCTTTTCATCACTTCCTCTTGTTTCTGTTGCAAGAATATTAAGTTGACTGTATTCACTTCAACTGAATCAGTACATTGTACAATTACATTTATCAACAAATTACACTGCCATTTAACAATGTCTCAATGCTATTTTTAAAACCAGAAATTAACAAATTATTCATCAAGAAAAATCGATGAACTAACTATTGACAATCTCTATAGTTTACTCTAATTTCCAGTCATGGAAACACCCAGAAGCTACACACATTTCAACCTCAACACATTTCAACCTCAACACTAAACATTGCCATATTGCCACATTCAAGTACTTGGCAGACGGTCAATGACTCTCTATTGATTACTGAATTTAAACTGAAATGACACTTGCGTCTGTCAAATTTGATAACCTATCTGACATGTCCTTGATGACAATTACCTTTGTTCACACTTGAAGTGCAAATTAAAAATCAAGGGTGTGGTTCATTTCTGAACTAATTCGGATCTTAAAATGTTAGTTGGCAATGTTAGACTCATAAATTATGGCTTGATACAATATTCAAATTGTCAACAGGCCACCAGTGTTGAAGTCCAGGAGACAAATCGATATGAAGAAATCCAATCAATTTGGCAAGTCAGTTTACCACTGCTTGGACATATAACACATCTTGGATTCATCCAAGCTTTTTTACATAGTACACTATGGATGTGGGTAATACTGTTAATCTTGATGTAACTTCAGGAACATGCAGGTGTTGGGTTTCCCTCTTATAAACCCACAAGTACATGTAAAACAGTTCAATATATTTCAACAAAAATTGGTATATACATCAAACAGATCCTAAGTGGTGCCTTTTGCTATTTACAGATTTTGTGCATTTTTATTTTTCTGGATTAACATAATTGGGACTCAAAAGGGAGTGGTGGGCTTAGTTCCCAGAGCACAACTCAAAAAACCTTTCAATGTATAAATAAAACTTTTGAGGTAAATAAAATATATAAAAAATCAAACCTAGACACAATCAGAACTATCTGCGGAGCTGTTCGCGGCACAAGTTATAATAAACTATATTCTGAGACAAATATTTCTTCTGTTCAAAATTGAAGACACCGCAAAAAGTTATACATATTTTATAAAATGGTTAACAAATTAGTTCTAGATTATTTATCTGGTTTAGTTCCAGAAAATGTATTATCTGTAAGTGGATATAATTTGAGAAATGATTCTGACCTAGAAAATATTAAAGGCAATACCAGTTTGTACTCGTGTCATTTTATCTGACACGGTAAACGTCTGGAACTCTTTCCCTCCAGACATTGCACATGCCAATACTCTTGGGGAATACTAAACTAAAAGAACACAACACCAGTGAAATCTACTTTAATCTTTTCCATGGTTTAAGATTTTGCCAAATAATCCACTCCCGACTTCGGCTTGGGTGTAGGGATCTAAATGGAGATAAGTTTACTAGATATATATCTGATAGTGCTGAATGTAACTGGGCATCACACCGAAGATGCGCTTCATTTCTTCATCTGTCCCACATTTAACGACATAAGATCAAGAGCAAACCTTACAGATTTAATTTGTCATCAATCTTATATGGTCATTCGGGCTCATCAGAACAGGTAAATCTGGAACTATTAAAATCTGTACGTAACTGTATCATATCTTCCCAGATTCTCGCTATTTACCTAGCATGACTAATCAGCTTCATCTGGATCTACTCTATGTACTTGTGCTTTAACTATAATAGTTGAGGGCGACGGTGTGCTTTATTACACTATACATGGTGGTAGAGAGAACTGTATTTCTTCATTATTGTACATGCCATGCTGGTGCCTTGACATCACAAAAGCTACTGAATTTTGAAGTGAATTTATTTGCCTTCAAAGATTCTTTGCAAATTGTCGCACATTATATCCTCAGTATTTACCTTGTAGATTTCCATTGTCTTGCACCTAGTTCATGTGCGTCACTATCATGATTTTAACATTTATTTTCAATGAAAGGAACCGGACTGGAAACAAACATAAGCTTGTATGAATACCACTCCAGGATACAATGAAAAGAGTAAACATGTCATGAATGTACAATGTGAATGATTTGTAAATGTTGCAGAAATAACGCCAATCATTGTTAAACTGTATATTATTATCACCAACAACAATTAAGTTGGAAATATGGAAACGAGGTCTGTCCGTCCGTGCATCCGTCACAATTTGTCTGAAGCATATCTCCTAAACTATTCGTGTTAGCTTTATCAAACTTGGTACACATGTCAACTATGATCCCTAGATGTGCCTTTGGGGTTTAAACCCAGATATGAATTTTTTTATTTTTTGCTGTATGTATCTTTTTGTCATCTTTTAATCACACCTTGATCAGACAAGATCACTGAACATTTTGCATGTTGTCATTCAGGTTAAAAGAACTTAATATTCCTACCTCAGTTTTACCAATATTTACAATTTTCTGCATTTCTTATAACTGTCTGGCTAGACATTCAGTAATTCACCAAAGGACCAGCACTGAAATTGAACCATAATTTGTAAAACTATTCAATATGCTGAAAAACCAGCTATGTCTCCTGTGTGTGGGCCCTATTACAGGGGCCAGCAACGGTGGGTGCCGTTGTATAAACGTCGTGTTGGACGTTGAACATACACAACCCATTGACATGTTGCACATAGACGTGAAGCTAGTTCCCAGGGCTAACTGGTGGTATCATCAGAAATTACCTGTCTTTAACAGGTTTGAAGCCAGAGCGCTTTTAAGCCCGATTTGACCCGATTTACGGCAGTATTTCACGCGGCAGGTACCTTTCATGTTTCGTACATCAACCACAGGTTTTTGTTACTATGTGTCTTAGCTTTCACGTCATTTCCGACACGTGCTGATGTCGTCAAGTTTTCCCACCCTTAAAGCCACCCAAAGCTAAGCCCCATGCGTGTGACGGGAGTCGAAACGGCTCAGAATTGATAACACCCAGGTCTGATCTGTGCGTCCCGTTTGCACCGACTGTCTCGCACACGGAACCCTTTTGCCACTGCTGTATATAAACACAATGGGTCGAAACCACAATTATTGAGTTTTGGAATTACGACTATCTACCGGACAGGGCATGGGCGTTTAAACATACCTACACATACACTTACAAATGGAAAGCCACAACTGGGCATTGGCTTTTGACGTCAAGTGGACGCCATCCTTGTCTAACAGTGCAGATCCCATCCTCATGTGCTGGCTGTGGTCCCAAAAGGTGGCATCCAGACGGCGTCGCAACATCCCTCTTCAAGCGCCAGTTCGCCTCCTCCACCTTCCGCTTGTAGGCAGAGACCGTCATGTTCCTTGGTTTTACCCTCGGGAACAGACTTCCTATCACTGCTCTAGAGCCCGGCCATTTCCACCGCAGGTAGTCCAGAAGATCCAGCAAGTCCTAAACCAGGTTCTGAGGATCAGTTGACGCCGACACGTTGTTCTCTCCCAGTTTGAAAGAAAACAATGCCCTGAAAACCTTCATCAAGGGCATCCACCTCTGCTTTCATCCGAGCGACGGTCGCCCCTACGATCCCACGCACGGAAGTGAGGATGCCACATGGAGGGGGACAGACTTGATCAAGTCGCCGCACAAAGCTATGTCCCAGGATGGCAAAGTGGACTGGCTTTGAAACAGGACCTTTAAAAAGTGTAGGCCATGGCTTGAATGAAGTCTTCAACAATGAGTTGTGTCAAACAATGTTAGCACAAGTGCCGTGATGCTCGTATCTGACTGCTTTTTAGGTTATACGTTGTTAGAAACGAATTTGAAAGGGCTTTCATATGCATTATATAGAAATTAAAGCTGAAAAAAGAGACCTTTTAAACATATATTATATAAATAAATCATCGTATAATCGTAAATGAATGATAAATATACGAAATACACGTCCGTCAACATCTGATACATGTTGCACAGGTGATTTTATAGCTCGTCGGAACCACCCCAAAGAAACATTTAAGAGCTGTTCGTATTAACCAGCACTCACCACGTGAAGGTTGCTCTTTTAAGAGTGCCATTTTCATTTTCCTGCACCATTCCCACAACAGCAAGTTCGAACAGCGAACCCCTTTACTACTGTTGTATAAACCTAATGGGTCAAAACTGACATTAGGTTATGGAATTACAGGTTATATCCTATTACTTCTATCGTATAGTTGATTATGGTTTGATCATGTTTCCCTGTTACTTTTACCTTTCCCTCCCCAGTTACCTTCCACTATCCACCTAATTTCTTACCTTTTGGACTTGATGAGTTTCCTTTGCCTTTACTTTTGCCTTTCCCTTTCCCCCTACCCTTAGGGTTTGGGGGCTGGGGCTGGGTGGAGGAATCTGTTGGAATGGACGCCGAGACAGGTTCCTCAACGTTTGATGTACTAGCTGCTTGCTTGATGACACCCTCTACAAATGCACACTCACTAGCAGCGTGTAAGGGTGTTTTTTTAGCATAGTATTTACGTACTGTTTTATGGCCATGTGCAAGATAGTCACTGGCCATCTTACATTTTGAAGCATCATTGGGATGCTGCCTTGCCACTTCAGTCTCCAAAGCTTTTCGAACATCCATGGCTGTATATGTCCTACGTTTCTTTCCCTCGTTGGTTTTAAGGAAACCTCTTGTCCTCTGGAAGCGGGCCAACTCGAGGGACATGTTTTCCACTTTGGTACCGTCCACTTTTCTGAGGAAAGGTGACTTTTCCGGCTGGCCATCTTCAGGCATGTCACCACGTACATACCGGCGGTAATCCCTGAACATGTTGTACTCCTCTTTGCACAAGGTTATGCTGACCAGGAAGCTTGTGGTCCATGAAAGAAATCTGGCACCTGCCGGCAACAGATTGTGCCTTATCAAAGTCAGCCAACTTCATACAGGATGCCACTGAAGGTCTTTGGGCATGACCAAGTTGAATTATCCCACAAAGCAGGTACCGCATCACCAGGCGCTGATCATCATCGGATTGTCGATCTGCCTTGGCCTGGTCCAGGATGTTGTCCATCTGACTGGTTGTAGGATCAGTGTACCCCTTTTGAACTACGGAAATGGGTGGCGGTTGTCAGGTTTCATCTGAATTCTGCAACAGACTTATAGGCTTCTTCGCGTTTATATTGTCTACTTACACCTGTATATGAATAATGTGTAGCACTTGTAAACCTACGCAAATTATCGAAAACCCTGGGTGACATTTTAACATGTTTTACAGTAGGTGAGAAAGGATTTGACTGCTGACATGTAATTTTTAATGCTACCTGCAGAAACCGTTTTGCGAAAGTACCATGTTAAAATAATGAATTTCATCTACGTGCTCAAATATATCAAAATTGATACAAGCCATATTACTATTTGGGAATGCATGTTTTTGGATATTAAAGAAAAACTTAGAAACGCGTCGACATGTCACCAGCATTACGCCCTGCTTTTTTAAGCATATTGGTTTAATATTGCTTAAACCCTGAAAGTGTGGGTTCATTTTCAGGGAACCTAATCATATAAGCCAGTGTTAGTTAGATTAGCCCTGACGGCGGTGTTTTGTTAATTATACCGAGTACCACTTCTGGTCGACCCAGTTAACCAGTACTGGTACTCGGCATTGGATTATTATTTGAAGGAGAGGCTACAGGTGCGTCCTCTCCTTGTATTGTGTGACCAAAGTGTTCTAGTACCCTGATGTACTCAGGGATTTGGGTTTTGTTGATGGTGAATGTTCCACAAAATGCCAATAGAGCCGACATGGATACAAGCTGAGTAGCGGTATAAAACTCGCTTTGGCGGCGAATTTTGGGCATGTATGGTGTTTATAGCAGCAATAGAACTGTTAGGATAACAGTATTTTTAAATGCGCAATGCCTTTGTAGTATGTTCTGCAATTTTGACAAACCACTGATACTTTTGTGGAAGGCATATTGGCACAAATTCACTGTACTGTTTCTGGGAGCTACAGAAAAGGCCTGGATGTCAGTTTTGTACTTGGATATTTTGAGAACCGTATTTATGCTATGTATCAGTTTGATATATTGAGCAGCGTAGATGACTTATTAAAATCAAGCAAAAAGGTAATAAAAGTAAAGTTCACTTGCCAATAGGGATTGTTAACGCTGACTGGTAATGATCCACTAAGACACTCAGACTGTGATGATGATATTGTGAGCATTCACTTATATTACCACATCCCAGCCAGATAGCCAATGGAATGATTTAGATGAAGGTCACTGTGATGTCACCAAGTTGGATGTTTTTAAGGGCGAGGAGGAAATTGTGAATTGCCCATCTACATTCTATGCATGACGTCCATTTGGAGGGGCAAGGACATGCCAAAAGGTGGGAATTGCCCATGCCAAAGAAATCCAAGCATTCTATGCACAAGGTTGAAATCAGTGGGGCGACAAGGCTATGAAATCACAAAGCTGCTTATCAAAGGAGGTGGCCCAGGCAAAGTGATATTAACAAAACATGAGCAAAACAGGTGACGAAATTAAATTTGCTGATTAGTGGTACATCTCCGGCAATTACCTGCCACGCCTCAGACTAAACAGTGAACACAGCAGAGTGATATACAGCTAATGAAGTGATAATTAGATTTACAGGAAGCTAGAGATGTGCATGTATATACAACCAATCCATGAGGACAGATCAAACAGACGTTATAAAAACAATGATACGTAGATGTGATATACTAGTATAGTGTGATATACAGCTAATTAAGTGACAATAGAGGCGGCTTTTGTGATAAATTATAGCTGTCATAACGCTGAAGGGCCGACGGAGCATGCACGCCAGATCATATATTTGATCCGGTATCAGCAGAATATAATGGCGCGTATAGCCCGACTATTATAAGTGACTCGAATGCACATTATACCTTGGCAGAACTGCATTTTCACGGGCTTTCCGATACACTAAAAGTATCAATATAAACACTACAGGTATTGCTGTTCTGGTTAGATTCCAAACTATTGTACTTTTTAGTTCTGTCAAGCATATTCATTCCTGTATAGCTCAACTATCTAATGTTGCACAAAAACATTACATATCCGGTGGAAGTCGCCTGCACCATTGCATTTTGGAAGCCTTCTACTTTGTCATATCTATGCATGTTATACATTGTTGGAAACCTGAGGAAACGCTCTCTATAAATATGCAAACTTGAATATTGTGCTGCCCCTGGTTACCAGTCCAGATTGAAACTCTGACGTGATGTGTTGTGGTTTCTTACAGGGGTAAGACACTTTAGGTGCCGTCGTTTAAAACGTCGCGTGGACGTTGAATATACACAACCCATGCACGTACATGGTAGTGAAGCTGGTTCCCAGGGCTAATCGGTGGTATAATCAGAAATGATCTGTCTTTAACAGGTTTGAAGCCAGAGCGCTTGGAAGCCAGGGTTAGTCCAATTTGATAGTTTTTCATGCTGCAGGTACTTGTCATGTTTCCTACATTGACAAGTGTTTTGTTGCTACTATGGATTGAAAGCCATGTCTTGGCTTTCACGTCGTGTGCGACACGTGTGGGTGTCGTCACGTTTTCCCACTGTTAATGCCACCCAAAGCTAAGCCCCATGCGTGTGACGGGAGTCGAAACGGCTCAGAATTGATAACACCCAGGTCTGATCTGTGCGTCCTGTTTGCACCGACTGTCTCGCACACGGAACCCTTTTGCCACTGCTGTATATAAACACAATGGGCCGAAACCACAATTATTGAGTTTTGGAATTACGATTAAATGATATCTACCGGACAGGGCATGGGCGTTTAAACATACCTACACATACACTTACAAATGGAAAGCCACAACTGGGCATTGGCTTTTGACGTCAAGTGGACGCCATCCTTGTCTAACAGTGCAGATCCCATCCTCATGTGCTGGCTGTGGTCCCAAAAGGTGGCATCCAGAAGGCGTTGCAACATCCTCTTCAAGAGCTGGTTCGCCTCCATCTTTTGCTTGTAGGCAGAGACCGTCATGTTCCTTGGTTTTACCCTCGGGAACAGACTTCCTATCACTGCTCTAGAGCCCGGCCGTTTCCACCGAAGGTAGTCCAGAAGATCCAGCAAGTCCTAAACCAGGTTCTGAGGATCAGTTGACGCCGACACGTTGTTCTCTCCCACTTGAAAGAAAACAATGCCCTGAAAACCTTCATCAAGGGTAGGGCTGGGACGGGTAGGAATAAATGGAATTGAGTACCTGCATGTGCTTACCCGAATCGGAATCGAGTACCCGGAAATGTAAGGAATACAGCGCTTCTGTCAACTGTCTGAATATTCAATCACGAGTTCAGAGATTATTATAGAAACTTGAAAGGATGGAATAAGACATTAAAACAGATCTTAGGCTATTTAATTTACGTCTATTTAGCCAATATAAAGAGTATCACCATTACTTACATTCCTCGTTCCTGCCGCTCATGCGTAGATAAATTACAGTCGTTAATAATAACCTTCATTAATCGGACAATACCAATGATGTAAATGTGTGTTACGGCAATTATGAAAAAGACAAGTTATTATCTGCCCTTGTCATTACAGAGTTCTCTCCCTTTCCGGGTACTCGATTCCTAGAAATAGGAGTCGATTCCAGGTGTACCCGACCCGGATTAGAGTACCCGTCCCAGTCCCAGCCCTAATCAAGGGCATCCACCTCTGCTTTCATCCGAGCGACGGTCGCCCCTCGATCCCTTGCACGGAAGTGAGGATGCCATGTGGAGGGGGACAGACTTGATCAAGTCGCCGCACAAAGCTATGTCCCAGGATGGCAAAGTGGACTGGCTTTGGAACAGGACCTTTAAAAAGTGTGTAGGCCATGGCTTGAAGTCAACAATGATGTCTGACAATGAGTTGTGTCAAACAATGTTAGCACAAGTGCCGTGATGCTCGTATCTGACTGCTTTTTAGGTGTTACACGCTGTTAGAAACGAATTTGAAAGGGCTTTCATATGCATTATAGATATTTAAGTCGAACCATGGATATAGAAATTATAGCTGAAAAAAGACCTTTTAAACATATTATATAAATCGTATAATTGTATAAATGAATGATTAATATTACGAAATACACGTACGTCTACATATCAAATAAGTTGCACAATGGTGATTTATAGCTCTTGGGAACCACCCCAAAGAAACATTTAAGAGCTATTCGTATTAACCAGCACTCACCACGTGGAGGTTGCTCTTTCAAGAGTGCCATTTTCATTTTCCTGCACCATTCCCACAACAGCAAGTTCGAACAGCGAACCCCTTTACTACTGTTGTATAAACCTAATGGGTCAAAACTGACATTAGGTTATGGAATTACAGGTTATATCCTATTACTTCTATCGTATAGTTGATTATGGTTTGATCATGTTTCCCTGTTACTTTTACCTTTCCCTTCCCCCTACCTTCCACTATCCACCTAATTTCTTACCTTTTGGACTTGATGAGTTTCCTTTGCCTTTACTTTGCCTTTCCCTTTCCCCCCTACCCTTAGGGTTTTGGGGCTGGGGCTGTGGAGGAATCTGTTGGAATGGACGCTGAGACAGGTTCCTCAACGTTTGATGTACTAGCTGCTTGCTTGATGACACCCTCTACAAATGCACACTCACTAGCAGCGTGTAAGGGTGTTTTTTTAGCATAGTATTTACGTACTGTTTTATGGCCATGTGCAAGATAGTCACTGGCCATCTAACATTTTGCAGCATCATTGGGATGCTGCCTTGCCACTTCAGTCTCCAAAGCTTTTCGAACATCCTGGCTGTATATGTCCCACGTTTTTTTTCCCTCGTTGGTTTTCAGGAAACCTCTTTGTCCTCTGGAAGCGGGCCAACTCGAGGACATGTTTTCCACTTTGGTACCGGCCCACTTTTCTGAGGAAAGGTGACTTTTCCGGCTGGCCATCTTCAGGCATGTCACCACGTACATACCGGCGGTAATCCCTGAACATGTTGTACTCCTCTTTGCACAAGGTTATGCTGACCAGGAAGCTTGTGGTCCATGAAAGAAATCTGGTACCTGCCGGCAACAGATTGTGCCTTATCAAAGTCAGCCAACTTCATACAGGATGCCACTGAAGGTCTTTGGGCATGACCAAGTTGAATTATCCCACAAGACAGGTACCGCATCACCAGGCGCTGATCATCATCGGATTGTCGATCTGCCTTGGCCTGGACCAGGATGTTGTCCATCTGACTGGTTGCAGGATCAGTGTACCCCTTTGAACAACGGAAATGGGTGGCGGTTGTCAGGTTTCGTCTCTGAATGCTGCAACATATACTAGCCACATAAAGAAACTGCATTGTCAAAATATTATCCCAGATAAGTACGATAACAATGTCAAAGATACATATAAACTTTAATGGAGGGATCATGAGACCATAAGTCGGGAGAATTTCAATTCAAAAGTCAATCACAATGATGTCACGAGTCCACAAGCGGGACAGGGGTCAAACAACCATGTCACAAGCTCAATAACGGGTATGTCCGTCAGCATTGAGAACAGCAGTGCATCGACGACGCATAGAGCCTATCAAACGTGCAAGGAAAGCTTGTGGGATGTCATGCCAGATTCTCTCAAGTTCTGTTGCAAGGTCAAGGACGTTATCTGGCGGATGAGGAAGACGACGTAGACGTCGATCCATTTCGTCCCAAACATGCTCTATCGGGGAGAGATCCGTGAATTTGCAGGCCAAGGCAGTAAGTCAACGTTGTGGTGTTGCAAGAAATCCATAGCAACCCTTGCCATATGAGGGCGGGCATTGTCCTGTTGGAATGTTAACCCAGGGCCATGACGTTGCAGAAAAGGAATTGCCACAGGTAGAAGAATCTGATCCCTGTAGCCCACACCAATTAAGTTGTCAAACTGTGTTGGGGTGGATACGGCGAAGTCCTGGGATGGTTCGGGCAGTCATCACTGCAGTCTGAAACCTGTGGCGAAGATAGGTCACCCTTATCCATATGTCCTGTCTTGGCGTTACACGTGGACGTCCAGAACGTGGCCGATCGATGACATCATTTGTGCTCTGGTAGCGTCTCACCAGTGCAGAAATGGTGTTCCGGTGGCAGTTGAAATGTGCAGCCATTTGTCGTTGAGACATTCCCCCACGGACCATCCCAATAGCCTCATGACGTTGTGCAGACGTGGGCCTTGGCATGCTATGCATTTCAATAGCCGTTTAATTTTTTTAACGATCGTTGAGCTTTCCAAAGTGACAGTATTGTGTGGCATTCATTTGCTCTGTTTCTCTTTCCCGGAATGCACGTGCAACAACGTATTGCATGTGGCACGTGCAACAACGTATTGCATGTGGCACGTGCAACAACGTATTGCATGTGGCACGTGCAACAACGTATTGCATGTGGCACGTGCAACAACGTATTGCATGTGGCACGTGCAACAACGTATTGCATGTGGCACGTGCAACAACGTATTGCATGTGGCACGTGCAACAACGTATTGCATGTGGCACGTGCAACAACGCATTGCATGTGGCACGTATTGCATGTGGCACGGCAACAACGATTGCATGTGGCATGTGGCACGCAACAACGTGTGCATGTGGCAACAACGTATTGCATGTGGCACGGCAACAACGTATTGCATGTGGCACGTGCAACAACGTATTGCATGTGGCACGTGCAACAACGTATTGCATGTGGCACGTGCAACAACGTATTGCATGTGGCACGTGCAACAACGTATTGCATGTTGGATACATTTCACTAATCTGAGTTAAAATACTTGTCTACACAGGTTTGATAAATTTAGATTTTAATTTTTGTATGCAGTTTCTTTATGTGCCTAGTATACTTATGTGCTTCTTCGCGTTTATATTGGCTACTTACACATGCATATGAAATGTGTAGCATTTGTAAACTTACGCAAATTATCGAAAACCCTGGGTGACATTTTAACCCTGAAAGTGTATAGATAGGTATACCAGTGTAATAGGCGACTCCGTTGCGGCGAATCACCCAGTGACATTAAGGTTCTAGGTTTGATGTTTCTGAACGGTTTCAGAGCAGACTTTGCGTAGTGTATTTTTTTTTTAGTGGATGTTGACTTATTGCCTTGAAACCGGAACCTTTATAACCTTTCTTTTAGGTTCTATGATAGTTTAAGTCATGACTAATGATTCTTGCAGAGAAATAACAATTCAAGTTTGCCAAACAAATACAATTTATTAGTTAATAAAAATAAACTGAACCAAACTTAACAAAATAAATACCAGACTTCCTCATGCACTCGCCCCTAGTAATCTATTCAGCCTAAAAAGAAAACCCTAACTAATTCATTCCTACAAAATAAAAACCTACTCTAAACCATCATTTCCCGGAAAGAGTTCCGCCCGTCAAACCGATGTCATGGAGCAGTGAATTGAAAATATCGCCCCGTATTTGACTTCAGTACATGTACTCGGCGAGGTGCAGCGTAAAATCACCCCGCCGAGTGTGTGGCAGGTAGCTGGCGCTTGATGCACCACCATCTATTTTCAATGAGGTTGGTGCAAGCACCGGTCACTGGATCTGTAAGTAGTTCAAACGGAATTATTTACAATTATACAATTTCGAAAGGCAAAACAAAGTACAAAGACGTCAAGATGATAAATACCAACATTATGCTGAAATACCTTTGAAATTTTCGGAATGGTTTACATTCGTGTGGATATAGCCCAGGTCAACAAGTCCGTCGTAACCCTTCCAAACTACCCCGAGCTACATTGTCCGTAATGATCCTCTCAAGCGTCTGTTTGTCACATTTGTCCACTGGCACCAAAAAAAATTCCCTACTTTCTCTTCAAATTCCTCCCAAAACCCACTAGCCCTCGACTACTCTACCCCGATGATACTAACGTTTACCAAACTTACTCTCATCAATCTCTACCAACATGCCAGGACCCCCTATCATGTTCGAACTGTTCCTTTCCACGACTGAAGAGCATACCTCCCCTACAGTACATGAAATAGTCCGCTACAGTTTCTCTAGATGTTTCCAGTACTCTCCCATCCTTATCACAATCAATACTGGTTTCTCTGATTGTGTCGGTATAACTCATCTTATGAGCAAAACAGTAGGTAAGGAGAATAGTCTTATTCAAAGACAAATTGGAACCAGAAAACCATGTACCCCTCCGTGCAGGAACTTGGTTATTGTTAGATTTTTTGCATACCTTTTTATTACATTGAAATCTGCAAGCCACATTCTTACCCTTTCTGTTAATACCATATGTGCGAGTTAGTACTTGGTGACAGTTAGGGCAGTGAGCTTGTGCTGGTAAAACACTGTAGCGTTTACAAAACTCGATAGTGCTCTCAGGAGTGCGTAAGTTGGAACATAAAGTAAACAAGTTAATGGGGATGGTAGCTCTGACCGCAGGTTCTGACACTGATGGCTGGTTACGTGCAGCGGGAGTGAGTGAGGAGGATGGTGCCGGGAGTGTCGGGGTATCGGAAGGGGATTTGGCCTGTGTTGGGGGAGTTAAGTGGAGGGTTTTGGCCTTGCATTTCCTGGGACGAGGGGGTGAAGGGCTGGATGAGTTAGAATCCACAAACCGAGCGGGGCGTTTAATAGTGTGTTTGGGTCGGGTAGGTGTGTCAATAGAAACCGGAGCTGGAGGGGATGGGTGTGAATTACTGGAGTTATTAGTAGAACGCTCACACGAAAACTCATGTGTTAGTAAGTGAGACAAACCGGTGCTGGAGACGGAACTTACAGAAGATGCCTGGCCGTCATTCGTATGTCCTTCAGTCATAACGTCGGGACTAACCTGAAAAAAAAAGGTGAGTCGTCTGAATCGTCTCTCAGTCTATGTTGACCTGGGGTGATGTCACCTGAAGAAAGCAAATCCAAGAGTGGATCTATGGATGAATCTGTTTCCTCTGAAACTGCTCGTGGCAAATTTGGTGGAAAACTTTCGTCTGAAGACATGCTCATGAGCTTCAATTTTTCCCGGTTTCAAGGCAAGAAAGAAGTCGAAGTTACCTTTCCAAGTCAATATATAGGCTCAAAGCTCGTGCAACATCTGCCAGACCACATAATGCGCCCAATCACACAAGTTATAAAAGCACGAAGCTATCATAGCGCGCATGAAGTAGGCGTGTAAAAATGTAGGTCACACAGGCAAATACACTGAAGTCAACGGGCGGAACTCTTTCCCATTCCTCAGAATAATAACACATAGAATCCTTCACATGAAATTCACTCTATGCTGACATGGCATATTCAAGTAGACAGTTTAAACTTGCCGACATGGCCAATCCGTTCAGTTCACTCCGGACCTGGGCACTGATCACTTTGTGTGTTACCTTGCTTGAACAAGTCAAAAACCCAAGCTACAATTATATAACACATTGTTGTTTAATTACCCCAGCTTACTTATAGACAATGGAGAGTGATCACTGGTAAGCATAGCTTCTCAGTTAAGGTGAACAGGTATTTTAGGGAATGTAAATATATTTTAGATTGACTTCAGATTTATAAACATATATATAGATATATAAGACATTCTCATAACATACCTAAAGTATTCCATGATCATTGTCAAATGCGAGAATGCAAGTACATGATACAAATTTGACAATCAGCGGTCCGACACTTGCTCAAGTCCATATTTCATATTTACCGCAACATCACACATTTCAATCATCAGTGTTTCGCGAGAATTCCAACAGTTCATAGCATCGACAATTTATGGCACGTTACTTTGCAAAATATAGGGACCTGTCAAGTTACAGGTGATGAAACACGAAAAATATGCAATTCCTAAAATTGAAAACGATGAACAGTAGTGACTGTCGGAATAAATTACCTGTGACAGTGTTTACTGTAATTAGGTGTATGTGTGTGACCAAAAAGCCCATTTTACATATTGAAATTTATTGTACTATGTTTCTGGGAGCTACAGAAAAGGGTCTGGGTGTCAGTCTTCTACTTGGATAATTTGAGAAATACACTTATACCATCTCTCTCTTAGTCTCCTACTTCGATATTGATAATTTAGGAACAAATTTACTTCACTTTTATATTGGCTACTTGAATGTTATAGAACTTGGTAAAATGTTGGACATTTCTAATTTGTCTTTTTAGGAGTGTTAAATATTGCTGAAACTGTCATAGGTGTGGTCGACAGGGGATCTACAGAGGAATTAGCTCGTAATTATACGTACAATACGTTGAAGACGAATGAATACCTTGAGTTCAGTTTCCTAAGAGTGGCGTTTATATAATCCTGCTCATGGTCATCCCTACAGTTGGAATACTGGACTAATTGACAATATAGATGTCGGCATATATACTATTTTTGACAGCCATGGACAGGCGATGACTCGCACAATGGACAGAAACAATAGCACTTCCTTGAACCAGTTCATGTCATGGCACACAGCCAAGGGGGATGACCAATTAAGGCTGTAAATGTCACATACAATGTACAATGTGACAAGACAATGTACAATGCGGTAGTGATAACGATTAACATTGCAGATTCAACAATTACAATTAAGTCTCACATGACTTGACTACATAGTTTTTGGTCTTTACAAATATTTGGATGATGGCTGTGCTGAATCAGACGCTATAACAAAACACTTTCAGATCACTTTCAGGGGCTGCTTACCGTATACAGCACTGTTAGGTTAGCTCTGACTGTTTGGAAATTATATCGAGGACATTTTCTGCTACTCAGCATCTGTTTATCATTGTTTGGATCATTTGGAAGTGAGGCTACAGGTGCATCCTCTCGTATGGTATGGCCGAAGTGTTTTAGTTCCCTGATGTACTTGGGGATATGGGTTTTGTTTACAGTGTATGTACCACAATGTTGGAGGGCTGTAATTGATACAAACGTGACCAGCAGTAGCTCACCACTCAATTTTCAAAGCCAAAAGGTAATTTCAACAAAAGCCAAATAGTGAAGTGGGGACCGTTGTGAGGGCATTAAGACTATGAGTTAGGATAGGGAAAAATATGTATTTTGGGGGATAAAAACAAATTTAATAGTTATCCCGAGTCATTACTGCTTGAATCTATCATGGAGTAATAATTCATACATTCATTATTGCCATTACAAGTGGTATATTAGGATTCAGATGTTAGGTAAAAAAATAACATAGACTAGGATTGCCTCATGGGCAATAGTCTTAAGACTTCCCGTACAGTCTTCTTAAAACGAGTCTATTTTACATGTAGGGGTGTTGTGTATTTGAGTGATATTTGCGGTTTTGTATGTGCATTTTACTTACGTTCTTGTCTGGGATTATCATCTGAACGTTATTGCATTTATAAAGACATGTTTTGTTCGATTAATGCGAAAATGTAGCAATTTTCGGGGGAAAGTTATATTCTCGATAACCTGTCACCCCTAATGTAGGAAGCATCTATTTTGTGACACTGGTTGTTTACATAGTCTGTCACTGTACCTAGTGCAAAGCATCACGTTCAGATTTAACATCCGTCTGTCCGTCCGTCCGGATTTACGTGTGTATGGTATTTAGAGAAGAGGGTTTATTATAGCCAGTTCGAAATCTATTGAAGCAGTTCGTTCGATAATTTGATCATTTAAGTAATGAGATGTGCTAGAAGATTACCATATTTACATTGTAACTGAGCAATGTTTTTTCTATTCTTTACAGAAGATTGTTTGGTGCTTTGCTTATGGCATTAAACATATTAGAAGATAGGTTAGAATGCATTTCACCGTGCGCAGCCCGGCATGCGCAGAACGCTCGCTAATGAGCAATTATCGCTCATCGCGCTATGGCGCGGCTGCTCTGTAGCTCTACTGCACTGTCTTACTATAACAGTCATTCCTCGGTCCTTAGGGTTAGGGTTGGGCACCCCTTTACGATTCTTAGGGTTAGGGTTAGCTTACCTTTGGACAGAGTAATCCCATTGCATCCGATTGGTTTTGAAACAAGTTTCGTCCCACCAGGACTCGTCAGTGCAGCTTGGTTTCCAAAAGGAAACTGCAGACGTGTTTCGGTTGTCCTTTTTTTCTTGGACGAAATTCGTCGGGAAGCTCTAATTCTTCTCAGCGAGGGGCTTGCGTTCTATGCGATCCACCACGCGATCAAGAATAGGTGCATATACACGTTTCACAGCATCCAGGAAAGCGAGGTACTTGTCCGGAGCCCCAGATAAGTATTTTTGGCGAAAGATGTACTCCACAAAAGTAAGAATCATAACGCTTTCTGTGTCCCGGATCCTGGAAGTCCAGTGTTTTTCACAGCTTCGCCACGTAGACTCGATGGTGTTTGTGTGAGCGCCTGTCTCTGGGTCCTTAAAGTGTTCACTATGATTCAGTAATGTGGGTGTAGCCCAGCTTGCTGTAGGCCTTCCAACAATCGGTGATGATTGTAGTTCCTTTGGCCACATGCGGGGATGAGGGTGTCGGCACTTCGGTCGGTCAGGGTTGTCAGGAACACTTGACGACTTTCACGCTTAATGCCGCCAAGCACCCACACCCCCTCGACCCTTTTCTCACAGTGGTACTTCCTCTTGCCAAACTTTGACTCGTCGATTTCCACCGTGGTACCAGGGCCGCCAATCTTGAAACTGTCCGCCTCGATGACTGTCATGCACACTTCCTGGCAAAACATGTTCCAGTCTACCAGTGTGTGACACGACCCGATCCTCGGTTCCCACTGTATTACATGAATGAATGAGAAGGCGTCTTGTAAACCCAGTAGTACAGGTGCTTCATCAGTTGAGGCAGAATGAGATGAGACCCGGCGAACCAGCTCCCCTCCCGGATCGATACTTTCTCGCCGCAGGTCTTGACCCGGCATCGCCAGACCAAACCATCCCGACCGTAGCTTGAGTGTTTCTTTCGAGTCAGCTGACCGCTACCACAACGGGGACAGGCTCCATCGAAGTTACCTATGACCCCGCAGGTAGTCAGCCAGTCGACAAGAGCCGACGAATCGAAACTCAGTAGATAAACATCGTCATAGATCATTGCTTCTCCGGATTGGTTGGGCGACATCTTGAAAACAATAGCTAGGTGTGGCTTCTTGAGTTGATGAATGTAAAATCTTGACGATTTCTGTAGATCTGCCAGCTTTCGGTGAACATCAGCTTCAGTGCAGTGACCAGGAAAGAACTTCAAAATGATCCCTTATAACTGAAAAAAGAAGGAACAAAAAGTGAAACTAAATCCATGTGTAACAGTTATGGAATATTAATTCTGATTCCCTTTTTCAAATTTCTATAATTGTGAAAGTGTTTTGTGTTTTTGTTGTTGTTGTGTTGGGTTTTTTTTTGGGGGGGGGGTCAGCTCAATGTGCAGTTGTTTTGGTTTGTAGGTATACAATGTTTTTTAACTCCTCCTAACCACCCCTCATCATAGTTGGCCTCCCAACGTCATTTTTTAACTGTTTAATGATTAATCAATGCCTCCTTTTTAGTCTGATCTATGGCAGGTGTCCCTCTTGTGCCAGAGGCACTCCTCCCAACCATATCTTCTGGTGGAAACGTCTTTCGAAAGAAGACTAGTTGCCAAGCCAGGTGTTTTCTTTCTCATAGGGAGACTTTCAAGTTGTTCCTGAAGAAAAGAGCCATATATTAATATTGCTACAACTTGTTGAAAATAACATTAATTACTCACTCACTCATAAGAAAACTAAGTTAAAAAAGCCGCACATTTACCGCAAAGTGAGATGCGGCTTGATGCGGAATAAGTGCAACTTTTCATAGCACTGCATTTTTTCCCCGCACATTTCCACATCTACCAGTTTTACCCCAAGTTGTTGCAAGTATGGCTTATGGGACTCGCTCCACTGTCAGGTTTACAATAAGGATTATACCGGAGGTGATACTAGCTTTGAATGTATACAGACAAAATGCATTCCATAATCATAAGAAATGTCTTGTAAAGAACACTCCTGTTTATGAAACATAAGCAAGTTTTCAAGTCTAAGTCACTATGAAATAGTTGTACCACATAGAGCACGTTCTTGCTCAAGTAGTCATCAGGCCAGTTTGTTGCAAGACATAAATGATACTTCTACATTTGATACAGACTTAATAAATTAGCACATCTTTAGAACACTTTACATCATTAAGTTGAAAGATGTAGACATGTAATAGATGCCCTCTAGGCATCCCAGTGACAGGAGTTTCAACACGACATGTCCCCTGCTGTTTCCTTGTTAAGGTAGTATTGTGGACTTTACGTTGAGGAATTTTAGTATTAGGTGGGAATAAACTCAAAAACCAGAGGAACAGTGTATAATTCTTCAGTTCAATGGTATTTGTCAATCCTTTCAACTAAATGACAAGGCAGAAATGTAAATTTATTCTGTTAAATGAAAACCAAAAAACTGAAGAATATAGCTCCTTCATACTCTAGAAACCTTCCTACATTATACCTAATTGTAAATTGATGTTCATGATCCCTGGATTGTCTGGTCCAAACTCAATTATTTAGACCTGCCATATAGATGGAATATTGCAGAGTGCGATGTAAAACTAAACTCACTCACTATACCTAAATTCTGTGTCCTACTGTATTCCTATGGCTAATTTCTCCAACCCACAATACCTACATGATATATCATATTTTGTATTTTCATATAATATTCATATATATCGAACCTGATACTGCATAATCTTTTGAACTACGGAAATGGGTGGCGGTTGTCAGGTTTCATCTGAATTCTGCAACAGACTTATAGGCTTCTTCGCGTTTATATTGTCTACTTACACCTGTATATGAACAATGTGTAGCACTTGTAAACCTACGCAAATTATCGAAAACCCTGGGTGACATTTTAACATGTTTTACAGTAGGTGAGAAAGGATTTGACTCCTGACATGTAATTTTTAATGATACCTGCAAAAACCCTGTTCTGCGAAAGGACCAAGTTAAAAAAAATGAATTTCATCTACGTGCTCAAATATATCAAAATTGATACAAGCCATATTACTATTTGGGAATGCATGTTTTTGGATATTATAGAAAAACTTAGAGACGTTACATGTGTCACCAGCATTACGCCCTGCTTTTTTAAGAATATTGGTTAAATATTGCTTAAACCCTGAAAGTGGGTTCAGGGAACCTATTGTATAAGCCAGTGTTAGTTAGATTAGCCCTGATGGAGTTGTTTTGGTAATTATACTGAGTACCACTTCTGGTCGACCCAGTGAAACCAGTACTGGTACTCAGCATTGGATTATTATTTGAAGGTGAGGCTACAGGTGCATCCTCTCCTTGTATTGTGTGACCAAAGTGTTTTAGTACCCTGATGTACTCAGGGATTTGGGTTTTGTTGATGGTGTATGTGCCACAAAATGCCAATAAAGCCAACTTGGATACAAGCGGTTGAGTAGCAGTATAAGACTGGCTTTGGCGGCTATTTTTAGTGTCTTTATAGCAGCAATAGAACTGTCAGGATGACAATTTTTTAAATGCGCGATGCCTTTGTAGTATGTTTTGCACTTTTGACAAACCACTGATACTTTTGTGGAAGGCATACTTGCAAAATCACTGTACTATGTTTCCGGGAGCTACAGAAAAGGGCTTGGATGTCAGTTTTGTACTTGGATATTTTAAGAAATAAACTATTTATGCTATGTATCAGTTTGATATATTGAACAGCGTAGATGACTTAAAACACACAAATTAAAAACAAGCAAAACGTAATGAAAGAAAATTTCACTTGCCAATAGGGATCCTCAACGCTGACTGGTAATCATCCACTAAGACACTTGGTCTGTGATATTGTGAGAATAGAGATACACATTAGATGTCAGTATTTTACCTAAAATCGATATACAAATTGGGTTAAAACTGCGCTTTTCAGATCTATACAAAGTAGGTAGAATCTATGCATAATACATGGATATGATATGCTATACAAATGGCCACAAGAAATAACTAAGTGTATTTTACAGTGATTTGATCTAAATTGGAAATATCACAGCATCCTTTCCATCCATATCATTACGTCGTTACCCAATATTTAATTCATTAGAATAAATAAAATATTTAACACATCTTCCAGGTAAAATAATAATCTTGGCCCCAGATATCACAAAGCGATCATAGCGCGAAGTTGATCATAACTCCCATATTTTAACATGGCCTTACGACAGTCGTAGTGCTACGATCGCTTTGTGAAACGAGCCCCTGGTTTGGGGTTTTTGTTTTAGGTGTCTGTTCAATACAAGTACAATTCATTCATATTTTCTTAAAGGTCTCTTTGCAACACAAATTCTCAGTATGTTTGGAAGTGCATATAGGTTTCATCAATTTGCCAGTGTATTGTATGGAAACAATATGAGCAAATTTGTTAAATTAGGCATTTTTTCAGGTAAGGACTTGTAACATTCTTTATCATTTCAGAGCAGAGTTCACGAAGTGATTTGATTTGATTCGTGGTATCCAAAGTATGTCGGAATAATCTGAACAGATATATTTTCAAGTCTTCAAACATAGACATGATCAATAAGCGTTACACCTTCTGTGGTACGTTCCGAAACCATTTGTGCAAAAACGATTTGATTCCATCATTGTCTGTATTGATATTTTCATTGAAGTCTCCCTTGATAATGGATGGCCCAGAATGGTTATCAAGTTCTTGCACAAGTTGTAGTATATGCATCCTGAAGATAACAGCAACATGAGCCTGTAGTCATTACATAACAGGTACTCTAAATTAGATACTGGTAACTGAGCATATTCACAGGTTTTGTCATCTCTTCAATAGACGGACAGCACCACGAATTTGATTCTTTAGTTCCGTCAGTAGTTCAGATGTTTCATAGGATTGTGATCTGGTTTTATGATGTAACGTAATCCAAGTTTTGGTAGATCAGCTGGATGGTAATCAGATAACCATGTTTCTGTCAAGCAAATGAAGTTGGCTTTAAGAAATCTCTTGTCCTGCAAATGTTGTACATGCTGTTGAAGGCCCTCAATGTTTAGCATAATCAAGGTACATGTAGGATGACCATATTCTTTGATTTGAACTCGTGAACTTTGTCATACTAGATACTGCTGCATCAACCTTTTCATTGCTGTATGTCACTTTAAAATCCTGAGCAATGAGCCCTTAAACAGAGGATACTCGACGTAGTGCCACATATGCTTGTCCTGGTGCAAACATTCTTCAATGAAACAACAGCTTTGTTCCGTTGTACCTTGTACTTTGTGTATGGTGCAAGCCCAACCTAGTTTCAGTGGAAATTGTCGTCTAATAGCTCCATTGTTTGAAACGGTTTCCTTTTCTGGCTCAATAGGAGTACTGTTAGGTGGTAATCCACATGGATTGCTTTTTAATTTTTGTAATTTTTTGCCTACATTGCCAAACACGATGTCTATTTCAGAAGAAAAGGTTTCAGCATCAGTCATATGTAGCTAACAGTTCCAAAGACTCAATTCACAAGGCCATCTGATGTATCAATGTTTTTTGTGATCATCACACGAGCACCAATCGCAACTTTGAGACTTTTAGGCAACACTGAGTTATGAACTTTCTCAAGGGGATTTACTCTTCAAGTTTACCTGTTTTGAAGTTTTGTGAGAAATCTTCTGCCTCAATGGAAATTAAATCTGAGCATTTAGAATGACGGGCAATGACATTGAATTCATCAACCTGAGCATTTGTTGCAAAGATATGGATTCAGTCTTGATCATCTTCATCAGTTTCTTGCTGTTAGAGATATGCTCAATCACTTTGTCAAGAAGGTCTTACTTTGTTTGTGCTCGTAATCGATCTAGAAGTTGTGCAAAAGCAGGGTCAACTCTGAGATAGAAAAATGATTGCTCCACAGGTCATCCATTTTTACAAACATACAGTGGTGTTCCTTTCAACAGGTGATAACTGATAGAAATCTCCAACAGCAATTAGATACATTTCCAAATGGTAAATAATCTGCAGTTTGTTTGATTTGTCTTAATCTGCCATGAATGTTTAACAGTTTGTGATCAACCATTGAAACCCCTTTACTACTGTTGTATAAACCTAATGGTTCGAAACTGACATTAGGTAATGGAATTACAGGTTATGTCCTATTACGTCTTTCCTATAGTTGATCATGGCTTGATCATGTTTCCCTTTTACTTTTACCTTTCCCTTCCCACTACCTTCAGGGCTTGGGGCTGGGTGGAGGAATCTGTTGGAATTGACGCCGAGACAAGTTCCTCAACGTTTGATGTACTAGCTGCTTGCTTGATGACACCCTCTACAAATGCACTCACTAGCAGCCTGTAAGGGTGTTTTTTTAAACATAGTATTTATGTACTGTATTTATGTACTGTTTTATGGCCATGTGCAAGATAGTCACTGGCCATCTTACATTTTGCAGCATCATTGGGATGCTGCCTTGCCACTTCAGTCTCCAAAGCTTTTCAAACATCCTGGCTGTATATGTCCTACGTTTGTTTCCCTCGTTGGTTTTAAGGAAACCTCTTATCCTCTGGAAGCCAGCCAACTCGAGGGATATGTTTTCCACTTTGGTACCATCCACTTTTCTGAAGAAAGGTGACTTTTCCGGCTGGCCATCTTCAGGCATGTCACCACGTACATACTGGCAGTAATCCCTGAACATGTTGTACTCCTCTTTGCACAAGGTTATGCTGACCAGGAAGCTCGTGGACGTCTTGTGGTCCATGAAAGAAATCTGGTACCTGCCGGCAACAGATCGTGCCTTATCAAAGTCAGCCAACTTCATACAGGATGCCACTGAAGGTCTTTGGGCATGACCAAGTTGAATTATCCCACAAGACAGGTACCGCATCACCAGGCGCTGATCATCGGATTGTCGATCTGCCTTGGCCCGGTCCAGGTTGTCTCTCACCTCCTGTCTGGTTGCAGGATCAGTGTACCCCTTTTTGAACTACGGAAATGGGCGGCGGTTGTCTGGTTTCATCTCTGAATTCTGCAACAGACTTATAGCCTTCTTCGCGTTTATATTGGCTACTTACACCTGTATATGAACAAATGTGTAGCACCTGACATGAAATTTTTAATGTCACCTGCAGAAACCCCGTTTTGCGAAAATACCAAGTTAAAATGATGTATTTCATCTACGTGCTCAAATATATCAAAATTGATACAAGCCATTTACTATTTGGGAATGCATGTTTTTGGATATTATAGAAAAACTTAGAAACGCGTCGACATGTCACCAGCATTATGCCCTGCTTTTTTTAAGAATATTGGTTAAATATTGCTTAAACCCTGGAAGTGTTTGTTCAGGGAACCTATCGTATAAGCCAGTGTTAGTTAGGTTAGCCCTGACGGAGTTGTCTGGGTAATTATACTGAGTACCACTTCTTGTCGACCCAGTGAAACCAGTACTGGTACTCAGCATTGGATTATTATTTGAAGGTGAGGCTACAGGTGCGTCCTCTCCTTGTATTGTATGACCAAAGTGTTTTAGTACCCTGATGTACTCAGGGATTTGGGTTTTGTTGATGGTGTATGTGCCACAAAATGCCAATAAAGCCAACTTGGATACAAGCGGTTGAGTAGCGGTATAAGACTGGCTTTGGCGGCTATTTTTAGTGTCTTTATAGCAGCAATAGAACTCTCAGGATGACAGTTTTTTAAATGCGCGACGCCTTTGTAGTATGTTTTGCACTTTTGACAACCACCGATACTTTTGTGAAAGGCATACTTGCAAAATCACTACCATGTTTCCGGGAGCTACAGATGTCCGTCTTGTACTTGGATATTTTAAGAAATAAACCATTTATGCTGTGTATCCGATTGATATTTGAGCAGCGTAGATGACTTAAAACACACAAATTAAAAGCAAGCAAAAAGTAATGAAAGTAAAGTTTACTTGCCAATAGGGATCGTTAACGCTGACTGGTAATCATCCACTAAGACACTTGGACTGTGATATGTTGTTATTGTGTTAGGTGCTTTGGAGGTCGCCTTCGCCGGTTGGCATTTCGGCAGACCTATCCTTCCTTGGGATGCGTGGGGTGTCCCTCCTTGGGACTCGTGGGTGTAAGTACACGAGTGTTGTGTGTACATACAATATTTTTTTTATTTTTTTATATTTTTTTTAATTCTTTTTTGGGGGAGTGGACACGGACGCTCCCCTGCTCTCCCTCCGGCAAGTGGACCCGGCCACTCTCCTTCTTTCACCATGGGGAGTGGACACGGCCACTCCCCTACCTTTCCCGGTGGGAGTAGACACAGCTACTCCCCCTACCTCACATTCTTGTTTCCTGTGTACCTCCGCGGTAACAGAGAAGGTGTTCCCAGAGTTCGCCATGAGTGGGCTGGGAACAGTCCCCCGTGAGTAGAACCCACAGTGAACTAGCCTTCCTTATCTTCTGTCTTGCTTGGCTGCTTCCCTCTTAGCTCCTTCTCCTTTGGCAGCCAGGCCACAGAAAAAGCTACAGAAAAGGCCTGGATGTCAGTTTTGTACTTGGATATTTAAAGAACCATATTTATGCTATGTATCAGTTTGATATATTGAGCAGCGTAGATGACTTCTTAAAAAACAAGCAAAAGGTAATAAAAGTAAATTTCACTTGCCAATAGGGATCCTCAACGCTGACTGGTAATGATCCACTAAGACACTCATACTGTGATGATGATGTTGTTGTTGCTTGGGAGATTTTACAAGAGCTTCCAGCGGGGCTGATTTCGCACTTGGGGCTTTACTGAAGGGCCTGAAAATATAAGAAAAAGGGTGATTTTTGAATTTATAGCCTAAAAGTTGGGAATTTTGAAATTTTGAATTTGGAATAATATGGTAGGAGAGAGGGGAGGTAAGGAGGTTTGGCATTTAATTTAGTTGTTTTTTTTTTTTTTTTTTTTTGGGGATTTGTGGTATGTTTAATTTTTATATATGATTTTAGATAATGGGCCAGGAGGCCTGAATCTTTAGGTAGGTGCCTAAGGCTGAGAATATTTGGGTTTGGTTTAGAGGGTTTAGTATTTGATTTATTTCATTTGGATTGATTTTGTTATTGATGAGTGTTGTTTGTAGGATGCTGCGTTGTAGGTTGTAGTGGGGGCATTGAGTGAGTATGTGGGTGATTGTTTCTGGGTGATTGCAGTGTGGGCAGTTTGGGTTGGATTTAATTTTGATTTTGTTAAGGAGGGAATTTAGCTTAGTATGGCCTGATTGTAATTTAGTAATGGCCCCTATCTATATTTTGGTTTTATGGTATTTTTGTATTTGGATAAGGGATGGGTAAAATATTTTTGGTGTGTTTGGCGGTAGAAGAATTAGCATATTGTTTTTGCCATTGTAGTTTAAAGTGTCTTTTAATAAGGCTTTTAATTTCCTGTTTTGAGTGGAATATTGGAAGAGTTACGTTGTTTAATGTTAGTCCCTGTTTAGCTGCTGAGTCCGCTTTTCGTTATCGAATATACCCACGCGGGGACCCAGAGTAGTTTGATTGTTTTACCTTTTGGTTTAGGTTTTGGATAGTGTTAAGTATTTGGGAGATAATGTCACTGCGGTTTTTGGTAGTTTTGTTTTTAGTGCCTGAAGGGCTTGAGGGAATCAGATAATATTAATATTTTGTTTTGTTGGTTTATTATTGGTTGTTTAAGGGCTACCAGTATTGCCATTAGTTCGGCCGTAAAGACCGATTGATTATTGGGAAGGCGATGTGATTGTGATGCTTGGGTGGGTTGTGAGAGGTGGATGCCTATTGCTGTGGTGCATGCAGATGGATCCTTGGACCCGTCTGTGTATATGTGGCACCAGTCGGGCCAATTGTGGTGGATGTAGTGTAGTGCGGTTGTTTTTGTTTGGTTTGGATTTTGTTTGGTTGTGATGAGGTGGAGGTGGGTGTTGATGTGGGGTGTTGGGAGTTGTGGGATGTAGGGGATGTTTGTGGGTTTGTTGGGTAGAGTAGTATTTTGTAGGTTTGTATTTTGTATGAGGTTGTTTATGCGGATTGAAATGGGGGCCGTTAAAGGGTGTTTTTTTATTAATGCTAGTTTTTTTGGGGGGTATTTTTGTTTGAGTATTTGTTGTATTAATGGGTCCCTCGTGGACGCCGCCCAGAAATTTAATGTTAGTTGGTCTCTTCTTAGGTTTAATGGGATTTCTCCCGTTAGCGCCAGAAGGGCTTCTAATGAGGTGCCTGTTTGGGTGCGGGTGGCTACTTTTAGGGCTTGTAGTTGAATTTGGTTAAGTTTTATGTTTAGGGAAGGTTTGAGGGAGTTATAGATAGGGGAGCCGTAATCTAGTTTGGATCTGATTAGGGCTGTATATATTTGCATTAAAGTTTGTTTGTTTGCTCCCCAGCTGGTGCCGGAGATTGCTCGCATGACATTAAGGTCTTTGGAGCACCTATTTGTTAGATAGTTTATGTGGGGTTCCCACGTTAGATGTTGGTCGAAGATTAGCCCTAGGAATTTTGTTTGTTTTTCGAAGTTTATTTGTTGTTTTTTGAGGTATAGGTTGGGGTAGATTGGTGCCATAGATTTGTGTTTAAAGACTACGCCTGTAGTTTTATCTGCATTAAGTTTAAATCCCCATTTGTCGGCCCATTGGTCGACTTTATTTAGTGCTTTTTGGAGTAATTTGTATGCTGTTGTTGGGTTATTGCAGCGGACCCATAGTGAGCTGTCGTCTGCGAATTTTGATGTATTTACTTTTGGGGAGACGCCCTCGAATAGGTCGTCTACCATTATATTGAAGAGAGTGGGGCTTAGGATGCTGCCTTGTGGGGTGCCATTTTCGAGGTTAAAGTTATCCGAATGGAAGTTTTCAACCCGACAGTTATTTGTCTATCTTTTAGGAAATCTTGAATGTAATTTATTATGTTGCCTGTGAGACCTTTATTAAGTAGTTTTGAGATTAGCCCGTTATGCCATACCATATCGAAGGCTTTTGAGAAATCTAAGAATATACCTATGGTGTAGTGTTTATTTAATTGTCCTGTTTTTATTTCCTGTTCTAACCGAAAGCTAGGTTATTTAGGGTTGACTTACCAGAAGTGAAGCCACTTTGGTCTTGTTTTAATGGATTTTGTTTTAGGTGGTGTTCCAAACGGTTTTGACCATAGCTTCCATTATTTTGCATAAGTTGGAGGTTAGGAGATGGGTCTATAGGAGTTTGGGTCGGTTGGTGGTTTGTTTGGTTTTGGGACCGGTATAACTAAAGCCTGTTTCCAGTTATGAGGTAGTTTACCTGCCTGCCATATGAGGTTGTAGAGTTTAAGGAGGATGTTTTTAGATTAGTGGGTAATCTATTAATGATTTGGTAGGATGTAAGATCCAGACCTGGGCGGTGCCCTTTTTTATTGTTTAGAACAAATTGGAGTTCCTCCATAGTGAAGGGTTGGTTAATGGGTTTATTGTCTATTGTTTGTTTAGGAATTGGGGGATTTTATTTTTGTTTGTTTTAAAGGTGTCACTATTGTTTTATTGCTACTGGCTTGGGAGAAGTGAGCCGCTAACATATTAGCTTTTGTTTGGGGTGTTTTTATTGTTAATTGGGGGTATTTTGCCACGGCGCTTGCCCCCGGATTAGTTTAAGTTGATCCCATAATTGTTTAGAGTTTGTTTTGTTATTGAAGCCCTGACAGAAGTTTTCCCAGTGTTTTTTGTTTAGTGTCCTTAATTAATGTATGGACCTGGTTTTGATTTGCCTGGCTTGGGGTAGTAGGTTTTGTTACGTTTAGCCTTGTTTAGGGCTGATTTACGTTTTTTTGGGCTAATTTGATTTCCTCGGTCCACCACGGACTGAGGGTTTGTTTATTTTGGGAATGGCAAAGGGAATAGAGTCCTTAGCTATTTTAATTATTGTGTTGGTTAGATTATCCGAGAAGATTTGGGGGTCTTTATTTTCAAGGCTTTCTGGGTTGATTTGTTTACAGTTATTTGTGAATTTATTCCAGTCCGCCTTGTTGAAGAAGAATTTTGGGTTAGGGTTTGATTTTCAGTATGTTGGGGATGGTATAAGGTTATTTATGTTTATGGATATGGGGAAATGGTCACTACCCCAGGAGTCATCGAATACTGCCCACTCAATATCACTTGCTATTTCCGGGTGGTGATTGTTAAGTCTATTGCTGAGAAGGTGTTATGGTGTGCGTCAAACCTAGTTGGGATATTTGTATTATGGATTACATAATCGTTATTTGTGATCCAGTTGGCGAGTAGTTCACCACTGGGATCGGTTTTATCGTTTATTCCCCAGTTGGGGTGGTGAGCGTTAAAATCGCCTAGGAATATTGTGGGGCCGGAGGTTAGATTTTGTAGGTAGTTTAGGTCCTCTATTTGAAGTTTTTGTGTTATTCTATGGTATATGTTAATTAGGTTTAGTTTTTTGTTTTCGTATGTTAAAGTTATACCCTGAGCCTCTAGGTTAGGAGTGTTTACTCTGAAGGTGTTATGGTTTAACTCATTTTGTATGAAGAAGGCTAAGCCACCTGAGCTGCGGCCTGGGCGGATTTTAGGCCTATCTTTCCTGATTGTTGTGTATCCTGGGAGGTTATAATTACTTTTGGGCCCGAAGTGGGTTTCCTGAATTAGGATGACTTGGGGGGTTATTTGTTTTAGCTTGGTAAGGGCTTTAATTCGTTGCCGTCGGGACGGAGCCCACCCGCGTTCCATTGTATTATTTGCATGAATGTTAATATTAGGTTTATTGCAAGGATTATTTGATAGAGGTAGGCCCCACCCATGGTTTTATTGAATTTGGGCTTTAAGGTTATTTACTTGGGTGGTGAGTTGGTGGGGCACCAGGGTGGTTAAGTTAAGTTTTTGCTAGTTTAAATATTTTGCGAGTTGATATATTGGGGTTGAAGCTACTGTGGCTATGAATATAACTAATTTGTTAGAGGTGGTGTTTTTTGGCAAAGGGGAGTAGTTAATTTTGAGCTTAGTAGTTTGGTAGTTTTAAAGGTTGGTTTAGATTTGGTTGTTTTGTTTGTTGGTTATTTGGTGGTTGGTTGGGGGATGTTGGGGGTAGGATAGGGAACGTTTAGCCGGGCTTGGGAGCAGGAAGGCTTAGACGTTGTGGAGGGAGGGTGGAGGGGGTTGGGCTTGGGGATGGGATGGGCTTTGGGGGGGTGGTGGTGGTGGGAGGGTTGGGTTTTGGCGGTGGGTTGGTTGAACCTTGGGAGGGGGTTGGTACGACCAGCTTGGGGCGGGGTGGGTGGGGGGAGTAGATGGGACTGGAGGGGGTGTGGAAGGGATGGGGAAATGGGGGTTTGGGGTGGGGAGGAGGGAAAGGGTGAGGGTGGGGAGGGTTATTTTGCCTAGTTTTAGGGTTATAGTTAGGGTATATTTTGGGGTTTAAGACCTTTTTTATGTATTTTGAATGGACACTGGCTGCTTGCTGAAGTATGCCCATGGGATTGACAGAAGATGCAGTAGGAGATGCAGTTGGGACTGTCCTCGCCACTACACTGTCCGCTTCCACATGTGGTACAGCGTTTGGGAGCCGGTGCATTCAGAGGTTGTGTGGTTGTATTTTAGGCAGTTAAGGCATTGGGTTAACCGTTTTGCGCATTGTTGTACTGACCTAGTGTATGCGCCGAAGTGAATGTGGGACGGTAGGTTTGGGGTGCCGAAAGTTAAAATGACTACCCTGGTATTTATTTTACTACCCGAAGCGGTGCGCGTGATGCGTGATGCCGATAGGATTTTGGGTTGGTTAGAGATTTTGTTTGCTTCGGTAAGGTAGTATTGGAGATCGTCCTCCTTAGGGGAGAACAGTATAGTCCCACGGGATTGAGTTTCCCAGAGGGGGTTTGGTATGAAATTTGGACGCCGTGGATTTTGGAAATTTGGTTCGGGCGAGTGTGGCGGCGGTTTGGTTTAGAAATTTAATTAGGTACCCTCGCCCGAATGGTTTAATTGTGGTGAGTTTTATGCCATGGCTGGCAAAGAAAGGTACCAATCCTGTCCTTGGATAGTTCCTTGGACAGGAGGACCCCTTGCACCATTGCGAATAGTAGTAGTGTGACTGTTGGATTTTGGTTTGAGTTGGATTGGGGGTGGGTTTGTTTGGGGGTTGTTAGGTGACTGAGCCCTTTACGTTTGGATGGGGGTTGAAGGTTGGGGGTATGGGGTTGATAGTTTGTTGGGGCAATTGAGGGTAGTCCTCATTATTTTGGGTGTTTTTTGCTGCAGTTTGGGTGGGGTTTGTTTTGGGTTGATTTAAGGGGGGAGAGGTTAGGGTTTTTGCGTAGGAGGTTTTGGAGCCCATGGTGGGTTCCATGGTTTAGTTTTAACCTAGTGGGTTTTATGGAAAAAAAGATACTTAGCAGTTGTGCTGGTTGGTGGAGGCTTGGTAGGCTGGCGCGGTTGGCTGTGGTCTCTGGCTGGGAGCTGGAGAGAGGTGTTGTCAGGCTGGAGTGCAGACTGAATGTGTGTGTGATGATGATATTGTGAGCATTCACTTATATTACCACGTCCCAGCCAGATAGCCAATGGAATGATTTAGATGAAGCTCACTGTCATGTGACCCAAGTCGGATGTTTTTAAGGCCGAGGAGGAAATTGTGAATTGCCCATCTCCATTCTATGCATGACGTCCATTTGGAGGGGCAAGGACATGCCAAAAGGTGGGAATTGCCCATGCCAAAAAACCAAGCATTCTATGCACAAGGTTGAAATCAGTGGGGCGACAAGATTCTATAATCACAAAGCTGCTTATCAAAAGGAGGTGGCCCAGGCAAAGTGATATTAACAAAACGTGAGCAAAACAGGTGACGAAATTAAATTTGCTGATTAGTGGTACATCTCCGGCAATTACCTGCCACGCCTCAGACTAAACAGTGAACACAGCAGAGTGATATACAGCTAATGAAGTGATAATTAGATTTACAGGAAGCTAGAGATGTGCATGTATATACAACCAATCCATGAGGACAGATCAAACAGACGTTATAAAAACAATGATACGTAGATGTGATATATAGAGCGTGATATACAGCTAATTAAGTGACAATAGAGGCAGCTTTTGTGCTAAATTATAGCTGTCATAACGCCGAAGGGCCGACGGAGCATGCACGCCAGATCATATATTTGATCCGGTATCAGCAGAATATAATGGCGCGTATAGCCAGACTATCGGAAGTGACTCGAATGCACATTATACCTTTGCAGAACCGCATTTTCACGGGCTTTCCAATACACTAAAAGTATAAATATTAACACTACAGGTATTGCTGTTATGGTTAGATTCCAAACTATTGTACTTTTTAGTTCTGTCAAGCATGTTCATTTCTGTATTGCTCAACTATAATGTTGCACAACAACATATTACATATTTCCAGAATCCCACATGAATGATCTTGCACATGCACTTTAGATGTAGATATTAACGCCGCCGGTATAGCCGGTGTGCAGATTCATCTAAATTCTGCCAATCCATATCACATCCCATCTTTTTTGCAGTTCACACATTAATACTTATATAGCTTCACCACTGAATGTGCAACATGTGCGTATTATACATTGTCTAAAACACGCCTTAAATGGCTTTCAAACGCACTATAGTAATGTATTTTCTGAGGTGTAAGAGTAGTAGCCGTTATATCATGACTGCACGATGTTGGCGAAAATTGCTATATCACAGAAGAATTGAACTTCAGTAAAATTACACAAAACATCACGTCAGCGTTTCAATCTGGACTGGTTACCAGAGGCAGCACAATATGCACGTTTGCATATTTGGAGACAGCGTTTCCTCAGGTTTCCAACAATGTATAACATGCATAGATATGACACAGAAGAAGGCTTTCAAAATGCAATGGGGTGGGGGACTGCCACCGGAGGCTGGGTGGAACAAACTTCTTCCACCGGGACCTACATGGAAGAAAAACACACAGCTTAAAATCACAGAAACTTTAATTACTTGGCTATAAATTTGCATAAAAACAAACGGAAACATTCTCGTGTAGCTCCAGGACCCAGCTATCCAATGACATGCATGCATGCGTGTAAAGCGATTTATGCAGCTCCCAAGGGAGCCGTGCTGAAATAGGTGATACAAACTGTGGGCTTCTTCGCGTTTATATTGGCTACTCACACCTGTATATGAACAATGTGTAGCACTTGTAAACCTACGCAAATTATCGAAAACCCTGGGTGACATTTTAACATGTTTTACAGTAGGTGAGAAAATATTTCACCGTCATGTAATTTTTAATGCCACCTGCAGAAACCCTATTTTGCAAAAGGACCATGTTAAAATGAATTTGATCTGTCCCCAAATGTGTGGAAATTGATACAAGCCATATTACTAATTTTTCCGTATCCTGACTCATGCTTAATTGCTGGTCTTCTTCTTCTTGCGAACGTAGTGGAACACTTGTATCTCCCTAATTGAAGCTCCCTTCAATGTAAAATCACTAATTAGTACTCACCACGAGTTGCCTCCCTTTGCCTTTGCGCGTGAAAGGCGGCGCCACCTTCTGGCCTCATGCTTCACTCTCTCCTCCTTCGCCCAGTGAGTAGGATGTGAGAGCGTCTGTGTCTCCCTACACACTATATCCTTTGGTTATTCTTAGTTAGTTACCTCTTATAGTTTACTATAGAGGTGTAGCTAGTATCCTTCATTAATATGTATTGATAATTATTCGTATTTCTACTGTTTATTCACGGGATTTCGTGATTGTTCAGCTAGTTTACGTTGATGACAATCTGTACCTATTTGTAGATTACGCTTTTCTGCTGCTGACCAAGATTTAATATGCCCTAGCTGTACTACTTGCGCTTTCTTCACGCTTGCAGTTACTGTATTAATCTATCTAATTCTGCTTTTAATAAATATCATCTTTGCGCCTTGAGACGCAGCAGATAGGTCACTTAAACAAGGTTTAGACATGGCCGATACATCTGAACCCCTAGCCAGTCAGCTGCTGTCGGATGACCCCCTCCTGTCTGGTGTTCCGCTTAGAGTTTCCCTCGAGGAGGGGCGGGATTCAGTCTCCGCCTCCAAGAAGCGCCCTGCTTCCCCAGACATCCCGCCATCGCGAGCCAAAGTCTAAGAGGGCCTCGACATCTACTCAACGCAGACTGCACTCCCCAGGGCAGCGCCTACCTCCAAGGGGAAATCTACGAAGTCTTCAAGAACTTTCTCAGCCGAGATTGTTCCCGCGGCTGAACTGGGCCTGTATGATGATCAGCCGATCATCATACCCGATCTACGCCACAAGAGACGACCGGTGTCGGCAACAGTTACGTCAGCACAGATCACCATGCAGCCTGATGTGTCTACACTGATGTCGGACGATCTTCCTGAGGGCCCCGTCGCCAACATCGCAGAGAGGGCACCGACTACATCTTCACAGACCGTCCCAGACGACCTGATGCGGCAAATCATAAAGATGATGAAGGACCGTTACAGACTGGAGAGACAACCAGCCTGAGCCTTCGCGAAGGCTCCAACGTAGACATCACAGAGGGACCCCCCCGTCAACGTAGCGGCCACGACTAAGCCACCTCCGCGAAGGAAGTCACAGACCACCTCGACGAAGGACCCAGATGTACAGCCTTCGCGAAGGGCTTCTAGATCATCACCTACCTCGGACTCTGATGATCAACACTCACATAAAGGCTCGAGAAGGACATCCCTGGACTCTGACTCGGACCCCCAGACTTCACGAAAGCCTTCGCGAAGGTCAAGTCGTTGCTCCCCAGGACCGGACGCAGATGAAGCTTCGCGAAGGTCTTCACGAAGGGCACCAGTAACAGGTTCTAAATCATCTTCGTCCAGAAGGTCATCCATGGATTCCACAAGGGCTTCTCGAAGCTATCAACATTCACCTCACAGATCTCCGCGAAGGTCAACCTTTAGACGCAGCTCGTCAGGCCGTTCACCAAGACTATCTCCTCGCCATTCTCCATGCCGATCACCTCGCCGTTCTCCTCGCAGGTCACCACACAAGTCTTCACGGAAGTCCCAAGTCAGGTCTCCTTTAACATCACCCTGTACAGCGGTAGAAGCATATAGCTCACCATCAGAAGAGCATCAACCTCTTATCAGCGATCCCGTTGAGATACGCTATTGGATGGTTAACAACCTAGACCTTTCTTCACCTTCGGGCGGTGGGGTAGCTTAGTGGTTACAGCGTTGGCTCGTCACGCCGAAGACCCGGGTTCGAATCCCCACATGGGTACAATGTGTGAAGCCCATTTCTGGTGTCCCCCGCCGTGATGTTGCTGGAATATTGCTAAAAGCGGCGTACAACCAAACTCAGTCAGTCAGTATCTTCACCTTCCAAGAGTGGTAATTCGGCGCATACTTACCTGATGAAGGAGGACGATGCAGACGCCATCACCCTACCTCCGATCGACCCGATTGCTACGGTGCCACAGAATCTGGACACAGCCTTCCATAAAGCCACTTAAGTCCAAGCGCCACACCTACCGCAGTTTCACGCTAAGAAGTTCTCAACCCATAATATGGACCCCTTCCTCAAGGCACAAGACATCGATGATAATTACAAAGTGATCAACGATGTCAAGAATAAGAACTATAAGATTGACGATCGCAAGCTGGTTCAGATAGAAACCATGACAAGGCGAATGTTCTTTGGCCTTAATAGATCTAGAACGATCAATGAGACTCTTATCACCAGATTTCGAGACACGACATCTGAGGATGATAGAATGATCTACTCGGCCCTACTTAGGCAGAAGAAGGACCAGCAGTTCCTAACAGATCATCTCACATCAGTCTCAGCAGCGTTAACTTTAGCTCGTCGTCAAGGCCTCCTCGCTAAGGCCTCCTCGCTTCCTGCAGCTGGGGTGAGCAGTTTACAGCTCCACTCTATACAGCCCCGTGGTCTTCACCATCCATCTTTGACAGAGGAATAGAAAAAGTCTCCAAGGAAGTCACTAAGGATTCTAGAGAAGTCCTTATGATAAAGTCGATGGACACGCTAGCCAGCGTCATTAGACAGACTTCACAAAGATATTCAGGTAAATCTAAATTCACTGGATTACAGAGAGCACGGGATAGGAAGATGGCCAGCTCCAGGGGAAAAGATTCCTTTCGACGCCCATAAGGCAACTACAGAGGAGGATCAGGAAGAGGCAGGGCACCCAGAGGTTCCCGCAACTATAAACGCTGAAAGACAGGTTCGGAACGACTGGAGTCTTCCACCCCCCAGCCGTTCCAGTACAACCGTCACAAGTGGGTGGACGCCTTCAACTGCACTGGGAGAACTGGGGAATGCTTCAAGACACCTATGTCTCCAACATTCTTCAACATGGATTTCGTATCCCACTACAGGCCAAGCCTCCGCTAACAGTCAACCCTCACAAGTTCGATGTACAGGCACAACAACTACCAAAGTTAAGAGAGGCTGTTACATCTCTCCTAACCAAGCAGGCCATAGAAGTACTAGATCAAGTAAACATCGAGCCAGGCTTCTACTCCCCAGTTTTCCTAGTACCCAAGAAAAACTCCAAGGAGAAATACAGACTCATTTACAACATGAGCACATTCAACAGATTATCTACGCAAACCGCCAACGTTTCGCATGATACATCTACCTCAATTACGGCACTTAATTCGTCCCATGGACTACATGGCCAGTATAGATCTCCAAGAGGCGTATATACACATCCCGATACATCCCGAATCCAGGAAATACCTACGGTTTACACTAGACGGGCTGCATTACCAATGGAAAGTACTCCCATTCGAATATCATCGTATTATTAAACCCCCTGGTTATTCACAAGAGTAACGAAACCTATCGTCACCTACCTACATCGTCTAGGGCTACGCAGTGCGTTTTACCTCGACGACGGGATACAAGTAGATCAAGATCCACAGCGTCTCAAACTACAGTTAAACTACATCAAGCTACTAACACAGCTAGGATGGTTAGTAAATTTACTCAAGTCGGACCTAGTACCCTCGCAAGATCTGCAATTTCAAGGCATTCGATTTATCACGACTGTCAACCGTATCGTCGTACCAGAAGACCGATGGCTCAAGATCCAACAGACCATTCCACTAGCCCTACTCTCTCCGCTACCACTACGACATTGGCAGAGTATGTTGGGTCTCCTCATTTTAGCCCAAGACATGACAGTCAGAGGCAGACTACAGTTACGTCCGTTACAGGTCTTCATCAATGCACATCTCGACGACCTACAACCATTCAGTCTACCGAAACACCTCAGACCTCATCTACTATGGTGGACCAGGAGGTCGAATGTCTGCGAAGGCATTTATTTAACAGAGCCGGAATTCAAAACCCATCTATATGTAGACGCGTCGCTCCAAGGTTGGGGAGCTCATCTCGCCAACCGGACGCCTTCAGGGTTATGGAATCAGCAAGAAAGCAAGCTCCAAATAAACATGTTAGAGATGAAAGCGGTAATCAACGCCATACTTCATTGGAGCACCATTCTGCAAAAGGCGCATCTGATGATTCATACCGACAACTCAACAGTGGCGTTTTATGTGAACGAACAAGGCTCAACGAGATCACTGAACCTATTAACCTTATGCTTTCAACTGTTCGATCTAATCGATGATCTCAACTTACATGTCAGAGCATGTCACATTCCCGGAGCCAAGAATGTACTAGCAGACGCACTCTCTCGGCCACATCTACCGTCACCGACAGAATGGATGCTCCATACAGAAATTTTTGCACAGATTATCAAGCAAATAGGAGCTCCGCTAGTAGATCTATTCGCCACTCGCTTAAACAATCAGCTAACGACATTCGTATCACCAGTCCCGGATCCACGAGCGTGGGCAACGGACGCTCTAAGCATATCCTGGGAAGGCCTCAATGCGTACGCGTTTCCGCCGCCAGCGATAATCCCTCAAGTGTTACAGAAAATCAGACAAACACAGAGCCTCCAACTGACTTTGGTCGCGCCATACTGGCCAGCGAGAACGTGGTTTCCCATTCTAATTCAAGAAATCGGACAACCATCACTAGAGCTACCCAAGCGCTCGAATCTATTAGTACATCCTCACACCAAACAGGCGCACGGAAACACAGAAGCATTTCAACTTCACGTATGGACTGTATTAAAATGTGTTTAAACAAGAGAGGTTATTCAGCCAGAGCGGCAAAAGCAGTCACGCTTGCCTTACGCTATTCTACACGTAACTTGTAAGACGACAAGTGGCACAGTTTCGAAAATTACGCAGCAAAAAAGGGATTTACAGCGAGAAATGCTACACATCCACAAGTGGCTGATTATCTGTGTTACCTACGCCAAAATAAACATTTAAAAGGCTCGACATTGTCAACATATCTTGCCGCAGTTAGTTCTGTGATTTCCATGAGAACGGGTGTTAAATTGACAAAAACACCAGAGTTACTGGCCTTACTACATGCTTTCCGATTGGAGGACCAAAAGCGGAAGTTCCACGCCCCAGCTTGGGATCTAAATATAGTGCTCCAACACCTCACAAGTGAGGCTTATGAACCGTTGGAATCAACAAACTTTGAATTTCTCTCACAGAAAACACTTTTCCTGTTATCTCTAGCCACAGCAGCCAGGATGTCGGAAATTCACGCACTAGATTATGAGAGGATACAGTTTGATGACAATCAAAACACAGCACACATGGGACTAAGATGGGATTTCATCGCCAAAAATCAACTACCAGGTCAACCAGACAGGTTATTTCATATCCCTGCATTATCCTCCATTCTCGGATCTCAAGATACACTGGACTTATCTCTATGCCCAGTCAGAGCTCTCAAAATCTATTTACGACGTTCCAAAACAAGGCGAAGATTTCTCAAACGATTATTCATTCCCTTGTCGGCAACAACTCAGACCGAAGTCTCTCGTACCACCATATCTATATGGATAAGAACTGTCATACTTCGCGCCTACAAGGCTGCAGGACTCGACCCTCCAAGAGCATCTAATCCAGATGAGATCAGAGCATTGGCTTCCACACTCGCTCTACATGGTAACTGCTCATTAAATACCATCATGGAGGGCTGCTTTTGGAAATGCGACATGGTGTTTGCTAATCACTATCTGAGAGATATCACCACCGAGGACGTCTCAGGTATTCACCATTTCGGTCCCATGGTCCTCGCACAGCAGTTGACAGTCCCTCGTAGACGTTAACACATAGTCTTACGAGATTATTATGTATATTTCATACCAGTATTATCTAGCTAATAACTCTACGGAGTTTTAGGGCTATTTATATATTTAGCTTAAGTCTACTTAGCCTTAAGCCCAGTACTGATGATGTACAGTTGGGTAGCTTCTCCATGTTGGAGTCGCTTTTTATACCTTTATTGCTATTATCATAGTATATTATTTTTGTAATACCCCATCTATGGCAGCGGATAAACTTATGGTTTATAGTAGCAGGAATTATCCTAATTCAGTGCCATTATGAAGTTCCCGTAAAGGGGGTTATTATATATATATATATATATCACTAATTAATTTTATAAAATCCAAAGTATTCTGGTCTTTCCCACCTCCGTTTCCGTAGGATTCTACAAGCAAAAGAGCATGAGTCAGAATAAGGAAAAATATGTAATTTTCTGAGTAAAATTGATATTTTATACTTATCCTGACTCATGAGGTAAGCCCTCCCATCCTCCCCACATAACACTTTGGATTTCCCTGTAAATTCAAGTGTTGGGCTGGCTATATCAGGAGAGTGAAGCATGAGGCTAGAAGGTGGCGCCACCTTTCTCGCGCAAAGGCAAAGGGAGGCAACTCGTGAGTACTAATTAGTGATTTTACATTGAAGGGAGCTTCAATTAGGGAGATACAAGTGTTCCACTATGTTCGCAAGAAGACAAGCAAAAGAGCATGAGTCAGGATAAGTATAAAATATCAATTTTACTCAGAAAATTACATTTTGGTAATGCATGTTTTTGAATATCATAGAAGAACTTAACAAGGCAGGGCATAATGCTGGTGACATGTCGCTGTGTTTCTAAGAATATTGGTTAAGTATTGCTTAAACCCTGAAAGTGGGTTCAGGGAACCTATCGTATAAGCCAGTGTTAGTTAGGTTAGCCCTGACGGAGTTGTGTTGGTAATTATACCGAGTACCACTTCTGGTAGACCCAAGTTAAACCAGTACTGGTACTCGACATTGGATTATTATTTGAAGGTGAGGCTTGTATTGTATGGCCAAAGTGTTTTAGTACCCTGATGTACTCAGGGATTTTTGATTTCTTAAAGGTGTATGTGCCACAAAATGCCAATAGAGCAGTCATGAATACCAGCCGAGTAGTGGTTTTAAAAATTGCATCCAGGAAAGCGAGGTACTTGTCCGGAGCCCCAGATAAGTATTTTCGGCGAAAGATGTACCGGTACTCCACAAAGTAAGAATCATATAACGCTTGCTGTGTCCCGGATCCTGGAAGTCCAGTGTTTTTCACAGCTCGCCACGTGGACTCGATGGTGTTTGTGTGAGCGCCTGTCTCTGGGTCCTTAAAGTGTTCACTATGATTCAGTAATGTGGGTGTAGCCCAGCTTGCTGTAGGCCTTCCAACAATCGGTGATGATTGTAGTTCCTTTGGCCACATGCTTCTCTATAGGGGGATGAGGGTGTCGGCACTTCGGTCGGTCAGGGTTGTCAGGAACACTTGACGACTTTCACGCTTAATGCCGCCAAGCACCCACACCCTCGACCCTTTTCCCCACAGTGGTACTTCCTCTTGCCAAACTTGCGCACGGTAAAGTGCAGTACTACCCGAACGAATAAACATGAATGTGCATTCAGACACTGCCTTGTTTCTTACTCAAACATGTTGTTAATGCTAAAGTGACGCCGTGTGCGCCGGCGTCATAAGCAAACTTGCAACCTGCCTAAACCGGCACTGTCAAAACCGGCATTTTTATTTGGTCCCGAGTGATGCCGTTATTGACAAGAGTACACTGTACTTTTAATTCTTTATAACAAATGTTAAGAAAAACTTAGATCTGCTGGGTTTTAATACTTTATTCACATACAGCAATGTAAATTGACAACAATTTGCATCTGCACTGATACATTTGCAAGAATTTGCTGACATTTACTGAATTTTATTTAGTCTAGTATTGGTGGCCACACCATGGAGAAACTCTGGGATTGATTTCCTCCCTGAAATAATGTCAGTGCACAGTCTCTGCAGACGTTTCTGAATCTTGATGAAAAGTCTTTGGTTTATTCACAAGCATATTGCTGATGATTTCCTGAGCAATTACAGTCCAGACTGTATACCCCCCAGAACCCAGTTAGCTTTTTATAACAATCTTGTTGTGAACACTAATTATTCTTTAATTCATTCAGCTAAAATCACAATTTATTTGATAAACAGTACTCAAGCTAAATCCTGGATTAGATCTGCTCAGTTAAAATATCATTGTTCTTGGGTAACTCAAGTATTTTAATTCATGTCTTTTATAGTCATTATGCAGAAGCACTGTTTTCTTTACAATAACTTTTGTCAAAATCAGTTTAATCTGTTTTCACAATAATAGGACTTTTTCGGGAGGACTCTTCCGTTACTTTTTTTACCAGGGAATTTTCCCCCCGAGGACTTTATCTATAATCGCATCAGCCACAAACGTGACCAGCAGTAACTCGCCACTCAATTTTTGAATCCAAAAGGTAATTTCAACAAAAGCCAAATAGTCTTAATGCCCTCACAACTGTCCCCACATCATTATGAGTCAGGATAAATAGAAAATATCATTTTAACCCCAAATATACATGTTTTTCCTTATCCTGAGTCCTTAATGCTTGAATCTATCATGGAGTAATATTAATTTATACACACATTATTGCCATTACAAACGGTATATTAGGATTCAGATGTTAGGAAAATATAACAGACTAGGATTGCCTCATGGGCAATAGTCTTCAGATTTCCTGTGGCTACCTTTAACTTGTACTGTTTGTTTGGGCACCAACTGGAGCGTCCATTACTGTGTTTTTGTGATAGAATTACCAAGAAAGTAAGTGTTAATTACTGTGAAATGTTGATGCCCTAATTAGGCGCTGATGCAATTATCATTGAGTATCAATTCATACAAAACTTCATTATTACCACAAGTGATATCTTAGGATTCAAATATTAGGAAAATATATACAGAATATTAGTTTCATCATGATCAGCAAAAGCTTAGCGAAAGACGCCAGTTTAAAGTAATAAAAAAAATTCATTTCACAGACACACCGGTTTTGAACAAAAGGTATAAGTTACGACTACATAGTTATAGTTCTACATAAATCTTAGCATAAGGCAATAAGGACACATCCTTAGACACCTCAGTAAGACAAAAGCTGTGTCTGGACGGTTTAATAAACTGCTTTGATAAAGTAAATATGTCATCACCTATATTAGAATAACTTTGTGCAAACACTTCAAATTGGGGTCATTAAGCCTAGGCTCAGTGAGCTATCATGGAATAATAATTCATACAAAGATCATTATTCATTATTACCACTACAAGCAATATATTAGGATTCAGATATTAGGAAAATATAAATATAGAATATTAGTAATAGCTTAGAGAATGACTCCAGTCAAAAGTTGTAAAACTCATCTCAGACATATTATTGAACAAGGTATAAATTACGGCTACACAATTTCACAGATATTCAAGATAGAATCCTAGCCTAAGGTATTGAGGACTCAAGCTGTTAGCAATCCTTTCAGTAATTCAGAGTTATGACCAGACGATTAAATGCATCTATTGTAATCCAAGCACCTGTAATTGACACATCAGATTAGGCTCGTTAAGATCTAGCCCAGGGTAAGCATCCAAGCATCCAGTAAAAGTGCCATCGAGATTAGTGCCAGTTAAAATAGGATTAACAGGATTAAGAGTAATTGCCCTGTCTGGTCATTGAAGGACACACCTCATTTTGTATTTTCTGTATTTGATAGGCTAATGTAGGTTACACCCATTTTTGTATCAGTGAACCAATCGTAATCTCTTTATTGTTTTAATTGTAGATAAAATGTCTCTAACTGCATTTGTCCATCAGTAGGGTTTAGACTCCCGACACAGGTCAGCTCTAGCCCTCAGCCCAGAGGGTTGTACCGACTCTCTGTGGCCACCCCATGTTACTCCATTCTTGTAAATAAAAGTGATTAGCTTCTTGTGACTTCGGACTCTTTTGCTGAGTTAATTCCCCCAAGCAGACCAGCATGCCAGTTAGATAAGGTGATCCACCAGAACCATCACTTGGACCCCAGACCCATATCATAATAGAGCACATCTATTTGTAATACCATAGGCATACAGGAAATATGTCAACACAATTAGTCCCAGTTGAATTAGGATTAGCACGATTAAGTACTCCCCTCTGTCTGGTCATTTCAGTGGTTATTGTAGGACACACCCCACTCTGTATGTCATTGGTTATTGTAGGGCACTCCCATTTTGTATCATTCAACTAATCGCAATCTTTTTCTTGTTTCAGATAAATAGTTAGGAATTCCAAATGTTTGTCAGTAGGGTTTAGACAGGTCAGCTCAAGCCCTCAGCCCAGAAGGTTGTACCAACTCTGTGGCCACCATGTTTCTGTTTCTTGTTAATAAAATTGTGATTAGCTTCTTGTGACTTCGGACTCTTTGCTGAGCTAATTCCCCATAAGCAGACCAGCACGCCAGTTAAAGGGGTTTCACCGGAACCCTCACTGGGACCCATAGTTGGCGGAGAATCAACAATTTTCGGAGCCTCTGAGTCCAGGAACTAATTACAGCCAGCTACAAGAACATATGGAATAACAAGCAGCTGCATCCATCTGATCTCACCACTGAATTAAGGACCACCAACTCCTGTAAAGTCACCAACCAAGGAAGAAAGTCTTCAAAAATTGTAAGTACTACTTTACATTGATTTCTTGTCTTTCTTAATTATAGTACGGTACATACTATAAGATGTCATGGCCAATATGGAGTGAGGTATGTGAACTTCCTCAATGACAATGATGCTGGTTTAGATTATAGCTGCCATTCCCTCATAGGTAACAGCACCTCAGATAGGCAATACATCAATTTCATTGCCATATCAGATCAAGAAATTTGTGGATTAGCAAAAAACAATAGATCAAATTTATACCAGCCATTCATAAATACAGTTAACACTGACAGTAAGAAGACCGACAATGACACTAAGGATTGTCAAAATTGCTCAAGATTGAGTATTTCGACCTGGCCAAGACACAACTGACGCCTGACCAACAACAAAGACTTCTCAGTTTTAGAACAAAATGGACGTTTTCAACAAGCCTTGCAGACTTAGGAAAGACTGACATGGGCAACCATCCCCCTGTTAAGTGTTGGCCTTATCGTCAATCTCTTCATCTCCAAAAAGTCACTGAAGAACTTGTAGAAATTTTCTCCAATATGATTTAATTGAGTCGACTTCAATGTATTCAGCCCCCATCATCTTAGTTAAGAAACATGATGGTTCATATAAATTTGTGACTACAAACAAATAAATTCTGTGACATTACCAATGTCATGGCCACTCCCTGTTTTTTTCTCCATGTTAGATCTTGCAAATGGCGTTTTCAAAGTGCCATTACACAAAGATTCAAAGCATAAAACTGCTTTTGTCACCCATCAAGGCCTTTGTCAGTTCAAGCGTTTGCCCCAGGGTTTGTCTTATTCTCCATTTTGATTTCAGCAACTCATGAGCAAAGTGCTAAGAAAATTGCTTTTTAAAGTTGCACTGATTTACATAGATGATCTGATAATCTACAGCAAAAGCTTTGAAGAACATCTCCAACATTTGGAGCAGGTCTTCTATCTCAAACAGGAAAAATTAACACTGAAGCCATCAAAATGCAATTTTGCAACAGACAAGGGTTTCATTTCTGGGTCATGTTTTATCATGTGGAGGTGTCCAAGTCAATAACAGGAAGGTTGAAGCAATTACAACCTTCCCAGTACCCAAATCACAAAAACAGGTTCGTTCATTTTGAGGCCTCTCAAATCTTTACAGAAAATGTGTGAAAGATTACGCTAAAATAGCACTGCCATTGAATGCATTGTTAAAAAAGCATTCACAGGCAGAAACTGGGAGAACCAAAGTTCCAGTGGTCACTCTTGAGTGTGATCAGGCATTCAACACACTCAAACATGGTATGTGTAACGCCTGTTCTGGCTTATCCAGACTTTGACAAAGAATATTTTCTCGCAAGCAATGCCAGCAATATGAGCATAGGGTTTGTCTTGAGTCAAAAACATGAGAAGAATAATGAACATCCTATAGCTTTTGGTGGAAGAGCTCTACATGGCAGCGAGAAGAACTGCAGCATTACAGAATAAGAAGGCTTAGCTCTTGACGCCATCAGATCCTTTCGTCCATATCTGGCAAACTCTAAATTCACTGTCTACATGGACCACATAGCATTGAAATGGCTCAAATCATATCAAGGACGTCGCAGGTAGATCAGGGTGATGGTCATTAGAACTCTCTACCTATACTTTTGATATTGTTCATCGCAGCGGCAAAAATGTCAATGCGCTCTCACACAGGATGTATGAGCATAATATGAACTGTCAAAATCAAACAGAAGAAGATGCTGAGGAAACAGTCTTTTCAGTAACTTCACTTAGGCAAAGAAGCAGTACCAGAATTTTGGCAAGTCCACTTTCATCCTCACAGGTCGCCCAATCTACTGAAGATGTTTGCACACCAAATATTAATCATTTAGATTCAGTCACAGGCAATGGGTTGGTCCGTCACCTTTGAATATGAAGAGGATTACCAGCAAATGTTGTTGCAGCATTACACGCTACAAGTGACGATGTCACACAAGCCACAATGGTTGAGGTAAATATTAATGCACCTCACAACTTAAGTCACAAAGCATTTGTCTAGACTTCACACAGATTTTCGACTTCAAAGGTGTCCTTCCAGTAAGTTAAAAGGATCCTTTTTTTTAAAGATCCTTATTGAAGCCCTTACCTTTGAAATTGAAAGAATTTTATACAGATTCTTTCCTCCAAACAGAAGGGTCATGCGGACATATTCATTAAACAGCTGTCAGTTCCAAGAACTCTCAGTAATCAGGTCCTGAAATCCTACCATGATTCTGTGTTTGGCAGTAGCCACCATGGAAAGAAAAGATGCACAACACCATGAGACCAAAATACTCTCAAGGATGGTGATGAAACAGATTTGCTTGGACTCGTGAAATCCAACCTATCGCTTGATAATTCTGATGGCAATACAATAAACACGCTGGCTGATCTTGTTAAACAACTCTTCAGGGCAAAGGCCGATGAATCTGCTCTGTCAAAGTTGAAGAGCGTTAAACGACCAGCAAATTGTGACGAACTCAACACGCAGGGAGTAAACAAACTTATGTGGGATTCTTTGACACTCGATGTGCAGTCTATGGACAATTGTATTCAGAGGGTTCAAACTGGAATTATGAAACAATTCAGTGTCTCATCGGGTGGTCATGTCACCTATACATTTTGAGACATTTAATACAATGGCTAATTTAAGCTTTTCTATAGGTATCATACTTTTACATATCTCAACATAAACTTTGACCGAAGACCTGTAAGATGGTAATGAATAGATGAGACATATACAACACACAAGAAAAAGCATAAAATATCTTTGAGATAACCCCTTGTGCCTGTATGCAGCACATGCATTTCATGCCAGATGAGTTGACGGTCCGTGGAAGTGTCGAATTTCAGATACTTTGATTCCTGATGTGTAGATATGCGTCTTGTAGGTCTATGCTGACCAAGTAATCAGCTGGACGGACGAGTTGTCTGAGTTGCGGCAGGTGGATCATGTTGAATTTCTCTGGCTTGAGTAGATAGTCTGGGTTGAATCTCTTCATGTTGTATATCAACTTGAACTTCTTTGGAGTTCTTCTTGGGTACCAAGAAAATTGGGCAGTAGAAGCCAGGCGTCAGATGATGTTGATCTATCACTTCTACGACGTTCTTGGCCAATAGTGAGTTGATGGCTTCTAACTTTACTGCCTGATCGTCTGCGTAGTTGAAGACTAACAGGTTGAGTCAGCGGTGGTGTGCTCTTCAGCTACACTCTGTAGCCTTCTCACAGTGAGATGTAGTCGTCCTCCAATATTCCCCAATTTCCCAGTACCTTTGTAGAATTCCACCCACAGTTGACGGTTGTTCAGGAATGGCTGGAGGTGGATTAAATTGCAAATCTGATAAATTAATACAGTATCTGCAACGCAAGCTGGAAGAACATGTATTAATGCATGATGGGCATTGGGGATGCTGATAGCCGATACCTGCAGTCACTGCAAGATTTTATCAAACGTAAACAAACTACATTATGATTAATAAATGTCACAGAATATGGATCATTTTTCAAAATTTTGACATACGATGAAGGCTAAAAATAGCCAAAAACCATACACAGCTTAATTTGAATAAAGGATCTAAATATATAAGGATATGGTGCCGTACATACGGGACTCCAGTGCTTCGCCCAACCATCCGCTCGGGCGATGGAGAGAGTAGCAAGCATGGCAAGTCACATGACCGTTTTGTTGGGGGGAAAGGGGTCAAGGGAGTCAAGGGAGGCAACTCGTGAGAACTTTTATCAAGGGAACTACAAGGGATTCAAGTGTTCCACTATCATTCACATAGGAGATAAGCATGAGTCAGGATAAGGAAAATTGTTTTCAGCAGCTATTCTTAGAAAAAATAAGTTTTGTCGATTTTACGAGTAAACATGCTATTCTGGATATCTTATTACGCATCCTACTGAACACTCAGTTAGGCCAATGTGCGTTATTTCGACATATGCTATTTGCAATTGTGTAAATTTTAGGGATACAGAGTAACAGCCTAAAAAACAGGTTTTTCTATTTCCGACAGTACTTTAGTGTCCGGAATGTCTTCAGGAACAGTGATTTCGCCAGACGCAGCCAAGATCCTTATCAGGTCATGGAGGAGGGGAACTGGAACTTCTGTGCCATATAGAAGTGGTGAAAGACAATGATTTCTATCATCCATCTCTGAGAGGTGCTACATTTCTTACCATCCTTAGTTGATCAAGGTCTTGGTAAGTTCCGTTCATACAGCCAGATGTGCCATATCGAGTATTTGGATTGATAATCAACCTTATGGGTTTCATCCTATTCTATGTAGCTTTTATGCAGGGATATTTCCAGGAGAAAACACCTAAGTCACATTATCCAGCGATTTTTGAATGATCTTGGAAAAGTCTCAACATGTCATTGTTCCTTAAGAGATTAAACATTGAAACTTATTTTGTTACTTCAATAGTGACAACCTTCAACCTTACACATGTTAAGTCTTGAAAATGTCTGTAGGAAATTCAGACATTACTTTTCAATTCCAATGGCTATTTAAGCAGTCTAGACCAGGAAGGTTAGCAAAACCTTGTACATGTATTTTAAGGAGTATATTCAAGGAATTGTGTGGTTAATATACTACAAAGTATGAGATCACCCTAAAATTTGATAGTCATATATAAACTTAAATGAAGTCATTTATACTCTGAGGTACATGCAACTTTTTGTGTGGTTAATGAGCACTGTAGACGACATGTTATCATATGGTTATATTTGGGATTACACTTTCTTAGTAAAGTACAAATTCTAGTACTTTATTTAATCCCGGATGGGACTCAACTTAAAAAAAAGTACCAGAAATTGTACTTTACTAAGTGTAATCCCAAATATAACATATGTTGCATTTGACCACTTTCTTAATGGCATTGTGTAATCATGTAGTGAAGCAACTGATTCAATATTCTTTGAGTTGGAGTGAAATGTAACATTGTCAAAAACAGCCTAAACAAGGGTGCTGAAACACACCAGCACCATGTTTGATTCAAACACCCAAACATGATTAACACTTTATTGTCTCTTTTGACAAAATCATTGTCATGGATATATATATATACTGAACATTTGCCAAGGACCTCATAAGATGACTGTTTTGGTCCTTGGCATATGTTGGCATATATTTTAACAGACATTAAAAAGTCTGTTTTGAGTGCTAGTAAAATGTTCTTACCTTACTGTTACTTCAATGTTAAGTTTGCTGTAACTTGAGATTCTTTGTCTTCGAGGCTCATTTACAATTCACTTTTCAACTCTGCAGAGCACACAGTTGAACTGTCCAGTCCTTACAAATAACAGTATCAGAATGGGAGTTGGAATCCAGCACAGTGAACTCTCGATGACTATCACATCCGGTATCACTTGGATTCTTCAGTTTCTTCCCCGAAATCATTCCAGTCCTGGGTCCAGATGTTGAAGGAAGCTCCTTGGGAGGGGATGGACTGTGCTCAAGGAACTGACTTTTTGGTAGCTGGAAACATGGCGTAGCACAGGTCATAGGCTGAGCCATCACATAAATTGATGGCAAAAGGAAACTTTACCATTTCAAACACTAATTTACAATTGGGTGGGTTTGTGTAAAGAATTAGGAAATTTCAAAAGATACGTTTAGTCTTTATTGTGCATCATACAGTGATCACTTGCAGGGTCTTGTTTGATCATCTCATTTTCAGGTCTGCATCCCAAATTCATCACTGTTACATGGTCAAGCCAGATGTTTTCAAAACAAGTTCTTACACCAAATTATACATGCAGTGCCTCTAGACAGGCGGCAGATAGATGGGAGACAGAGCAATGGTAGGAATAACCCCTTAATCTTCTCTCTCAAAGGTGCTGCATTTGCTTTTCACTGCATAGACCCAGCCCATATCTGGTGTCAGTCATGATATTGCTGGAAAATTGCTCAAAGCAACATAAGACCATGTCACTCTCGTATGATGTTTTCCATGTTGCATTTGAAAATATTTTCTTTAAGTCTGCAACATTCTAGATCTAGTTGATTTTATTTGAACAGCTAACATGTTGCATGTTTGTTTCTACTGAAAATACGTTTGGATTGCTAATTCAATCGCCTGAAGAAAATGTTCCCGATCAACCCTGACAAATTTCTTACCCAATTTATCTTCTAGATTATTGAAGCCAAGGACAAGCCGAAAGCTTGCAAGTGAACTCAGAATGTTCCCCTCAACTGGACACATCGATTTGTAAAGCCCTCCTTGAGCTGCCTGGTTGGTGGTCAACATGTTTTTTTTCCAAGGAAGATTGACAAAGGTGCAAGCCTAATTAAAAAGATTATAAAACCAATAAATAACCTAGGTAAAGTAAATGATACTGAAAATTGGGCAATGGGTATCTTTTCAATACAATGTTTTACAATTTCAATGTTATTTATAATATATGTAAAATGAAAACTTAAATTCGCCAATGGAACCAAAGGCAGTTCAGCACAGCATGAGATGTCGCTGTTGAGCCTGTGGTCTACCTGAGGCTGCCGTTTACCTCCACATGCACTGAGCGAAATGAAGGAAAAAAACAAATCCCAAGTTGCACAAGGAAACAGACACAGCTGCTGTCTTATCTAAAATAAACATAATACATATACATATATAGAATATTAATTAAGAAGATAATATCAATTTACTGTTTCCATTGTTATTCATCTTTATTTGTATACTTTATCATTTGACAAAATGCCAAAAAGATGTTTAACTGGATTGTATTTGGTGATGGCTGAATACCATATCTAGCTGGCTGCACCATCTTTATTCCGCCTAATCACGATATGGCTGAAATATTGCCGATGTGACTTTAAATCTTAACTCGCTCACTTATTCCGCCTAAAGCCTTTTGAATCAAATTTTATAAAATATATTATATTATATTTTCATTGTTACAATCTCACAAGTCTCATAACATTAAAACATTTGTTAAAACTTGCAACTTTCGTGATTGCATTTCAATTTCATGTCGTAAACATAGAAGATGTAATATTGATATCTTCATGATATCCGGAAGTAGGCCATATTTAAAACTAGCTAAGTCTAGCTATCTGAGATCTTGCAAAGCAAATTACCCATAAACCCTTCATCATGGCCTGTGTTAGATACGTGCACCGCTCCGTAAGTTTTTGACCATTTTCTTTTGCCTTGATAAATTATTCAGTTCTCCCATCAAAGGGTCCATACAGGACCCAGATTGACAGTCAGATTCAGAATCTTTTCCGTCAAGTGATGAATGCTCAGACGAAGCTTACGTTGAGAGCCTCCTGTTAATATACGGGTGGATAAAAGGGTTGTTCCGTCTAAACCGGTAGATAATGAGACTTTGATGATTACATCCCGTCCTCATTAGCCGATGCTCAAGACCCATCAGAATGGTCTCCATCTCTCCCAACAGATTTCACTGTAAACATAAATGTGATATTCCCTACCCTGTCTCCTCCCTGAATTGCGAAGATTGTTTTTAATTTCTCAGAATTGTTGCATTGCTAAGATTTAGTTTCATTCCAGGAACTCTATTGAATCTAACGTTATTGCCCATCTTAATGTATTTTACAACACATTGACAGTTATGGATTGATCTGATTCAACCAAGTCATAGTTGGTAGTGCTATGGTTTTTTGCTTGCAGTTGAGTGCTGGGTGTGTGGGTGGAGCAAAGCTGGCCAAGAAGAGGAACTTAACTGGATGACTTTATAGTCTTCACTGACCCTATCTAGGGTTTTCGTTTGAACTTTGGATTTGTATTACCTTGGACCTTGGATGTCCTCATGTAGATCGTCATTACCATCTGATTAAATGTTTTTCCTTTACTCTGTGTTCTTTTTAATTTCGGCCCTTACGAAGAAGCCTTTATGGGTAATATGCCTCGCCAGATCTCGCATAGCGAGACTCTGCCAGCCTTAAATATGGCCTACTTCTGGACATCATGAAGATATCAATATCACAGGTACTGTGTTTACTAATGAGAGCTTAGCAACAATGTCATCAACAGTTGATGTTGCACTGCAGTCTTTGGAGAGATCCACTCACCTGCCTTCCTCCTTTCTAATCTATACATGTAGCCATCAACACAAATATCTACCACCACGAGAAGTGGGACTGAACTTTGAGTTCATTTGTAGTAACTGGTCATGAGCCATTGTGGAAATAATAGTTTGTTGCCATTTGAAGATATTTATACATTGACGATGTTTGTGTAATATCTGTCAATTTGAGTAAGCAAATTAATCACATTCAAAAGTGAACTCCGATAATTCAAGGAACATAACTCAGTAAATTCGAACTCGGTCAATTACAAATTTATTGAGCAAAGTAAAGCGATCACTCGCATTCAATCAAGGAAAATATTATTTCCAGTGACCATAACTCAATTACTCATACTCAAACTCGGCTCACAGAAAAATCAATCTTCAGTTGGCATCTTCTCAGTTTGCCTACATCCCAATCCGCCTACAGTCTTAAAACATTTCATGGTCTGTTGACTGTTGATTACGTAATGGTGAACTTGTGGCACCCCAATGATCTAGAAGTGGAATATTCTAGCTGAAGGACAAACAGAATTTATTTCTGTTATTTTCTGTTATATATTTATTCTGTTATTTGTCATTTTCCGATCACATCATATCACATGATATCACATTAGTGTTAAGGAAGTTAACTTGTGCAGATGTCCATTTAGGAGATAAACATACCGTGTTGGAAAATTAAAGGTTTATAACGAAATTATAATGGCTCTAAATTAGAATTAAAAACAAACAGGTAGCGACAGGTTTTAAATAAATTTAGAGCTATTATTTTATCTCGACTCCACCATAGATGAAAAAAAAATACATCCTGTATTGGAAAATCAGATGTATATAACGTGATTATATACCTCTGAATAACTTTGATTAACCAATCACAATCCAGTAATCAATCTCCACCAGCCGCATTGAGGACCTGAAGGGTGATCGTCGTAACAAATGTATTATGTTACCTACCAATACATAAAAATACAACAATAGTTTGTGATGTGCTTTCTTTGAATACAAATGTCAGTTGAAACATTTGGTAAATAAAATTTAAGGTGTAATGATTTTTGTTCAATTTCCTTTATATGTTTAGATCCTTTACTCAGGTGTCAACTTTCTTTTGTATGTCAGCTTATTTGGTAGCAAACATGAACAAGGTTTTTACCATGAAGAAATTTTCTCATCAGTCATTTCATGTACATATGGAAAGGACAAACTACTACCAAAATTAACCTCCAATGAAAGCCATGGGTATGTCTCATGGGAAGTCCTATTGCTTGAAGCTTAGGCAGCAACTAAAAGACATCAGTCTAGTTGGACAAACACGCTTGTCAGACATTTGACCGTCCCATCAGGAAACCAGTCCCTCCTGACACTCCACATGCGTAATAGGTTCCCCATTGACGGTCTGGGACATCATCAGGCCAACATCAGTGATGAAACCCGGGGCGGTGGGGTAGCCTAATGGTTAAAGCGTTGGCTCGTCACGCCGAAGACCCGGGTTCGAATCCCCACATGGGCACAATGTGTGAAGCCCATTTCTGGTGTCCCCCGCCGTGATGTTGCTGGAATATTGCTAAAAGCGGCGTAAAACCAAACTCAGTCAGTCAGTGATGAAACCCTTTCTTTCTGTGTGAATCGGAGCATTTTCTGTGCATGGTTACAGCAACATCGTTGAGCGAGAATGTCATTGGCAACGATATCAGTGCTGAGGAATGTTCAGCGTTGTCGGAGAAAAGGGGTATTGCCTTTTCTTACCTAAAATATGAATACAATTGCTCCGTGTGTAAAAACAAAATTCCTGTCGTAAATGTTTGTTGACAATTATCTTGTTTGTTCTCTTTCAAAATCGTATTTCTATTCGTGCGTCTAATCCTAATCGTGTATATTCCTTCAAATAATGGACTCAGTTGGACCCCCACTGTTGCCAGGTATGGTACTGACCATAAGGGTTGCTTGTTGGAACTTGTGCCGAAGGTGTGCGATTCGAATCCGAAGGTCTTCACATAAGGGATGGTCTAACTTGTTTGTTTTGCTGAAGACATCACCATAAGGGCCAAATGGCGTAATGCCACGCCTCGAATCGGACTGAAGCGTACGTGTCATTTTAGTGTGAGGTGTATCGTGTCAAATGTTTTCCAGGTGTGCAAACCACAACCCCACCCACCCACCCACCCCTTTGTCCTGAAAGTTGATTGAATGACAATTGAAACTCTCGCGAAAACGTGTGAAAATGATCCTGCCGTTAGTATTCATTTAATAATTGTTTGTAGGATGTGTTTTGACCCTTCGGGCTTACCATACATTTCTTTAAAGATATGCACAGGCTTCTATCAAAGGTGACATCACGTGTACCCAACATGAAGTAAATTTCAAGTTTCAGTAAACTGTTCTACCAGCTCGATAACTTGGAATGTCAATTGATTTCGTTAAGTATATATGGGGCATCTTCAACTGACAACTGTGCAAAGATACGTATTTAAAGACTTAGTTCAAGCCGACCACTCATAGGGAGTGGTATTAACCTTCCCTGAATTAAACTTCATCCTTTCGTGTAGAGTGGCGTTTTTAAAATTGGCTTCCATAGTCGTCTGTCCAACACAACAGTCCAAAATTGCATAACATCAGCTGGGTAATGACTATCAGTCGTCCGTTGTTCCCAGAGATTTCTTTTGTACATGACTAATGGCCGCTCTCGTGTTTGTTGCCGAAGAATCGCTCCATATGCTCCTTAGAATATCTTGGAGCAAGTAGCGTTTGGTGGGGGTTCACTGTGGGTGTGGTTCTCACATGACTGTAAATGTGACCTTGTAAAGATCAGGGAAATGTTAATGGACAATGGTACCATCCTCTGAACACACGGCCAGTCTTCATGGACAACAATGCTAGGCCACAAGCACCTGCCGTTGGTGATTACTTACATCAAGAGGCAAGTAGCTGCTCTACCATGGCGCGCATACAGCCATTGATATTCATTTCAAAATTATTGTTTGTAGGATTAGGTTTCACTGTTCCGGCACACCATACATTGGTTTTAAGATCTACTTGGGCTAAAATAAAAGGCGATCATCACCTGCAATAAATTAAAATCGGCTGGGTAAAGAGCCACACGACCTGTCAGACGCCCGTTGGTGCCTGACTAATGGCAGCACTAGTGTTTGGCTCCGAAGAATCGCTGCGTATGCACAGCGGAATATCTTGGAGCAAGTACCGTTTGGCAGGGGTTCACTGGTTCTCACATGACTGTTTACAAAAGCGACCTTGTGACGATCAGGCAAAATCTGAATGGACAACGGTACCATCCTCGACGACCATCTGAAGACAAGGATAGTCTTCATGGACGACAATGCATGCATGGCCACATGATTTCTTACATCAATAGGCGGTAGCAACTCTACCTTGGCCCGCCAGGAGTCTAGATTTAAATCACATAGAGCAGGTCTGTAGGACATAATGTGTTGCAGAATGAGTCGAGGAGATCCTCCAGTACAAATTCATATGTAAAAACATTACCGCAATACCTCTGTCTTATACAGTAAAGGAAGGGTTGAGATATGCTGCTGCAATTAGTGGAGGTTACACCAGATATTGACATTGTGCTCGGTTATTTGATACTTGTGTGATTACAAGAATCTTACACTGACTGCGCTCATTAACAATCCCATCATCATACGCCCATACAGTCAGTTTGGGTTCAAATGAGAACGATCTGACACTTCATGATCAATCACAGAAAAAGTTGTTCAAGAAACTATCATGTAACATTGTTCTATTTTCACTCTTCACACCAAGGGGTGACCAACGGCTGGTGGAACAGCGCCGGCTGTACCCTGACTAGTAGGGGGCTGTGCGGAGTTGCACCTGGGCTTCATACACTTTCAGGTTACAATGTGTGACCCAGTTCACAGCGCATGTAATACCCCATCAACACTGGTAGTTGTCCACAAATGCTGATGAGCACTAGCTTGCCTTGTGAGTTTACAGGTTGTCAATATACTGTCTTGATGACAGGGGGTGAAACAAAACATTACCTCTCTCAATGTCACTATGGCCCCTGAAAATCCGGGTTAGAATTAGTCTTCAGTTACCCATGCTTGTCATAAGAGGCGACAAACGGGTGGTCAGGCTTCACAGGAACCCGTTATCGGCATGTAGGTTAAACATAGACCATAGATCTACACGCACGTCACATATATAAATACTCTAGAGTAGAGTATTTATATATGTGACGTGCATGTAGATCTATGGTCTATGTTTAACCTACATGCCGATAACGGGTTCCTGTGTCAGGCTTGCTGACTTGGTTGACTCATGTCATCGTTTCCCAATTGCATTAATATGGATGCTCATGTTGATCACTGGACCACAGTTGATTATTTACAGACCACCGCCATATAGCTGGAATATTGCTAAGTGCAGTGTTAAACAACCAACCAACCAACCATCCCCTATCCTCATTACATTCTGTAGCTCACCCCGGCAGACTGCAACTACTGACTACAGTGGGAGAGTGACTTGTATCACTAAGATGGTGCTTCAGTTCTTTCTTGATGCATCAGCTGGATGTGGGACTCAGTGAGTAGTCTGGATTATGGACAAAACCGGATTACACAGAGTCTGGATTTGACAGATTCCACTGAAATACAAACACACAGGACTCAAATAAAAATAAACTTTATTCAAACATATTATCAGAGACAAACATACAGCATAATATAGCCCATGTTTGTCTGATGCTTGTAGAGGTGGCATGAGATTCACACTGTCATGTATTCATAACGGAGGATATTATAAAGTTGTAATGTTGTACAAAACATTAAGGATAGAACTTGGCATACAATTGATATCACAGAATACAATTAGTAAATCTTGCCTTGCCAATACTGAGTTAAATGTAGGTGCTCTTGTTCTCATGTGTCTATTTGACTGGACGGAGGCTCATTGCAATACAATTGAACCTCTGAGTAAATAGTCATGCAGAACATGGGTACTATTACACCTTCATATGCATGGCAAGTTAACTGTACCTTCTTCAGACGGTGAAGCCTAACGTCCACAGTGACTCTTGTCGATGTTTGCCACTTTGTTGAAAACCGCTGGTGTGGTACCGATCACATTCCAAAATGAGATTCTTACACCACCATTCTGGCAACTAAGGCACACAGTTTTGTAAAGCAACACTTCTGTGGAAGTCATGGACACCGGTATGATGCCGACAAAGCCAGGGTCATGGAACACAGCCATCAAGGCAGCCAATGACGCCGACATGCATGACAAACAACTAAGGAGCCTTCAAGGAGGAACTTCACTTGAAGTAATAAAAGTTCAGAGTTATCAAGAATTGTAAATTTCATTATATAGACTTGCTATCATCATTTAGTATGGTTTGATGTTGTCTAAATGCGTTACCTTACGAGGGACTGATAAAACCCCGTATTTCCCTCGACACGATGTGATAACTTATAATATTCCACTAGAGGTATAAACTCCATATCAGCTTGCTAAAGGTTGTGATTGGTGCAACCAAACTCCACAATACAATATGTGCCTTTATACACAGAGGTGAAAACTTCAATAAACACATCCATTCTAGAAACCTGATTGTCAGTTCTTTTGTTCCACACAAAGAATTTCTCACCGAACCAGTGAAAGTCATAAATTGTGTTAAAACTGACATAACTTTATAAAAGACATAACAAATTGTTTCCATTTATACAACACCTAAAATATACATTACACAATATTATGTCTATTTTTTACACATATCCTGCACTAAATATTGCAGATTACCCTTACTGTGAAGTTCTAATTGGTCAGCAATGAGGTTCTGCGAGTATCTTCAGTAACAAGCGAGGTAGCCATGAATTGGTGATAGCCAGATGCTGTCAGAGGTGTTGGATGGACCAGAGGTGTTGGATGAACCAGCCACGATTAATGGTATCATTGGTTGTCTGGCAATGGGGTCATGATCCAGTCTTGCTGGTTCCTCTAGTAAGGTGTCGGAATGAGTATTTATTTATTTGGTCACCATGGTTAACATCATGCCACATGTGAGGTCGGAGTGAACACTGCAGACAGCTCCTCCTTCGAGTGGCCGTCAGGAAGAGGGACGTCGATGACAACAGCAGGGTTGTTGGGCTTGTAACGCAACGTACACATTGAGGCGTTGATGAACGTTGTTGTCCCATCGGTACTCATTCCATAACCTGGAGACAGAGAGTATTACTGAAAAAATGTCTGCTTACTTTCATTGCAAGTATGAGGTGAGGTGAGGTGAAATTGGGTTTTACGTCGTGCTTGAGAATATTTTGCTCATATGACGACGTGCATGCGTGTGTATGTGTATGTGCGGCTGCTGGTACTAGCCCAGACTTAAGCTGGTTTTATAGTGCTAGCCCACTGAGATACCATGCCGCAGTGAAGCATGAATACCCCACTCAGACACATTATACTGACTCCGAGCCGACCAGTCCTTGTTGTACCCATTAATGCTGAGTGCCAGGCAGGGACCAACAAGTACCATATTTTAACCTCTTTTGGTATGTTACGGTTAGGGATTGAACCCACGACCTTCCGCTCTCTGGGCGGACGCTCTAACCACGACACCATGCAGGCGGTCTATTGCAAGTATGAAACCTTTTCTAAGTTACTTATTTTTCAATACCTTTCACCCAAAATAATAAGAGGGATTGTGTGCTTCCTATTTCACAAGATGCGCTTTTCATATAACCTTTTCGTACTTTCCTACAGAGGCATTTTGGGATTACTAACCCTGATAACAGTTTCATATGAAAGCCTAATAAGATCAAACTAAATTACTTACTTGTTTCATGAAACCCACCAATTGATTGCTTTCCACACAAGAAATTGCATTGATGTTTATATATTGCAAGAAAGGGAGGCTACTTTTGATAATTACATAATTGCAGATGAAATGAAAGCATTCAAGCCAATGGCAAACTCACTACCAGGAGCTGATCAAATTGTGTTTCTCGAGCCTGCTGCCAAAAAAATACATCAATAATGGTGGTAGACAGGGTAAACAGAACAAAAATAAAGTTTTCCATTTGTATACATGTTGAAAAGTTACTTTCATGATTTCCTTTTGCATGACAAGTTTCTTCTGTGTACCAGGTGTGAAGGGTCCTTCAACCATGTCAACCTTGTCAATAAGTATCAGTGTTATGGCTGACGGCCTGTAGGTCTGTGCCCCTGACAAAACCACTATCAGGACAGTTCAGATAGAAACAGATTGTACCTTCATGAATGTGGCCATACAGATGATACTTGTGCCCCTGACAAAACCACTATCAGGACAGTTCAGATAGAAACAGATTGTACCTTCATGAATGTGGCCATACAGATGATACTTGTGCCCCTGACAAACCCACTATCAGGACAGTTCAGATAGAAACAGATTGTACCTTCATGAATGTGGCCATACAGATGATACTTGTGCCCCTGACAAACCCACTATCAGGACAGTTCAGATAGAAACAGATTGTACCTTCATGAATGTGGCCATACAGATGATACTTGTGCCCCTGACAAACCCACTATCAGGACAGTTCAGATAGAAACAGATTGTACCTTCATGAATGTGGCCATACAGATGATACTTGTGCCCCTGACAAACCCACTATCAGGATAGTTCAGATAGAAACAGATTGTACCTTCATGAATGTGGCCATACAGATGATACTTGGGTTTCACTCGCTGTTGGATGGTGTTCAACAACTCCAAGCATCCCGCTCTCTGCTGGGTGAAACAAAGGTCACCCCGACCTACAGAAAATAGAATTGAGTATGTAGTAATCAGGATAAGGGTACCTGAGTAATCGCTCATACAAAGAGGCGTACAAACAAGTGTTTGCCACTAACACGGTAATGTCCCCCGTCGCCGAAGAAGAATGAAATATAACATATTTACTGGCTGTTAACTTTTGGTCACATAGAACCTTTTGTGAGTTAGTTTTTAGCCATATTCACTATTTAGAATCTTCTAACTCTGAAGATTTTCTACCCGGATATCCCACCCACTATTACCCTACATTACCCTGAGACCCGTTATGTTAATTCCTGACATAAAATTTGAAAGAAATGGCAATATATTCTTCAGCTTAGAGGCTAAAATTGGGTGCAACGTTTTATGAGATTTCACGTTGACATAAGTTTGAAAAGTGGTCAAAGTGTCATGGTCAAATACGGTCACGGTCACCAAATCAACTGCTGTCTGTGTAATCCCCAATGTAGGCTGTCACCAAATTTGAACACATTGGGTACAACAGTTCATGAGATATTGCGTTAAAAAGAATCAGGGTCGATGTATGTATGGACGCTGCTGAACACATAGTCCCCCGTTCGGCGCTGAGGCGGGTACAATGAGCAATCTGGGGTACCTGAGTTGTTTGGTTGGTTTGTTGTTTAACATCTTACTCAGCAATATTCCAGCTATAACGAGGCATCCTGTAATTAATTGAGTTTGGACCAGACAATCAAGTGATCAACGATATGAATATCGACTTACACAATTGGGATACGATGCCATGTGTCAACCAAGTCAGCGAGTCTGACCACCTGATCCCATTTTCCTCTTAGGGGCGGTGGGGTAGCCTAGCGGTTAAAGCGTTAGCCTCTTATGACAAGCATGGGTTGAACAATCCTAAGCCGAATCTTCACGGGTCGTGTACATGAGTTATCATGATACGTTCAAAGATGGGTGCCTAAGTAATCAGGGTACATACCTAGAGGGGGGCCGTGTGTGATGAGGATGTCTGTGTCCGAGGGGATCAAGTTCCACTTGTCAAGGATTGGTTGCCCCCGAGCAATGTTAAATCCCATGAAACAAAACTCAGGAACCCTGTGAACATGGCATACATTTCTAATATACATTATTGAAGCATAGGATTAAATATTGCTTCTGTCCATAAAATAACTTATATGTGCTTACTTCCTGTAAATGGTAGAGCTTATATAAAGATCTTCACAAACATCAAGAGTGCATGTAGGTCTAGTTACCTCATTCAAAGGCCCAACACACATTTGTCTGTATGGAAAGTTCAGTAAAGTAAACACAAGCAGACAGTGTGAGATTTGCTGATGTTGTGTTGAGAGGCTTTGAAATAGTTCTGTGTAGACAGACGCAGACTCACGACATTTGCTTACATTAATAATTTGAAGGTGAGCTGATTTTTCACCTACCATGGAGCTCCGTATATCTTGATTCCACAAATGTCTACACTGCTGTCTTCTAGGTAAACACAATTTGTCAGTAGCTCCTTAGACGAATCCACTTTGTGGTCCTCGTTATATTTCTCAAATTTTGAGTTGGTAATGTTGAACTTTTCAAGGAGATCATCCCTTCTATTCTGGACTGAGTTTTCATCTAGGGTCATGTCATGGTTTCCTGCTATAACCACTTTCACCTTATGCGGTAGAGTTCCTGTAACCAAGATTATCATACATTGAAAACTTCAATATCAATTTTTTATTCTTGTAGTAAAAACAGAATGAAAAATGAAATTGCTTCGTAAGCATTTAACAAATTTAATATGCAAAGTTTTCATTCATTTCATCTAAACAGCATTACAATCAGAAGACTAAAATGAGTTTTTTGTGGCAGTGTGTTGAGATACTTGTCACTAAAACAGTAAATCATTAAATAGCTAAACAACAGCATCAAAATACAATCTTGCAACAATTATAACATGTTACTACGTTTTTGATGACTAGTGAGAGAGAGCAATTTATTTGCACATAAGGCCATACGACCTACAGTACAAAATAGTACATAATATAATTGAGTTACCAAATGTGTGCATAATATGGATCGAAAAAACTATTTTGCTGACGATGTTTTGCAGAATAAACACATTTCAAATACTTCACCAAGTTAATAATGATGTTAATATCTGAGGATGTACAGAGACTTTAAATGGAGACATATTACCCACTTGATGTCTTTGCAATAAGATGTTGGCGAAGACAATCATAGAAGTTACAGTTGTATATAACATGAACTTCATCTTCAACAGCTTTACAATGCTTACATAATGTAACATTATCATGGATAGTAGCGAGACCATTTCTGATTAACTGAATACCGAGTATATTACATCCTGATCTAAACATTGTAAAAATATGTTTATTATCATTACTAATATTAGACGGGACATATTTTTCACAATTCAGCAACAATTTATGAGAATAATAGAAACACAGTGATTCGCAGTCATGAAGAGATGAATGCCAATCTTGGTGGAGACAATCATTAATTCTTTCAATAAATTTACATACAAATATCTTTGGATCACCAACAAATTGTGTGTTCCATACAATTCCAAAACCATGCCTAAACAACAAATGCTTTACATAACTTGCCCATGTTGGGCGTTTTATAGATTCGATTGACAATAAAACTTGATAACATTGATAAGGGTATCTATCTGGGTGCATGTGTAATAATCTTATGACTGATGACTAGTGAGACAAATGAATGTAATATTAAATATTCAATGTTTCTATAAGGTAAAGTTGGCTTTAGCGTCATGCCATGACCTGTCAGTGGAATCCGCACATGCATCAACATAAAACTTGGGAAAGCCCAAAGTAACTTGGGTCACGTGTATGTCACACATAGGTAGTGTACTGGCAGTCAATAACCACTTTATCTTGGATTTAACCATTGACTGGACCACTGGGATTCTGAAAAATTGTGAAAACACAACCTCAACCAGAGATAAGGAGGGATGTGTGTTTGTGCTTCAGTCCATCTCCGAACACATGAAATGATATTCAAACCTGTACAAGGACATTGTTGTGTTTAATTATCTTATACTTATATACCTAGAACACAGATTTGATTGTTGTAAACATTTTGCCAAACATAACAAAGCCAAATACAAGTTTTCATGAATGTTTCAGTGTATGTTGGTCATAAAACTAAATGGAGTTGTCAGACTCAGTGACCTGGTTGAATCCCTGTCTTATCAGCCCAAGAGTGTGGATCAGTGCTCATATTATCCATCACAGGATTGTCTGCACCAAACACAAGTTTTAACAGGCCACTGTCACAAAACTGGAATATTGTTGAGTGTTGCATAAAAGAAGAAACACAAAACGAACCTAAACCAACAAGATCGCCATTTGTCATAAGGTACAAAATGCCTACCCAGGAAGTGATTGAACTTGTCAATCTCAGCGGGCGTCCCAATCTTTGTGAAGTCCCCTGCATGTAGCAGAACATCTCCCTGTGGTATAATGTCTGGGACATGCTCCACTGTGTTGTGGGTGTCCGAGATGCACACAAACCTCACACAGTCTGTCGGCACTGGGCTGTTGGGGTCGAGGGGTGTCACTTTCTCCACCTTCTGTTTCCCTTTCAGCTTCTTCCAGGCCAAAATAGGTTTGTGGGACAACTTCGGCTGCACTGTAATGTGGTGGCCGTCTGCTGCCGAATGATGGGCTCCCATTTCATCTGTAGAGAATCGAGCACAAAGATTAGACAAGTTGACAAATCAGGAGCAGTATTGAAAATTGAGGTCTTAATTTCCATATGGTTTGTTATAATGGATTTTAAGGGACTCACTAAACCTTGATTTTTTAACATTTGGAGTACGATAAGGTTTCAAAGCTGACTTTCATGTATAGTTCCCAACATTCATTTGTATGTGCTGCATGCAAGTATATTAGTACCAGAGTCAAAGACTGATGTTTAGGAACAGAATATGCTAATGATGCTCTTGGCAATAATCCAGCTATACAATAGTGTTGGAGACCAGAAGTGAGTTTCACACATTGCACCTGTACGGAAAATCAATGTATGGTATGACGTGTGAATGTCTACCTCACGGCCTCCACATTGATCAGGCTGATAAAACGTCTGGGTCAAGTATTTAGTGGTCGAAAGAATTGGTCTAGTTTCAGTTATATTTATGAGGCTCAAACTGAAAAATGGATTGCTATGTTTGAGCTTTTAAAACAATATTCTTTAACTTCACATTTGAAGGTAACTCACTTCTAAATTAAATAAACAATGATATATCATTATACCTCAGACTACAAGAATCTGCTGATTATCTGTATGTTTGTGGACATATTGCATAATTCATTGTTGCTGTTCCGACATATTTCATAGTCATACAGGCGACAGAGTGAGAGGATATTTACGTTAGTAGTAGGCTTCTTAATGTCAATCATTTTCTGAGTGAAGGATCATTTGTGAAAGAACTTATGTGTTGACATTAAAGGATAGCAAAACAAAACTTCTAATATATCTTTTGACCTAAAACCTCAGAAGACAGAAAATATTTCCATCAGCCCCTATGTGAGAATTCCGCAACAGTCATGCGGTCATACTAATAGTGAATAATAAAGTACAATGGTCTACAATGATAAACACTGTATTATTCATTGCCAGTTTGAACAGAGTGATTATGGGATCTAATGTCATATAAAATGTCATCCACTGAAAGAAATTACGAGAATGACGTCATGTGGTCAATTTAGACATAACAACGGATGATGTCATATAATTTCATCCACAATGTTCCAGCATTAATTGTGACCTCAAGGCTCAAGGCTAGATATAACATTTTATTACACAGGATCATACTACATTAATGGGTAATAAACAACGAGCAATCGTTGTCAGTCAACAAATTTCACATAATGATAATTACATGAGACCATATAGTCCCTGATGAAAGTCATTCATTACCTGTGTCCATGGTGTCTGCCTTAATTGTCACTCCAAATTATGGCCAAGTGCCTCATCAGATGTGTAGATAGAAATCCGTAAACTGTTTCGCAGAGCTGTGTCGACTTGATTCTGTTTTGTTGTTCTCGATAAATGTAAGTTCTGCCCATGTTGTCATACGACATATATATCCCACACGCGATACTAAATATAGCATTGTACGAATGAGGAACTACAGTACGCTTGATTGTCAACTGCAAGTCGTCGTTCCACCTGGCATTGTATCAGATACAAAACAAAGTACTGTAAAGGTCTACTCGTGCCTCATTCCTGGCGAATATGACTTACTTATACAAGACTGGACAGCTAGGCTGTCAGGCAAACATGTTCTAGTTTGTTGTTGTAGTGGTAATTATTACAGGGGAGATAACTCTGTATTCTCGACAATGAGATTTTACGTGCGCTTTCCGATAATGAGCACGGGAAAGGAATGGAAGGAGCTTAGTGACAGGTCTAAACTGGTTGGCCTTCCAAACAGCACTTGCGCTCCTCGATGTGAATATATATATATTATTTCACGAATAATTTGCTGAATAGCTAATTAAGTATCAAAATTAATTCTGTTTCACTAATTTAACGAACGGCGGAGTAATTTTGTAATTACCGTTAAAATATGGCGATAACTGTTCAGTAAAAACAATGATACTGGCATTCACCTACACAGCCTGTGCAGTGATCAAGCTTCCAAACTGGTCAAGGCCGGTTGTCTGGGGTGAAAGATTGATCTTCATACAAAACGTTGGTCTTGACGTATTGTGCGATAGTGTGCGAAAAAGCAGCCAATAATTTCTTCACTAACCTGGATTAATATGTGTCGTTCCAGATTGCTCAACTCGCAGTGTAGCGAGTTGAATGTAACGTCGCATCGACGTCATTTCATTCACCATAATATACATAATGACTATTCCCAGTGTAAATACAGTAACTTGGACACCATAATCCACCAAATATCGTTTTGCAAGATGCGTGGTCCACGTAATGAGAGGTCATTGATCTTCGAAATTAGTTTATCATGTTTGTTATCATGATCGATATAGTCTGAATTTAGCAGAGATTTCTTCAAGATATGTAAGGAAACAAATTTGGACTTTGATGACACTTGGAAAAAAAGTATCGCAACACCCCATAGTTTTCTTAGTATCATCATCATCATCATAGCACAGTTGCAATGCTCTGGTATCCATGCAGTCCATGCTCAAAGCGCATAAATAGAATGTAACAAATTACACAATGATATTTGAAAAGGATATCATCAACAAATGTGATTTTAACTGGGATTTGAAAGTGACAAAGTCAGTACAGTCCCTGAGATTCTGTGGAAGTTTGTTCCAGGCCCATGGGCGGATCCAGATTTTTTTTTATTTTAATTTATTTATTTTATTTTATTTATTTTTTATTTATTTTTTTTGGGGGGGTGTCAGGGGTTCGAACCCTGTGAGCGAGCCTGTTGTTCGAACCCCCTGAACACCCCACCCCATTGGCTCTGTCAAAGCAAAGAAAATATTCAATAGGGTCCTAAGTCAAGGGGTGTGTGTGTTCCGACCCCACCCACCCCCCTCTGGATCCGCCAATGAGGCCACTGGTGCTGCATAGGCAAAGGATCTGTTTCCATACTGCACTGTTCTTGTTTTAGGGACAAGAAGCAGATTTTAATCTTACCATTAACAATAGCAAAGGAATATATTCAAACCTCAATTAAACTTACTGTCTGGATAAACTTACCCTCAAGGAATAATATAACGGCAAACCTAAATGAAACAAGAACGAAAACTGTAGTTTATTCAGAGCAGCAAACACGACAAGAAATTGATTCATTTTGTAGCGCTGATATCGATGGCTGTATGATGTTAACAAGCCGGATCAGTTTCAAGATTCTGGCAGACAGTCATCGAGTAATTACATAAGTGTCAATTACCCAGCACACTTAGAATCAATAACCAAGCACAATCAATGGGAATATCTGGTGTAACCTCCGCCAACTGCAATAACACCCATTTCCTCATTGACTGTATCAGACCAGGGCTAATCTACGTTATATAGTCTCCCTGATCAGACGTTGCGTTCAATTTTTATGGGCGGGGCTTTTTCCTTCGATGGGTATGAATGGAGGTTCTCTCCTTGACGCATTCTGCAACCCACAATGTCCTAGATATGCGCAGTGGGATTTAGGCCTTGGGTTCAGAGGATGGTCATCGAGGATGGTACCGTTGTCTATTCAGATGTTGTCTGATCTCACAAGGTCGCGTTTATAAACAGTCATCTGAGAACCAGCCCGGCTAATCTGTCATACAGACCCTGCATGAAACAAATATATCCAATAAAGCCCATTCAAGTCTGGAAAATGTGGCAAGTCTATATTTCCACAGTTTCAGTAAATGAAGAAAGTCTCAGGGCTCCTTTTCATTATGCATGTATATTATCCTTTTTACGATGAACTGTTTTTCTGTAAAATATGTTCATTTCAGAGACTATAGTTATAGTCTACGGCCCGGCCTACATCAGTATCAAACGATTCTTGCTCCAAGATATTCCGCTGTGCATACGCAGTTATTCTTCAGCACCAACACGAGTGCGACCATTAGTCATGAACAAGAAATCTCTGGGAATAACAACGGACGTCTGACAAGTCACCTGTCATTATTAAAGCTCCTTCCAACATTCATTTCAACCCGTGTGCGAAATACCCGTTACATCGGAAAGCGCACGTAAAACCTCCAAATGACAACATTTCCTTTCAAAAGTTAGAAGAGCAACAACAACAAACTAGAACATGTTTGCCTGGACAGCCTAGCTGTCCAGTCTTGTGTAACTAAGTCATATTCGCCAGGAATGAGGCACGAGTGGACATTTACAGTACTTTGTTTTGTATCTGATGCAATGCCAGGTGGAATGACGACTTGCCGTTGACAATAAAGCGTACTGTAGTTCCTCATTCGTACAATGCTATAAATAGCATCGCCTTTGGGATATATATGTCGTATGACAACATGGGCAGAACTTACATTTATCGAGAACAACAAAACAGAATCAAGTCGACACAGCTCTGCGAAACAGTTCACGGATTTCTATCTACACGTCTGATGAGGCTCTTGGCCATAACTCGGAGTGACAAGGCATAAGCAGACATCATGGCTACAGGTAATGAATGACTTTCATCAGAGATAATATAATATATGGTCTCTCCTTTCATTTATGTAATTATCATTATGTGACCAAGTGGGGTTTGTCTACCAACATATCACACAAGAGAGTATCCGAGTTCATTTTGTATTCCGTAACTTTCTGTGTGATGAAGCACATGGGGCAGCCTCTCAGTTTAGCCTCTCTATCTCTGCTCTCACACCCACACTGTCTTTGTCTTAAACTCTCACGCTGGCTCCCTCTCTCTTATCAGTAGATCTTTCACTCTGGACCAATGCTGGGGTGACCCTTGTCCTGAGGTGCCTTAAACTAACCCCAGAATACAAGTATTTATAGCTTTATCCCCAAACACTACCCCATGTCTTAAAGGAATCTCCCCATTACCTTAAGTATTTAGGGAAAGATAAACCTTAAACACCCTGTCACAATTATGTGAAATTTGTCGACTGACAACGATTGTTTGTTATTTATTACCCATAATGGTAGAATGATCCTGTGTAACAAAATGTTATACTCCTATACTTGTGCATATTAGAGAATCACACTGCTGATTTTTCAAATGAAGCCTTGAGGTCACATTATATGCTAATCATTGTGGATGAAATGATATGACATCATCCAATTGTTATATCTAAACTGACCACATGACGTCATCGTAATTTCTTTCTGGGGATATGGAGGATACTAAATGACCTTCCGTGTAATAACAATTTTATTAAACAAGTTAATCATTTGGTATCAAACGAGTGAAAGTAAAAGTATAGATCAAAAAGATAGGTTCCGAGGGTTTAGGTCAAAAGATATATTAGAAGTTTTGTTTCCTTTAATGTCAACACAGTAGTTGACAACTGATCCTTCACTAGGAAGCCTACTACATCAAAGAAATGAGGACGTGAATGTTCTGTCATGTTATACTCTCTCCTGTAAGACTACGAATTATATAGGAAAAGCATCAATGAATTATGCAATATGTCCACAAACATACAGATAATCAGCAGATTCTTGTAGTTATCATATACATGATATATCATTGTTTATTTAATGTTGAGGTGAGTTACTTTCAAATTTGAAGTTAAAGAATAGTGTTTTGATAACTCAAATATAACAATCCATTTTGCAGTTTGAGGCTCATAAATATAACTGAAATTAGACCAACTGTTTCCACCACTAAATACTTGACCCAGATGTTTTATCAGCCTGATCAATGTGGAGGCTGTGAGGTAGACATTCACACATCATACCATAGATTGATTTTCCATACAGGTGTAATGTGTGAAACTCACTTCTGGTCTCCAACACTATTGTATAGCTGGATTATTGCCAAGAGCATCATTAGCATATTCTGTCCAGGGCTCAACATCAGTCTTTAACTCTGGTACTAACATACATGCATGCAACATATACAAATGAATGTTGGGAATTATATATAAAAAGTCAGCTTTGAAACCTTATCGTACTCCAAATGTTAAAAAATCAAGTTTTAGTGAGTCCCTTAAAATCCATTATAACAAACCACATGGAAATTAAGACCTCAATTTTCAATACTGCTCCTGATTTGTCAACTTGTCTAATCTTTGTGCTCGATTCTCTACAGATGAAATGGGAGCCCATCATTCGGCAGCAGACGGCCGCCACATTACAGTGCAGCCGAACTTGTCCGACAACCCTATTTTGGCCTGGGAAAGGCTGAGAGTGAAGCAAAGAGGTGGAGAAAGTGACACCCCTCGACCCCAGCAGCCCAGTGCCGACAGACTGTGTGAGGTTTGTGTGCATCTCAGACACCCACAACACAGTGGAGCATGTCCCAGACATTATACCACAGGGAGATGTTCTGTTACATGCAGGGGACTTCACAAAGATTGGGACGCCCGCTGAGATTGACAAGTTCAATCACTTCCTGGGTAGGCATTTTGTACCTTATGACAAATGGAGATCTTGTTGGTTTAGGTTCGTTTTGTGTTTCTTCTTTTATGCAACACTCAGCAATATTCCAGTTTTGTGACAGTGGCCTGTTAAAACTTGTGTTTGGTGCAGACAATCCTGTGATGGATAATATGAGCACTGATCCACACTCTTGGGCTGATAAGACAGGGATTCAGCCAGGTCACTGAGTCTGACAACTCCATTTAGTTTTATGATTAAATGGACAAATCAAGTATAAGATAATTAAACACAACAATGTCCTTGTACAGGTTTGAATCTCATTTCATGTGTTTGGAGATGGACTGAAGCACAAACACACATCCCTCCTTATCTCGGGTTGAGGTTGTGTTTTCACAATGTTTCAGAATCGTTTGCTAGTTACCCATTCTAACCTTTAGTCTACTGGGGATTTCATGTAGGTGGGACAGAGGTGTCCCAGTGGTCCAATAACTGGTTAAATCCAAGATAAACTGGTTATTGACTGCCACTACACTACCTATGTGTGACACACATGTGACCCAAGTTACTTTGGACTTCCCTGAGTTGTATGTTGATGCATGTGCCCATTCCACTGACAGGTCATGGCATGACGCTAAAGCCATTGCTTTCCCTTCAAGAAATACTGAATATTAAATATTACATTCATTTGTCTCATTGGTCATCAGAAAGGTAGTTTCATGTTATTGTTGTTGCAAGATTGTATTTTAATGCTGTTGTTTAGTTATTTAAAGATTTACTGTTTTAGTGACATGTATCTCAACACACTGCCACAAAAAACTCGTTTCAGTCTTCTTATTGTAATGCTGTTTATGAAGCAATTTGTTTTTTGTATTCTGTTATTGAGCTTTTCAATGTATGATAATCTTGGTTACAGGAACTCTACCACATAAGGTGAAAGTGGTTATAGCAGGAAACCATGACATGACCCTAGATGAAAACTCAGTCCAGAATAGAAGGGATGATCTCTGCGGATGGTTCAACATTACCAACTCAAAATTTGAGAAATATATTGAGGACCACAATGTGGGATCGTCTAAGGAGCTACTGACAAATTGTGTTTACCTAGAAGACAGCAGTGTAGACATTTGTGGAATCAAGATATACGGAGCTCCATGGTAGGTGAAAAATCAGCTCACCTTCACATTGTTAATGTAAGCAAATGTCGTGAGTCTTTGTCTGTCCACACACAACATACAAACTCTATTTCATGCCATAATCGCTTGTGTTACTTTACTGAACTTTCCATACAGACAGATGTGTGTTTGGCCTTTGAATGAGATAAATGGACCTACATGCACTCTTGATGTTTGTGAAGATCTTTATATAAGCTCCACCATTTACAGGAGGTGTAGCACATGCCAGATTATTTGATGGACAGAAGCAATATTTAATCCTATGCTTCAATAATGTATATTAGAAATGTATGCCATGTTCACAGGGTTCCTGAGTTTTGTTTCATGGGATTTAACATTGCTCGGGGGCAACCAATCCTTGACAAGTGGAACTTGATCCCCTCGGACACAGACATCCTCATCACACACGGCCCCCCTCTAGGTATGTACCCTGATTACTCAGGTACCCATCTTTGAATGTACCGCTGAAAGTATGTATCATGATAACTCATGTATGCTTGAGAATATAGCCTGATTACTCATATACGCCTTTTAGAATGTACCGTGGTTACTCATATACCCGACCCTCGAAGATCTGGGTTAGAATTAATAAAAATAATAATTAATTTATATAGTACCTAGTATCCATCTGACTAGTTGCTCTCTTGGTGCTGTAATCAGAATCTGATTATTATTACCACGGATAACCCAAGCTGCCTGTGAGGCACTAGAAGGTTATAGTCACATGAGTTATGTCACCGGGTACCCATTTTCTGCTGGGTGAACAGAGGCAGTTTTGAACAAACTCACTTGCCTAAGGTGAGACCACATGTATTACATGTGCTTCGTTGTGGGGCAGGACTGAAGTACTGGAAACTCTCAGAAGTCAAGCTGCCAAACACGGTCAACCATCCAAGAACTCTCCATGCATGATGTTGCTTAACTTCAAATGATTCATGGCCTGAGCTCTACGCACAGGGCCACACACCACCACACAGTTGTTCAACCCATGCTTGTCATAAGAGGCTACTAATGGGATCAGGTGGTCAGGCTTGTTGACTTGGTTGACACATGTCATAGTGTCACATTTGCGCAGGTCAATGCTCATGCTGTTGATCACTTGATTGTCTGGTCCAAACTTGATTAATGACAGAATGCCTCCATATAGGTGGAATATTGCTGAATGAGATGTTAAACAATAAACCAACCAGCTAAACTACTCCTATTTGAATGTATCCAGATCTCTAATTTGTACACCTCTTTGTATGACCTTTGTTTACTCAGGCGGGATGCTTTATCCTGTTGAACACCATCCAACAGCGAGTGAAACCCAATCTCAATTCTATTTTCTATCTGAACTATCCTGATAGTGGGGTTTGGCAAGTACCTTTGTTACATTCAAAGGAAAGAAGTCCTGGATGCTTCAGGGGCACAAGAGTTGTTGAACACCATCCAACAGTCCTGATAAGTGAAGCCCAAGTATCATCTGTATGGCCACATTCATGAAGGTACAATCTGTTTCTATCTGAACTGTCCTGATAGTGGGTTTGTCAGGGGGCACAGACCAGCAGACCGTCAGTTTGTCAGTAACACTGATACTCTGTTTGACAAGGTTGACATGGTTGAAGGACCCTTCCTCACCTGACCCTTCATACCTGTTACACAGAAGAAACTTGTCATGCAAAAATGCATCATGAAATAACATTTCAACATGTATACAAATGGAAAACTTTATTTTTGTTCTTTTTGTTTACCCTGTCTACCACCATTATTGATGTATCGGCAGTAGGCTCAAGAAACACAATTTGATCAGCCCTTGGTAGAGAGTTTGCCATTGGCTTGAATGCTTTCATTTCATCTGCAATGATACAAAATCAAAAGTAGTCTCCCTTTCTTGAAATACATAAACATCAAGGCAATTTCTTGTGGGAAAAACAATGAATTGGTCTGTTTCATGAAACAAGTAAGTAATTTAGTTTGATCTTATGAAACTGTTATCAGGGTTAGTAATCCCAAAATGCCTCTGTAGGAAAGTATGAAAAGGTTATATGAAAAGCACACCTTGTGAAATAGGAAGCACACAATCCCTCTTATTATTTTGGGTGAAAGGTTTTGAAAAATAAGTAACTTAGAAAAGGTTTCATACTTGCGATGTGAATAAGCAGACATCTTTTCAGTGATACTCTCTGTCTCCAGGTTATGGAATGAGTACCGATGGGACAACAACGTTCATCAACGCCTCAATGTGTACGTTGCGTTACAAGCCTGACAACCCTGCTGTTGTCATCGACGTCCCTCTTCCTGACGGCCACTCGAAGGAGGAGCTGTCTGCAGTGTTCACCCCGACCTCACATGTGGTCATGATGTTAATCAGGGATTATTGACAGTTTCTTTGCATATGATGACAAGCTGACATGCAGTTTCCTACCTCCATTCACTCAAATAACATTTATCAAAATATTGTCACTTTTGTAATCAAATTGTGTAGATGAAAGCAGGTATATTACAAATACCTGTGAAGTGTGAACTTGTATCAGTGGCAATGCGTTGTACTCATTAAGATATGTGTCATTGATTTACACTTGAGCTTTCTATACAAGTTCAGTGAATGCGTTGTACAGTTTATGTTTTCAAGTACTATTGCACTGTTTTTCAGTGTAAAATGTTACACAGTTCTATTCCACATTCCATGTATGTATTTTTTTAAAAATGTTTAACTTCTTAAGATTCCTCACGTATATAATTATTTTCTTTTTTGTTGAACAAAGAGGATGTGACAGACTTTCCTGTTTGGCTTTTGTTTTCAAGAATCTATTCTTTGCTGATTCATGTCTGAATCCGGTTGGTGTGCTATCTGTCCTGTGTATGGCAACAGTCTGGTTTCTTCAACATTGTTCTTTGCATGGAAGTTAAAAGGGCACTTCCTGGGAAATGCTTTGTGCTGTCTGACATTTATCTTGTTGGTGGGATGTAAATGTTTTTCTCCACATTGTGATACACTGAATACTCTTTCGGACACCTTACTAGAGGAACCAGCAAGACAGGATCATGACCACAGTGCCAGACAAAGTCTTTGTGTGGAACAAAAGAACTCACGATCTGTTTCTAGAATGGATGTGTTTATTGAAGTTTTCACCTCTGTGTATAAAGGCACATATTGTATTGTGAAGTTTGGTTGCACCAATGACAACCTGTAGCAAGCAAGCTGATATGAAGTATATACCTCTAGTGGAATATTTGGTGTTAATGTGAAATCTGCCCCACACCATTTGAAGTCTGAAAACAAAAAAGTCTTCATATACATCAGACCTCTACAACCTTAGACAACACCAAACCATACTAAATGATGATAGCAAGTCTATATTAATGACATTTACAATTTTTGATCACTCTCAACTTTTATTAATTTACTGACTGACTGACTGAGTTTGGTTTTACGCCGCTTTTAGCAATATTCCAGCAACATCACGGCGGGGACACCAGAAATGGGCTTCACACATTGTACCCATGTGGGGCTTCGAACCCGGGTCTTCGGCGTGACGAGCCAACGCTTTAACCACTAGGCTCCCCCACCGCCCCTTTTATTAATTTAAGTGAAGTTCCTTCTTGGAGGCTCCTTAGTTGTTTGTCATGCATGTCGGCGTCAATGGCTGCGTTGATGGCTGTGTTCCATGACCCTGGCTTTGTCAGCATCATACCTGTGTCCATGACTACCACGGAAGTGTTGCTTTACAAAACTGTGTGCCTTAGTTGCCAGAATGGTGGTGTAAGAATCTTATTTTGGAATGTGATCGGTACCACACCAGTGGTTTTCAACAAAGTGGCAAACATCGACAAGAGTCACCATGGACATTAGGCTTCACCGTCTGAAGAAGGTACAGTTAACTTGCCATGCATATGAAGGTGTAATAGTACCCATGTTTGGCATGACTATTTACTCAGAGGTTCAATCATATTGCAATGAGCCTCCATCCAGTCAAATAGACACATGAGAACAAGAGCACCTACATTTAACTCAGTATTGGCAAGGCAAGATTTACTAATTGTATTCTGTAATATCAAATGTATGCCACGTTCTATCCTGAATGTTTTGTACAACATTACAACTTTATAATATCCTCCATTATGAATACATGACAGTGTGAATCTCATGCCACCTCTACAAGCATCAGACAAACATGGGCTATATTATGCTGTATGTTTGTCTCTGATAATATGTTTGAATAAAGTTTATTTTTATTTGAGTCCTGAGTATTTGTATTTCAGTGGAATCTGTCAAATCCAGACTGTGTAATCCGGTTTTCTCCATAATCCAGACTATTCACTGAGTCCCACATCCAGCTGATGCATCAAGAAAGAACTGAAGCCCCATCTTAGTGATACAACTTTCTCTAGTGGTACAGCAATTAAGACACTCCTCCGGGCAAATGGAAGAGGATCTAGCAATGGAAGCCCCAACCCTAGAGGATGTGTATACCAAATACCATGCAGCTGTGGCGATCAATATATTGGCGAGACTCTCAGGCCCATTAACACCCGGGTTGCTGAACACAAGTCGTCAGTATGCAAACAAAATGATAAGTCAGCTATATCGGAGCACAAGGCAAATAACCCAAGTCATGTAATCATGTGGAATGATATCAGGGTGATTTCGAGAAATAACAACGACTGGCGTCGGAGAAAACTACAGGAGGCTGTCGAGATAAGGAGACATAAACCAGCAATTAATCGTGATCAAGGTGTATACCTGCCAAGTGCGTGGGACCTCTTGATTAACTTTTGATGAACTTTAGATAAAAGAAAAACGAGTCTACTATTCTTTTTGGAAAGCCTGCTATCAAGTAACCTTTGTGTAATTAGCAGTTGTTGTGTATTGACAATTCAACTTTCAACTCTATTATTTAGCATGAATTTTCATCATTATGTAATTAACTCTTCAAACTCACTTATACAGTACTCTCCCTAGTGGACTGTGATGTCACTTGCATTGTGACGTCATAACTCAGTTATGACGTCATAGTCCTAACTACCAGTTCACCTGATGAAGGGACCTGGAATGGTCTCGAAACGTCGTGAGAGAAATTAAAAAGAAGTTTAATCCATAAAAATATCTTGGACATATCATCTAGTTCTACCTCTGTTCATACAGACAATATTTGTTGAATGTACATATAGTCCGTTTGGAAAAACTTAAAATAGGGATAAGTGCACAAAACATAAATAAATAAATAAGTGAAACCTCTGTACCCAACAGGATCTAAAATCTGACGTTTTATGATCAATCACGGAAATAGTTGTTTAAGAAACTATCATGTAACATTGTTATATTTTCACTCTTCACGCCGAGGGGTGACAAACGGCTGGTGGAACAGCTCTGGCACGCACTTCAGTTGCAACTCCGCCTAGCCCCCTACTGGTCAGGATACGGTCGGCGCTGTTCCATAATAAACAACTTTTTCTGTGATTGATCATAAAGCGTCAGGGGTTTCAGATCCTGTAGGGTACAGAGGTTTCAGCACCATGTGTCTTATTTATGTTTTGTGTACTTATACCAATTTCAAGTTTTTTAATCATTTGTCATTCTCATTTGACTGACTGACTGACTGAGTTTGGTTTTACGCCGCTTTTAGCAATATTCCAGCAACATCATGGCGGGGACACCAGAAATGGGCTTCACACATTGTACCCATGTGGGGATTCGAACCCGGGTCTTCGGTGTGACGAGCCAATGCTTTAACCACTAGGCTACCCACTGCCCCCATTCTCATTTGAACCCAAACGGACTATAGTTTCTGATAGCTGACACTGTGTTATCGCCAGATAACTATATGTTTGTGGCACAAATCTATGACCATGTTTCTCCGTCATCCATCAGTCAGTCAGTTTTCTCTGAAGCAAAATACAAAGAAATTACCGACATCATATCCTCCTGAAAAGCTCTTCAGGAGCACAAACAATACTTTTGAAAAAATTTAACAAAGTCATCAGAAGATGACAAATCCCCCCGGCCCCCATCAATTTGAAAGAACAAATCAACTGACAGTTACTTAAAGTCCAACTTGATTTTTTTGGACTAGGTCCAAATTGTTTCCATGGAAATCATGCAAAATCAAAATGCCAAAAATCTGCAAATAGCAAAAGGCAATACTTCAAGATTTGTTTGATGATATGTTTGATGTCAAGTCTTGTAGAAAGATATCAAATGGTTTCCCCGAGTTGTGATCCGGAACGAAACCCTACCCTCCCTTTTGAGACTATCGTTGCCATGGAAACCAAGAAAAATAAAAATGCCAAAAATCTGCAAATAGTAAAAGGCACCACTTTAGGTTTTGTTTGATATATCTACCAAGTCTTGCAGAAAGATATTGAATGGTTTCCGAGTTGTGCTCCGGAAACGAAGCCCACCCATCCCTTTTGAGACTAAGTTCGAATCGTTTTCATGGAAACCAAGAAAAATAAAAATGACAAAAATCTGCAATAGCAAAAGGCACCACTTCAAGATCTGTCTCATATATCTGCCAAGTTCTGTTGAAAGATATTGAACGGTTTTTGAGTTGTGCTCTGGAAACGAAGCCCATCCCTCCATTTTGAGACTAAGTCTAATTCGTTTCCATGGAAACAAAGAAAAATATAAATGCCGGGAATCTGTAAATAGCAAAAGGCACCACTTTAGCTTATGTTTGATATATCTACCAAGTCTTGAAGAAAGATATTGAACGTTTTTCGAGTTGTGGTCCGGAAACGAAGGTCACCCCTCCTTTAGAGACTAAGCCCAGATCGTTTACATGGAAACCAAGAAAAATAAAAGTGACAAAAATCTGTAAATAGCAAAAGGCACCACTTTAGGTTCTGTTTGATATATCTACCAAGTTTTGTTGAAAAATATTGAACAGTTTTAAGTTATGCTCGGAAACAAAATGATTACGGATGGAAGAGGAGTCGACTATATCCCCCTGCATAAAATGCCGGCGGGATAAAAAGGCTCTGACAATACCTAACCTCTTAAGAGAAATTACTGCACATATTCTTTGCAGATTCAGAGACGATATTCATGAAATCCCTTACAGAAAAGGTTTTGTTTTTGATAACTTAAATCTGTCCCCTCAGACCTGGTGAAATCACAACATATTGTTTGCCTCAAGTCTTCATTAGGTCCTTGTCATCTCAGGTTTACAGGTGGACTTAAAATGAGGCAATCTATTCAGTTTCTCCTCCAGTGACCTGGGAAAGTTCACTATCTATCATCTCTCTAGAGCAACTGGTACTAATAATAGTGAGTGAGTTTAGTTTTATGCCGCTTTTAGCAATATGCCAGCAATATCACGACAGGGGACACCAGAAATGGGCTTCACACATTGTACCCATGTGGGGAATCGAACCCAGGTCTTTGATGTGACGAGTGAACACTTTAACCACTAGGCTACCACATCGCCCCCTATTAATAATAGACATTGCTCAAGATGCTACAATACAATCAGAGGATAGGATTAGTCAGTAATAGGTGCTCTTAAAAAACCCAACTTTTCAAGCATGATTTAAAAGTTGTAAGAGCATCAAAGTGTAATGTCCACAGGTAGAGAATTCCAGAGTCATGGAGCAGCATACATGGACCTCTGTAGTACTTCAAGCACTTCATTCTGGCAATAGACCCATGAAGATCTGGATTAGAATTGGTCTACAGCAAACCATGCTTGTCGTAAGAGGCGACTAATGGGATCGGGTGGTCAGGCTCACTGACTTGGGTGACACATGTCATCTTTTCCCAGTTGTGTAGATCGATGCTCATGCTGATCACTGGATTGTCTGGTCCAGACTTAATCATTTACAGACCGACACCATATAGGTGGAATATTGCTTAGTGCGGCGTTAAACAACAAACCAACCAATCATTCTGGCTATAAATCACAAACTAAGTCTTTGATACACATAGATTTTATTAAGTTTCATAACAAGTGTACACATTCATACAATAAACACATCATCATCCACAGTAACAACAGATAGAATATGTCACTGTTACATCACTGAAGTACCAACAAGGTTCCCGAATACAGCTTCAGAGTGGAAGATTCTCATTAACTGACATCAGATCTAAATCTGTTTAATGATATAATCACAGAAACAATCACCAGGTTTGACTGCTGGGGAGGCAGCAAGAAGGGATTTAATTACTTTACTACCTATCAGACTCACAGGTCACTTGCGTGGCCTCAACAAGAAGCCTTGTCTCAATCTTTGGCAACTCCTCATAAAGAGATTCACATTTGGTTAAGTACTGTAGTCCAAAGTTTTTAAATCATCATTAAACTCTATTTCTATTGTAGCCATGTGTATCACTGAGAAGTCTTTCCCACATTTCAACTCTAAGCTCACAACTTCACTTGTTTGAGCACCCAAGTAACTGTGGTCCATATAGGCCTCCAATGCCAGTGTTTTCTGCTGTTGTTTTTTGAAAGAAAAGTGGTCATCTCAATAGCATTCCAACAGATCATAAATCTCAATTTCAACAGATCTCAGAAAAAAACTTAATACACAAAGAACAAAATCCACAAATTAATACTGAATTATCCCATGTCTGCAATTACCAAGAATGCAACATTACACAAGAAGTGACCGACATCATTCTAAACAATACCAATCATCTATGATCTCACATTGAGGTGTCCAGTGTCACATGAAATGACTATTGTATGTCTTCTTGACATGGCTGAAGAGGTCTTGAGGTTCAGACATCTGTCTTCTTGACATGGCTGAAGAGGTCTTGAGGTTCAGACACTTCTTCCCTGCCAGGGTAGGTAACTCTGGTCATGTTTCAGTGGAATGGCTTCAAGTTCAGGGCTTCCTTTCGTAAGCGATTGTTTCGCTTTGACTAACCATAATGTTAAAGTATAAACTTACAACAGTCGTAGCACTTGGATTGCCTGGGCATTCAAAATATAAAGGCTCATTCAAAGGCCTGATATCCTTTGTTTGGAGTGAATGATTTTGGTTTTGTGCTGTGTTCAACAAGATTCAGTAATAGCTCAATGTGTCAGTTGATGAGGAAGAAAACTGTAGGCTTGTAGTAAAGTCATCAAGTACTAACGAGACAGATAATAGACAATACATCTTGAAGTTTGGACCCAAACGTTTTGATCCTGACACTGCAAAGGGATGGAATTCTGTAGAGTATTGCAGCACCTGGTCTACTGAGCCAACACCAAACCAATGTCAACTGTTGTGAGCACAGCCACGTAACACACCAATAGTCAGGACATTACTATCAAGATGATAAACTGACACCAAATCCTTAAGACAAGACCAAGGGAATATTTTCAACTACCACTACCAATGTGATCTGACACTTCTCACATTCATGATAAGAGTGATATATTACAATGATAAAAGGGTACCCAAAAAATTGCACCATTCAAAATAAATAAAGATGTTCAGGTCACAAAAAGTTGCTAAAAGTCTGTTAAAATGGCTGCTATCTCTGCAAAACAATACCCCTGCGTCAGTAGAGGCAAGGCAAGGCTACAATGAATGACAACAAGCAAGTAAACAATTTGCTAGGACCTAACATAAATTGTGAAAGAAAAACATTGCCCCGTGCAATATACACATTATGAACATTACACGTTAATATCTGGACATACACTTTGATATATATTAACAATTAAAGCCTAGATTAATCATGTTTTTATCGACAAGCAAAATGAGACTCAAAAGCAGCTACAGAGAATACGTACATGATTCCACTGATACAATGGCCGGAAGGTGGTGGGTGAGCTAGAATTTCCCTGATTACCAGGGCAAGCAACACTGCAGCCATGTCACGCCAGGGAATTCATGCTAGGGAATCAGCCACATGCATAACACAACAAAGAAAAGTTGACATACAATTGGTCAAGGATAAGCATTCCATACATCTTAAAAATTACAAGAAACAAGGTAAAATTACCAATATATCATCCAATAGAGCTTTTGTCCATATTATCTACCCTCTTATATCTGCACCTCAAACACATTCACCATACACAGTGCAACCTGGTCAATCTGGACCATACCACTCTCAGTGAAGTGGTCCTTTTTCCAAATTTACGAATAAACGTTTGACATCACTTACCATAATGATTCATAAGGCAGGGTTGAGTCTAGATTAATTAGTTAGATTTATAAATAAGATTGATTAATAAATCTGTCCTTGACTTGATATTCCCAAGGCAGACAAGCACTAGGTATGGTGGACGTGTGTGTGAGACCTGCAGTGACACTCTCATTCACGACAGTGAGTTTAGTTTGATGCCCATTTGAGCAGTATTCCAGCATTAGGTGGGAGGAAACATGGAAGTCTTAGGCATTTCAACTTTGAAAAACCCAAGAGGACAGGTATGATGCTGGCAAACACAGAAACACAATATAGGCAAACAAGCATTTGAGCCCACGATCTTGGGTGACAGGTGTGCCCAGGGGACACAACTCTGCACGTCCACCTGCAGTGACCTGGGCCACCTGTCTGTCAACAACATCCCTCCCCAAGTTCATGATCACACATACTGAAGCAAAACATGGAATGCAGCAGTGCAAGGTAACACCTTGTAAGTCAACTTATGATGAAAAATATTTGTAAATATATATGATATTTAAACAATGGTTATATAAATTCAAATGAATGAAATTAAACAGAAAGTAAGCAAGTTCAATGTAGGTTAATCAGTATCAAAGACATTACACAACCCTCCTGAGAGATTCAAATGACCCTGATTAAAAGTACATCCTCCAAATGTTTTGAAACAAAAAGTGGGATTTTGAATACCAAATAAGCACTTTCTTGGCACACCATGCCACGTTAATAGAAATCTGCTTTGAGTTATCTTTCAGTGATAATGACTGAAATATATTTCAGCTGAACAGAGTCTTGTTAGGATGTCTTGATATGTATTACACAGGGTCATGCTTAAATCAGTGACACAGAGTGCGAAGTCACAACACATCGATGACTATAGGCTATGACATACACTGACAGTGCATTCGAGGTGGCCTAAAGTCATGCTACAGAGTCTACTCCGTCCTGGAAGCGACTCACGTCTACTGTGTACTATGGTGGTCAGTTTCTTGTCTAAATGCTGGAGGTGTGCTTACAGGGTACAATAACAAGAATGCCATGATCCATCTGTGAACATGTATTAGCATAATATAATATCATCATATGATGCATATATTCATATGCCATCATACAGAAATGCATGATTTAAATGCATAAACAATGACAGGATTCCAATTTAATAATTTACATTTGATTGAGAGTTTTAACAGCATTTCAAATGTATCATGCCTGTCAAGTTGATTCTGATGAGAATGACAGGGCACCAGCTTCAGGAACTCCTACCTGCTGGTGATATCCTACATGGGGGCTGATTATCCTACCTGCTGGTAATATCTAACATGCTGGTGATATCCTACATGGGGGCTGATTATCCTCCCTGCTGGTAATATCTAACATGCTGGTGATATCCTACATGGGGGCTGATTATCCTACCTGCTGGTAATATCTAACATGCTGGTGATATCCTACATGGGGGCTGATTATCCTCCCTGCTGGTAATATCTAACATGCTGGTGATATCCTACATGGGGGCTGATTATCCTCCCTGCTGGTAATATCTAACATGCTGTGATATCCTACATGGGGGCTGATTATCCTGCCTGCTGGTAATATCTAACATGCTGGTGATATCCTACAAGGGGCTGATATCCAGCATGCTGGTGATATCCTACAAGGGGCTGATATCCAGCATGCTGGTAATATCTAACATGCTGGCGATATCCTACATGGGGCTGATATCCAGCATGCTGGTGATATCCTACATAATGGCAATAAGGGTGACTAAGAACCTCTAAACCCAGATGCAGCAGATCCTCATAACTAGGGACCCAACTGTACACAGTTTGTGCCACCCCACACCACTGGGCCTCCTATGCTGCCTCACTTACCATGCAGGATACCAGTAGTCTTAACCCAAGACTAAATAACTGAAGATAACTTTTGGCCTAACTCAAAATCAAAGCAAGCTAGCCTTGGTACATCACTATAGTATAGCTCTTGTTCTTCAGGTAAACAAATTTGTGATTGAACTCAAAACAGCATTCAGATATATCCCGGCATGTGGGAGGAAAGCCAGAAGTGATGTAGGTTCCAGTCATTTACCACTCTGGCAAATCCAAGAGCACTGCTATGGCGCTGACAAACCTAGAAGCATAATTGGGGCAAAGCAGGATTCAGATCAAAATCAAAGGTGTCTGGCAAGTACAAGGGCAGAGCGAATTGCCTTAGATAACAGGGCAATCTGTCTCTAATGATCATATTAAATCAAACGTTTCTATGTGGAGCCAACAAAAACCTAAAAACATTTCAAACAAAACAATTATTAATGTGTGCAACATATTTGTCTAAGAAGAGTCCATAATCTTAGTCTGCCCATGGATATTTTTTTAATAAATAAATCATGACCCTTTGTAGCACTATTTTCCAGTCGTTGATAAAATCAATCACAAAAATATAGAAACAACTGAAAAATTACAAGTAAAAGAGAAAGGAAAAGTAACCCAAATAAAAATAAAAATGATTATCAAGCTAACATATTTTGACACGTAATGTCTGCACTGAACTTAAAGGTGTCTTTAGCAATCAACAGAGATGATGCATCTCCCATCTTCAGGACAGCATGGTCAGGTTGCCGTAGAACCTCAAGGCCGATGTTGCCAACCCAGTTTGTGTTCATGCTGATATTGTTGCTATCAGTCTTTGGCGATGCCGATGATGGCAAGGATGTAGAGGAACATGTTGACAATGTCCAGGTAGAGGTTAAGGGAGGCAAAGATGTACTCCTCTGGTGATAAAGAGTACTTGTGTTTTCCCCCTAGCATCAGCTGAGTGTCGAAAACCAGGTACTGCAATAGTAACACATGGGTAGTCAGGTACTGGAATAGTAACACATGGGTAGTCAGATATTGGAATAGTAACACATGGGTAGTCAGAATAGTAACACATGGGTAGTCAGGTACTGGAATAGTAACACATGGGTAGTCAGGTACTGGAATAGTAACACATGGGTAGTCAGGTACTGGAATAGTAACACATGGGTAGTCAGGTACTGGAATAGTAACACATGGGTAGTCAGAATAGTAACACATGTAGGTACTGGAATAGTAGTCAGGTACTGGAATAGTAACACATGGGTAGTCAGAATAGTAACACATGGGAATACTGGAATAGTAACACATGGGTAGTCAGGTACTGGAATAGTAACACATGGGTAGTCAGGTAGTCAGGTACTGGAATAGTAACACATGGGTAGTCAGGTACTGGAATAGTAACACATGGGTAGTCAGATATTGGAATAGTAACACATGGGTAGTCAGGTACTAGGATAGTAACACATGAGTAGTCAGGTACTGGAATAGTAACACATGGGTAGTCAGGTACTGGAATAGTAACACATGGGTAGTCAGGTACTGGAATAGTAACACATGGGAAGTCAGATACTGGAATAGTAAGACATAGGCAGTCAGGTACTGGAATAGTAACACATGGGTAGTCAGGTACTGGAATAGTAACACATGGGTCATCAGGTACTGGAATAGTAACACATGGGTAGTCAGGTACTGGAATAGTAATACATAGGCAGTCAGGTACTGGAATAGTAACACATGGGTAGACAGGTACTGGAATAGTAACACATGGATAGTCAGGTACTTGAAAAGTAACAAATGGGTAGTCAGGTACTGGAATAGTAATACATGGGCAGTCAGGTACTGGAATAGTAACACATGGGTAGTCAGGTACTGGAATAGTAACACATGAGTAGTCAGGTACTGGAATAGTAACACATGGGTAGTCAGGTACTGGAATAGTAACACATGGGTAGTCAGGTACTGGAATAGTAACACATAAGTAGTCAGATACTGGAATAGTAACACATGGGTAGTCAGATACTGGAATAGTAACACATGGGTAGTCAGGTACTGGAATAGTAACACATGGTTAGTCAGGTACTGGAATAGTAACACATGAGTAGTCAGGTACTGGAATAGTAACACATGGGTAGTCAGATATTGGACTAGTAACACATGGGTAGTCAGGTACTGGAATAGTAGCACATGAGTAGTCAGATACTGGAATAGTAACACATGAGTAGTCAGGTACTGGAATAGTAACACATGGGTAGTCAGGTACTGGAATAGTAACACATGAGTAGTCAGATACTGGAATAGTAACACATGGGTAGTCAGATATTGGAATAGTAACACATGGGTAGTCGAGTACTGGAATAGTAACACATGGGTAGTCAGGTACTGGAATAGTAACACATGGGTAGTCAGGTACTGGAATAGTAACACATGAGTAGTCAGGTACTGGACTAGTAACACATGAGTAGTCAGGTACTGGAATAGTAACACATGGGTAGTCAGGTACTGGAATAGTAACACATGGGTAGTCAGATATTGGACTAGTAACACATGGGTCGTCAGGTACTGGAATAGTAACACATGGGTAGTCAGGTACTGGAATAGTAACACATGGGTAGTCAGGTACTGGGTAGTCAGGTACTGGAATAGTAACACATGGGTAGTCAGGTACTGGAATAGTAACACATGAGTAGTCAGGTACTGGAATAGTAACACATGGGTAGTCAGATATTGGACTAGTAACACATGGGTAGTCAGGTACTGGAATAGTAACACATGAGTAGTCAGGTACTGGAATAGTAACACATGAGTAGTCAGGTACTGGAATAGTAACACATGAGTAGTCAGGTACTGGAATAGTAACACATGGGTAGTCAGATATCGGACTAGTAACACATGGGTCGTCAGGTACTGGAATAGTAACACATGGGTAGTCAGGTACTGGAATAGTAACACATGGGTAGTCAGGTACTGGAATAGTAACACATGGGTAGTCAGGTACTGGAATAGTAACACATGGGTAGTCAGGTACTGGAATAGTAACACATGGGTAGTCAGATACTGGAATAGTAACACATGGGTAGTCAGGTACTGGAATAGTAACACATGGGTAGTCAGATATTGGACTAGTAACACATGGGTCGTCAGGTACTGGAATAGTAACACATGGGTAGTCAGGTACTGGAATAGTAACACATGGGTAGTCAAGTACTGGAATAGTAAAAAATGGGTAGTCAGGTACTGGTATACAGAGAGCAGCAGCATTATACAAGCTGTCCAATAATACATGTTGTCCAGCTAAATCAGAAATTGATAGTACAAGCAAGAACCAATGTCACTGACATATAATTAGCCTTGTCACATCAATTCTACCAAATTAGGAAATTTTACTATAAATTGTATATTTATATACTTATCCTATCTCACGGTATGCACCTCTCTTCTTCTACAACCATGTGTGGAAACGTGCTGAAGGCTAAGTTGAATCAAACTTCCTGGCCTCTGTCCACCTAACCTCTGACCCCACTCCGACAACAATACCTGTCAATCATCTCAGTAAGCGTGCAGATTGCTCAGATGATCACGTGATGCTCTGTGCCTGTCATTCTCATCTTGGAGCCTCCAGTAATCTGTGATGTGGGGCAGATCGGGTGGGTATCCATCGCGTGAGATAGGATAAGTATATATATATATACAATTTATAGTAAAATTTCAAAATTTTGAAACTTATCCTATCTCACGGTATGCATTATCCCACAGTTTGCTGGAGGGCCGCAGATTACGCTGTCAATCTTTACAACCGTGAGGTGGCATAACACAAGGAGACCAGGAGAAAGCACCAACTCCCGATATGCTAACTCCGAACTTGTGATGGGTTGCTTCTGATAACCCTTTAGCTTACACAACACAAAAACTCTAGGGAGTGGGCGGTCCCGAATTAATGTGGTTTTCAGCCGCAACTTTTGACAAGCAAAGGACGCAGTTTGGCAAGTTGGACCCCGCCTCCCCGCAATTTCTCAAGTGACCCCAGTGAATTAAAGTCGAGGACCTTAATCTGGACAGTCCCTGCTTCGAAACTACCCCCCACAGACACACGCCGGAAGGCGATGAAAGAGGGAGTAGCCCGGTTGCTCAACTTGTTTAACGTTCAGTACCAATCCTCCTTACTTACCAAAGGAAGAAAGGACCTAGGAGCGGAACGCTGCGAAAACCACGCAGGTAATCGGAAATCAACACTTCACTGACGTAATTGCTCAGAGAGTAGAGGTCAGTAAGCGGAGTGTCGACCATCTCTGCATGTAGCACAAGACTGGCCTCTCAGCCTATGAAGTCATAACTATGACAGTGCAGCCACGCCCTGGTTCCCAAGGCGAGTTGGTCTAAGCCCAAGATAAAAAAGGTACAAAGATAAAGATAACATCGAGATCTTTATTAATGTACAGAAGCAAAACCGACACGCGGAAGGACTGCTTCATCTGCGAGCACGGGTCAATGACAGCTGCTGAGCTAGGACCAGAGGACCTAACTAGCCCTCCACGTCCGTGACCGAGAGATCCCGAAGACAATGTGAGGCGAAAACTGTATCCGACTTCCAAAAACATCCCTCCTTGATGGCCTGGAGGGAGCAGTTCCTATGAAGCGCAATAGTGGAAGCTAGGGCCCGAATGAGGATTCGCTGTCGAAGGTGGAGGAAGGTCGGCATAGGCATAAGCACGCAGGATACTGGATCTCAATCAAGACACCAAACTGGTGCGTGAGACTTCCGAGGTAGAGGCAGCAGATAACGGGATGAAAAGTCTCTTGTGCAACCTGCGTCAGTCCTTAGAGGCAGCTAAATAGATCCGCAATGCCCGAACTGGGCATAGAGAAAGATCTTCCGTGTCATCGGGACCCAAGATAGGGGACAGCGTTGGAATCGTGAACGTGCGGTCCGGCTGTCCTGGTAGTTGGTTCTCGGCGACGAAATCCCACCACAAACCAAGAAAAACTTTAGCATGTCTTGACCTTTCAAACCGCACCAGGGAGACATCAAGGGCGTGTAACTCGGAAATGCGGGCAGCAGTGGTACGAAGATGTTGGAGGCACTCTGCCACCAACTGTGGCGAAACAGTAGTGGGAGAAGCTATACCTCTGGCCTTGCAGTACACCTCAAAGTTCTTGTCATCATAGAGTGACCTAGTAGATGAACGATGCGCTGTAGCAACAGGCTTAGAATATCCATATATGGCGGCGGTCTGTAAATAAGTCGAGTCTGGACCAGACAATCCAGTGGTCAACAGCATGAGCATCTACGCAATTGGGATAAGATGACACGAGTCAACCAAGTCAGCAAGCCTGACCATCCGACCCCGTTAGTCGCCTTTTCGTGAAGAACCAAATTCAAAAGGCACAGCATCTCGGAATTAAATCTGTTTATCTTTGTGATGTGATTGAGGCATGCAAGGTGAACTCTAGTGAGGATGATCTAGAATCTAGAAATACCCAGAACATCTTCAAGCATAAGACAGACGCTGGCCATTTCACTTCCATTGAACAGTTTGTTTAAAAAAAGGTGGTTATCTATATCCTCTTCACATATTATTAAAATGGAACATTTTGAATTTGGAGATAAGTTCAAATTCATAAACAATTTTGTTGGTGTTCCAGACAGATCTTGCACCTTTGTCATCTAGTGTCCAAGTGACATTGTGGGATGCAAAATGTTAGGCAGTAGGGGCACTTGACCGGCCCACATGAGGTGATGACAGCATGGAGATAGGACAGGGCTTAAAGGCCGGGGTGCAAACCTCCAAATTCCCCATGGGTTCCCAAATAGTCACCCATTGGCTACTCCTCAGCAGTGTAGATGTTATCTGCCCATGAGTGACAGGACTGTAACGGCTTTGGGTGCCTGGCAAGTGCCAGTGGGAGTCTGGGGATGTCAAAGGTTAAGCTTGGAATTTACTACTAGAACAAACATGTGCCTGATAGTAAATGTCCAACAACCCTTCCCTTCATTTCATGAAGACAAAAATGACAGACTCATTTGATAAGCTTTAGGATAATTTACTTATTTATAAATTCAACGTTTTCTCAAAAGCTATTTCTATTACAAACAAATAATATTTACAACAAAATTCAATCATATTACTTCATTTATACTCTATGTGAACAATTTATGTCCTCATACTAATTTAATATTTACAATTTGTTTTGCTGTAATATAATTCTCTAAATTAAATACATAATATTTATAATATATATTTTAATTATGGTATATTATATAATTACCTTCCTAAGAGAATAATACATTCCACTTGAAAACAGCATCTCGAATAGGAAACAGCACAGAATATAGCAACGATAACATAGACATAACGTTAATATAATATCAGTTCCAGGTATGCCCCATATATGGCTTATTTGCAGGATTGGGGAGCCATGTCCGAACTAACGTTATGACACAATCTGGCATTAAGTCACGCTGGTGTCTGGTTCCAGTCCACACCAGGTGATGTCGGTTGAAATGTCTCTGTAATGCCTGTCTCTTTCTTTCTTGATACCGAGCATCTCTCCATACACCTCGGTGAAGAAGCATGGTCCAAAATCGCTTATAGTGTCCCTTTCTTTCTAAGTTGCGAATTTCTCGTGTTCTCCTGAAGGATATCTTCCTCCCACCACATTTGCCTGTTCACTGGGTCTGTTATGCATGGTTTGCACAAACAGTGAGGACACTCATCTGCATCAGGTCTCTGTTGAATGACAAACTCGGGGTCACCATCAGGTTCATTCATACCTGGAAGTGTTGTCACTGTTGCCTCGGAATGGGGAACTTCTATTATATCCCAGTTATGATGATGAAACAGATTATATATAGTTTCTCTCTGGAGAGGAGTAACCATCAATGTGAGAGAGAGTCTGTCTTGTTCAACTTCCATGATAAGCTGTTTCGAGGTTATACCATTTTCACAGCTTTCTCAAGACTTTATCTATGAAGTAACACGTGAGAGATAATTAATAGTGACAGTAAAGATAAACAAGTTAGCAAATTAGAGGGCCAGCAGGAAATAATGAATTATCTGATGGCAAGATATAGCTTTAGGTCAAAATAATCTCGAGATATCTGTTCCATACATTTAAGCCTGTAATTGTAGGAGACAGGTTTGTAGTTCCTCTTCCTGCGACATCTCTGTGCACCAGATTCCTTGAATGCCACTCAGAAGTATAGCTTCTATTCACATTTTCATTCCAGTGGCAAACAGCTAATTGAGATTTCATATTGTAAATCCTGCCAGAAAATGAGATTCGTTTGTCTTGAAAATATTCATAACATTATTGAAACTTTCAACATAGAAAGTATCTTTAGCCAAACTGAAGTCGTCTGCATGCTTGAAAATGGTGGAATTTGTGATAACACCTTTCAACAATGACACAGCTTTCTCACTTGTGAGCACTATATCGTGATGGTTCATAGTTTGGATCTTCCTTGCACCTTGAGGATGGGCTGCAATCAGAATGATTGTTCTTATAATGTTCAATAACATTTATGAGTGAGGATCTCAGATTCTCGCTGTCACCGTTACAACTCGAATGCGTGATGGAAGTGTGTAGCAACAGGTTGCACTTTGTCTGACAGCTGTTCATGCCAGGTACTGCCATGCTTGTACTTTGGTCCTGTGGATACAACAGAAAGAGATTTGGCTACTGATTTTACACGCCATGCCATATGTCATTTTGGTTGATTGTTCCACTGTCTCGAATGAGTTTATTTACAGACAGGTTTCTGTCATGGGTATGTACATTAACATGGACATTTCTCTCTTCGAGGTACTTGTATATCTCCACTGTTCCAACCCTTTTCGTGCGTTGTGAAACAGGATCATTCTGTTTGGTAATATGTTGGCATGTTAACACCTTATGTGTGTAGTCACCAATGGCCACCACACTACTATCCTTGGCATTTTTCCTCCAACCATGACGAAGCGTCTGTCATGATGTTGATGCCGCCCAAATCTTCATAACCAGCAACTTCTTCTAACAATGAAGTTTCACACGAGTCAGTATATTCTGCCTGAACACAAGCCTTATAGGTGGTAAGTTGTTGTTCTCTATATTTGCGTGACAGATTACCTATCCCTGCAGCTGAACAGAACCTTTGGTACTGGACTGGTAACATACCACAGCTGTAAAAGCATGTCCAACCTTCTCATTCACAAGAAATTTGTTGTCTGGCAGGTAGGGTGATGACGCCAGGCGATACTGGTGTGACTTGCGCAGCGAACCTTCATCTTCATTACATGGCCACCATAACTGACTTGTGTAACAGTCAATTTATTGGAACATTTTCGTCCATGCTTCTCTGCTACATCCAGACACATTTTCATGGATGATTCAGATATGATGAAAAATTTGTCATCAGAGTCACCTGGTCTGGCTGTCAGGTATGTAACTGGGGGATCTTCTGGGGCAGTCACACCATGGTGCTGGAGATAGTATGACAGCACCCGGTCCAGAACCTCAGCATTATTAGCAGGCTTGTTTGTTTCTGCTTTTAGGTGTACTTTCACTTGTTTCAGTTTTTGGAGAATACCTTGCTTGACTTCTTGGTCACCAGGTATTTCGATTGTGAAACGAGCACTTCGCTTACTTGGATCCATCTTGTGAGGAAATCAGTATGGTCAGCCAGATAATGAGAGATGTCAAGTGTATTCCGATAGTAGGAGTCAATGAAGTATGATCTGACCCACAAGTTAAATTACTAAAACTAAGCAAAGTTCATTTCAGGCTTTAGGGGTTTGGGGTTTGAAAAGTACAGAATGTTATGTTATTACTGCATTTTAGAGAATCATATGTTATTATAAAGAATTTAGTACATCAAAGGTTTACTATAGAAGATAATTAAATTTGCCTACTTGATGTGTTGATAATAATAACAAGGATACCAATCCAATGTCACCCCTCTGGGGGGAATCAAGTGTTCCACTCAGTGTCAGAGTCAAATCAGTGTACAATCCGCACAGCTGGGGGTCAGGGGAGTGGAGGAGGGCATCAGTTTCACTGACTGCCTGGGAAGAAAGTGAAATATGAAACCCTGAATGAAGCTTTAACTTCCACTCAGGTCTGTTTCTATGGAAACGCACCTCCTCTGGCCTACTGACTGACACAGTGGCAAATTCAAATCTGGATTTCAAAAAGAGATTATATATTTTTAAAATGCAGGTTTTGTACACTGTCTGCATCAACACTTTTTGCAGTGTGTGTTCATAACATACTTGTTCACACTATGGCTTAATTTCATCAAGAACCGGTAAGTCAATTTTGTGATATTTCATGGAATGTACTTGAATACTGCATTGTTCTGCATTGAAAGACAGCTTTGGCAAGGCAGGAGGCCACACCCCATCTGTGTATAGGTTTGAACCCCGGCCTTTAACAGGAGGGCCAATAAATATGCCTTTCACTTATAGCGTTATCTGATGGTTGTATGATGTGACTTCTAATTGGTAATGACCCCAGCACGTGTAGCCCCAATGCAGATGTTCTTAGTCTCTGAATCTCTGGTCTCCCTAAGGCTCCTTTTCAATATAAATGGGCTTGTTTGTTACTATCAAAATTATATATATTCAGAGACTAAGCCTTAGTCTACTGATCGGAGTGCGGGTGCACCAGAAGATCGAGGCGTTCAGGAAGTGGTACAGGATCTGGATCGGCCAGTTCTTGTAGATCGACGAACCACTCTCTGACCGGCCAGAAGGGCGCGACCAAAAGCAGTGTCATCCACTGAGTCGTGCGTAGTTTCAGTAGTATGCGTGGAAGTATGGCCACTGGTGGAAACGCGTACGCGTTTAGGTCGTCCCAAGAAATGGCTAGAGCGTCGAGAGCGTCGACAGAGAATCCGCAATCACATTCTTCACTCCTGGAATATGATTGGCTCGAACGGAGATGTTGAGATTGTCCACCAACTGGAAGAACCGTTGTGTCCACTGCAGGAGTTGAGGCGACCCTGTTGACCCCATCCGGTTGATGTGCCACACACTTCCGCTGCATTGTCCGACCGGACCAAGAGAGAGGTCGATCATAGAATCTTTTGCCAGTGAGTGATGGAAAGAATCACTACCCTGAGCTCTAGAACGTTGATGTGGTAAGCGCAATCTGTGATAGACCAACGCCCTGCCACTTGCTGATCGAGAAGGTAGTGAGTCGGGACGAACGGCCTCAAGCAGACTCCGCCGCAGACGTTCAACTCTTCCATCCACCAGAGGAGATGGGGATGGAGCGCCGGAGGTAACTTGATCAGGGAAAGCGGGTTGCCCACCCTGATGTGTGGAGCCAGGAATAACTGCAACGGTCCAAGTTGAAGCTGACCCCTGTGGGTCAACACCTGGGCCTACATCAAGAGATCCAGGAGCTCCTGCCACTGATGAAGAGTCCTGGGTTGAGACAACGCAAGGGGAATTAATCGCCGGATCTTGTAGAAATGGTCCCTCGGCACAAACAGTCTGTTGAGCTCTGTGTCCAACACCTCCCCGATGAACTCCATGAAGGGACCAGCTCCGACTTCTCCATGTTGACCAGCCAGCCTAACTGGCGAAGTAGCTGCATCGTGAACTCCATGTGACGTAAGAGGAGTGCATGGTCGGTCTGAGCCTGGATAAAATCGTTGATGTAAGTCTCGAACAGTATCCGCTTGCGATGAAGGAAGCTGGTGATGGGCTTCATCACCCATGTAAATAACCACGGAGCCGAAGAAATTCCAAACGGGAGCACCCGCCACTGGTAGTGGGTGCCCTCGAAGATGAAACGAAGACACTTGCGATGGTCAGGGAAGATCAGGATGTGAAGGTACGTATCCTGAAGGTCTAGGCTGACAATGTAATCCCCCGGTTTGATGATAGTCTTGAGTAAAGCCACCGACACCATCACGGAAATGAGGTGGTGGTTGTAGGAACATCTCGTTGAGGACCTTCATGTTGAAGATGAGTCTCAACTTCTTGGAATCCTTCTTTGGGACCAGAAATATTGAAGAGTAGAACCCTGAGTCGGTCGGAGTCGAGCCTAAGGATTCAATCGCAAGTTTCTGAAGAAGCGTAGTTATGATGGATCGTAGCACAGTCAGTTGACGAACGGGATACATCCTGTGCTCCGGAAACAATGTGAGAGGAGGGTTGCCGATGACCGGAAGTTGAAATACCTTGGACAGAGTGGATAGAACGTCCAAGATGGTCCAGTTGAGGGCATAAGTGCAAAGTCTTCCGCCCACTGGGGAAGTCATGATAGGCATGATTGGAAGCGGAAGGATCCAATCATGCTCTGATATCATCAAGTCACTGCTTCTGGGTCCTCTGATTGGAGGACTGCTTGGAACCAGAAGCTGGTCGAGAAGCAGTGAACGTTCGGTGCTGACGGTTGGAATGTCCTTTGTTCGAACCTCTTCCTCGAAAGGAAGTCGAAGATCCCGAATGGAGATCGGGGTTGGACGGCACATAGGTAGCTGGCCGCCATTGACACAACGAATCTTCTACTTGCAATCGCTGAAACTTCAACAGCTCCACCGAGACTTGCAAATGAGCATCCTGCCCAGCCTTAGCAGCTATATCCCTTATAACCCCGTTAAAGAGTGATCTACCTGACCAAGGTTGACGGAACAGATCTGTCTGGAATCTATCCTCCCACGAAGATAAGTGAAGCGGGCCCCTGCGCGGAACTGCCGTGAGGTAGGAGAAAAATGGGCCAGCTGATCCAAGATGGTTTGGAACTGCTCCTGTAACAACACCATCGCAGCCTGAATATAGGCCTGTTGAGGGGAAGCTGTATGTGAGACAGACATAGCCACAGCTTCAGTCGCCGTCAAAACCAAGTTGAGGGGAGCTAGGATCCTCCTCACGGTCTTCAACCAGAAAGGGAGAATAGGTCCTCTGTTTAGAACCCAACAGCACGATGTCATCATCCACAGAAGGCAAGCAATCAACGTAGAAAACCCATGAACATGGGAAGCCGTCAAGTTAAATCGGGGTGCCGTGAACCCATCCTTAACCTTTCTTAAGCTGTCAAACGCCTCATCAAGTGAAGCCGCAAGTTGAGTAATGCAGGGACGAGGTGGAAAAGTGATAGAGCCGAAATCCCCCCGGTTTCATATCAAAGCTAGTCAACAAGTCCGAAGGTGAACTGCTACGACGTAGTCGAAGGTTATCAGCAATCCAAACTAATAACTGAGGTGTGTCGACTGCATCCGCGCTGACATCTGAAGCCGAACTGCCATCTGAAGTAGGAGAAGGCGTAGCTGATAGAGGAGTTTCATCCCCGGAGCGAGGTGGAATGGCCAGAGGGCCAGCTGGCTGAACCCTCAGTGGTGGAGTTGGGACTGGTTGACGTAACACCGAAGCCACAGCGTGAACGATGGCATCAAAATCAAGAGGTCGAGATGCAGGACTCTCAGACGACGGATCCCAAGAAACCGGTAAAATAGGTCTGGCTAATGTGTGAGGCGTAGTACCACGAAGTAGGAGGGAATGTAGAACCAGAGGCTGGCATGGGTGGATGACCTGGCAAAGGCGGCAACGTAGAACCAGTAGAAAGCGGCACACTGGAAGACTGTGGTACACTGGAAGTAAGCATCACACCGGCAGCACCGAACCAGGTCAAGCGGCATATTGAAAATAGGAGGCGCTCCGACAGTAAACGCCAAAACAGGAGCGAGTGGCGCATAGGAGGCAAGTGACGTACCACCAGTAAGCGCCGAACCGGGAGCAAGCGGCGCTTCGACAGTAAGCGTCGAACCGGAAGCAAGTGGCGCATTGACAGCAAGCATCAAACCGGGAGCAAGCGGAGCTCTGACAGTAGGTGCCTAATCGGGAGCAAGCGGCGCTCTGGTAGCAAGCGCCAATCCGGGAGCAAAGGGCACATTGACAGCAAGCGGCGCTCTGACAGTAAGCGCCGAATCGGGAGCAAGCGGCGCTCTGGTAGCAAGCGCTGAACTGGAAGCAAAGGGCACAATGACAGCAAGCGGTGCTCTGACAGTAAGCACTGAACCGGGAGCAAGTGGCGCATTGAGGGTATTCGTCACATCAGAGGTAAACGGTGTACTGGAAGTTGGCAGTGCTCCATAAACAGGCGGGACGGCATATGAGGCAGAGGTAGAAAGCGCCGCACTGGAACTCAACGTCATACTAGTAGGTATCACAGAAGGGTATGAAAGCGCCGAACCGGGACAAAGCACCGAACTGGAGGCAAGCGGCGCATGGGTAGAAAGCGTAGAGCCAATCACCGTGCTGGAAAGCGCCGAACTGAACGTATCCACCCCTTGAGAGTGAATGCTGGGCATCAAACCAAGCGCCGCACTGGAAACATTGCGAAGGATCACCAAGGTTCTGAGAAATCGTCGCCAGGGTAGACGGACAGGATTGGCCAGATGAAGTAGTCAAAACTACAACTCTAGGCGGCGAACAATCTGGAATCACAATAGGACTGGATACTTGCGGATGAAATAATCGCCGGAGATCCTCACTCAAATAGGAATTGGAAGCCTCACATAGAAATTCTTCATTTGGCGACGGGGACTTAGACCGGCGAGCAGGTGTCTTGGTACGACGTTCAGTTCTCGATCGTTTAGCAGAGGAAGGACCCTCCGAAGGTTTACGGCGATTTCTGTCAGACAAACGTCGAGAAGCCATACGGCGATATTCCGAAAATGCATCATCATCAAGTGGAGCAAAGTAAGTGCACCGGTGCGACCAATCGCAACATCCCAAACAATCCACACACAACGTATGCGGGTTCGCAATGTTTGTGCTTAGTAGAATTACTGCGACGAGATCTACCCATCTTGATCACAGTCAAAATCTTCACTAGAAATCAGCACACATCCACATGATGTAGCGACAAGAAAGAGAATGACAGGCACAGAGCGTCACGTGATCATCTGAGCGATCTGCACACTTACTGAGATGATTGACAGGTATTGTTATCGGAGTGGGGCAGAGGTCAGGTGGGCAGGGGCCAGGAAGTGACTACAGCACGTTTCCACACATGGTCGTAGAAGAAGAGAGGTGCATACCGTGAGATAGGATAAGTTTAAAAATTTATTTGTTAGTGAATGAGTTACTACTGTTTCAAACGCAGTCAGCAACAAGCTAAATCATACTGTAATAATACAGTCTGGTACAAAGAAACCCTGTGCTTAATCAGCTGACAGGAATGTGGTATTCTGCATCACAGCATTTGTGTAGGAGGATAGGTAACTGGGACCATTGTGCCCCTAAACACTGATAACAATGACAGTCCCCCAGTGTGAGTGAGTGATGGAGGGAGGGAATAGAGTGAGTGGAATTTGTCACATAGGCAGTGCTTCAGCCATATTGTGACAATAAAAAGTTATGCATAACAAATATTTTATATTGTTAAAAACCTGTCTTCAAAGGACAGCAAAATAACTAGACTTATCACAGATTTATGTTTAAAACTATTACCTTACCACCGAGGGATATCGCTACACATACCAAGACATTACGTAAATGGGCTATAGACCACCGGCAGCCAAAGTGAGGCCACTATACAGGGACCATGATGACTTATTGTTCCCTTGCTACCAACATGGTGTCCCTAGCAGTATTTACAACATCCCTTAAGCCAATTGTCTGCAAGTCTAGCCAACAAATATTCCCCAGTATGGCAATGAGAAGACACTACATGACTTACAGCACAGAACAGCAGAGCTCCAAGGCAGGCATACACCAGGGTAACATACTGGAACATAACAGGTTCATTTATTTATACAGACACATGGCAGAGGATATTTGGCATTTTTTTTCAACAGAACATGAAATGTGGTAAACCTTAGATGTATACTCAACAACAAAGTTAAGGATAACCCCAATATTCAATACTTAAGTATTATATGGATCATAATATGAACAACTGAATACTGTAATATTGAAAATTGGGGTGGTCCTTAACTTGTTTTGTTGAGTATATTTTCACATTGTCAGTAGAATGGAGGAATGATGATTGAAAGATGTACAGGTTCACATCGACATCAGTAAAACATTACCCATGTAGCACCTGAACAGATATCATCCATTCATATTTCCTGACATTGTTTCTTGTTTCATTATACAATGTATTATAAATGTATCAACACATTCTGATTTTCTAATTATACAGACAACTGACAAAGCTGACCTCATATGAATGAGTGAGTGAGTTGGGTTCAATACTACTATTAATGTCTGAAGAAAGCCAGAATTGATGCAGGCCATGGACGTTTACCACTTTGTTGAAACCCATGAGCAAGGGTACGCTCTGCTGACACCCCTTGAAGCTCAACTGGGTCAAACTGTGCTTCAAACTGTGCTTCAAACTGTGCTTCAAACCCACAATCGAAGCGGTGGGGTAGACTGGTGCTTAAATGTTCGCTCGTCACACCAAAGGCTTGGGTTCAATTCCCACATGGGTACAATGTGTGAAGTCCATTTCTCGTGTCCCGAGCTGTGATATTGCTGGAACATTGCTAAAAGTGGTGTAAAACCATACTCACTCACTCAAACAGTATCCTCCCATTTGTCAGACATCCCAATAGTCAGACAGGTTAAAACAACAAACCATCTGGTTGAGTGCACAGCTAATCCCCTGCCTGTTACCTCTTAATGAAATAGGGATGGCCCATAAAATAAATAACAGAACAGAACTGGATTACACTATTACACTCAGCCAATATCCTTGGCATATGAGGTATGACAAACTCGCAATCATATTTTCTACCTCACCCATTGGATGCAACTATGCAAATTGCAACACCTTAGATGACTGGGCCAGCCATGCGTGCATTCTCTTATCACATGAACATAACAACTAACTGTACTTTTATTTCAATGTACCTTGCTTCTGATGATCGCACACAGAAGACCGAAGCAGAACAGCACGATGAGGAACACAAATAGCATGCCGCCCATCATTGTGAAATCCCACTGTAAAACACAAACAACAATAAATCTTAACAATAACAGTGTTGAAACAATTGCAATGCAGTTGAGATATTATGAGTTTGCAAATTATCATGTGAAAGTTTGTACGAGACAAGGATTTCTTGGCACATCGACAAGCTATCATTATACAACAGTGTTGTAAAAAGAAAATGACATCTCAATTATATCTAATGGAACTGAGACAACTATTTGTCATGATAAGCTATGAGAATAGACAAATACATCTCCAGTGACAGATAGTTACCGATGTATCACACCACTAACCTTAGTTTGGAAAGCGAATATGGTCAGGGACACAGTCACAACCTGCCACAAAAACAACAACACATTTTCAGAAAATATTATAACAATGACAGAAGAGTTACTCACTGTACTAAAGTTTTAAAACTCATGATGATGGTCCTGTGTTAATAGCTAGTTTACAAATCTGGAATTTCCTTTCTGTTTTAGAACACTGGTGGACTAAATTTGAAACTTGATGATGGAGACTTCATCAACTACATTTATCAAGTTTAAGTGTTCAGGTTGGGTGACACTGTAAGAAAACAATCAGTCATCTTATTTCCCAAATGTACACATGAACTTTAGGATTACTTTCAAAACTAGATAAGTCATTATCCTACATAACTGCAGAAATATTACATATGTGTGCTATATACCTCCTCACTTTTTGACATTTTGGACAAAAAGCAGATAGAAATGAAGTCTTTCAAGAAATGCTATCTTAGAGTTTCGGCAAAGTTTTAGGAACAATACTTGTTCCATATCAGGAAGGGACTTAAGTGGATGATTTGGTAATCTGATTACTCAAGTGATAACACCGTTGGTGAAAGTAGAGATACTTTTGACATCCCTGTAAATCAAAAGCTTGTAAACCAATTGATCAAACCCTCTCGTATGTCCTTAGGTGTCATCATTACAAATGGTCTTTGTGGTGATGATAGCCATGGTGTGGTCTTGTGCATAGAGGCTCGGTCTCAAATCAGTTGAAGTTAAGCAACGTTGGTCACGGAGAATCCTTGGATAGGTGGCCGTGTTTGGTAGCTTGACTCCTGAGAGTTGGTCTCACCTTTGGTCTCACCTTTGGTATGAGTTTGTTTAAAAAGTATTGGCTCTGTTCACTTAGCAGTGAATGGGTGTCCGGTGGGATAAGATTGTTATATGACTGTTAATCTTCTAGTGTTTCACAGGCAGCTTAGGACAACCAGGGTGAAACTGTCCGTGCTTTGCGAATAATTTGAAGCTCACCACCTTCCTCTGTTCATCTCATTACCATCACTATGTTTTGTTTGTTGCATACGCCACACATAGCAATTTTCCAGCTGTATGGCAGCGTTCTGTAAATAATTGAGCCTGGATCAGACAACCCACTGATCAACAGCATGAGCATCGATCTATGCAGGGAACCGATGACATGTGTCAACCAAGCAGGCAAGCCTGACCACCTCATCCCGTTAGCCACCTCTTACGACAAGCATAGGTTGGTGAAGACCAATTCTAGACCAGGTCCATCACTATCTATTCAATAAGCAGTCTCTAATCTAGAAAGTTATGTATGAGACAAGTGCCGATGCTAGGAGTTCAGTAATAGGTTGCATTCTGATAGTTGTAAAGAACAACTAATTTGCATTACTGACTAGAAAACAGCAGTATTAATACTTCTGTAGTCATATTGTCTCGTGATTAGTGACAAGCTGCCTCCACATCACAGAGGAATGTTAGGAGCTGAGCCAAGATATCACACTGGTACCCAGTATGATACCAAATGTTACTATGGAAAGCTGGAGGCCAAGCAAGCACTTAAACTATTGTAAAAGCACAGCTTCTTTAATATATACAGCTTCAGCAAAAGGTACGTCAATCATAAGATTAAGTGTACTTCATTTAAGAAAAAGTTTCCCTTATTTAAGAAAGAGTGTCCTTCATCTTAGACAAAGGTAACAGTAAATTCATTTGAAAGCAAATATAATACATGAATTGTAATAGTTCTTGTTAAATAAGGATATTAGGTACAATATTTTAGGGATATTTCAAGTTCAAGCCTTGAACAGTGATCAGTTCATACCTACAGTGAATGTTAATGATGTCAATCAAGCAGATCTTCACTATAAGCTGGAGTCAAAAACTACATAGATACTGAATGGCATAAAATCATTAAATAATGATAAACATCAGGTGTAGATGAGTTATTACCAGAAATGTTAAAATCAACACTACCTATGTCTTACATGCATGCCATATATGATAAGATGTATTGCACTCACCAGTCTTGCTTGTAGTGAAGGTATAATTTTAAATCTTTACCAATATGGCCAAAGAGAGGATCCTAATAACTACTGGGCCAAAAGTTTAAAAAGTATATTCAGAAATATATTTGCAACAATAAGTGTAAATTAAAATCATGGGCCAAAAATAATAAATCATTATGTAAAGAACAAGCAGGTTTTAGGTTTGGATACTGCTGAAATACATGTTGAAGAGGAGTATAACTGTTCCCTGACTTAATTGAATTCTGACTATTGTTGTTTGCTGATAACGTTATTTATATTTCTAATTGATCAATCCATCTTACATTTAACAAAAGCAGTGTATAAATAATGGGACAAACTTGCTAATGAAATGTTTTGAAATATATTAGGACATAATGAAAAGTCCCACTTGGGACAGTTTCTAAATAATTGATAAAAAAATCAAACCCATCCTTCTGTATGGATGTGGAACAACAGGACATCAAAGATTAGAGGTGGAAGGGAGGGTCTAATGTCTCGCAGGTAAACATTATCTTGGTACAGGCATTAACACTCTTAACCTAATGATATTTGGGGAATGTGGACCCACTGTTCATACAGTTTGGTAAAAATGCATTAAATACAGGCCAAAACCACTCCATATGCCATCTAATAGACTCCAGTGTAAGGCTTATGAAATGTTAGTTAATCTTGATTCAATCTGTAGACACAACTTGGCAAGCAAAGTAAGACATAGTCTGTTTAGTCCAGGTCTTGGCTATGCTTGGGTTAACCAAGATGTTGGATGTGGTACTAGTTTTCTCAACATTTTTCACACCAAGCTATATATATATGTAGTGTCCAGCATGGACAAGCATATATGTATCTTTTCCACCATATCAATGTTATTCAAGATGTCAACATCCAGTCCAAGTCAAGGCAAGATAAGCCTTGAAGCAGGCCCTCCTCCAATCAAGCTGAGTGCTGTTTCTGAAGCAGTTTATGATGTTCTTGGCCAATCCAATGTCAGCATAAGTGGAATTGAGGGGAGCTTCAACTTTTTTAATATTCACTCTAAATTTTACATTCAAACATTCATTTAAAATATTTCTTTTCACAGACAGACAGTTTATTCAGTAATTTAGGCCAAATGACACAGAGTACAGTTTGGTTTTATAACTCGGTCTTAAGAAAATTCTGAAACTTGAGAGTAACTCTAAAAAAATCTCAGTATTTTCTACACTTAGGAGTAACTTTTAATTCTTAGAATTTTTATAACTACGGCCAGATGTGTACTGAATATTTAAAATGGCACTGTAGTTTTTATACATTTCATGTATATGGGTCAATGGCCTATGAAACAATGACATTTGATTTGATTATAAATATGGCTAATATCTGCAAATACTTCAAAATGTGAACAATCTCAGTTGATACATTACAACACCTGAGGTAGATCTCAGGTAAATATTTCTGAAGTGTGAAGAAGCCAATGTACTTACGGCAGTGACTCCTACAGCCATAAGGACAGCATCTTGGTCATAGTGGCTGCAATACATCAACATTGAGTGAGTGAGTGAGTGAGTGAGTGAGTGAGTGAGTGAGTGAGTGAGTGAGTGAGTGAGTGAGTGAGTGAGTGAGTGAGTGAGTGAGTGAGTGAGTGAGTGAGTGAGTGAGTGAGTGAGTGAGTGAGTGAGTGAGTGAGTGAGTGAGTGAGTGACATTTTATGCAAAAGTATTTTTGAAATATTTCATAGAATGTGAGTGGGGGAGGAGAGTCCAAAGTATGCCAAATACCAACTGGAACCAAGCTGTATCACTGGCCCAAATCTGGAATTCTTACTACCATCAGGAGAGTTTGGCAAGACCAGTGATACACCTCTGCTCATAGTTGATTGTAACTGCCCTAAATACTGACTGACTGAGTTTGGTTTTACGCCGCTTTTAGCAATATTCCAGCAACAACACGGTGGGGGACACCAGAAATGGGCTTCACACATTGTACCCATGTGGGGATTCGAACCCGGGTCTTCGGCGTGACGAGCCAATGCTTTAACCACTAGGCTACCCCACCACCCCCCCCTAAATACACTATACATGTAATCACAGCTCTGTTTCAGGAAATCACTCATGTGATGGAGATCAACATGCTCTAGAATAATGTTGAATGTTGGAATCAACAGTATGGATGGAAGCTAAACATGAAAGTCAAGGTGATTAAGATTTTCTTTGTCTCTTCATCAAAACACCAGAAGGAAACTCCTGAGACATTCTACATTTCTAAGCTGAATGAGAAGTCTGAGGAACATATGAAAAATGTCCCTCTCCAGAAGAGTACAATGCAGAAATATACTGACGTTTGACAGAATACTCTTAATCCTTTTAATAATAAAAGTTAAAAATATTGTTGTGTATTCCTATATATACCTTTTCCACAGAAAAAGGTATATCACTAATTAAGAAATGAACAGTGATTCACATGTGTTACCATCACAATAAGATACAACTATCCATTAAGGTGATATAAACTCTGGTTGATGGAAGCACCTGTTACAGTGCTACCATACAGAATTAGTGCCAAGGCTCACCTGGCCACTGTCCCAAGCAGGAATCCTTCACAAACAGTCTGCAAAAAAATAGAAGACATTCACGTTTTCATGCATCCTTGTATGCTTGCAAAGGTGCAAGTCAATTTTTTGTTATGAGTGAGTTTGGGTTTATGCCATTTTTAACAAAATACCGGCAATATTAAGGTGGGAAACACCAGAAATGACCCTCATACATGTGGAGAATCAAACAAAGGACTTCAACATGACTAGCAAATGCTTTATTAGGCTACCCAGTACCCACTGTTTGTCACGAGCGAGGGGACGGTGGGGGAAGCCTAGTGGTTAAAACATTAGCTTGTCATGTCAATGACCCAGGTTTGATTCCCCACACGTGTACAATGTGTGAAGCCCATTTCTGGTGTCCCCTGCCATGATATTGCTGGAATATTGTTAAAAGCGACCTAAATCCATACTCACTCACTCACTTGTACTGATCGAGTCTGAAATGTTAAAACATTCTTGCTATAAACATGTCCATTGCTACTGCAGTGTATCATTATCAGTCCTGGTAACCTGTGTCCCAATAAACATTCATCTGCATTACTGTTTACTATTCTGAAATATTCAAATACCTGTCACTCATGAACGCTGCAAAAAGAATGTACCTTACCAGTCACAAACACTGCAAACAGAATGTGCCCCACAACTTACAAATACTGCAAGCAGAATCATGTTGGTTGGACTCTGACGCCGGACATTTGGACAGCAGGCCAGGACGATGAGAGCAATGAAAGTGATGGCCCTACAAGAGACCAAAACACAAACTGAATACTGACACGATTGACAGCATCCTTCAGCTTATCATGATAGTTCCATACTACTGGAAATGAAGAAACCTGTTACTGTAGTCTGTCAGTTGGGATAAATCAAGCTTTGAAAGGTATTTCTGTAACATTTCAGTAATGTGCCTGCTGGTGTGATCATCGCTAACAATAGGCAGATCAAATAGATCAATAATAGATCAATAATTGATTGTAATCGCAAACCTGACTACAAAACTCATGGCGGCCATCAAGGCAAACAATCATAACATTGAGGAACTGAAACAGGCACTGACTAATACCATGACCAAGAAGATAGAGGATACTTCCTGTTAGACACGTATGCAATATGTTGTTTACACTGCAGTGAGGAAAAACTGTATCAGATATTTATTTCTTGATATAACAAACAAAACAATAAGAAACATACTTTCTAAAGTTTAATTTGATGTTTCAGTATATTTAATATCGATATGTTTCCTAAGGTCTTCGATAATCGCTGACACAAGCGAGATTCATGGATTGACTGAATGTTCTATCAATGGCTCCAGCACTAGTACAGGCTTTATGAAGTAACATTATGTAATTACACAGACAGGCAGGTGTGATACTTGAACACATGACATGTTATGATGTCTGTTGATTGCAAAATGTTATACATAAAAAAATGAGCATGTATTTACAAAACCCAACATCTCTATATATACACACAATGAGCCGTGAAGACGGCATCTGCTAATGAACCAGCCGTTACACTTGAGTGCACACCCACCCGCTCTGACTGGGTTCGGTATCCCTGCTGCTTCGTTTCGAGGGAGGTAAACCCAAGTACAAAATATTGCACTTTTGATTTGCGATTATACGCTTATAATTTTGTTTATTTGTTTTTTCATAATCAGCAATGCATATTATATGTCATGAAGAAGTGATAATTGTGTTTTAATTATGTATGATTTTTTGGTTGCACGTGACCTTTAACTATTTCAACATCCTGCTACATAATCAAGAACGGGGGAAAGCAAACCAGAAGTTGATACCATGAGTCCAGTGTCTGATCAACTCAGACAAACAGATACAACAGTGAATCTGTACAATAAACGATAGAGTGCTGGGTCCCATTCACTGCCCAGATCTTAACAACACAGCTGCCATCAATTGGTCAAAGTATGGTAGTTACCATCATCTTAGCAGTACGATCACTTTGTTGGACATGGACCTACTCCAACAAGCACATATTCACTACTACTTACCAAGGAGGCATTCATCATACGAATATGTTTGTTTGGTTTAATACCACTTTCAGCAATATTCCAGCCGTACAGTGGCACTCCATAAATAACAAGTCTGGACATGAACATAGCACTCTAATATTTCTGCTATATGACAGTGGTATGTAAATAATCTGGATCAGAAATTCCTGTGATTGATATCATAAGCAGTAATCAACAAAATGGGACAGGGTATCACACATCAACCAAGTCAGCAAGCCTGATCAACCAATCCAGTAAATGACCTAATACTGTAGAACATGGTTATAGCGAACACGGATATAGAGTACAAACAGATATAGCGAACACATATAAAAGTCCCGTTAACAGTCCTTTATAATATCATTGAAATTATATGTGAATAACGAACTCGTGAGTAGCGAATTAACGGCTATAGCGAACTGATTTACTACCCCCAAGACCCAATTAACGACGTGATTAGCGAACTCACTCAGTGTCAGCTCAGCCACTTAGCGGTACAGTATACATCAGTCTTGTTGGCGGTGAATAAACATTGTTTGATGGTCATTAATTAATTAACAAAACAAACATATCGTGTTTAATGAAAGTTTTTGTTGACGAGGACGGTATCCATTGCCGTAGTATGATTGGCTGCCTTAGGTAACGTGTCTGATTGTGACCAATCACGATCCTTATAGCAGACTGTGGCGAAAAAGCGTCATTAGAAACCAATCTTTATCCAATAAAATCGCTTTTTACAACTGTGAAAATACTCTCGGCAAGGGTACAGTGATATTGTTGATGTTCCAGAGCTGTCGATACCAGACACCACACGATTCGCCTCGCATGTTATTCATACGAAGCTTCCAAAACGGAGGTATCTCCCACTGTTGTGTCATGTTAACGAACGGAAAGCCTGATTACATAAAAATGAAAATATAAAAGAAAAAGGCACGGGCATGTTATGACATGTCACAAATGGAAAAAAATCGCTACAGTTTTTGCTTCCTTCGTGGTTTATCTGGACATTATAAATGTAAGCTTGCATTTTCATTAAAAAATAAATTTATTTAAGTTGTAGTTGTATTATTTCAATTTTATTATAAAAATAAACTTCATATTTATCAACATGATATAGGTAATGTCTGAGAATGTGTACATCTCTACAATCCAAGATGGCGGTCAACTGTCAATAACGAACAACGGATATAGCGAACTAAATTTCTTGGTTCCTTGGAGTTTGTTGTATCCGTGTTCTACTGTACGTAGTTTCTGAAAACCAGTTCTAACATGGATCTTTCCAGGGATGCTGTTTTCCCAGCATGTAATCACAATGGGTAGAGTAACTGACAACACAACTCCATCAGTATCAGTTGGAGAAACTCATGAAGTGGTATGAAACAGAACAAATTTAGCGTCACTAGTCGTGAAGGCAGTGTTGAGAGTGCAAAATAAGTCACCTGTATATCGGAAAATCATTTGTCATTGTTGACAAAATATATTGTCTTCACTTGGAACTTATTTATGTTGCAACACTTACAGTGCCAGGAACCACATCCATGGATTGTTCTTGGAGTATTCCCGGACCTCATAACTGTAAAGAAACAAAAGTTTTAATTGTCATTTAGTTCACCAATATTCTAAGAGATTGCATGTTGCATGTAGATGGGTACTGGTGACAGTTCCAGTCAACTTGTCATGACTGGGGCCAAAAACATGTAATTTTTAAAGTAAAATTGATAGTTTATACTTATCCTGAATCTTGAGGAGAAGCAAAAGATCATGAGTCAGGATAAGGAAAAATAAATACACTTCACTGGTCTGTGCTTTTAAAGTGGGCAGTTACCCTTGACCTCCACCACTGGTGTTATGCAAGGTATGTCCATCTAATGTTTGGTTAATTTGAGGGTACCCAGATTACTCACTGGGTGGCAGTATACCTATTTAGTAAAAGAACTAACATAGAATTCCTAAATAATGTAATTTTCTGAGTAAAATTGATATTTTATACTTATCCTGACTCATGCTTAATTGCTTGTCTTCTTCTTCTTGCGAACATAGTGGAACACTTGTATCTCCCAATTGAAGCTCCCTTCAATGTAAAACCACTAATCACTACTCACCAAGAGTTATCCCTCCTTCCTGTTTTGGCGGGAACTACCGCCACTGTTCCCCCACATGCTTCACTCTCTCCTGAATATGAGCCCGACACTTGAATTTACAGGGAAATCCAAAGTGTCTTGTGGGGAGGTTGGGAGGGCTTACCTCATGAGTCAGGATAAGTATAAAATATCAATTTTACTCAGAAAATTACATATTTTTCCTTATCTTGACTCATGCTTAATTGCTTGTAGAATCCGACGGAGAAGGTGGTGAGAAAAAGCACTTTAGGATTTAATTAGTGAATTTTACGTCAAAATAAAAAAAACCTACGGGAACTTCATAATGGCACTGTAATTATGCTAAATTCTGCTGCTGTAAGCAAATGTGTTCTTTCAGCTGCCTTTTGATGGGGGGACCACAATAGTTAACTTTTGGTCCTATTTCTGTTAACATTTCAATGTGGATTTAGTGACTCCAAGGTGGAGAAGCGACCCAACTGTACTAGTAAACTTACAAGTACTGGGTTTATCACTTATGCTAGTCTTGAGATGTGCATTGATACTGAAGCAAACTCTACTGAGTGTAGGCTTGATAAGTCATGTGATAACACAGCAAGACTACGTCTCATCTTCTGTGGGGAACTGTCAACTGCTGTGCGACAACCAGAGGGCCGAAATGGTGAATGCCTGAGACGTCCTCGGTGGCGATAACTCTCAAGTAGTGGTTTGCAAACACCATGTCCGATTTCCAGAAACAGCCCTCCATGATCGTGTTAAGCGAGCAATTCCCATGTAGAGCGAGTGTTGACGCCAGTGCTCTAATTTCGTGAGGGTTAGAGGCTCTTGGAGGATCGAGTCCTGCAGCCTTGTAGGCTCGTGAGTATGACAGTTCTTATCCAAATTGATATTGTAGTGCGGGGAGACTTCTGTCTGTGTGTAAGCTGTTGATATCGGGACTGAAAAGTCGTTTAAACTTAGCGTCTCCTCATTCTGGATCGATGTAGATAAACTTTCAATGCTCTCACTGGGCACAAGGATAAGTCAAAGCGTATCATGTGGTCCAGTATGGAGGATAGTGCTGGGGCGTGGAATTGTCTGTCCGGTTGACCTGGCAGTTGATTCTTAGCGATAAAATCCCATCGCGAGTCCCATGTGCACTGTGTTTTGATTTTCATCAAATTCGCGTTCTCTCGTAATCTAGAGCATGAATTTCCGACATCCTGGCTGCTGTTGCTAGGGCTAGCAGGAACAGCGTTTTCTGTGTCAAGAATTCAAAGGATGTCGTCTCCAGTGGTTCGTAAACGTCACTTGTGAGATGTTTGAGAACAATATTGAGGTCCCATGCCGGAGCGCGAAATCTCTGTTTTTGGTCCTCCAATCTGTAAGAGCGTAACAAGGCCAGTAACTCTGGTACTTTGGTTAGCTTTGCACCCGTCCTCATAGTTATCACTGAGCTCAATGCCGCTAGGTATGTTGATAGTGTAGACCCTTTCAGATGTTTGGTTTGTCGTAGGTGACAAAGATAGTCTGCCACTTGAGGATGTGTTGCATTTCTAGCTGTAAATCCCTTTTTAGCAGCATAGGTCTCAAAACTGCGCCACTTGTCGTCGTACAAGTTGCGTGTAGAATTGCGTAAAGCAAGCGTGACTGCTTTCGCCGCTCTGGCTGAGTAACCTCTCTTGTTTAAACACGCCTTGATACAGTCCATACGTGTAGTTGGAATACCCTTGGGTTGCCGTGCGCTTGTTTTGTGTGAGGATGTACTAGTAGATTCGACCACTCTCGTAGTTGCAGTATTGGAGGTCCGAGTTCTTGTATGAGAATGGGGAACCATATTCTTGCTGGCCAGTAAGGAGCGACCAAAATCAGTTGGAGGCTCCTTGTCTGGCTGATTTTCTGTAAAACCTTTGGTATAAGAGCTGGTGGCGGAAACGCATACGCGTTGAGGCCTTCCCAAGATATGCTGAGAGCGTCCGTTGCCCACGCTCGTGGGTCTGGGACTGGAGAGACAAATGTGTTAGCTGATTGTTGAAGCGTGTGGCGAATAGGTCTATTAACGGAGCTCCTATTTCCTTGATGATCTGTGTGAAGATCTCTGGATGGAGCATCCATTCCGTCGGCGATGGTAGAGTTGGACGGGATAGTGCGTCTGCTAGGACATTCTTGGCTCCTGGAATGTGACATGCCCTTACGTGGATGTTCAGATCGTCGATTAGGTCGAACAGCTGAAAGCACAGATCTAATAGGTTCAATGATCTTGTTGAGCCTTGCTTGTTTATGTAAAACGCCACTGTCGAGTTGTCTGTGTGTACCATGAGATGCGCATTCTGTAGAATGGTGCTCCAATGGAGTATGGCGTTGAATGCTGCTTTCATCTCCAGCATGTTGATGTGCAGACGTTTCTCTTCGTGATTCCATATCCCGGATGCCACATGGTTGTCGAGATGTGCTCCCCAACCTTGGAGTGACGCGTCTACGTATAGATGGGTCTTGAACTCCGGCTCTGCTAAATAGATGCCTTCGCAAACATTCGACCTCCGGGTCCACCATAGTAGATGAGGTCTGAGATAATTCGGTAGACCGAAGGGTTGTAGGTCATCAAGATGAGCGTTGATGAGGACCTGTAACGGGCGTAGCTGTAGTCTGCCTCTGGCTGTCATGTCTTGTCAGCGGACGTGAGGAGACCCAACAGACTCTGCCACTGTCGTAGTGGCCACGGAGAGAGTAAGGCTTGAGGGATGGTCTGTTGAATCTTGAGCCATCGGTCCTCTGGCACGATGATACGGTTCTGCGTCGTGAGAAATCTGATGCCTAGAAACTGTAGGTCCTGCGTAGGTTCTAGGTCCGATTTGAGTAGATTCACTAACCATCCTAGCTGAGTTAGTAGATTGATGGTGAAATTCAATTGTAGTTTGAGACGGACTGGGTCTTGGTCTACTTGAATCCCGTCGTCGAGGTAGAATGCACTGCGTAGCCCTCGATGATGTAGATATGTGACTATTGGTTTCGTTACTCTTGTAAACAACCAGGGGGCCGATGATATTCCAAATGGTAGGACCTTCCATTGGTAATGTAGCCCGTCTAGTGTAAATCTGAGGTATTTTCTCGAGTCGGGATGTATCTGGATATGCAGGTAGGCATCCTGTAGATCTATGCTGGCCATGTAGACCATCGGACGGACGAGGTGGATTAGTTGAGGTAGATGTATCATGCGGTACTTGGGAGGTCTGCGTAGATAATCCCTGTTGAACGTGCTCATATTGTAGATGAGTCAAAACTTTTCTTTGGAATTTTTCTTTGGAACCAGGAAAACTGGGGAGTAGAAACCTGGTTCGATGTTGACTTGATCCAAGATTTCTATGGCCCGCTTGATTAGAAGAGATGAGACAGCCTCTCATAACTTCTCTATCTGATGTGTCTTGTAGTCGAACTTGTGAGGGTTGACTGTAAGCCGGGTGGTGGTGGCGTCCAGGTTCTGTGGAACCGCTGCGATGGGGTCGATCGGGGGCAGAGTGAGCGTGTCATCATCTGTCATAAGATAGGTGTGAGCCGGATTATCTTCTTTAGATGGTGAAGCCAAGTCCAATCCATTAGCCATCCAGTAACGTATTTCAGAGTCCGAAAATATGATGCCGCCATCATCCTCAGTAACAGGAGTGCTGAGAAAGGGACGTTGATACTCTTCCGACGGTGAACGAGGTGGAGTCCTGCGTGACTGTGGTAATCTGGGTGGCGATCTCACGAGACCACGTGGAGACCTCCGCGGCGGAGACTTGTTGGGCTTAACGCCGTGGTGACCCTGCGTGGGAGACCCGCGGGGAGAGGAGATCGACGTGGTGAATGGCCCGCCGAACTGTGCCTGTAGGGTGACCTACGCGGGGACCTGCGCGGAGATGAGCGACAGTGGGTTCGCGAAGGTCCTGGTGAATCCCTCGATGATCTATGGGATGAAGATGTCTTGGATACTGTAGTTGGACAACCAGCCTTTGTGAAGGCCTTGGGGTTCATCTGAGTCCGCACTTGGGAGTGGCGACTGGTCCTTCGCGAAGGCCTTCGCAAAGGCTGGTTGTCCGAGCCAGAGTCCGGGGATGAGTGATTCCTCCTTCGCGAACGTTTTCGTGAACGTCGATCATCCAAGTCCGAAGCAGGTGAAGATCGTGTAGCCTTTCGCGAATGGCTTCGCGAACGCTGATCGTCCGAGTCCTCCGCAGGGGCTGGCTGAGTCGGCTCTCGCGCAGGCTGGTCCGGTAGTGTAGTTCTGCTGGCAGAAGTCACGTTGATGGCAGGCCCCTCAGAGATGATGTTTGCGTTGGAGCCTTCAGCGAAGGCTCGGGGCCCTGGGTTGGTTGTCTCTTTTCCAGGCCGTAATGCTCCTCCATCATCTCCATGATCTGCTGGGAGAACCGCTGCATAAAGTCGCCCGGGAAGGTCTGCGGTGGTACCAGCGCTGCCCTTTCTGCGTTGATGGTGACGGGGCCCACGGGACGATCATCTGTTGTCAGCGTTGATACATCGGGTTGAGATTTGATCTGCGCTGAAGTCACCGTAGCTGAGACCGGTCGTTTCTTGTGATGAACATCTGGGATGATGATCGGCTGATCATCATACAGGCCCTGTTCTGGCGACGGGAACATTCTCGGTCGAGAAAGTTCTAGTAGTCTGCGCTGACTTCCCCTTGGTGGTGGACGCTGCCCTGGGGGTGCGAAGTCTGCGCTGGGTGGTTGACGACCTCCGAGTCTTGGACTGCGACGACGGGATGACTGGAGATGCAGGTCTCTTCTTGGAGGTGGCGGACTTCGTCCCACGCCTCTCCTCCGAGGGAAACTCCAGCGGAACACCAGATGGTAGGGGGTCGTCCGACAGCAGTTGACTGGTGAGGGACTCAGCTGACTTATCCATGACTGGATCAATCCTGCGCGACCTATCTGCGGCACGTCTCAGGACGCAAAGTAAATATTTATTAAATTCACAAGTTGATAAATGCTTGCAATAATTGCAGCGTGAGCTGAAAGAACATGGTACTGTGCAACTAGGGCATATTAGGTGCGGGTCAGCAGCAGAGAAACGTAACTTACATACGGAACAGATTTTCATGAACGTAAACTACTGAACAACCATGGAATACACCGTGAATAAACAGTGGTAAGTACGAATAAATATCAAAACATACTGATGAAGGATACTAGCTTAACCTCTATAAAGAACTTATAGAGGTAACTAACTAAATAATCAAAGGATATAGTGCCGTAAGGAGACACAGGCGCTCTCACAACCTGCTCACTGGGCGAAGAAGGAGAGAGTGAAGCATGTGGGGGAACAGTGGCGCCAGTTCCCGCCAAAACGGAAGGAGGGACAACTCTTGGTGAGTAGTGATTAGTGATTTTACATTGAAGGGAGCTTCAATAGGGAGATACAAGTGTTCCACTATGTTCGCAAGAAGAAGAAGACAAGCAATTAAGCATGAGTCAGGATAAGGAAAAATATACAAAAATCTTTATCCAGTGAAGTAATTCAAGACCAACATTATATATATATATATAATATTCATGCAATATACAGACAGTATGTTAAGTAGTAGTTTCTTCATTCTAATCTGAGAACTTGGTCCAAATACATCATGTCCTGGTCACTGTTGATTGGTCTTGGGCTACGCCTTTTTGACAATTCATCGAGCAATCACCAGCGACCAGGCCATGAGTCGCTTGAGTGATTAGATGACGTAACTGGTTTGTACCACCCCCACATTCTGCATTGAAATTTCATGGGATATTTGAATTTAAAACCATTCTGTTTGAGTCTGCCGCCATGTCTAGTTGCCATGTCTAGACGACATTACGCTGTCACAAATGGTTGACGAAATTGAATGTGCTAAACTCTGGGATGATACAATTGATGACATCACTCTCTCACAAGCTGCCGATGTAATGGAACCTTGTACCATGCCCCGACTGCAGTCCCTTTGATTTCAGCCGAGGTGTATTGTATACTTAGGTTTGCTAAATGTAGGTGTGGCTAAAATTGCAAAGAGCCAGTCAGAGTTGCTGTCGAAGGCAGCTCAAAACTGTGGTGTAACTATACAATACACCATGCCTGAGATCAAAGGGGCTGCAGTTGGGGCATGGTACAAGTGAATTTATTCATGCCATAAAGAGACACATGTGTGAGTGAGTTTAGTTTTATGCCGCTTTTAGCAATATTTCAGATATATCACGGCGGAGGACACCAGAAATGAGCTTCACAAATTGTATCCATGTGGGGACTCAAACCCGGGCCTTTGGAGTGACAAGCTTTAACTACTAGGCTCCCCACCACCCTAGAGTCACATGAAGAAACAACATTTTCAAGAGGTGCAATACTTACACATATAGGAATAGTGACATAATGGCAATGGTGACTGCTATCTGACAGGTGAGAATCCCATATACCTTGCGGATAAATCCTGCAAAGTAGAATGTTTCAGTCTTGCATCCAGTCATGGTGATTACACTGTTTTGAAAACACGACACTGTCAACACTAACACACAGACCTGCTCCAATAAATGCTGCCTGACCTGACTAGACAAATTTTAAGTAAATTTGTAAATTTTGTCTCCTTCCACAATATATATTATGCCAAACACTTAACAGTCCATATTTTTATGTGTATAGTACATGTTCTTTCAGCGAAAACAGCAGCACAAAAGGGGGATACAGTTGTCCGATAACTATTATCAATAGGGCTGGCTGAAATGATTGATAATCAAAAATATAGTAGACAGGACAAATTATGAATGATTATTGATAGGAAAATTGTGACAATGTGTTATGGATAATATCAAACATTAACATTTGTGAAGGGAAACAAGTTTTAATTTTCTCACACAATATCCAATGTTAGGACTTTATTCATGGTCTGCTTCTAAATTATGTTCTGTTCTGTTTTGTCAGTAACCCATGCACAAACATGTCACCACTCACCAGTGATGTGAAACACAGTCATTTCTCCCACACATTTTTGCATTTTTGCTCAAAGTTACATCATCAAAATTTATCGAGAATCCCTCGATATTTAGTTAAATTATTATCGATCTCTATGATCAGATCTATAGTGATAGCCAGCCGTAATTATCAAACATTGAATTCATTTTGCATACATGATCACTGAAAACAAATTTCACTTGCATGTGGTTTTAATAACTTTGAATTGTTTGCAAACATTGCTTCAGAATGTTCATGTACTAGCCTGCTAAAGTAACACCAGCCTGAGCAGTTAGAAGCCAAGGCTATTTCCATATGTAGCTATTATTACTTCTAAACATTGATAAACAATAGAATCATCAGCTTAGGTTGGTAGATTGTGTTTCAAATGCATCAATGCATTGGTAACTGTCAATTTGAATCCTGATAATGCTACATACTGATACAAATACACATAGTTATTAATACAGTTGTTAATTTGAAACAAACTACAGACAAGCTACCTTTATTCATTCATATTTACAAATATAATATGGAGTAACACTTGAAAGAGTTTTAAACTGGTGAGCATGGTAGGCTTGAGCCAACTAATTGCCTGTTACACTGATGTCCTTGTGTGCTACTAATTACAGCAAGCACATCATGAAGTGCTGCAACAGCTGGTGGACTTCAACACCTCAACCGAGAAGCTGTAGCTGGTGTAAAGAATATTATTGATTAACATTGTACACATAGGCGGGATGTGTCACCATAGAATTACTTTATTAACCATATTAACTGACATCAGTTTTGTAATACAAGCTATTCATGTATCTTTAGCATAATAGGATCACCATCATAAAGCTGTCTACTATGTTCTGTGCTTTAACTCGTCCAGTTGTTTCATACGGTGACACTTAATCTTTGACATTACCATTATTGACATAAAATACATGCTTTTGTTCACTGCATGTGTATTTGTTCATGTGGATGTATTGTTAATGCAAAGTCAAAGAGGAACTAACAAACATCAAAATGAACAAAATTCAGTTCAAGTCCATAGTCATTCTATAATCTTGGTTATTTAAAAGTGTATCAGTGAGTAGGTTATCTTCTTATTTTCATAATGGTATTGGCTCATACCACACATATTTAGGAAATATGTTTTGTTAACAAACTAACATGAACTGATAACTATATAACATTTGCAAAACTTAAAAGCAGTAATGCTTGGAAGGTTCTCATATTTCTGTAGATCATTCCATTTACTGGTTGTTAAGTGTTAAGTTATTCAATATTTAATCTCGACACATATTACAAATTCATGCTAGTCCCAAAGTCTGAGACTATCAAATTGTGTCGAGGACAAGTAAAATCCAATGCCCATAGTCCTCATGGACTAATAGCATTTGAGGTTATAATTCTGAACCAGTTCTGCATTCGATGTTCACAACACAAGTGATGCAAATGAATTCAAAAAGTAAGTCATTCTTCTGGGATTGTTACTTACGGTTAAAAAGCATCATATGCACCATATCACATATGAGATGTTGTGATCATATGATCACAGTTCTATCCATCCCCATCATGAAAAGACCTGCATAATCATATATAGTCAAACACTGTTGTGCCAAAGTTGAAGGGACATACATAAATCATTTAAGTTATCCAAGGCTATTTGATAAAAAATAATGAACAGAGAAGGAGTACACTGGGAAGAAACGTTTACTTCGAGACTGCAGTATGTTTGACATATCAAAGTTTGACAAAACAGTGTTTGACAGTAACATTGTTATACAATACATTGGCAATGGATGATGATAGCAAACAGATCAACAGAATGACAACATCCTATTTTCAGCGTGCAATTATACACACCCAGTCGGATACTCTTCTCACTGAAGCTGTTGTATTCCTGGAAACCATTGTCCACAACGGGGTCAGCTTCAGCATCATACATCGTGATTCTGAAACAACAACACAGTTCTTGATGACTGATATATTTACACTGACATCCCTGAGCACAATGCTGTAGCTCATAGTAGCAGCTGCATCCATAATGATTACTCCACCAACTGTTCAGGCCCCATATAAAAATATTCTTGGTTCTCATTACCGACCTAAAAAGTCGACCCGGCCCTAAGATCTTAATAAATATTTACACCAGAGAAAATGCAACTTTGACATTCAAAATGTGCATGAATTTTTGAAAGTTTTAAGTTTTGATTTTCTATTGGAGAAAAGTGTAAATTTTCACAGAAATCAAGTGGTTTAGGACATAAAATAAAATGTAAAAATAAAATCTGCCTGCCCGACTCATGTTTTTTAAAAAAAGTGTTGAGAAACAAGAATATTTTTTTATGTGGCCTTACCTTAATGTACAAGTGCAGTAGCTACTTTCTCAACAAATGACAGAATTTGAACAAATTGCTGTTTCCTCAAGTTACACTATAACAACTTGTGAAAAAAAATGATACTATACCATATCCCACGAAAAACCTGAACCATTGCAAAGGTGAATCTAACACTAAGGAGGGTAGAGAGGGGAGGGGGAATGGTGGCATGTTCGATCTAAGATGGAGACAGCTACAGCTGTATATAACAGCCCAAAGTCCTTACACATGAGAATGCATTATCCTCCAAACACCTATCCCAAATGCGGGTAACACATGGTGAACATATGTGTGATTCAGCTGTCATCTTATGTCAAGACTGATATCTCTGTCTATACACAAATCTAAAACACTAAATTTAAGCTATAAGTTATAAAGTGAAGCAGCCTGCTTACACCTATGATAAAACCTATATAGGTCCAAATAGCTAAACTATTCTACACGTGTTTTAACTTTCTAGCCTAATCTACTTCCGGGTACTACAAACCTGTCCTAATTATGCATAATGCGGAACACACCCGCACAACAGGTATAACAACGTACAATAACGTCACTATGGTCCAAATAAATGAGACCTGACACATATTTTCAACACAATCAGACAAGAGGTCACAGTTCTTACATACAATCATACAGACTCTGGCTACTGTATTTCTTCTAGTTCTGGCCTACATTAATAAATAGCAACTTAACTAAGTCACACGTGTCTATGAATAAGTCATACGATGATACGTTGAAAACGAAAATGAATTCTTATTTCGATTCGAATGTTCGTCTGACTGTGACAAGTAGCAATGACAATTTAAATGTAAATCGTTATAACAAGTTTTCACTTCTCATAACAGATGTTGCGTAAAGTCTCTAGCTACATGAGTAATGACTAACCATAATGTGTGCCTGAACAGATGAATGATAACACTGCGGTGTTTTTTCTTGCATATTTTGATCTCTTTTTCGTTTCACAGTTAAGCTTGAATACGTGACTACCTATAATGCACAAATATACTTTCGAAGACATTTCTTACCGAAAAAGTGAAAATTCAACCTGCAATCAGATTTTGTCGTAACTTGACAGCTCGCTAGCAGACAACACGCAACGAAGAATTTTCCGCGTATCCGTAACCGGAAGTTATGTTTTCGTCATGGCTATAGTGGTACAACATATAACATATATTGACCATTAAGTTAAAAAAGCTGTACTAAAAATTGCCAACATTTGTACTATGCTTACCAAATAATATGGTATATATAAACAAAAGAAATCAATAATTGTGTAAGAGCCAATAGTTATGTTCAAATATATCATCACTCAAACTATAAGCACATATAACAACAGTGGGTTTACAAATATTACAAATTAACAAGGCTACGAAAATAACTGAATCGCAATTAACAACTTTGAACTATCCATATCAATGAACACTGATATTCAGTGTAATATATTTTCAATCGGTTGCTGCATATAACGTTTTTGGAAAAGGATTTAGATGCATATACGAAACTTCGTCCAGTCAAATAATTACATTTAGCGCGGCAGGTTCTTTTTGCACAAAATGTTGACAACTTTCATGACTTATTGAAACAGGTGGTAAGTAAGAACTGTTTCAACAACAGTATATGATTATGTTAGACAGTATAGAAGGTACTTCACAACTGAAATACGATAATAATTATAATGGGAACTTAGAGAGAAAACAGTGGCTACAAATTATGTGGAATCTTTTATTGGAAAACACACGAAGGATAATTTCCGTCATCTGATAATTCGGCTTCAGTATTTTGATGGATCCCATACGTCGAAAGATAAAACGATTGCCAGATTTGTTGAATTCACACGTTCCGTTTTAATTACTTATTGACAAGAGATGATGATGAAAACCATACTTGCCTTGAGGTTCACAAAGATGGCAAACAGCCAATACTGTCCTCATCCATGGATGTTGTTGTTTTCAACTAGAGGATATTAAATAGTATCCCGGTATCAGGGGTTTTCGACGATGTAAGACAAAAACGTAATTTTTATCTGTAATATCATTTGAAGTTTTAATTTTAGTAACCTTGGGTGATAAAGGATATATTCATCTATTTCACACAAAAATATCAAGTGTTTCCTACAAACATAAGGTTGATGACATCGTATCGGCGAAACTGTTGCCGTTTGCCACACCCGTGGATTATGTATGGGTTTTCGATGATGAGCCATACTTTTCGCTCCGCACTGCGAGGGAGTGTTGTGATAACGTGGCTTTCTATTTAAATATTGCCTGTCACCAGCAGACGAATGATCTTACTGAATTTTCGCTTGCTACTTTTGTTATAAAGGCAATTGATTTTGCATCTGAAGTGGTATTAACGATCTCGAGTAAATAATATTGATGCTTGTTTGCTTTTTAAACAACTTAACTTCCGGTTTTCAATACAACTTCTCACGACAGAAGATGAAATTGCTTGTGCTCACCGATCGCGCACGTACTCCCCCGATATAGCGTCAGCAACGCAATCATCAAAAACACTAGACCGTCGAATTCAGCTCGTGTTGGGATATAGGCCTAGTAGCACCAGACTGTATACATTAGAATGATATTTGTTGTATAAACACTAAACAAAGATCAGTGTTGGTTACTTGTACAAATAGACATGTTATTTTCATTTACAACTCTTCAGGTACTGAAAGACAATAACAAGCAGTGAATTCTTCAGTTTTACTAGGCTCAAGGGCATCAGTTATCAATATTACAACATTGTTTTAAGTATTATGTAATAGGGTAGAGTCAGGTGACTGTGAATTTTGAGGTTCTGTCATATTAATTTAACAATTTGACAGAATGGATGGCCCAGGTAACCCAGTTACAATGCGGAGTTGCAGCCCATGGGCCTGCCAGACACCTATCATCTCAAGCTGACATTGATGTGATAACTGGTATACTGTAGTGGCGTCTTACCCAGCTTAGTCACTAACTGATAAATGATAGCTGGAAACAAGTAGACTATTGAACAGAGAAGAGTGTAATAATCCCGACCATTTCTCAGTACTAACAGGAATGATAATTATTGTCATCAAGTAACATTTCTTGGTGATAACTTCTGAAATGACATGAAAATAGAAAACACTGATCTAGAATAATTGAATACGTTGTCTCATGGAAGGGTGGGAAATTAATACATAATTATCAAGTCTTATACTTGGTTTAATGCTTTTTCTTTTGACAGCAGTAGTGGATGGTACCATTGCAAATATGAATTACATATATACAGTGTTCACTAATGGTGTTTCAAAGTAACAGCACATTGGGTTCTGTAAGTTTCAGATGTCTGTCTGACCCATTGAAAATTGAAAGGACCCATAGAATAAAATTAAACACACATTTCAGATTTAACAGTTCTTATAATTGGCATTGAAATTATTAACAAAAATAAGACTTATAAACAGGAAACAAGAGTTACATGCCACATATAACAACTTCAGTCAAAGTCATTGTGAAACATACAGTCAGACCGTTGGCGAATCTGCCGGATTTGTCCGAGGGTCAGACGCTATTCGTGAACACTGACATAGTTAACATTTATGAAATATGTTTGCACAGAAGCTTCTGTTTGTCCTCATTGCCAGATCACAGTCTCTAGGTGGTGCCAGTAAGTATGGTTGTTGCTGATGATGACAGTCATGGGCAGGTCAGAAAGAGGCCTCGTCTGTCACTCAAAGGAAAGGGGAAGAGTGCAAGTTCTGCAACAGCTGCTGTTGATGACTCACATGGATATCAGGGAACCACCCCACAAGATATATGTGAAAGGTAGCTTCAGTGGAGCAGTCAAAACATTTATGCTGCACAGTCACCCAAACAACTTTATTTTTCTATTTTCAAGTAAGATAACTTATTTTCTGAGAACCAGTGAAGGTCTGGGTTAGAACTGATCTTCAGTTACCCATGCTTGTTGTAAGCGGCGACTAACAGGATCGGGTGGTCAGGCTCGCTGACTTTGTTGACATGTCATCGGTTCCCAATTGCGCAAGTCGATGCTCATGCTGTTGATCACTGGATTGTCTGGTCCAGACTCAATTATTTACCGATCGTCGCCATATAGTTGGAATATTGCTGAGTGCAGCGTAAAACTTAACTCAATCACTCACTCACTATTTTCTGAGATAGAAATAGATTTGAATGTTTTGAAGTGATAAAGACATGTCAGAGCATTGACAAAATCTTACTGTACCATGCAGAATTAATTTGAGACTAGTTAGTGAAAAATATTTCAATCAACTCTCCTTTTTTATCTATTCTCAACTATTTCCTATCCTCATATTTTATTCAGATCTGGAATTAAATGTCTCAAGAAGTGTCTATCAAAACATGATACATGTTTTTATGGAAACCCCTCTAAAATTTATGTACAAAGTAAGTGAGCCCCCCTGCATGTCATGTACAAAATCAATGATCTCCCCTCCTCCTTCCCATATTTTTAAGCATAATTTGTTAAATAACTTAATGTACAAAATTGCTGCCCCCCCCAGTCCATGTGTACAAAATTGATGACCCCCTACCTCCCCAGAACAAAATGGGTGACACATCCCTTACAATCATTCTCTTCTCTCTCCTCCTCCCCCTTTTTTTTATCCCCAAGAACACGTGAAGTACTATGGTGTACTGGTGCCTTTTGGTAGTTTTGGTATTCTGAATTAAATATTTTTGGCGTTTCCATGGCAACAAGTTTGACTTAAACTGAAATTGGTGGTAGTGCTCTTTTCCGGAGCAGAACTCTAAAACCGTTCAATGTTTCTTCACCAAACTTGGCACATAGATAGATCTGGTGGTGTTCTGGTGCCTTTTGGTAGTTTTGGATTTCTGAATAAAATATCTTTGCATTTCCATGGCAACAAGTTTGACTTAGACTGAAACTGATGGTAGTGCTCATTTCTGGAGCAGAACTTTTAAAACCTCCTTCCACTTTTCTGTATACACACCAAAACATTTGACAAAATCATAACTCGTAGACATATTCATGAAGAGTAATTTTTAAACTTATCCTATCTCACGGTATGCACCTCCTTCTTCTACGACCATGTGTGGAAACATGCTGTAGGCTAAGTTGAATCAAAACTTCCTGGCCTCTGACCACCTGACATTTGCTCCCACTCTGACAGCAGTACCTGTCTATCATCTCAATAAGCGTGCAGATCGCTCAGATGAACACGTGACGTTCTGTGCCTGTCATTCTCTTTCTCGTCGCTACACCAAGTGGACATGTGTTGTTCTCTCAGTTAGACATTATTTGATTGTCAATATGGGAAATAAATCGAATCGAAGTTCTTCTGAGTTGGTCACATCAGTGTTCTGTTTGTTCACACTTGAATGATGATGATGTTTCTGCATATCGACGGGTTGCATCTAGAGATCGGCATACAACTGCTGCAGATCCTTCAACTTCTAAGTGTGCTAAATCGGAACACCTGTCGAAGAGAGCAGTTTGTCGATCTAAATCACAGTCCCCGGATGAAGAATTTTTTAGAGGTGGCCTCAGACTCCTACTTGAGCGAGTATCTCTGTCGTCTCTTTCGTCCTCAAACGTCTAGTCCCGTCTCCAGACAAGTTTTATCTCATCCGAGAGTGGTAGTGCTAGCAACCTCTAGCACAGACTCCTAGTTTGCCTCAGGTGGTTGTTTTATAGTGCGCCGCTTTGGTTGAGTGCTAGACCCCCTCTGCTATGGTGGGTGCGCTTGGTGAAAGCGTTCACCCTCATGCGGTGAGTGCAGTCAGTTCGGCACTTTCCACCACAGGGATCAGTTCGGCGCTTCAACCTATGCGCCGCTTGCTTCCAATGCGTCGCTTTGTTCAAGTTCAGCGCTCTCATATCTTCCTGTGGTGACACCAGGCATAACGGCAGTATCCAGTGCAGCGCTTTCAACACCTTTCCCGTACCTTCCAGAGCGGCACTTGCTGTCCATTCATCACTTTGTACCAATGCGTCGCTCTCACAAAGGGAAGAAGAGATGAGTGCATTGTTTCACTTCAGTTCACCGCTCTCGTTCGGTCCAACTCATTAGCCCTGTGCGGCGCTTTCGATTGGATCAACACTTCAGCCCAGTGTGCCTTTTCGATTAGATCAACGCTTCAGACCAGTGTTCGTTTTTCGATTGGAACAACTATTCAACTTAGTGAACTGTTATTTGATTGGAACACCTTTCAGTCCAGTACACCATTACTGTATGGTATGGCGTTTTAGACGAATGTACTGGTCCTGATTGACTCCGAGCTTTCGATCGTGAATGCGGCCGAACCGGATCACCCTGCCGAACCAGATCATTTGACTGAACTGGATCCCAGTACTGAACCAGATCACCTCTTCGATCCAGATCGTCGAACCAACCTAGATCTCAGAATTGATCCTGATCACCGCTCCATACCTGATCGCCGCTCCAACAGTATTCGCCGATCCGACAGTGTTCGTTGAACTGTCAGCATTCGCTGAATTATCTGGTTGCCTCTATGCGCATACTGTCATCATGACTTGTTTACTAGTTCGCACACTACGGTACCTGCAGTGACTTTTTCAACTGCAGTACTACTTCAACACTTCTTCCAACTTCGGCGTTGATACCTCATTTCTACAGTTTTTACCGGTGCTCAGCTTGGCTTCGGGGTTATGCTTCCTGCTTCTACGTTGTCTATGAACAGACAGAGCATTCACTCCGATGCGCCGCTTTCATTCACTTCCTGGTTATCTACTAGTGTGCCAATCGTATTCAGAGTGCCGCTTTCCTGCAGTGCGCCGCTCTCTTATGCATCAACGCTTCCATCCAGTGTGAAGCTTTCTTATGTATCAACGCTTCCAGTTACTGCATCGTTCAGCTGGTTGTACAGAGGTAGTAGTTATGTCAGTAGCGCAGGCCTCTACATTATGGCGGTGATTGATGATCCCAGATTTTTAAGATTCCTCCGTCATCTACCATCCGATCTTCACTTTTGATGAATGATTCGATTCAACGAATCTACCCTTCAACGTTGACATCAGCTCTACAACCACCCGGTTTGACATATTTGTCCAGAAACTTGACGATGATGTGAAAGGAAGGGTGCTGAGGCTTGCGAAACAGACCGACGATTACACCCAGCGATACACCACAAAGCTGCTACGAGTAGTCTGTATACAGTAACAAAACTCAGTGAAGTGTCGTACAATATTCCTGAAATATCAATCTGGTCTATTTATGCACACTTTCTGCGTGTGGTACAAGCAGTGATGTTTGGTCAAGTAGCTAGCGTCACTTTACCCAGATTCTATGGGTTGGGACTCGCCTGGTTATTTGACATCCATGTTGTCCGTTTTTTTGTCACTATTGCATTGTAAGTAGCATTTGCAATGGCGGACTACTGTTGTGTACCGGAGACTTTTGATGATACAGTGACTATGAAGTGCCCTGACAGACTAGTCTTGGTCCCACGAAGCGGATACCTATCCCAGCCTTTTATTGCCAGTGATGATGAACGGTGCCATTCCCGGTAAGAGTGATTATGTCGAGTTTTGTCAGTCATCCGAGAGCGGCAGTCTACCAAGGGTGTCAGACAGAATCGCCCGAGAACGCTTTCACTTGGCTAGGGTTACTCAGTTTTTAGCTTAAGCCCTCAGTTCAGAGGTCACTGCAGCTGTGTCCGGACTGTTCGCAAGCATTGATTTTACTACCTTCGTTTCCCTTACGAACGTTCCTGGGGTCACTGGTCTTTTTACCTCCGCCATTCCATCAACTTTACGAATGTTCCGGTAGATTGACGATCCCAAGCCTAGCATATACTAGCTTTTCGCACCATCTGGCGGACCAACACTTCATTTGGCAAGCCATACGTTCCTGCGATCACTGTTTATACAGCCTGCATCACTATGTGTACAATGTGAACGTTCGTGTAGATTGACTGACAATCTCCATGCCATGAACCTACTACATTCAGCACTTCTTCAGTACTATCATGCTGGCTTGACTAATCGAATGTATCCTCTCTCAGGAGAGATTCCTTCTTCAGTGGCAGTAGTTGCTAGGCCTTCTGAAATCAGCTCAAGCCCCAACGTACAGAGGCCATTTCCTACTTCAGCCGGTACAGTGATTTCCACGCCCGTATCTCGAGGCCGTCAACTGAACCCGAAGGAATTGAGTCGCCTTCCAGAACCGCTTCGTCCAGTCCTTCAGTGGTGGCTTAACGAACTGAATATCTGCACTGGAGTTTCTATGTTACCCCTAGCGCTTTCGCAACCCGCTTTCGCAACCCAAGATTCTTCGTCAGGTACAAGACCTTTTTCTGTTGATGTCAGCTCAAGTTGTGACTCTGAGTGGATAGCTTCAACTACGGCCTCTCCAATTTTTTCTGTGTCCGCACATCAGGATCGGCGACAATCACACATTGATCTCTCTTTCTCCAGTGCTCCATCCCCATCTCCAGTGGTATTTGGACATGTTGAATGTTTGCAGCGAAGTCTCTTTAAGGCCGCTCCAGTACATCACCTGTACGTAGACGCCTCTCTACACGGGTGGGGAGCTCACTTTCTCGATCAGCAGGTGGCAGGGCGTCACATCAACGTTTTGGAGCTCAGGTCAGTGATTCTTGCGGTCAGTCATTGGCAACACCTGTTACAATCAACCTAGCTTTTGATTCGATCGGACTATGCTGCAGTCGTGTGGCACATTAATCGAATGGGATCCACGGGGTCTCCTCAGCTTCTTCAGTGGACACAACAGTTTTTCCACTTAGTGGACTCTCTCAACATCACGGGCCAGGCCAATTACATCCCAAGGGTGAAGTACGTCATTGCAGATTCTTTGTCCCGTCCGGTTCGACTATACCCGATGGAGTGGAAACTGCATCCGCATGTTCCAGACTTTGTGCCATCCGATGTTTAACCCGACAGTGGATCTGTTTGCTACCCGCTTCCATCACCAGCTTCCAATATTCGTGTCACCGATCCCGGATCCTTTGGCCTGGGAACACGGCGTTCAAGGCATCCCAGGGGATCGTATGCGTTTTCACCAGTGGCGCTCCTTCCACGCATACTGCTCAAGTTACGCATGACGCAGCGGATGACACTGTTTGGATCGCACCTTTTGGGGCGTCAGAAGTTTGTTCCTAGACCTGCAAGACTTGGCCGACCCATTCCAGTACCACTTCCCAATCACCCCGATCTTCTGGTTCATCTTCACTCCGATCAGCTGCATTGGTCTCTGCTCACACTTAATCTTCACGCCTGGTGCATTTACATGAATCGCTGACTGTAAAGGGATATTCCAAGCGAGTCGCTACGGTGATTACCACGGCGCCCCAAACTTCTTCCAAGCCACTCTATGGCTATGGAAGAATTTTGAAGCGTACTGCTAGACGATGGGTCTTATATCTCCCGCTACAGCATCGCCTCAGATGGTCTCGGAGTACCTCCAGCATCCTAGAACTTCCAAGCAATTGAAGGGTTCTACCTTGTCTGCCTACCTGGCCATGCGTAACACAGTTATTGCGCCGGCTATGGGTGCGAAGGTGTCAACTGTCCCTGAGCTCCAGTCTCTCCTCAGATCTTGTAAAGTTGCTGTTCAATGCCGGAAGTTCCGGCCACCAGCCTGGGACCTTTCCGTGGTTTTTAATCATCTCACGTCAGAGGAGTATGAACCTCTGGCAGAGAAGGATTTCAAGCATGTCACGTTTGAGACTTTCTTCCTCCTGGCTCTTACGACTGTTGCCTGCATCTCCGAGCTTCACGCACTGGATGTCACCCGGTTGCGCTTCGAGAGGACCAGACATGCCAAAGCCCTCCCTGGTTTGAGGTGGAATCTCGTCGCTGAAACCAGTTGCCTGGACAGCCGGACAGACTATTCGCCTTCCCACCGCTGTCTACTATTCTGGGACCCTGACGACACCGAGGATCTCTCCCTATGTCCTGTCCGGACTTTACGGGTCTTTAAGCTGCCTCCAAGGACCATCGTAGGTTACGCAAGAGACTGTTTATTTCTCTGTCATCTGCCTCATCTACAGAAGTCTCTCTGACCGCATTGACCTTCTGGATGCGATCTACCATCCTTTATGCCTACGCCTATGCTGACCTTCCTCCTCCTACTATGGCCAACCCTCATGAGACAAGAGCCTTGACCTCTACGATGGCGCTACATAGAACTGTTCCCTTCACGGCATCATGGAGGGTTGTTTTTGGAGTTTGGACACGGTCTTCATCTCACCCTACCTCCGTGGAAGGTCTTCGCCAACTAGGTCCATTGGTTCTGGCGTAGTAGTTGTCGTCAGCTCGCAAGCGCAGATAAGATGCAGTTCCTACCTTCGTGTATGTTTTGCATTCTCTATATCATGAAAGATATCGGTCCTATCTTTCTTATTGGTATGGATTATACTTGGGCATAGACCACTTCACCTAGGGAACTAGGGCATGTTTGCACTGTCATAGATATGACTCGATAGACTGAGAGGCCAGTCTTGTGCTACATGCAGAGGTGAGGTGAGGTGAAATTGGGTTTAACGTCGCGCTGGAGAATATTTCGCTCATATGACGACATGCATGCGTGTGTATATGTATGTGCGGCTGCTTGTACTAGCCCAGACTGAAGCTGGTTTTATAGTGCTAGCCCACTGAGATACCATGCCGCAGTGAAGCATGAATACCCCACTCAGACACATTATACTGACTCCAAGCCGACCAGTCCTTGTACCCTTTAATGCCGGGCGCCAGGCAGGGACCAACAAGTACCATATTTTAACGTCTTTTGGTATGACGCGGTCGGGGATCGAACCCGCGACCTTCCGCTCTCCGGGCGAACGCTCTAACCACTACACCACGGAGGCGGTCCCCTACATGCAGAGGTGGTTGACACTCCGCTTACTGACCTCTACTCTCTGAGCAATTACGTCGGTGAAGTGTTGATTTCCGATTACCTGCGTGGTTTTCGAAGTGTTCCGCTCCTAAGTCCTTTCTCACCTTTGGTTAGTTAGGGGGATTGGTACTGAACGTTAAACAAGTTGAGCAACTGGGCTATTCCCTCTTTCACCGCCTTCCAGTGTGTGTCTGTGGGGGGTAGTTTCGAAGCAGGGACTGTCCAGATTGAGTTCTTCGACTTTAATTCACTGGGGTCACTTGATAAATTGCGGGGAGGCGGGGTCCACTTGCCAAACTGCGTCCTTTTGCTTGTCAAAAGTTGCGGCTGAAAACCACTTTAATTCAGGACCGCCCACTCCCTAGAGTTTTTGTGTTGTGTAAGCTAAGGGGTTATCAGAAGTTCGGAGTTGGCATATCGGGAGTTGGTGCTTTCTCCTGGCCTCCTTGTGTTATGCGACCTCACGGTTGTAGAGTTCACACAGGGTAATCTGTGGCCCTCCAGCCAACTGTGGGATAATGCATACCGTAAGATAGGATAAGTATATCCTATCTCACGCGATGGATACCCACCCGACCTTCCCCACATCACAGATTACTGGACGCTCCAAGACGGGAATGACAGACACAGAACGTCAATTGATCATCTAAGCGATCAGCAAGCTTATTGAGATGATTGACAGGTACTGCTATCAGAGTGGGGGCAGAGGTCAGGTGGGCAGAGGCCAGAAAGTTTTGATTCAACTTAGCCTACAGCACGTTTCCACGCATGGTCGTAGAAGAAGAATAGAGGTGCATACCGTGAGATAGGATAAGTATATAAATATACAATTTATAGTAAAATTTCCAATTTTGCCATTGCGGGGGATATTGATGAATTTATCTTCTTCTTCTTCTTCTTGTTTTTTTGTGTCATAAATTATGAACGGGCCCTTATGCATATAATTATTTCAGCAGTAGATACAAATGTTTCATTTTTGGCTCTTTTTTTAACATCAGCAATTTTTCAACTTGATTTTTCTCATTTAATTTTGGGAAGCTTTTTTGTAAACTCTTGTAAACGTCATCTTTCATCTTTTGTTCCAACTGAAGTTTTAGACAAATTGTTTGAATGTATTTTAGGTTGAAAACAAAATTCATAAAGATTCAAACTTTTCAAACAAAACATCAGCATAACAAAATTGCCAACAAATGGCTCAGAATGTTGCTGTTCTGAAGTTCTAAATGTGTTAAAACTTTGATGATGATGTTTGCCAAGAATAATGATTAATATGAAGAAGGAATTGATCATATGGCTGATTTGATTTGAAAGTTTTCTTCAGTTTTTGGGGTGATGGGGTAGCCTAGTGGCATCCATTCGTCATGCTGAAGACCCGGGTTCGGTTCCCCACATGGGTACAATGTATGAACCCATTTCTGGTGTTCCCCACCATGATATTGCTGGAATATTGCTAAAAGCGGCTCAAAACCATACTCACTCACTCCATCTGTCTTAGATCAGAGGAAGCTGAGCCAGTTCAGACCCTTGATGGCAACACCACCGAGGACCTAGTAAACCAGTCTGAAAGTTTTGCACCAGATGAAGGGTCCACTGTACCACCTGTATCATCCCTTGAGAACTTGGGTAGGTACAATAAGTAACATAGTGCACCTATACAATGGTGCTCATTTTCCAGAGGCAAGGAAGTTACCTGCCTGTAGAAGTCCAGTTTCAACCCTTGCCGAAGTAGGTTGGAATTTCACAGTGCCACCAGTAGGAGTTGTGTGGGTTTTTAACCGTATGTTGATTTCATTTTGTGATTTTGATTGGACTGTGCATAGAGTAGTTAGTTCAGCCAAAATATGACACCATGCTTCCAGCCTACTTTGCAAAGGGTGGAAACAGCACTTTTATAGTCTGTTAACTCCCTTGCCCAGGGAAGATGCATAGTGCTGAGTTGAAACAACTGCTGAATACTAAATACACACTTCTACAACACTATTACTTTGCAGATCAGAGGGCATAACATGTAATTATCCCCAGGGAGCTGACGAGTGTGAATCTTTGTTGCAGTATCAACTCCCTGGGGAGTAAACAACCCAAGCTACCTGTTAGGTGTCAGAACTCTTGTATTCACATTATCATCTATTCTTCTTGGGTGAACAGCTGGTTCCCCTGCCTGTCACTGAGCATTAACGCCTTGTAGGCCCAAGAGTCAGTATTCTGTGAGCGGGGAATCCATATTAAACTGCCATATGGTATCTCGGTGGGCATTTGGCCCAACTAGTACAAGCAGCCACAGATGCATTTCATTGTAAAACTGCAATAATCATGGATGTAATCATTAAACCCCATTTCCCCTCACTGATCCTTGGATCCCATGTTGTAGGCAACACCTGCTTCCTGAACAGCGTGCTCCAGATTCTGCGCTACACCCCAGGATTCCTGGATGGCCTCGGAGAGCTGTATCGGGAGATAATCGTGGTAGAGAAGACGATGAAACGTCACAAGGAGGCCACTGAAACAGAGGAGGAGAAAGAACCATCTCTCGCACTTGAGTTGGTCAAGCAATTGTTCAAGGTTGGGAGTTTACTTGTAAAACAAAAAGTTAGAAATAGAAATGTTGTCGGACCTATTCAGAATAAGTATTGGTGGATGGTCTGGTTTTTTGTAGTACTGCCTTCATTAATCCTTCATATAGTACAGTATTCTCAGTCTTCTCATCACTGTCACGGAATAGTTCCAAGTATCCCATGCTTGAGGCAAGAGGTGACTGATAGCACTGGTGGGATGCTGACCAGGTGTAATGGTGCTCAAGGAGTGGGTAAGGAACCACTGGTGCTAGGCTCAATTAGATACATGCTACCAGAATGTAGTCATAGTTGCTGATGTCAGTGTAACACAATGTTCCCTCACTGTTCTCTGACCCCGTGTTTTTGTACATATGTAATGACGTAGTCACCTGGGGTTTTATCAAGCTCCTACTCACTAGGGACATGTCTGTAAGTGCTCCAACCTCACTGAGACTGGTTGTTTTCAGCTGTACAAGAACATGGAGAAAAGAGAGGGGAGATACTGTGAGATAGCCAGTGCAGATGTTACAAGTATGGCTGTCAAACCAGACAAAGTGCTTGATATTATACGGTCAGTAGTGGTGGAGTTCATTAGAAATTATTTCCCTTGGATGCCATTGTCATTGTCTTCCTCGTGGGTTTCACTGAAGGCGTTTACTTATTTGCACCTTATGTGCATGCTTTCCACACTTTATGTTGGTATTTCTTTACACTCAATTCTTACATATTAATTTTTCCTTATCCTGACTCATGATCTTTTGCTTATCTCCCTTTCCCTTGCGAATGGTAGTGAAACACTTGAATCCCTTGTAGTTCCCGAAGCGGACGTAAAAATACTCCCACCCATGAGTTACCTCCCTTCTTTCCCGCGCAAACAGTCATGTGACCAGCCTTACTTGTCACTCTCTCCCTTTTCGCCCAAGCGGATGGTTCGGCAAGCACTGAAGTCCCGTATACGGCAGATATTCTTTATAGTTAGATCCTATTTATCAAAATTACGCTGTGTATGGTATTTGGCTATAACTATCATGTATTAGTTGTATAAAATTTGAAGAAATTTTGGTAATTTGTTACACTTTTTCATCGTAATGTAACGTGTTGTACATATTGCAGTGATTATCAAATTTGCAATTTAATCAATATAGATTGTGCCATGGATCGGGTGAGGAAGTCATCACAAGTCACGGTTGATAAACCTGGAGATCAAGCCGGTAACCGTAGGTTGTTTGCTACTGCAGAAATAAATAATTCTGGTGCTATATTGAGTACGTTGCAGGGGCAGTCATCTCGTAAGGGGTCAAAAAAGAGGTCTGCTACGATGGAGTTGACACCCTCTTAGAGCAAGAAAAAGACTACTGCTTCATCCACAACGCAGAAAAGGGCATCCATAACTAGGTCTACATCGAAATCTACACGACCTAGCAAGTCAACTCATCAGAGGTCGTTTAATGAAGACATTATCCTACCGCTCGAGGCAGACGTGTTTGATGAACCACCGTTACTTCTGCCTGAAGTACCTATTAGATCGGCGACACAATCGACCTCCACGACTACTAGATCATCTCCTGCAACTACAACAGCGGCCCGGCTGTTTGACGACTAACCACCAACTTCTCAACTCAGTGAAGTTGAAGCACACAACACATCAGCGTTCGCAAACGCTTAATCAACGCCGAATCAGTTCCAGTCTACACAGAACTTCGATCCAGGCGACTTTATGAGGCAATTTACTACTCAAATGATGGCCATGATGGAACGACGTTTTGATGAGAAAGCAAAGGCACGACAGGGGCGTTCATCAACTGACAACGTTCGCAAACCCTCAGACCTACACGAACCCAATACGCCTCACAGATCTACATCTGCAGACAACGTTGGCGAACGTGAACGTTCGAGAAGGTCATCACAATTGGACGACTCTGTCATCATAGAACAGGATGGAAGGTCCACGAAGGCTACTAACTCTACGACAACGACAACGAGAACGTCTAGAAATCCATCCCCAAGAGCATGCCATTCCAGATCTACATCCCCAAGCTCTCATACGCAAAGACAGCGTTCGCGAGAGACTAGTTCGCGAAGGGATGGATCAAGAGACAGAGGTTCACGAATGGATGACTCACAACATTCGCGAAAGGAAGGTTCGCACCCGGAGGATTCGCAAAGGCATAGTTCTACAGAACAAGAACTATCTGATGAACATACCGACTACGTCTTCTCAGATATGGAAGTTACAGCTTGGATAGCTAATGGATTGAACTTAGAGTCTCCCTCCAAGGAATTGAATGAAGTTTACACACATAAGATGTGCAAGGACGACTTCGACTCAATAACCATTCCGCCTATTGAGCCTATATCTAAGGTGCCTTCGAATCTAAGCACATCTTTTGACAAAGCTTCTAGATTCCAGAATCAACATCTGCCAGCATTTAATGCGAGGAAATTCCCCTTACATCACATGGACCCCTTGATGAGAGCGCCGGACTTAGATGAAAATATAAAACTGGTTAACGACTCTCGGAACAAGGTTTACAAGGTGGAGGATAAGAAGTTGGCTTAACCTGATACAGCGACGAGGAGATCCTTCTTCGGATTAGCGAGGTCCAGAGCAATCAATAAGGCATTGATTAACAAGTTCCAGAACCCCAGTTCGGAAGAAGATAGAATGATATTATCTGCTGTGCTCACTCAGAAAAAGGACCAATACTTTATATCGGATCATCTGGCCTCAACGTCGGCGGGTCTCACCTTATTACGGAGACAGGGTCTACTGGCATCGTGTTCCAGGAGTGACAGATTTACCCATCCGCTACTTAGAGCTCCTTGGGCGGCGCCTACCATCTTCGGAGGTGAGATAGATGAAGCAGCTAAGGAAGCTACTCACGACTCAAGGGAAGTCATGATGATCCAGTCTATAGGTACTCTAGCCAACGTCATTCGTCATACTTCACAGAAGTACAACAGCAAATCGAAATTTTCCGGTATCCAGAAGGCTAAGGAGAAGAAGTACTCTGACTTCAGAGGCGGGAAAAGTCCTTGTCGCCCATCCAGAAACGACAGAGAAAACTCAGGGAGAGGACATACTCCCAGAGGTTTCAAAGGGGCTAGGCGCTGAAAGTGGGGTTCGGAACGACTGGATGCTTCCACCCCCAGCTGTTCCTGTACAACCATCGACAATGGGTTGACGTCTACAAAGGTACTGGGAAAATTGGGGAATACTGGAGGACGACTACATCTCACAAGTACTGCGAGAACTGTACAGAGTGCAGCTCAAGGCCACACCACCGTTAACCCTCAGACCGATGATCTTCAACTATGCCGACGAGCAAGCAGACAAACTACAAGAAGCCATCAACTCACTTCTAACCAAGAATGTGGTAGAAAGAATAGATCAAGATCATCTCACGCCAGGCAGTACCCAAGAAGAATTCCAAAGAGAAATTCAGGTTGATTTACAACATGCGGAAATTCAACCAAGACTATCTACTCAAACCGGAAAGGTTCAGAATGATCCACCTACCTCAACTCAGACTACTAATTCGTCCAGCAGACTTTATCCCCATACATTCGGAATCAAGGAAATATCTACGATTCCTATTCAGAGGTCAGCACTTCCAATGGAACGTCCTACTGTTTGGAATATCGTCGGTTCCGTGGTTATTCACACGAATAACCAAGCCCATAGTCGCCTACCTACATCATCGAGGTCTACGCAATACCTTTTATCTGGACGACGGCATACAGATTCATCAAAGTGCCAATCAACTCAGCAGCTGAACTTAACAATGGAGTTGCTCACGCAACTAAGATGGCTTGTGAACCTGATGAAGTCGGAGTTGGAACCAAAACAAGATCTGCAATTCCTGGGGATAAGATTCATCACAACACAGAATCGAATTGTGACCCCAGAAGTTAGTTGGGTCAAGATACAAGCCATGATTCCTCAAGCAGTCATCTCTCCGTTGACATACTAACATGGCAATGTCTACTCGGTCTACTAACCTCAGCACAAGACTTGACTCGCACAGGAAGGTTACAACTACGGCCATTGCAACAATTCCTGGCAGAACATCTGGACAGCAGCGACCCTACTTTGGTGGACTCACAGGTCAAATATCTGCGCAGGGACGTATTTACAAGAGCCGGTCTTCGACACACATCTCTACGCAGATGCATCGCTACATGGATGGGGTGCACATCTCAACAACCAAGTTGCATCAGGGAAGTGGTCAAATGCAGAACAGCATCTTCACATCAATCTGCTAGAAATGAAAGCTGTGATCAACGCCGTACAACTATGGTCGAGTTCACTGAGCAACAGAATGCTGATGATCCACACGGACAACTCTACAGTGGCGTTCTCCATAAATCGGCAAGGATCAACAAGATCGCCAAGCCTATTGCAGCTCACATTCCAGTTGTTCAACATCACAGAGAAGGCAAACATCTGGATAAAGGCGTGTCACATACCGGGAGCCAAGGAGTGTCACATACCGGAACCCACGGAATGGATGCTCCATCCAGAAGCGTTCCAGCTCATCATAAGGGAAATAGGATCTCCATGCATAGACCTGTTCGCCACAAGGTTCAACAAACAACTACAGACGTTTGTTTCACCAGTACCAGACCCCCAAGCCTGGGCAACAGATGCACTGAGCATATCATGGGAAGGACTAAATGCTTACGCGTTTCCACCTCGGATCTTACTACCGAAAGTACCGTTGAAGATCAAACAGACACAAGAGCTACAACTGACTTTGGTCGAGCCCTATTGGCCAGCGAGACTCTGGTTCCTAGACCTAATAGAAGTCCAACCCTCAAACTACCAGAATGGCCGAACCTACTCAGACATCCACACACCAAGCAAGTCCACAAGAACCCAACATTGTTCCAGCTGCACGTGTGGACCGTATCAAAACCTGTCTGAAGAAAAGACGATATTCCGCAAAAGCAGTGAAAACAGTAACCCTAGAGTAACGCAGATCTACTCGCAATTTGTATGACGACAAATGGCAGAAATTTGAGCAATATGCTTCACAGCTATGAAAGCGTCTCATCCTCAAGTGGCGGAATATCTATGTCACCTTAGATATACAAGACATCTGAAAGGTTCGACATTATCTACATATCCGGCAGCCATCAGTACAGTCATCACTATGAAGTCATGCATCAAATTGACGAAAGTACCAGAATTACTAGCTCTGCTGCGACCTTTAAAACTGGAGGACCAGCAAAAGAAATTCAGAGCACTAGCCTGGGATCTGAATGTAATTCTACGTCATCTCATGAGTGATGCCTACGAACCTCTAGACCAGACTACCTTCGAGCTACTCACGCAGAAAACTCTGTTCCTACTTGCCCTAGCCACGGCAGCTCGTATGTCTGAGATACATGCGCTGGACTTTGGACGAACTAGATTTGACACGGGGCACCGTGCTGCAGTACATCTAGGACTTAGATGGGACTTTATTGCAAAGAATCAACTACCTGGTCAACCAGATAGACAGTTCCATGTGCCAGCGCTATCTACGATCCTCAGACCAGAGGACACCCAGGACTTATCCTTGTGTCCTGTCAGAGCATCTTCAAAAGACTAAAATTAGGAGAAGAAAGTTCAAGCGCCTATTCATCCCCTTGTCGATGGAGACAGCAGTGGAAGTCTCAAGAACGACAATATCGTTTTGGATGAGAGACGTTATACTAAGAGCCTACAAAGCAGCAGGATTAAAGCCTCCAAGAGCCTCCAACCCACACGAAGTCAGAGCACTGGCGTCAACACTGGCTCTGCATGGAAATTGATCTATATCATCGATCATGGAGGGCTGCTTCTGGAAGTCAGATGCGGTGTTTGCCAACCACTACCTCCGAGATATAGCCACCCGAAGACGTCTCCAGCATTCACCAGTTTGGGCTTCTTGTTGTAGCACAAAAACTAACGGTTCCTCAAAGGCGCGCTGAGTTGAAATCTCACCTTTTATCACGTTGACTGGTTGATAACTTTTACTATGGAAAAAGTTCCAGTTTGAAAGTCTATGTGCACAGTCCAGACTAGGCTAGCATGAGTGATTAAGACTCTGTACGGGTAAGGATCTTACCTGTATGTAAAGAAGATAAAGATCTTATCATAATCTATGGGTTGTTATAGATAACTAGTAAAAAGAAGATACTAGTATATCTTAAGCCACATGAATCTACAAGATTCACTTGTCTGAGAGAGAAGTAAGACAAGATGGTGGTCCCCCCGAGTTGTAACAGAAGCTGGAAGAATAGGATCTCAGAATGCCGTTACGCAGTTCCCATGGGGGGGATACAGGACGTATCTATGGACAGCTGTTGAATCCAGGAAGTGGCTTGACCCACCACCAATCCGTAGGATTCTATAAGCAAAAGATCATCAGTCAGGATAAGGAAAAATATGTAATTTTTAAAGTAAAATTGATATTTTATACTTATCCTGACACTTGAGGAGAAGCCCTCCCAACCTCCCCACTGGAAATACTTCGGATTTCACAGTAGATCCAGGTGCATGGGCAGAAAACTCAGGAGAGAGTGACAAGTAAGGCTGGTCACATGACTGTTTGCGTGGGAAAGAAGGGAGGTAACCGTGGGTGAGTGTATTTTTACGTCCGCTTCGGGAACTACAAGGGATTCAAGTGTTCCACTACCATTCGCAAGGGAAAGGGAGATAAGCAAAAGATCATGCGTCAGGATAAGTATAAAATATCAATATTACTTAAAAAATTACATTATGTTAAGCTAGTTCACTGCAGTATCTATGTAAATGTCACCAAGACACCTCAAGAGCATTCTCACGAGCTTGGATATGTACGCATTACAAATATGCACTATTATTATTACTAATATTTGAGAATAAAATCTTAACGAGAAAAAGAAAAGAACTTTTACCAAATCTTTCACATTCCTCCCATGTAAAGTCTGTTGCTTAAACTGAATTACATTTTGAAGATCATTCAACTCAGCACACTTACTCCTTAATTATTTTTTATCTTTTCAACTTCAAATTATTTGGTTCTGCAGAGAGTTTAATCCCATGTTCGAGGGCAACCTGCAGCACGATGCCCAGGAACTGCTGAGATGTCTGTTGTGTTATCTGGAGGATGCTGAGAAAGAACTCCATCAGATTCAGCTGGACCTTATAGCCTCAATACCCATTAGTCTAATGCCAGCTCAGCTTGCTCCAATCAATCCCATCATGCAACGCTTCCTGGCAGCTGGGAAGAAAGGTGAGAAGCCATCATCCACTGTCAGTAAGCCTCCTGTTAATGGAAGTGGTGATGGTCCATCAAAGGAAACTGTGAAGACCCAGCTGTTCAATGGCGAAATGACTGATGAAGTGGATGGTATGGTAATGACCAATGGAGGACATGAAATATTTGGCTCAAAAGTGTGTGAACTCTCAGCAGAAGGAAGTGAAACGGTATCATGCAACAAGAATCGGAAACGCCGCCACTCTCGCTCAAAAGTGGAAGATCCAGCCAAAAGCGTTTCTACATTTGACAGTGATGCCAAAGAACATCCTGACAAGTCAAGTTCCAAGGCTTCATCAGAAATGAAAACTTCTGAACCTGTTAAGAAAGGAAGAAAGAGACGATCGAAAGGAAAGGATGACTCAAAAGCTTCCAAGGATGATTCAGAGAATGAAAGCAAAGATAAAAGTGATCGTGTTGCAGATACTGGAGGTCATAAGAAATGTAGGCGAAGGAAGAATGTTCAACTCATTACATCCAGTGAAGATGGTCCTAAGAAGACCCAGTCTGATACTGCTCATTGTGGAGGTGATAAATCTCAGCCAAGTATATTGTCCATGTTAACTAAGTCAGGGCGTAGGCTTGGTATGCGAGGAAGAGTTGTTAAGAAAGGAGCTGAAGTAGCGGACACTGAAACTGTCAGTGTCAAACAAGAACCTCAAACTGTGGAGGATGAATCTGATGACATGATGGATGAAGATGAAGTTTCCTTTCCGAAGCTGAAAGCTTCTCCTAGGAAATCTGAAACGTGTGTAAAGTCACCATCCAAATTAAGTCAGGACTTTTCCCAAATGACATGTAAGTCACCATCAAAGTCTGGTGACAGGAACGGATCAGTAGATGTGAAGCAGCCTATGTTAAAGTTACAGAAGTGTGATCATGTGTGTAACAGTCCTCTGAAAAGTGTGAAGGCCACAATAGCGATGAATATTCTCAGCCCAGCAAAACGTCAAGTAAACTTTGATTTAGATGAGGACGACTTAAATAACCTAGATGATAGTGATGATGACTCTTTAGGACATCTTAAATCAGTTCCAGTCAAACCCTTGTCTGTGAAAGTTGAAAAGTGTGACCGGGTGTGTGATAGCCCCCAGAAGTCAGTCAGTGCTCACCTGGCCATGAAGTACCTCTCTGGCCACAAATTACCAAAAATGGACTTTGTAGAAAAGCTTTTTCAGGGAACGATGATGTTGAGAACCAGGTGTCTGGAGTGTGAGTTTTTTCGTGAGAGGAAGGAGGAGTTTCAGGATGTCAGTGTTCCCTTGAGGCGGGAGCAGAAGTCAGACGATGAGGAGGAACAGGATGAGGACTCGGGTAATTACTGTTCAGTGAATGGTGACACACCTACATTGTAGGTACTCAATGGTATGGAATGTCACTATTGATGATGTAGTCTGCATGAAAAATCAAGTTGTCATGTGTTCGTTGTGGGTGGGTGAGTGAGTGAGTGAGTTTAGCAATATTTCAGCAATATCACGGCAGGGGACACCAGAAATGAGCTTCACACATTGTATTCACGTGGGGAATCGAACCCGGGACATGGGCGTGACAAGCGAACGCTTTAACTGCTAGGCTACCCCACCGCCCCTAGTTTTACTTTTGTCATATTATCATTAAGGCCAGACACTGCACCTGACAAATGACAAAATGCTTCAAATGTATTTCTCGGTTTTAATTAGTTACAACTTAGATGTAAACATGTTGACATTTGAAAAAGAGACTTTTCCAGGGGATGTTGCCACCGGTTGCCATGGAAACATCCAAGATGGCCGCCGTAAGCCTGAAAAAGATGAAAATTAGTGAAAGTTTTTCTCTAAGACTAATAAAGATATCTATGTAATTACAGCTTTACAACATAGCTAGGGGTGTGTATGGTGCAATGACAGAAAAATGTTGTTATATTTTAAATTTATTTTGAAAAAAATCATTTTTTGGGGTTGATTTTTACTAATTTATATTTTTTTTTTTTTTAAAACAGGCAACAAATTTAAAAAAGTCTCTCTGTTATTGCATAAAGTAATCACTTGCCTATATGTAGACAAAATTTCATTCAAATCGGGCCAGTAATAGTTGAGAACTATGTTCACTAAGATCGAAAATGAGGTTAATGGAGAAAATAAGGAAATAAGTTTTGTGATGGTTTTACTACTTTAGCATCAAATAAACACATACAAAATCTCAGTTGACTGAAGGGATGTATTCCAAATACATGCAACAATGCATTTACAAAGAGAAAAAAGGCCTAAAACTCCCCTGCACCATACATCAACCCCTCAGTTGCCTCAACACAAACTCTGTCTCTTTTTTTGGCCTCCCACTTTGCTTTGCGTTCAACCCTGGAGTTATCCTGACTTTGCTTCCTTGCTTTGAGGGTTCTACTTGATCAAGTCTTTCAATAGAAGCTGCTGTCAGTTCATTAGCTTCTATTGCAAGCTTGTTCATCACCTGTGTAATGTGACAAGTACCCTCATTGAAGGAAGCAATAGCAGATGCGACTGCCCGATGCAACCGCCTCTTGCCGACAAAGACAGTCTTTGGACAGCGGGACCAGATCACAGAATGCAAGCATTCATTAGCATTCTGTGTCTTGCCCTTTGTCATCCTCTTTAGGAGGTTTTCATCAGACATTCTTTGATACACAGGTACCATCTGTTCGGCAATATCTGCATCAAGGTAATGTCTGATGTTGTCTTCGTGAGCAGGAGGCTCTTGATCATTGGCAAGTGCTCTATTGTAAAAACACCAGCTGGAGGAGCCATTGGGACACCTACTGTGATGGGGAGCATCATCAGTAGACATGCAGTGAAACAAAGTAGCCCAGATGGCATTCCTCGTACCATCGATGTTACCAACATTGTTAGTGATGGCAAAGCGGTAATAATACTGCAATTTCAAAGCTTTTTCTTTTGTCAGCTTCCCTCTGCCTCTACCACCCAATCTAAACTCTTTTGACAAATTCAGAAGAGCTGTGCCCATCCTTTTATGAGCATGGTTGATACAGTCTTCCTTGTCAATATTGATGTCTGGTCCATAAGGTTGAAGGTCGTTGACAGCCTTGTGGGTTTTGCTGTCACCATCTGAAAGTATACAAGTATAACGTACATTATGCTTTTCTAATGAACGGGACCATAGCCTCTTAGCAGCTTCCACTTCCATGGCATTGGAGCTGCCTTCATAGTTCTGGCAACACTGTCCAGCATGTCCTTCATACCACTGTCTGAACTCTACAGTGCCCTGTCCCAGACTGGTGATATGAAGGGTACATGAATGACAGTATTATGACAGGACTTCATAATCAATCACCAGACCTGTCAAAACATCGATGACAGCTCCAACACCATAATTTGAAGTGTGGCCTCTCTTCTGCCATGATCCGTCATAACTAACCGTAATGTCTAATGGCACATCATCTGAAACAGTTTGTTGCTCACCATAAGCTTGTTTGATAATTTCTACGCTCTCACTCAAAACATCCTCAGTATTTTCAATAATAACATTTGAAAGAATGTCTTGCTTGTGTAGAAATGTTTTAGCATGGAGACCCTCCATTCCAAAAACCAAACAAATATTTTTCATAGCAGCATGACCAAGTCCTATCTCTGACAAAAAGAGCATAAACATGTCATTGACTTGGAAGGGGTTGTTACCTGATTGCTTACCTGACCTTTGTGAGGTGTAGTTCTTGGCGACACACATCTGGCAGTTTTGACATGTCAACATAATTTTCATGGCCAATCCAAATCTATCAAAGTTATCACTCTTTTCAAACATCAAAGAACCTTGTTCATGACATGATGGACACTCAATCTCTTGAAAAAATAAACTCATTTGTCTCATATCAATAAGCATCCACTGAGGTTTGGGATCGTCATTGTCAAGGACATGAGATCGGGCGTTTTCAGAAGTTTTAAATTTTGCAAGTTTAATGTCACTGCGGGAATCTCCATTCAATGAAAACAGTGGGAACGTTGTCCTCGGCAGCGTTGTCCCCAGACGATCCCGCTGTATCTGCAATGTCCAAGCTGTCAGAATCTGACACAGGGTCGATCACGCTGTCACCACTTGTCCGATCGCTGGCACCTTATTTTGAACGTGCCTGCCGCAACTGACTTGCCCTGCGCCTCTTACTCTTACCATAGGCGTGCTTTGACCTGTTTTTTGTCCTCATTTTTAAATAATTCAACAATTTTCAGTCAAGAATATGTGAAAAACGATGTTTACCTGTCAATCTCTTCGCTAAGCAGCCACCATCTTGTATACCTACCGGGAAAGGCCGAAGTTTCGTTGCTATGCCGAATGGTGCATTGTGGGTAATGTTTTACCATATAAGGATCGAGCGAAGATTGCTGAGTGTTGCATTGTGGGACAGTTCGCTTTGCATAATGTTGCATTGTGGGATAGTTCGCCTTACAAGGAAGTTTCCGTACAGAATCACTACGTAGCGAAAATGGCGACATCCTTACATGGAATATCTATTTTTAGAGTGTTTTTAACCAGCAACATGGCGGAGACGATCAGCTTTCCAGCGATGTATAACATGAACGGGTTCGTCAGTGCTGGGTGGGCCTTGTCATGGGTGAAAGTTCGGGGTTTTCGGGATTTAATTACAAACATATTTAAATATTATCACACACATGCTGGTGTTTGTACCGGTTTATATTAATTAAAATGACTTTTTATCGAAAACAACGGGTTGTATCACGAAGTACATGCGTTAAATATGCGAAAAAAATCAAACGATTTTGATGTATTGAAGGAAAATTGTCAATTTAAGGTGCCGTGTCTGGCCTTAATCAAACGAACTGTTTGATATGTACTCATAGTCAGCAGCTGAAGAATAGATTGCTGTTACATCTCCATTGACATTGAGTCTCTTGTGTGACCAACCACTTTCAGTAGTCTTGAACAGGGACGGTGGGGTAGCCTAGTGGTTAACGCGTTCGCTCGTCACGCCAACAACCAGGGTTCGATTCCCAGGGGTGGATACAGCGAGAGAAGGGGGTGCACACTATTGAGAAAAGGGAGGGTGCACACTTCATTTTCACCCAAGTTTCAATGGTCATTTAATAAACATTCAGGACAAAAGGGGTGCGTGCGCACCCCTCTGGATCCGCCTATGATTCCCCACATGGGCACAAAGTGTGAAGCCCATTTCTGGTGTCCCCGCCGTGATATTGCTGGAATACTGCTAAAAGCAGTGTAAAACTAAACTCACTCAGTAGTCTTGAACAAAGGTATATGCATATGTGTTGGTGTGCAACTAAACCTCTAGAAGGACAAAAGTACTGTTGTGTGGCTGATATTCATATGAAAGTTTCACATTGAAAAGAGGCACATCATTTTTCGTCAAGGAAGTATTTGGTATGCAATTGAACATCAGTGATTCAGCAAACATCAAAAGGTAAATCCTCTGTATCCCAGATGATGATGACTCCTGCCTGTCCAAGCTGATGTCAGCGTTTACTGAGGTTGAACGTCTGCGTGACGACAACAAGTACTACTGTGACATGTGTAGATGCTATGTGGAAGCTGAGAGGTCCCTCCACTATGACCAGCTACCTGAAATCCTGACGCTGCATCTCAAAGCGATTCTCAGCATCATCAGGGTAAACTTGTTATTCATGAGCATAGTGTTTGAACGTCTTATGCTCTCTTTATCTTGCGGGTCAAGTAAGCACCAGCATAACACTACGTTCTGTGACTTTAGGCTGTAGTCTGAAGCCCAGATCTGTAAATTTCTATTCATTCTTATTGAGAAGTAATAGCCTAAGCATAATTACAATCTTCTGAAAATGATGCTTAGAGCCAAGTTCAGTGTATCTCAAAAAGTTTGGCACAGACTGATATTAGCTTCAGTAGCATCAATTACAGACATTAAACATTTAAGTGAACGACCTGTTGTAACATTGATTACCGGAGATTTATGTGGAAAACCCCTGAAGTGTTGATTATGTTTTGTTTCAGTATGTTTGGATGTGTGTCCAAGATCAATGACCATGTCACAATCCCCTTGTCGCTGCCATGCCTTAGGTACAAGTGCCCAAAGCCTTGCTGTCGACCTGATCATAGGTAATAACCTTCTCTCTCCAATCATAATGTATCCTGGGATGTAAAAGTTTTGGGTGCCAAATGCAAACTCACCCAAAAACTTGCATCTGTATTTCAGGTACAACCTCTATGGTATTGTGACACATGCTGGGGTGACGATATCATCTGGCCATTACCTGTCTTATGTCCGTGTTGACTCAGGACCTGTCTCATCTCATCAACCACTTGCCAGTTTCATCAAGACGGAATGGTCTCCGGTAAAGGAAGAAAAGCAAGATGACACAGACGTGGATACTGAACCTTCAACTGTGCAATGGTTTGAGTGTGATGATGAATCTATACGCATTCACTCGGACAAGAATTTTCGGGACTGTCTGACGTCAGAGAACAGTTCACTACTTGGGACACCATATGTCTTGTTCTATCAGCGTGTCAACTAGATCTAGGTCTAATCATTACAACAGTTATGTATGTCAGTTCGTGAACAGGAAACCATCTCTACTTGAGTATTATCAATATTGACTAGCAATCTTTGAAATATGACATTGGACAAACTCTTGCGATTATATTTTCCTAACAAACTTTTATTACAAATATGGTGTCACACAATTAGCCTAGTCTTCTAAAGTGCCGGAATTCACTATGCAGAGTTGCATCCCTTGGCATGCAATAAATCCAGGGTTGTAGGTTCAAATCCCAGTTCTCCCTGATTATGTTAAGATTTGTCACACCCATACTCATGAGTTTCAGTAAAATGATAAATGTCTGAGACCTCTATCACTTGGGCTCTTCTCCCACAGTAAGTTGACTTGCAGTGATATAGCTGGACTACTGTATATAGCAGCTTTAAACCAAACTCTCAGTTGTAGATGTGAGAAACAGACCAGTCCCTTTGTTTACTAGAAATATATTTGTTTTATGATTTGAAATATTTATTATCAGGATGTACATATTGCAACAGCAGGTTAGGTGATGTGTTTTTTTGTTTTATTGTATCTAAATGGAGGTGATAGAGACACATCACCAAAAGTCTGAGCACATACATTCACCATGGCCTTTTTCATATCGTGATCTGAATTCTCTTATTCTATTACAAAGATTTGCACTAGTCAGTTCCATGATCACTTTGTGGAAGTAGGCCCTGATGGAAGTGTGACCGTAATGAGTGACTTATTTAATACTGCATCACCAAGGTACACCTTGCTTTCAGTCAGCTGCCATATAGCTGGAATATTGCTGAGTGCGACGTTAAACAATGACAAACAAACAAAGCTTTCAGTCAGTCATAACGTAAGAAAAATGTTCCTTGTCATTTACAGGTATTATTTAGGGAAATACAAAGCTGACTTACTTCACTGACAGAAAGGTAGATCAGTGACCTTGTGAATATGTGATCACAGCTGAACTTTTGCTCCAGTGTTTGACATCTGTATTGTCAGACTACTTCAATGCCAATTCTGCTGCCGGATTAAAACAGTTATTGTACACTGCTGTGTCAAACAGTAACAACTACTGACTGAATCTCGACCCAGGAGCTGTTTTCCTGGACCTTGCCACCTCATTGCTTCCACATTGCTTGGCCAGTCAGGCATGTTGTAGTTTGACACAAGACGTATTAATAAAATAAATAATGTTTTGGTTTTCATAAGTCAGCATGATCCACATCCTAAACTTGTATCAAACTTGTTTTAGAGGATCCTGCAGATCTAAGAATGAATAAAAAGAACAGGTGACAAAGGAAATGGAAACCTTTTGTTTCTTATTTGTAAAATAACATTATTTCATAAAACATTGTGTTGATCAAGTTGTCAGTATTCCTACACTAAGCCAAACTTTATGATGACTATTTCCAGGTGTGTTGGTGTACATATGACATATTGTATGTTATTTATGACTTTTTCATCTATTATTGAACTTGTATCTGTATATATACATAAATATATAGTGATTGAGTATGTTGGATGAAGGTAATGCCAATCAGCATTCTGCCTGCACCTGAACTATTGAAAGAACAGCTGGGCTTGGAACAGTTGGAAGTCCTGACAAGTCTTCATTCATGTTTTTCCAAAACCCATATAGTGTCTGCCCAAATTTGATGCCATGTACAGGGATGAGAATATAACGCGGAATTTCATAAGGCCAAGGGTAATTTTTGTGAATCGTCTAAATCCGATAGATGCTAAACCCCTGGCTAGTTTTCAGAGTTCATTCTCATCCCTGCATGTAGATCAGTATGGATATTCTAACATACCTATGCATTGTAGCCACACACGTCACCCAATACAGCGTCTAAAACCTTGGGATATTTCAGTGCCTTGGTTTCTGTCAGGGGATGCTTTCATGTTGAGTTCAGAACTTTGCTGCAAAATCTTTACAAAAGTTTCATTTCATTTTAATTTATACTGACATGAATCAAAAAAAGTTCTAAGACATTAACTGTAACCCATGTGTGTACAACCCATTTCTTTTATGGATCTTAAACCCAGGGTGTTGTTGTTCGTCTATGTTAAGGTATGGGAGTTACGGTCACCTTAACACTAAGTTCGCTTTGTACAACGGCACCCTGGTAATTAGCAGCCACATGAAACAGGACTAAGCTGCTGTTGCAAGTTTGTCTATAAGACATGCTTATCTCTACAGACAGAGTTTGCTAAGGCACATAACCATGTGATTCACACTAATTTACTTTTAATCCTGCATTTCAGAAGACTTGTGTGTTACAGATCTCACCAATAAAAATAAAATAAAGATTTTTCCTTATCCTGACTCATGATTATTTGCTTTCTCATCCTCTCTTCCGAACGGTCAAGTGGAAACTTGAATCCTTTCAATTCCCTTGAAGCGAACGTACAATCACTCACCCTCATACCTCCCTTGGTTTCCTGCCAAAACCGGCACGTGACCTCGCCATGTTGGTCCTCTCTCTCTCTATCGCCCTAGCGGACGGTTGGGCAGTCACTTCAGGGTCCTTTCGCGGCTTATAACTTCAAATATTTTGGATATATAGCACAAATTCTACCGTGAATGTGTTTATTAATATGTTATTTATCATATTATTAACAAAATTTGTACAATTCATGTCAAATTAATTCACATATTACTCCGATACGACAACCCGTAGGGCCTTTTACAGGTTAGCGAGGTCTAGAGCCATCAACGAGGCGCTGATGTACGCTTTCAATAATCCTAAGACGGAGGAAGAAAAGATGATCCGGTCTACTCTAGTTGTCCAGCGCAAGGATCAGGAGTTTATCTCCGATCACTTGGCTTCTACATCAGCGGGCATCACTCTTCTACGTCGTCAAGGGTTGCTGAGTTCCTGTACATGGCCAGATGTCTACACCAAGCCTCACCTAAGGAAGCCTTGGGCAGTGCCTACTCTGTTTGACGCCGGCATCAGGCAGTTGTCACGTGAAGTATCTCGAGACTCCAAAGACTTGATGTTGATCAAGTCCGTCCAGACGATGAACACCATGGTGCGTCAATCAACTCAGCGTAGTCATACGTAGTCAGCGTGGTATACAGAGAGCCAAAGGGAAGAAGTTCCCAGCTACACGTGGCGGCAACATGGGATCCTTTCGTCGTCCCCGTAATAATAGAAGTTACTCAGGCCGAGGACGGGCCTCCAGCGGCGGCAGGAGATCCCATTACTGAAGGGCAGGTTCTGAGCGACTGGTCGCTTCCAGCCCCAGCCGTTCCTGTAAAACCGTCATCTGTGGATGGACGTCTGGGTCTATACTGGGAAAATTGGAGAGTACTACAGGACGACTATGTCACAGAAGTCTTACGAGAGGGCTACAGCATACAGTTACAGTCGACGCCACTGTTGACATGTTAACCGTTGGTCTTCAAGTATCCTCAGCTACAGCGAGACAAGCTCATCGAGGCTATCGAGATGTTGGTGGCAAAAGGTGCTGTAGAAGTCGTCGATGGGCTGGCTGGTGAATCATCAGAAGTCGGAGTTGGAACCGACCCAAGATCTACAGTTCTTAGGCATCAGATTCCTGACGTCGGAAAATCGCATCCTGGTTCCAGACAACCGATGGCAGAACATCCAATCGTGCATACCAGACGCCCTCAACACTCCACTAGATTTGAGAACGTGGCAGCAAATCTTGGGTCTACTGACGTCGGCACAGGCTCTCACCCGCAGAGGAAGATTGCAACTTCGTCCGCTACAGAGGTTCCTGATAGCTCATCTAGACAATGTCCAGAAGTTCGCCATCCCACAGCATCTAAAGCAATTCCTGCTTTGGTGGACAGTAAGGTCGAATGTCTGCGGCGGAACCTATTTGAGAGAGCCAAATTACAACAGTCATCTCTACGTGGATGCGTCCCTCCAAGGCTGGGGGGCACATCTCAACGACGAAGTTACAGCAGGGCGGTGGTCACAAACAGAGAACGGTCTGCACATCAATCAGCTAGAACTGAAAGCAGTAATAGAAGCAGTACTACATTGGGCGCCGCAGTTAAAAGATCAGGTACTGATGATACACACAGATTACTCCACGGTGGCATTTTACATAAATTTGCAAGGGTCCACGAGATCAGCGCCTCTGCTTCAACTGACGTTCCAGCTGTTCAACATCACAGACGAAATCAACCTGAAGATGAGGGCTTGCCACATCCCAGGGGCAAAGAACGTCCTAGCAGACGCTCTATCCAAACCAGTACGGCCGTCTCCCACAGAGTGGAAGTTACATCCGGGGGCGTTCCAGTGGATAACAGCCCAACTCGGCTGCCCTCTCATCGATCTGTTTGCGACCAGTTTCAACAATCAGGTGACAACCTTCGTCTCGCCAGTGCCAGACCTGCTGGCATGGGCTGTCGACGACTTAGCCATATCATGGGAAGGAATGAAGGCTTACGCCTTCCCTCCACCGATCCTGCTACCACAAGTACTACGCAAGATCAGCCGGACGAGGGTCCTACAACTGACTTTGGTAGCGCCTTACTGGCCAGCGAGACTATGGTTCCCAGACCTCATAGATCATCACGGCGAACCAGTGCTACGACTTCCAGATTGGCCGAATCTACTCGTCCATCCTCACACCAAGCAGCGTCACGGCAACCCAAAAGCATCCCAGTTACACATATGGAGCATATCACATACTGCTTAAAGAGTCGAGGATACTCCACTAGAGTAGCCAAGGCAGTAACCTTGGCTCTACATAGGTCAGTTTGAACAGTATGCTGTTCGACAAGGGTTCACGGCCAGAAGAGCGACTAATCCACAAGTAGCAGATTACTTGTGTCATTTGAGGTCCACTAGACATCTGAAGGGTTCCACATTGTCTACTTACCTTGCGGCAATAAGCTCAGTCATCACCATGAAGACAGGGGTGAAGTTGACCAAGGTGCCTGAACTTGTAGCCTTGCTGAGATCTTTCAAGTTAGAAGATCAACAACAGAAGTTCAGGGCACCAGCTTGGGACCTCAACATAGTACTACAGCACCTCATCAGTGAGGTATATGAGCCGCTGACACAGACGACATTTGAGTTATTAACTCAAAAGACGATATTCCTCCTCGCCTCGGCTACTACAGCTCGGATGTCAGAGATACACGCCCTTGACTTCAACCGTACGAGATTCGACACGGGAAGAAGGGAAGCAGTCCATCTAGGCCTTAGAGGGGCTTTATAGCCAAGAACCAGCTACCGGGACAACCAGGTCGTCAATTTTACGTTCCGGCATTATCAACCATACTGGGTCCACAGGACATTCAAGATCTATCATTATGCCCGGTCAGAGCGCTGAAAATCTACTTGCAGAGATCTGCTACGAGAAGGAGGAAGTTCAAGCGTCTATTTATCCCACTATCACCCGCTACGATGGTGGAAGTCTCCCGTACTACGGTCTCCTTTTGGATCAGAGCGGTGATCCTAAGAGCCTACAAAGCAGCAGGGTTAGAGCCTCCAAGAGCATCTAACCCACATGAAGTAAGAGCGTTGGCCTCGACACTCACCCTACGTGGAAATTGCTCAATATCATCTATAATGGAAAGCTGCTTTTGGAAGTCAGACACTGTCTTCGCTAACCACTACCTGAGAGACATCTCCATGAAAGATGTATCTGGAATACGTCAATCCGGCCCTCTAATCGTAGCGCAGCAACTCACTATGTCACCCTTGTCACGCAGTCTCGTTGACGCCAGGCAACTGTTCCATTTAGAGTCCATGTTCCCCTGTCTTACAAGATAAGTCAGCGCATGAGTGATACGCAGACTCAGTTATGGTGATGTTCTTGCCTTAACAGATGGGTCGGGATACCAGTTTCGGTAATGTTCTTACCGCAAACATATTGGGTCGTTGCAGAATATCTAGACAACAAGGCGTCTAGTATACTAAAGCCACAAAACCTAGGTTTACTTCTAATACGTATGTATAAGAAGGTGGTCCCCCAATTAGCATCAAGAAGATATTGAAGTTAACCACAGAAGAAGAAATTTCCCAGGGGGTAAATCAAGCGAACGCTGACGTGAATACAATCATGCAGGGAATCCCGTAGGTGGCTGACCCACCATCTTTCCATTGGATTCAGTAAGCAAATAATCATGAGTCAGGATAAGGAAAAATATGTAATTTTTATGATAAAATTAATATTTTATACTTATCCTGACTCATGAGATGAAGCCCTCCCAACCGTACCCTCTCACCACACGGGTTTCCCTGTAGACCTGTGTGGGGCATATAACGGAGAGAGTGAGGACCAAAGCATGGCGTGGTCACCTGCCGGTTTGGGCGGGAAACCAAGGGAGGTAATTGAGGGTTAGTGATTGTACGTTCCCTTCAAGGGAATTGAAAGGATTCAAGTTTCCACTTGACCGTTCGGAAGAGAGGATGAGAAAGCAAATAATCATGAGTCAGGATAAGTATAAAATATTAATTTTATCATAAAAATTACATTATTTTTACAGTATGATATTCTTTTTTTCAAACATTATTTAATTACTTGTTAATTACCATATTTAATCTTGGCTATGACTTTCATACACTCTTTCACTATTTGGATGTATGTAAATTCCTAGAATCCACCCTCTTTCTGAGGACCTCCCCTTTGTGTATTAAATTTCTGGTGAAATCTCTTCAGCCAAGGAAGTTTCAAACTGCATTTTTATGTCAAAGTTCAAAGTCACCCGTGACATGTAACATTAGTATCTTACTTTCTTTTGAATCTGGTGCAAGTATCATTTCACTACAGTGTATATATTTCATGTAGATCTAAGGAATTCTTTTGGCTCATGTAATGTGAAGGTCAAAGGTCAACATCAAAGGTCAAGGTCACAAGACCAATGCCATGTTCAGGATGGGGCCTTGCTTTGGGAAAGGCTTGGTAAATATGAAAGGGCAAAGTCAGCATTCAGTTTCTTGTAAAACATGGTTATAACATTGTCACTGACAGTCACTCTCACACTTTGTCAAGTGTAATTGGTGGGTCCTCCATTTTTGCGAGTAACACCTCTCAATAAAATATGAATCACCCAAGCTCTTTAAAAATATAACAGTATATGTTAACTTGCATGGCCCAAACTCTGTAAAGACAGAAGGGTACATATTTATTTGCAAGACTCACATGTTTATTGTGTGACCCAAGCTCTGTAAAGATACAAGGGTACATGTTTACTTGCATGACCCAAGCTCTGTAAAGATACAAGGGTACATATTTATTTGCAATACCCACATGTTTATTGTGTGACCCAAGCTCTGTAAAGATACAAGGGTACATATTTATTTGCAAGACCCACATGTTTATTTTCGTGACCCAAGCTCTGTAAAGATACAAGGGTACATGTTAATTTGCAAGACCCACGTGTTTATTTGCGTGAAACAAACTCTCTAACCATACATGGCTCTGTAAAGATGCAGGTGTACATGTTTGTTTGCATGACCCAGGCTCTGTAGAGATACAAGGGTACATGTTTATTTGCAAGACACACATATTTATTTGTGTGACCCAAGCTCAGTAAAGGTACAGGTGTACATGTTTACTTGCATGACCCAAGCTCTGTAAAGGTACAGAGAGTGGCTGACATATATGTTGGTGTTAGTAGATGATGTATGGAGAGCCTAATGTGATGCCTGTCTCTCATGTGGTGAACACTGCCACTGTTTCCCTTTACCTCTTCTAGATGACTGTTGTACTTTTATTGTTGTTGTGTACAGTTGATACATACTCATTGTGTAAGGCTATAAAATTTGTTACAGAAGAACTTGTTTTCAAAAGGCAAGTGTCCATATTGTCACTGTCCATGAATGAACATTTTTAGTGTGTATTTACAAAGCAATATTCTGCCAGTAATTATTTGCACAATATAAATTTGAAGTAAATTATGAACGATCAAATCTCTCTGATGTTTTGTGTTTCAGTCTATTCAAAAACTTCTTTTCAATTTCATGCTTTAATTAGAATGTTTATGTCCATATTTTGAAGTCTGGATGTAATGATTTTGAACATTGTCATTTCAGTTGATGTATTGCTCTACCTCTGGACTGTTGTCTTGTATTCTGTTGTCAGACCGTGTATGTCAGTGGCCTTCATGTAGTGCGGAAAGTCACAAGAACATTGATAGTGGATTTACTGTAGTGAAGGCTGGTAAAAGGATATAGCTTCCCTCCATGTCCTCCATAACTACTCATTCCCATCTTTTTAACTATTTATGACGGAAACACCTGTTGTTGGGTAATCATGCCATTTCTCGATTGTCATCACAGTAAGACATGTAAAATATTTGCTTTCCATATCTGAAATTGATATTTCTGTTATATAAAGAAGTCTGTAGTTTGGGGCTGAGATCTTTACAGTTTGTCAGGGTGCGTTCCAAGGAGTTCCTTTTCTCCCATTAAATGACAACTACCTTGTACCACTAGTTTTTAACACAAAGACTTGCAATGCACAAAACATCTTCTTAATCTGGATATTTCATATACTTTTGAAACAAGATTTTGTTTATTTCAGTGAGAATAGTCATTTTTGTTTAGTAGCTGGGTAACAATTTTAAACTATTAGCAATACCGACATTCAGTGTGATCTTGTAGACAATGGGTACAAACTGCCCTTTCTCAGTCGTACAACCAGGTACTGATGTATTGTAGTACATATTCTCAGTCATTCCGTTTGACAACATGGAATTTAAAACAAGTGGCATCCACTTTGTTGTGGCATGTTGTGAAAAAAATTATGGCTTCATTGCCAGTCTAAGTAAACTTTAGGCTCAGTATTATTCGTTACACTGCTATACTGAGTCTAACAAAACCTTGTGGAAGGTCGCGTCAGGTAACCTTTGAGCGACCTATGACCGTCCAATCAAATGCGAGACCACCGAACGGATTTAACCAATCAGACAACGGCTACTATTTAGGGTTTAGCGGGACTTACAAAATGGATTTTCTCTTCCCCGGTCGCCAACACTGATCTCATAACAAATGAAAACCCGCATAAAACCGTATTATATGACCTGCAGAATATACGCTTTAGGGTTTCTGTTGACGTGGCTATCATTAGCTAATATTTCCACAAGCTGACATCCTTGAATACTGACAAAACGCTTTTCTCAGCGACTGTTTACTCACTCTTGTGGCGTGCTCCATGTGCATCACTCAGAAGCGATCGTACGGAAAATAGCATTCGGAATCGTTCGGGTACAAAAAAAAATTGAGGTAAAAGTTCAAAAGGTATGTGCGAATGTCAACTTTCGCGATTTGGTAAGCTGTGTTCTGATTGGTCCATTGACAAGGTCAGCTGATGCGACCTTCCACAAGGTTTTGTTAGACTCCGTATAGCAGTGTAACGAAAAATACTGAGCCTAAGTTTACTTAGACTGGCTTCATTGCTTAAGGTGAAATTAGGAGCTTCTGGCTATAAGGCATGATGTGTTCAGGTGAGAGGCCTACGTGTGATTTCTAGTTGTCAACATTTGAAGGTTGTAGTCAGTATAGTACTGTATAGTTTAAAGCTCTTACTGTTGTGAGGAGTGCCAGGAAAGCAGTACTGAGGTCACTGAATGTGCTCAACTGTCAATTACGATTATGTGATAATCCCAAATTTTATGATAATAAACATACATCAAACATCACTTTGCTGCTGTTATTCACCTAAATACTTGACATGGGATTTAATGTCAAGTTCAAAATTTTTACAGGACGTCAGATAGTATATAAATATACAATTTATATTAAAATTTTGAATTATATAGCAAAATGCATGTACATGTGTGATTGCATGCATGATTATCATGTTTGTAGTGCTACCTGATTGAGATAGCATTTAGCTGTTATAACAAGAATGCCCCTCTCAGGTAGTATATTGACCAATCTGTTTCATCCGCATGAGTGTTAACCCCATTTCTGGTGTCCCCCGCCGTGGTATTGCTGGAATATTGCTAAAAGTGGCGTAAAACTAAAATCACTCGCTCATCCGCATGACGCAGAGTGCCAGGCAGGGTAACAACAAGTACCATCTTTTTGTATGCACAAAAATTGAAGAGTTCAGAAATTGTTTCATCTGAACTGTCAAGACCCATGAAGATGCGGGATTGATCTTCAGTAACCCATGCTTGTCATACGAAGCGACTAACAGGATCAGGTGGTCTGACTCACTGACTTGGTTGACACATGCCGCCGTATCCCACTTGTGTAGGTCGATGCTCATGCTGTTGATCACTATATTGTCTGGTCCAGACCACGGCCATATACCCGGTAGCTGGAATATTGTGAAGGGTGGCGTAAAACTAAACTCACTCACTCACTCTGAACTGTCAACTATGAGGTCAATCCGACCTTCAGATCGTGATGACACAATGAACCTTTCAAGCCTTCTTTGTTTCCACAAGCATTTCCTACTGCAGACACAATCCAGAGTTACTCAAGAACACACTGTATGAAACATTACAAGACAACATACTAAATAAAATTATTTATTTCTCACTCCAGTCAGTCTATACATACACTCGAGTACCATAAACACTTAACAGTGGTCAACACTAACGCCTTAACAGTCAATGTTTTAAAGAGTCTTGAGATGACATCATGGAACAGATCCAATAACATGATGTGTCACATTGAGATGATCCAAATTTTCCGGTAGCCCTTCACATTCACACAGCCTCTCATTGTTCAAGGTGGAGCAGATGAGTTGTCTAGGAACCACTGAAAAACAAAAAAAGATGCTCAGATAACTTAAAGGACGCAAAACATTTTCATAATCACAGCATGTACATGTTTCTGGTGATCTCTTCTCACAGCTTTTTGAAAATGCTCAAACTTTAACGATATTATATGACTACATGACTGATCAGACTTATCCTTTAAGCTATAAATGGCTACCAATATGTTTGTATCAGAAAATATAGAGGGTCTTTGTCTCCCTCAATCTAGGTATGTTACATAAGCTAAAAACATATTTGTAAAGGAACCAGATTTAAACCAATGACCATAGGAACATGACATGCCCCATCTGAACAGCACATCATCATGGACTACTGTGGCCCCAGGTTGGTATGATCGAAAGAGTAGTGAAAAGCCTCTGAACATGACTATTATCTGTAGTAATGTATTGGGTTGGTTTGTGTTTAACGTCACACTAAACAATATGATGGCGGTATGTAAATAATCGAGTCTGGACCGGTCAGTCCAGTGATCAACATCATGAGCATCGATCTACACAACTGGGATCCAATGACATGTGCCAACCAAGTCAGCAAGCCTGACCACCCAATCCTGTTAGTCGCCTCTTACAACAGGCATGGTTTGCTGAAGACCAATCCAACCCAGATCTTCACGAGTCGGTAATGTATTGTGACTATGGCTGTACTTACACAATGATGTTGTTGATGGGGATGTGGATCAACTTTACGAAGAATCCAATGAAGCCCATGATGCAAAATCCTATTGCTGTGGCAATTGCGATCTTTTGGAATTCTGAAAACAGGTTCACAGAATATTTATGACTCATGACCCAGTCTAATCACAACCTTATGATATTTTTCATATATATTTTCAAATCTTCCAATATCGGAAATTATTTTATCTTTGCTTACATAAGTTCATAACCATAAGCAGCTAAAACAAAAATGTTTTCCAAAAAGGACATTGGGCTTTTGAAAGAAGGTTTGAATGTAAAGCATTATGTCAATGATATCTCTAAAAGAACTTTGAAAATATAATGATATTGACTTGTTAATAAGGTCTATTCAAGTCTTTTTGGTTTTACTATCATCATGTTTAGAAACACAACATTTGCCACATACCTTTTCTGTCAGGCTTTGTACATCTTTTCACAAGCCTGAGAGAATCCTTGGCAAACTGTTTGCCAGGTTCAACCCATTGCATAACCTGATCCATGGTTTCTGAAATTAACATTGAAGGTACTATTAGACATGATTGACTGAACAAAGTCAATTAGATATAAGGACAACAATTACAGGTGCAGTCATGGACTTTCTTTGCCATTCAGTAGTATCTAAAAAAAACACCCAGATATGAAATGTGTTAAATAGGCAAGACTACCCCAACTCTGGATCCTTGAATGAAGATAATGTCTGTCAGACATATTCAACAGATCTCCAGATCTTAGTCTCAGTACTATTCGTTACTACTCAGTATAGTAGGGTCACGAATAATACTGAGGCTATGTTTACTTAGACTGATGGTACACTGGAAGCAGTACTATACACAAGTATATTGTCATATTGATTATATAGTAGTGTTTATTTAGAAATAAGATCATGCAATATGTGTAACAATTTCTCACTTCCAATATGTTATCTAAATCCAAATCAACAGTCTACTATTAGGCCTCTAACTGTTACATATTGGCTTATGAGTATTAGATATGTAACAGTAAGTAAATTTCATCATCATAGTTGCAGCTCCAGTGAATCTGAACTTTTATGATAACGTTAACGCATCGCACACCAACAATATGGTGAAGCGAAATACTAAAAAAAGCAAAACACATTGTGTATCACAACAGACGGACTGGCAGTCTGAGATGCGAGATGAAATACAGATCAAGCTGACAACTGTACCAGTGCTTGTGACACGTCACACAAACTGGGCATACGCTTACATTAAATACACACAACTAAATAATCTACATAATCTGTTTTAACGAAAACATCAACATTGAAGGACATTGTAGCAAACAGAAAACATTTTAATAAATCAGTATTCAACTCACCTTGTAAATATTTCAAGTAGTTCTACCGGCCGTGTTAAATTTTCTGACTGATATAGCTACCGGAAGTGACGGAAAGAAAGAGTGACGTCTTGACACATACGATCTGATTGGCCAAACGGAAATGTGCTCGATTTTACATTGGTCGAAGCAGGTGCGTGTCAGTTCATTTCGGCGTGTGAACAGTTATCTCCCTTTGTAAGATCCAATACGCTCTCTCGTCAGGGTTCACGTGAGCAAAGTCGAACTGACAATCTTACCCCATCATCCAAGTGCATTTTGATTCAGTTGGTCACTACAATCAGGGAGACTATATAATATATGTTGTAGAGTATCCCTGCTACAATGAAACAGTTGCAGATAAACCTATGATATATTTTAAAAGCCTCAGAAAATAGATGACTAAAACTTGATCAATTCGAAAATGACAATGCATTTATGAAATGTTTCTTTCTAATGACACGTGTCACAAAGGGTCCATTATTTATTATTCTCACAATGCGATCTCATAAACGTGATCGTCACTTTGCTTGAGGTTATAGACAGTATCTACATATTGAATACCCAGAGGCGAAATTGCTCACCACTTGATTGTCTGTATTGCATAACAGCCAATGATATATGGGGTGGACGCACCACTAATCCGAATATACTACAGTCGAACTTCACAGCTACTCTTCCTGGTGATGTAACCGAATGTCAACCCTCACCGTTGTAATTGAATATGCGAGGATTTTCAGTAAAATGCATGAACTGACAGGTGCCCTTGTTTCAGATCTCTCTAAAAAGCGAAATATTTAGTTAATTTTGCACGAACTGTGCATCATGAAATAAGTAAATATCATTTTGATATGTATTCAGTACTAATAACAATTAAACTATCAAGAACTTCTATCTAACCCAGCCGTTACTAATCAAAGTCGAAAGTACATTGTGAACATGTTTTTAAACAGACATATTGCTTTAAGTCTTCCTTGAATATGTATGCAATATTAAATCATATTTGCACATGTGACTACGACATGTTTAACTTTAAATTATCCGCGAGCTCAAGAGACCATATTGCTGAATAAAGTATTGTCTCATTCATAGCAATTACATATTTAATAAATTAGAAGTTACTATGGATAATCAACTTCTTTATTGCAACTGCAGTGACATTTCGGTGTAGATAAAACACGATTTCAATCATTATTCTATATATGCTATATATTCATATGGCAAACCAACGGTGTTTAAGTCTACAGGTAAACGTCACAACTGTTCAAATATTACAAATGCAGGGATGATGAACACCCTTACTATCTTGCCATTAGTTGCAAACATCCATATCAACTCAAAGCTCGTATTGTATACTCGTCTAGATATAAGGAACATGTTGCTGTTGTTGATGCTTGACTGTAATTCGTTCTTGAAATGACTTGGAGAAAAGTCAGTCATTAACATCTGATGACTGTCCAGCTCAGTATTAGCAGGGATAATCTACAGCATATTTTATTCTCCCTGGTGTTAGAGAGCTTGTCGTTCACCAACTACATGTATAACCGCATCGGCGGATCCAAGGGGAAGAGTGAAACTTCCTGGATACTCCTGGAGAGGTCGGCAGGTAGTCTGTCTCACAGTCCCTGAACCACAGTATTTTCCCTATTGCCAAGCCCTCTCTGCAAGGCTAAAGTAGTAAATGAAGCAAGTCTAGATTTCTTCAGGTTCTGAATCTCTGGTCTCCATGGGCTCCTTTTCAATTTATATGGGTTTGTTTGTTACTGTCAAAATTATATATATTCAGAGACTAAGCGTTAGTCTACCTGGTCTTGGCCATTGGCCACATGTCTTGTATTTTGGTCAACTTCAGCTTTGAGGGAAACCTAACAACTGACTTGAGATGCAAACTAACTGATGTAACAGTATAATAACATCCTTCTCCATCAATGACCAGAAGGTTGAAACTGTGAAACCGTACTTGGAACTATTATTGACATCTCAAGATAAAGTTGCTGTGATCCAAAGTCAATGCTAGAATGCTTGCTTATTTACGTGTGCGTGTGCGCGCATTCATATACATGCTATTATGAAATAGTTCCTTCACTTTAGTGAATTTGGTGTATCTAACTTGTAAAAATTCCACTAAATTAAAAACCCTACGTTTCCTAGTTCCTAATAATGGCCTCAACGGAAAGGTACATGTGAGTGTGTGAGTGAGGTGGTTTAACACCGCCTTGAAAGGTAGCCCAGGTAGGTGATTGCGTGCCAGCTTGAGGTGTAAGGAAAACTCGATCATGCTTCTAAAGACGTTTACAACTTTGGTTGAACCCACATGCTGACACTGAAGGAAACATAAAAGGGACCAACTAAGATTCGAACTCACAGTCATGAGTTTCTGGTATGCCCAAGGGACACAACTCTTGACAGCGAGGACAGAACTATGTCCAGCAAGGTAGCTATACTACTACTATCAAGGTATCTTAGCTAGTATGGACATAGTATGGCTCATTGGAAAGCCCATTGCACCTACTTTTACATAAGCTCTGGTGTGGTTACCAGACATGCTCCAGTGTTTTTAAAAACAACATGTCATGTGACCCCACCCAGGCCAAAAATATATAATTACGACCTTTAATTTAGATTTTAAGTTTCCATCATATGATATATGGCTTTAAGGCATCTTTTGAATTGTTTATAATTAATTAAATGACTGAAAGGCAATAAATGCAGATAAACACCTGAAAATAATATTTTTGGGTAAACTCAGCTTTTTTAAAAATTTACAAATCAATTTTCATGTAACACACATCAGCCCATCAGCAGGTGCTAAATTCCAGACTCTTTATTGACCAATCACAACGCGAAGAGGCAGTCAGTGCGTACCTATGAATTCTCAGCGGAAGTTGACAGTAGTTGCTACGAAAGGTAAATAACTTGATGTGACACTTCTGTTATAATTAATTTAAGCTTCCATTTTTGTTAAAACGTACTTTCATGAATGATGATATTGTACCGGTTATAATTCTAATGTTATCTGAATGACTTGATTTGAATTGAAACGATCGGATCGATCAAATTATTCATCCATCACTACTGACAAGAGAGTAGAGTCAACCATGAGAGTGAGGAGTTGAAATGATTTGAAGAAGACATTTCTAGAAATGTATATCTATGCGTGTCTGCTTTTCATAACCCTAAATTATATGTATGTCAGAATATTTGATTAGTCTGGTGACTCATAAGAATGTGCGATAGCTGGAAGCAGAGACCATATAATAGATATATGGTCTCTGCTGAAAGTGATTGACTCTAATAATGGCATTTCTGCTAGTTCTGCTCTTGTCTTTATCAATAACTAATAATGGTTATTGATCTTGATCATATTCACACAGTCTCCTGTGGTCATCGTTAGGCCTGTGGTATTCAATGATGCTCTAGGTCTCCTGTGCTGGTCGTATAAATGCAAGTTAATAGATTTGGTGCTTAGATCGAACGGTTTGTTTGATTGTGTGCCATGTAATTCTCAAACGTCAAGGCATATGTTTCTCAAATTGTCAATCTGTCATCAAACTACATGTATCTGGTCAAGACTTTGATGCTTACAGTTTTCCTTCATACAGGAGGATTATTACGGTATACAATGCTCATCAGTTTATTAGTTACGTATAACTTCTGTTTGTGTCCTAATAGTGGGGCTCAAAACCCTTATGAATGATACTGGTAAATGTTCATGCTGACTGTTAAAAGTTCATGAAATGAAAATAATGATTAGACATGATGATAAAGTGATTAACTAGACCTACTCAGAGGCTGATGTTCATCATCAAGTCCATAGCGATATTTTCACTATTTCCATATTCATGTCACTGTGAAAGTGATATAAATTTTACAGAAAAGAGAACCCATAAAGTTCAACTCCTAATGTTAAACTCTTGCATTGAGGGCAATGCTACTTTTCAAGTTAAAAATGCCTCTTACAATAAGAAAATGTAAACATGAAAAGAAATCCTACATTTGTACAAAATGATTTATGTTTCACAATTTGCTTGCCTTGGGCACTTTAAGTTTGCAGATGTGTGTGCCTTTAGCAAGCAAATTGTGAATTTTAATTTATTCAAATAATTATTTATGTATATACTGGCAGGATTTCTATAATTCCCAATTATGTTAAATTAAAAAACCAACTTACTGTATCGCCTATTTATTGGTCCTCTTAACAGTGGTGAAGTACAAATCACAAATACCAAGATATCTCGTCATTTGGAAGATCTTTTGTTGTCACTGGGAAGTTTTTGACTTGGATTTAAATATCAGCATTTGAGAATGTCTCAAATATAATGATGATGATGATGATGATAGGATATTTATATAGCGCACATATCCACGCAACTAGTACATGCTCAAGGTGCTTGAGTGTTCCCTTGATCAACGGATGTCTTTTTTTCTGGCATTCTTTTAACCATCTCAACTCCCTGGGGAGTATTCAACTCATGCAGCCTGTTATGCGCAGCGAGTTATCACACAACCTCATCCTCACAAGGTATCCATTTGCAGCTGGGTGAGCTGGGACACGTAACCACAGTATTTTGTCCAATGATACTGCTCGTTACTATACCCGCAACTAGGTGTCTGCACGTATTCGTGTGTCCACCATCTGGTCTCCTACCATCGGATGAGTGGGTTCTTTTAAGTGCACAGGGTTGTGTACTGCACACTAGGGGTTGTGACAACACTGAAAGAGCCTGCAAGTAATGTTAGCTCCAAGGTTTTTACGCCCGGTCACAAGTGGGGATCGATCCAGCCACCTGTCGCGTACTAGTGCGGGTGTCAGGCTGGGAAAATCACATTTAAAAAATGACTATTGCTGGGAAGGCCATGGCTGTAGCTGGTAAAGCCACATTTCCAACAGATTAATTAATTAATGGATTACTATAACCGGTGAAAGAGTGTCCCCATGTATAATATTGTCTTTACTCAAAAGGGTGGTGTTTAGAGATACCGGAGAAAGACTGTCCCTATTTATGGTTTAAACATATTTATTTTCAGAAGCCTGGGTTGGTAAAAAAGCACCGTTCTGCTTATATAAATACCGCAACATAACAATTCCAAAATAGTGATGGTTACAAGTAAACGAAAATAATAAAGAACTCATGTGTTCATAGATAAAGAAGCATGTGTTCATAAGTAAATGAAGCAAAGGTGCGATTAACAGTAAGATCACTACATCCTAGTCTCAGTCGACTGTGAGTTATTTGACAGTTTCTACTATCATAGTATACCATAATAAACTACCATAATATTCACAAGAAACGAATAATTTTTCCTACTCACAAGCGTGGTGTTTAGCATTATCGGTAAAACACTGTCCCTACTTATATTTTTTTTCATAAGACATCAGTAAACTCCAGTCCAGATTAATCTAACTGATTTCTTTCCTACTCAGCGTGTTGTGATCTGAATAAAATTATGAGGAAACATGTCTTGTTTTGTTAATTACGGTATCCTGTTTGAATCACTAAACATGTTTGACAGCATAGCCAGGAGAGCCACATTCCATGTTCACGCAACCATAACTATTGCCGGGAGAGCCAAATCAATTTTGGCTATCTGATTTGGAAATGTGGCTCTCCTGGCCTGTAACCCTAGCTGCGGCTCCTTAGACAGCTTGCCCACCATGCCCCCAGTATCTGCACACAATAGTTTTTGGTTTCAGTATAAACAATGATAGAGATGGAGGACGCCTCACTGAAGGAGCAGTTTGAGAGGCTCCAGGAACAGCAGAGACAGAAGTTGATGAGAAGGAAACAGAAGAAAGACGCAGAGAAGGAGAAACCAGAAACTGCCAGAAGTGCATTTGGTGTTACTGATGAACTGAATCTAAAAGTAAGTACTCTCTGCCCCATGTGTTCAGCTTTACTGAAAAGGCACTAGTCCTGTAGACATTTCCACGTGTACTGTGAGAGTATTCAACCAATTTAATCAAACTCAGTAATTAGTGCTTACTGCTGCTACACAAAGCTCATAGTGAGTGCTGATAGTCGATCTGTTATTGGTCAATTGATATTCATACACCTAGTCATTGGTCAGAAAGTCCAGCATGTGTTGAAGTGAAATGGTATTCCAAAACATTTACTGGCTATTGCACACGTTACTCTATGCTCTATTACACTATGTGTTTACCTTTGGAATATCAGATATTTCAACGTGTTCAATAATGTGAATATCAGTTACTTAGACAGTGTAACAGTCAACAGTTACACACAAGTATGTGTTAGCATAGGCTACTGACAAGCCTTGTGGACCACTAACTTTAGATATTCCTCTGCCATTTCATTTGACCCCTGAACTAAGCAAGCAAATAATGTCAGTGCCAGTGTTAAACATGCACTGATGATTCTGAAAACTTTGCCTATGTTATTAGCTTTCTAGCGATGTGAATGTTAATGGATTTCAAATACAAAAATGGTGTGTGTTTGTGTAAATATTACAAATGCTATTACGTAATACACACGTTTCTACAGCTTGCTGACCCCCCTGCAGCAAGTAGTTTTCTGTCTGAAGAGCTGGTGGATCACCTCAACGACCAATTAAGGGTAAGTATATATGTATTAATTAATGAGTTATGTGAGACATCAAGACATCATCTAATATTGTTAATATGATTATCATATCAGTATTTGTATAGGTAAATATTGGTATCTGCCCCACAAAGAAGATAGCTGCTATTATTTGTGGGTTTAAGTTCTTTATTGCTTGGTTATTTATTGTTAGATATAGACTGTTTAAGTGCTTAGTGAAATGGAACAGATTCATGAGACAAGAACATTTTTTCATGACTATGTTTTGTTTTTCAGGAACTGAAGGATGAAAATGGACGTCTCTACAAACTGCTGAGTGAGAGAGATTTTGAAATCAGGAATCTAAAAAAAAAGAAAATAGAAGAAAACTCAGCAGTGGCAGGTTGGTGTTGAAACTGATATGTAAAATAATGTTTTAAGTCAGTTACTCTCTTAGTAATTAAAAATTCTCAGTATGTATATGTTATTGTTGACAGAGTATTGTTTGTTTACTGAGCCTCTTAATTTGACATTCTTGAGAAAAGAGAGTTAATAGTATTTGATGAAGACTGATTTTGCATCTACTCACCAGAACATGTGTTGAGGCCATATTTTTATTTGGTTCTCAACATGCGATTATCATCTGGTTGGTGTAATGTGGTCCTGTACATAGAAGCCCAGGTCACAAATCAGTCAAAGTTAAGTAACGTTGGTTGCAGCCAGTCCTTGGATAGGTGACTGTATTTGGCAGCTTGACTCCTGAGAGTTTCTAGGTCTTCAGTCCTGCACCACAATGAGGTATGCATGACACATGTGGTCTCACCTAGGGCAAGTGGGTTTGTTCATGAATTGCATCTGTTCACCCAGCAGTGAATGGGTACCTTGTGGTATAAGTCATATGACTGTTAATCTTCTAGCGCCTCACGGGCAGCTTGGGTTATCCAGGGTAATAATGTGTTATTGCCTTGAGGATATATTTTATACATGGTCATTATTATTGTTATTATATTAACATATGATTATCATCTGAATGTATGATACCAATAACCTGCCTGGAGAGAGACCTGCTCCTTGGTGTGATGATGTTAGTGAGAGTACCAGGCAGGCAACTGCAGCTTTGATTATATCTGCGCTGATTTGTTGTCTGATTATATTTGACACTCCATTTGAAGGTGTGACAAATGAAACTGCTGCAATAAAGATTGTCGAACTATCTAAGAAAGTAAGAGAGTTGACAGCAGAGTTAGAGTGTGGTTTGACATGAATTGCACTCCACCTTTTGAAGGTGTGACAAATGAAACTGCTGCACATAACTAGAGCTAGAGAGTGAGAGGACAAAATGTAAACAGCTACAGAAGAAGTGTCAAGATGCCCAGAGACAGGTCAGCACCCTTCACTGTGTTTGTTTGATGTTGATGCATGTTATTTTGTAACATATAGATGATTAGTTTGTGCACTTGGAATGTCACTTGTTAAGTAAAACATTTGTCTTTTTATCAATATTTGTATATTTGGGGGATGTATGTACTATGCTGTACTTAAAGTACTATGGACCTTCCAGGTAGAAATAGACCCCATGCAGGGGTGGAAATAACCCATTGCCCGACGCCCGAGTCCAGTGTTTTATTCTGTCGGGCAAGCAAATTTGTATATCACACTGTACCGGTGTCCAGTTGATATTCCAATGTTAATTATGTTGTTTATTTAAAAAATCAACAAGAAAACGGTCGGTATAGTGGAAAAATTATCAGGGCAAGTGATTTTACATGTGCCACAGTACCGGAGTACACTAGCAATTTTAAAGTTATTTCCACCCCTGCCATGTAACCTGGGCTCGTCATACAGGCTCAACCACTGGTTTGCTTTACCCAGATTGGGGTTTTAGGTTTGGTTATACATACTACGAAAAGGAGTTAAACCACTTCCAAATATTTTATTTGACTGTAGTTGTATGGATAAATCTGTTCTTTAACAGCTTTTGAGTTGTATGGCTGAATTATAGCTGGAGTATTGCTGACAGTGGAAAACCTAATGCAGTATTTCACATCAGTTCCTTTTCTAAAAAGATTGATTAAATATAAAATGTCTTAAAGGCTTTTTTTGAATTTAGTAATAATATACATGAATGTCCTATAAAAACTGATAAAATGGTGAAAATGTCCATTGTCCCAAGCAAACTCACTGTTAATGATAATTCTTTTTCCATTTTATTTTCCATTTACTTTTTATTGTTGTGTTGTTGTGTATATCATAGCTCACAGTATTACTGCACTATCCAGGTGACACAGCTCAACAGCATGCAGACCGACAATCACTCCATGATGGGCTCCATGATCAGCCTGCAGTCACAGTTTCTAGATGACAAGGCATGTCACGTACACACTAAACTCTGTATATATTCCCCATTGCTGTAGATGTCATGCACACACTAAACTCTGTATATATTCCCCATTGCTGTAGACAATGCACACACTAAACTCTGTATATGTCCCCATTGCTGTAGATGTCACGCATACACACTAAACTCTGTATGTCCCCATTGCTGTATACTAAACTCTGTATATATTCCCATTGCTGTAGATGTCACATTACACACTAAACTCTGTGTATATTCCCATTGCTGTAGATGTCAATGCACACTAAACTCTGTATATACGCATTAACACTAAACTCTGTATATATCCCAATTGCTGTAGATGTCACGTGCACACACTAAACTCTTCAATGCACACTAAACTCTGTATATATTCCCCATTGTCATGCATTACACTAAACTCTGTATATAGTCCCCATTGCTGTAGATGTCAATGCATTACACTAAACTCTGTATATATTCCCATTGCTGTAGATGTCATACACACTAAACTCTGTGTATATTCCCCATTGCTGTAGATGTCGCAGTCACACACTAAACTCTGTGTATATTCCCCATTGCTGTAGATGTCATACACACTAAACTCTGTGTATATTCCCCCATTGCTGTAGATGTCACGCATTACACACTAAACTCTGTGTATATTCCCCATTGCTGTAGATGTCACGTACACACTAAACTCTGTATATATTCCCCATTGCTGTAGATGTCACGTACACACTAAACTCTGTATATATTCCCCATTGCTGTAGATGTCACTCTGTATATGCATTGCTGTATGTCACTAAACTCTGTATATATTCCCCATTGCTGTAGATGTCACGTACACACTAAACTCTGTATATATTCCCCATTGCTGTAGATGTCACGTACACACTAAACTCTGTATATATTCCCCATTGCTGTAGATGTCACTGTAGATGTCACGTACACACTAAACTCTGTATATATTCCCCATTGCTGTAGATGTCACATACACACTAAACTCTGTATATATTCCCCATTGCTGTAGATGTCACGTACACACTAAACTCTGTATATATTCCCCATTGCTGTAGATGTCACGTACACACTAAACTCTGTGTATATTCCCCATTGCTGTAGATGTCATACACACTAAACTCTGTATATATTCCCCATTGCTGTAGATGTCACGTACACACTAAACTCTGTGTATATTCCCCATTGCTGTAGATGTCACGTACACACTAAACTCTGTATATATTCCCCATTGCTGTAGATGTCACGTACACACTAAACTCTGTATATATTCCCCATTGCTGTAGATGTCACGTACACACTAAACTCTGTATATATTCCCCATTGCTGTAGATGTCACGTACACACTAAACTCTGTATATATTCCCCATTGCTGTAGATAATGCCTGCAACTGGATCTTAAGGTTTTGAATAAAGCTTTTAAGATGTAGAAAAATCTATTATTACATACCCAAATATTTAAAATGTGACTTTTACTGTCATTTGATACATGAGAGGTGCACCTACCACCATATGCAACGGCATCTTATAAGTAGTTGGCTGTATACAGCATTTTGTTTCTATTTTCAGAATTAACTGTAAATAAATTGAATGTACTGAATGTTGTATGGTGTCTTAATGGTAAATGTCCTTAAGCATGTTCAGGAAGGTTTCACATGATTTCCCACGTAATCAGATTTCACTTCTGTGGGTTGGAATGCTTACATGATGGTACAGATTTAACACATTGATAATAATGACAGTCATGACAGATCAGATGTATTATAAATATATGAATACTTGAGGAATACTTGGTGCATCCTCAGTTAATATATGGTAAATAGTCAGTGGTGTTGTTCCAGACTGATGATGGAGTGGATGTGAAGGGGCTGCAAGATAAACTGAAACAAACTGAAAGTAAACTGGCGGACTACCGTAACCAGTGCCAGGCCCTCAAACAGGAGCTCAAAATACAACACAAGGTGGGAACTGTCTGTTTAACCTGTCTTACAAACAATTGATCATTTTCACTGACTTTAGAAGCAGGAGCAATTAGCTCCTGAAATGCCTGCCTTGCCTTAAATATTGTTCCTTGATAATCCAGTGTGTACTGCCTCATTGTTATTACTACAAAACCCTGGTCCCATTCAGTACCAAAGCTTCATCTTGAACAGATTCACATGATTTGATGCTATGGGACCGTTCATAATGAATGGCTAGGGGTGTGATGATGAATTTAAGTGGGGGGGGTCACCCATTTTGTTCTGGGGAGGTGGTGGGGGTCATCTATTTTGTACATAAAAATATAGAATAATTATGCATAAAAAAAGAATTATGGGAATTATGGGAATGGGGTGGGGGTGGGCAGCATTGATTTTGTACATGACATGCAGGGGGGTCTGTCACTTACTTTGTACATAAATTTTAAGAGGGGGTCATTCACATTGTACATGCTTCTCCATAAAAGTCATCATCACCATCCACCCCCTTCCCCTTGCCATATATTATGAACGATCCCTAGAGATAGTGGTCCAGAATCTGTATGAAGTTACAGTAAGGATGGGAATGTGGGTGCTGCTTCTGAAGTGATTGTTTATTGTAATAATATGGAGATATAATTGACAATGATGATTTACCTTGTGCTGTAGACCAGAAAACTAAGCTAATCAGTGTGATACACTGGTAGTGTTACTTACACTGGGGGAGACAGGAGGAATGAAAACTCAAATGCAGCGGTATCTATTCCAGGTGCTGCAGCAAGAGGTCGGGGAGAATGTCAATGTGCAGTCCAGTGGCTCTCGGGCAGGGCCAACAGTGGCTGGAATAAGGGGCAGGGCACAGGAGAAGTCAATTGACACTGCAGAATAAGGTTGGCAGGGCATGATGGTTGACACTGCAGAATAAGGTTGGTGAGGTGGGAGGTCGGGAGAATGTCAATGTGCAGTCCCTTCTCAATGCCAACAGTGGCTGGCGGGGCAGGGCACAGCAAGTGTTGACACTGCAGAATAAGGTTGGTGATATGATGGTATGGGAGGTCGGGGAGAATGTCAATGTGCAGTCCCTCCTGAACGCCAACAGTGGCTGGTATGGGAGGTTGGGGGCAGGCAGCACAGCAAGTGGCTTGTTGACACTGCAGAATAAGGTTGGTGATATGATGGTATGGGAGGTCGGGGAGAATGTCAATGTGCAGTCCCTTCTCAACGCCAACAGTGGCTGTCGGGGTAGGGCACAGCAAGTGTTGACACTGCAGAATAAGGTTGGTGATATGATGGTATGGGAGGTCGGGGAGAATGTCAATGTGCAGTCCGTCCTGAACGCCAACAGTGGCTGTCGGGGCAGGGCACAGCAAGTGTTGACACTGCAGAATAAGGTTGGTGATATGATGGTATGGGAGGTCGGGGAGAATGTCAGTGTACAGTCAACTCACAGGCATACCAGTTGGTTGATTGTAAATTTGTACACACCTAAGTTGTTGAAAGTATTGGTAGGTGTAACACCAGGCTGTTAGGTGCAGCTGACCATGCTGTTTAACATGATCCAAGTAAACTATGGTCTTAGTTTTTGGATCTTATAAATGAAATATCCTCCCATGGACAGTGATTAGCACCAGTTTTCTTGCCTGGTAGTTTAGACTTTCTGTGTTATATTACTACCGATCATTTTATCCTAAATTGATAAGAAATCATGTTAAAGTTATCATTTTCATTATAGCTTACACTGAACATTATTCCATCTCAAGCTTAACTATTGTTCTTAACATCAGCCTCAGATGTTTAATATGAAATGATATTTAATACCATACTTCTGATGTACGTCTGTGTAAGGGTATATTGTGTGTCATGTGATAATCATGATGATGTCATAACTGCACAGATAGAGGACCTGAAGACCCAGCTGGAAGCTGCGCAGGGGAAATCGGGGAAGGAAGGAAGTCTTGAGGACCAGATGCTAGGGAGGACATCAGCACGGCGGAGGACGCAGGACGAGAAGTATAGGGAAGAACTGCGGAAGGTGGAGAAGGAAAGGAAAGAGGCACAGGAGGTGGTTGTTCATTGATTTTGTTGTTGTGGGGAATTCCTGATAAAGATCTTAGTTAGAACTGGACTTCAATCCAGGTGACAAGATTAGATTATAGATTATAAGGTTTGCTGACTTGGTTCATGCATATCATCTTATCCCAGATGGGTAGATCAATACTCATCGTGTCAGTCACTGGATTGTCTGGTCCATACTTGATACTGGCTACTGCCCTATAGCTTGAATATTGCTGAATACACCGGTAAACAATAAACTTTGTGAAATGTCAAAACATCAAAAACAGGAGACAGTCATGATGATAAATGTTATCTCTTTGGACTTTGTTACATGGAAGACTAAAACTCCCCAGCATAGCTGAGACATGGTTGATGTCAAGCAATAATTGGCTGTCAACTTATCATGAACTTTTGTGATGGCTATTAAACCAAACAGTTTATTCACAGAGGTGATGGGCTGGCATTGTGGTTGATGACTTGGGCCACAAATGCTTGGTTTTGATACTTGCCCTTGTGTCCCGGTCTGATTCTATTGTAGTCAAGAGAATCACTTAATTGTTATGGTCATTAGTGAGCGAGTGACTTTAGTTTTATGCTGCACTCAGCAGTATTACAGCTATATGGTGGCAGTCTGTAAATAATCCAGTGTGGACCAGATAATCCAGTGATCAACATCATGAGCATTGTTCTACGCAATTAGGATACGATGGCATGTGTCAACCAAGTCAGCGAGCCTGACCACCCGATCCCGTTAGTTGCCTCTTACAACAAGCATGGGTTACTGAAGACCAAATCTACCCTGGATCTTCAGGGGTAATGTTATGGTCATTAAGATTTTGTATACTGTACTCATCACAACTGAATGATTTCTAATGCAGTGCTATATTACACGTTGATGAAACCTGGAGAGAAACTTTGAGATAGCAGAAGAAAAAACTTCATGAATTTGTTTGTGTTTGATATATATGATCATGAACAAAAAGGTTTGAGTAATCATTAAATACTGCTGTACAACACATTTCAAAATAGAATTTAGCAAAAGAAGGTATTAACAACCCATAAATGTTCATTCAGAGTTTAGAAACATTACTTAGTTCAGTTTAAATGTTATTGAAGACTCTGTGATGGTGTCCACGTGAAGCATGTAATGACATTGAGTTTTAACTGCAGAGGGCTGCTTCTGAGCTGAAGGCCTTGGAAGAAGATCATTCCACACTGAAAAACAAAATGGATGCTTGCAAAGCAAGGTACTTGAACATTTATTTTTCTTATATCAATCCTTCCAAATACACTTTGCTGCAAAAGTATTTTCTTACTCAAAATGATTGATGTGTGTGTTCAGGAACAAGGTGCTGTCCAATGAGACCAAGTCCCTGAAGCAGCAGATACAGACTCTCCTGGAGAAGGGAAAGAATGACGATGAGCTGGTGCAGGCCCTCATGGTGAGTGTCAGCAGGGTGTGAGATGGTGGTGAGTGTCAGCAGGGTGGGAGATGATGGTGAGTGTCAGCAGGGTGTGAGATGGTGGTGAGTGTCAGCAGGGTGTGAGATGATGGTGAGTGTCAGCAGGGTGGGAGATGGTGGTGAGTGTCAGCAGGGTGGGAGATGGTGGTGAGTGTCAGCAGGGTGGGAGATGGTGGTGAGTGTCAGCAGGGTGGGAGATGATGGTGAGGTCAGCCAGGTGTGAGATGATGGTGGAGTGTCAGCAGGGTGGAGATGATGATGGTGAGTGTCAGCAGGGTGGGAGATGATGGTGAGTGTCAGCAGGGTGGGAGATGATGGTGAGAATGTCAGCAGGGTGGGAGATGATGGTGAGTGTCAGCAGGGTGGAGAGATGGTGGTCAGCAGGGAGTGTCAGCAGTGTCAGCAGGGGGGGTGGGAGATGATGGTGAGAGTGTCAGCAGGGTGGGAGATGATGGGTGAGTGTCAGCAGGGTGTGAGATGGTGGTGAGTGTCAACAGGGTGGGAGATGATGGTGAGTGTCAGCAGGGTGGGAGATGATGGTGAGTGTCAGCAGGGTGTGAGATGATGGTGAGTGTCAGCAGGGTGTGAGATGATGGTGAGTGTCAGCAGGGTGGGAGATGATGGTGAGTGTCAGCAGGGTGGGAGATGGTGGTGAGTGTCAGCAGGGTGGGAGATGATGGTGAGTGTCAGCAGGGTGGAGATGATGGTGAGTGTCAGCAGGGTGGGAGATGACAGGGTGGTGAGTGTCAGCAAGGTGGGAGATGATGGTGAGTGTCAGCAGGGTGATGGTGGAGATGGTGAGAGGATGGTGAGTGTGTGTCAGCAGGGTGGGAGATGATGGTGAGTGTCAGCAGGGTGGGAGATGATGGTGAGTGTCAGCAGGGTGGGAGATGATGGTGAGTGTCAGCAGGGTGGGAGATGATGGTGAGTGTCAGCAGGGTGGGAGATGATGGTGAGTGTCAGCAGGGTGGGAGATGATGATGTGGGAGGGTGAGATGATGGTGAGTGTCAGCAGGGTGGAGAGATGGTGGTGAGTGTCAGCAGGTCAGCAGGGGAGATGGTGGTGAGTGTCAGCAGGGTGGGAGATGATGGTGAGTGTCAGCAGGGTGGGAGATGATGGTGAGAGTGTCAGCAGGGTGGGAGATGATGGTGAGTGTCAGCAGGGTGGGGAGATGATGGTGGAGTGTCAGCAGGGTGGGAGATGATGGTGAGTGTCAGCAGGGTGGGAGATGGTGGTGAGTGTCAGCAGGGTGGGAGATGATGGTGGTGAGTGTCAGCAGGGTGGGAGATGATGGTGAGTGTCAGCAGGGTGGGAGATGATGGTGAGTGTCAGCAGGGTGGGAGATGATGGTGAGTGTCAGCAGGGTGGGAGATGATGGTGAGTGTCAGCATGGGGTGGGAGATGAGTGGTGAGTGTCAGCAGGGTGGGAGATGATGGGTGTCAACAGGGTGGGAGATGATGGTGAATGTCAGCAGGGTGGGAGATGATGGTGAGTGTCAGCAGGGTGGGAGATGATGGTGGGTCAGCAGGGTGGGAGATGATGGTGACAGGGTGGGAGAGTGTCAGCAGGGTGGGAGAGATGATGGTGAGTGAGTGTCAGCAGGGTGGGAGATGGTGAATGTCAGCAGGGTGGGAGATGATGGTGAGTGTCAGCAGGGTGGGGGTGGGAGAGATGATGGTGAGTGTCAGCAGGGTGGGAGATGATGGTGGTGAGAGTGTCAGCAGGGCAGGATGAGTGATGGTGAGGACATGGTGGGGAGATGATGGTGAGTGTCAGCAGGGTGGGAGAGTGTGATGGCGGGTGCAGGGTGGGAGATGATGGTGTCAGCAGGACAGGGTGGGAGATGGTGATGTGAGCAGGGTGGACATGGTGAGGAGATGATGGTGAGGGTGGACAGGGTGGGGAGATGGTGGTGAGTGAGGTGGACAGGGTGGGGAGATGGTGGTGAGTGTGGACATGGTGGGAGATGATGGTGGTGATGGTGGGTGGACAGACAGGGATGGGTGATGGACAGGGTGGACAGGGTGGACTGGGAGATGGTGGTTAGGGTGGACAGGGTGGGAGATGGTTGTTAGGGTGGACAGGGTGTGAGTTGCTGGTGAGGGTGGACAGGGTGGGAGATAATGGCAATGGTTGGACAGGGTGGGAGATGTTAGCCAGGTATTGTTGAACATAGCTTTCTATCCTTATTTAAACCATCCCCTGGTAAATGCCCTTGTGTCCATCCTGACAGAGGCAGCTACAGCAGCTGAAGCAGATGTTGGAGGCTTCAAATGTGCACCAGCAGAGTAACATGGAGCGTCACCAGGAGAAGTTGAAGGACATGAATGTCAAGGTGCAGCAGGACAACAACATCGTGGAGCAGCTCAAGGCCATAGTTGCGAGAAGGAGCAGAAGGTCAAGGTCTTGGAGAGTGAGATCCATCAGATGAAGCTCAATGTAAGCGCTCACATCATTTTCATTGTTGTTGCTCCTGTTGTTGTTACGGTTAGATGTGCTGTCATGGATCATAGCTTGAAATTATTGTGCATTATTACTCAATTTACCCTTTCAGCTTGTATCCCTGAATATTTTCACATATCTTCATTTTCTAGTATCTGTAAATGCTACTGCAGTAAATAATTGTTTCTTGTAAGTGACACATATATCTGTATTGTATGCAACACGTGACACACTTTGTGCAATACATGAACAGAATAAAGTCAGCAGAGTATGTGAAACACCTGTTTAAGCAAAATTATTTCAGAAGATGTGTAATTATTGGTTTCACTTTGAATAATAACATGTCAGTAAGTACTCCATGGCTTGATGTATTATTATTGCTGGGACCATTAAGTTGATTGAGAGGAATCTTTGCTCAATTTGTGGATGTTATAGATACTACCATAGTGACAACTTGTTCTTATTCTGGAGCTCCTTAGCCTGTGTTAGCGCCAGGAATATTGGTAGAAATAGAGAGAAAGTATAGTTTACCTATATTGGAAGTACTTCCTGTGTGTGTGTAGCACATCCAACGAGCCCAGATGGAGAGCGTGTCAGCCATGTTCCAGGAGCCACGCCCACCCTCTGGACCAGTCAGCAGTCGCCCTGGCACAGTGGCATCAGATGGTGGAGATACTATTGTCCTTACAACAGTCACACCACCAGAATCAAGGTACAAACTAGGTCCACTAGTCTAGTCACTAATCACTAGTCACAGACAATGCAGACAGTGTATTTGACACTAATTCAGTCATTCAGTTACACCTGAAATGTTTGAAACATTACAGATCTTTGAGGGGTTTGTTATTTTCATATTCCCTGGCTCCAGTGTGGGATGGGTCTAAATTTACTACCCAGGTAACTAAAACTCTTTTACCCGACCCTGCCTTCATCGCTACTATCGTTGACTACATTATTCACAGTTGGTTATGAATACATGCCATATTTATTGGTGTAATCTGTACACATGTTCTAAATACATGCCATATTTTTGGGTGTATTATGCACAAATGGAACCGGATAATCCTGTGGGTACCCACATCACACTCAGGATTCACCCAGTCCGGGTACCTGAGTTACCTGTCCCCGCCCGAGTAGGATGTGCACTGTACCTGCTTGATGATATGTATGTCTCAAGCCTCAGATCATGCAGACTGAATACTTGTGATGTTATTTCAGACAAAGTGACCGGCCACCGACCAGCAACAGGATTGTAGAGAGTGCCAGATCTCTGTCGCGAGTCTCTGCCAGACCGACATCAGCAAGGTGAGTACAGTTGTGTATGGGGTTTCTGTAGGCACATTAAGATTTATCTTGCCTCACACATAAATGTCGTTTTCTGATTGGCTTAGAGCTCTTCTATTATTTTCAATGTAACCTGCTTACAAGCAAGTAACATTTTCTATGTACCCTGCTGGGAATGCCGAACTCATTTGGTACTTTGTAGCAGTAATTCTTTATCTCGAATAACATTGAATGATGTACGGAAATTACCGATGTTTTGCAAATGCAAATCGATGGAAGGGGGATAACTCTTGTTGTCTGCTACTCCATACTATGATCCGAAATGCGTGCTTCAAACAGTTCGAAATTACCATTGAGGTGTGCGGTAAGATAAATACGTTGTTCACTGGTCCCTCGGGGCCCATGGGTTGATGTACCCTTGATGTTTCTTTATGTTCTTGCTCAGGGAACATAAACAAACATCGAAGGTACATCAGCCCATGTCCTCCTAGAGACCAGTGAACAACTTATATTGTTTTCAATTAATACCAACAGATCATTGACTTATATTGTAATAAGACCCTGATTAGAAATCAGTAACACATGCTTGTTGTAAAAAGCGACTAACGGGATCAGGTGGTTGGGTATGGTGATTTGGTTGATGCATAATAACATCTGCCAACTCTGTTGATCTTTGCTGAACATATTAGTCACTGGTCCAGACTATTTACAACCCACCATCATATTGTTGGATTATTGCTGGATCGGGCCTTATACAACAAATATTTAATGATTCCCTGACTGTGGTTGTGTTGGTAGCAACATGAACGGCAACAACATGGTGTCTGGAATGGCTGAGCTCCAGTACCAGTGTCAGGAGTACCACACCATGATGCAGGTGGCTGACGTCGAGCGGGAGAAGCTATCCGAGCTGGTGCATGTTCTACAAAAGAGGTGACTAGATAACTACAAAGTTGTAGTGTTTCTTTCCTTTTGATGTTTAATGTGTGAACTTCATAAGGCACCAATTTACATTTTGCAACAATATGTTTCATGTACTTGAAATCCCACAAATCTTCCTCTTTCATCCCACTGTTTCAGGATTGTGTTGTACCTATTAACTTCACATGATAGTGAGCATTTCTTCTGCATAATTTCTGACCTTTTGAAAACATTTATGAACTTGAACTTGATGGAGGTTTCAGGAATGTAATTGATCGTGAAAACAGGTGGACAAGTAGCGTCTGTGCTTCTGTATGTGATACTTATTCAATTCATTATGAGGGGCGGTGAGGTAGCCTAGTGGTTAAAGCATTGGCTCATCATGCCGAAGACCCGGGTTCAAATCCCCACATGGGTACAATGTGTGAAACCCATTTCTGGTGCCCCCCCGCCGTGATGTTGCTGGAATATTGCTAAAAGCGGCGTAAAAATCAAACTCAGTCAGTCAGTCAATTCATTATGAAAAGTGAGAAAGTGACAAGATTTTTCGGTAACTATTGCCTTTATACCATTTTACTTCAGGATTGATGAAACATCAAGCAAAGTGAATGACATGCAATCAGAGCTAATCCAAGAAAGGAAAAAGAATGTTGTGTTAGAGAAAAAGCTTGGCAAAGCCAAGTTAGACCCAGCCTTAACGTCCAGGAGTAGTGCTAATGTGAAGACAGGCAGAATGCAGACAGGCAAGACATCGGCCTCTACCGTCAGGGAGTCCATCACCAACCTCGACAATGTAGACAAGTTGGACCAAACAGAGATCGAGGAACTCATCACTAGGTGAGTATACATTGCTTCATCAGATTGGAAAGTACACCAAATATACAATCAGTCAGAACTGTTGGCACTGGTACCCACAAATTAGGGCCAGTTAGCTGAGGCTCCACAAGTCAATGTGCTGAGTTGCCTCCCTTCAGTGTGCCAGAAACCTATGGACAGGGGTTTGAATTCCTGATTAAGTTTTTGGTTTGTTGGCTCCAAACCAGTGTGTGTCGGTTTTACCAAAGAGGTAAACATCCAATAATGTCTTGCTCGTAAGGTTTTCCTTCCTCAACAACTTGACATAACGTGATATAACTGAAATACTGTAAATGTATACTCACTCACATGAATTGAGACGCATGTATATATTCAATGTTCAGGATTGATTTGGTTTAGCTTATTTATTTCAGCTGAGATATTTAAATGTGATAAAATTTTATAGAAATGTTTGCATTGGTTCCAGTCTTGAAATCCAGCGTGATGAAAATGATGCCCTCAAGGTGGCACTACAGAGCACTCTGAAGGCTAAGGAGGAGGACCTGAAGCTCTACAGTGACACAATGGATGAAACCAAGAAAGTATTCCTCCAGGCTCTCCGACAGTTCAAAGGAAAACCTCAGACATCATCTTGATCATCAGCTACAAACACTAGGAATGTTCAGACACAACGCCAACTCACTATCTCATCATCAGCTACATACTCCCTGACAGCATCTCAGTCATTAGTCACTATGTGTCCTTTCAGTCATCCTATATAAGTCTAGCAGAATTATTGTATAATATGTTGGACAGAAGAAGGTAGACTTGGTGAAATGTGATGTGCATAGTTTTCAGAGATTGTGTTTTGTGGCACAGTTTGATAATACAGTGTTACATCCAGTCAGGAATCTGGTGGACATCTACGTACATTTTATATGAAAAATGAACAGTACTCCATTCCCATGTCACTGGTTAATCTTGGAAGCATTCCAGTTTTACAAGATGTCACTGTATTGAGTCAAAAGACGGTCTGAAGCCACAATACTTCTGTATGTAGGTGTCTGGTGGTAAATTCTGGTAGGTTCTTGACATGCTGACATGTTTGGAACACCACTTCATGAAGTTTGACAACCCTGCTGATGCTATTTACGCTTTCTTGGCCAATGTTTGTTTCTCGTTCATCACATGAAATGTTTTGTAAGACATTATTGTTGAGTTGATAGTAATCGTCTGTTTATATGTAGATACTATAAACATGGAAATGATATGGTCTTGCTCAAGCTTTTTTCAAATATTCCATCCATCTCTGTTCCATATGTAGCAAGTTGTCTTGTCTTGGTTTTTGATGCAGTATTTTACTGAAACTTTTTACCCTTCCTGTGAGCTTGTACATTTTATTCATGATCCTCCTCAAATATGTGCATTATTCTTGGGTGTCTGATGAAACAAGCATAATGCTGACTAAAAAAAGATCACAATTATTTCAAATATGAGACTTAGTGGATCCTTGCATAACTTGGGGACACAAGGAAAACATAAGACTATGGCCTCTCATGTCCTTGGTGGTGAATGTTTTGCACTCAACATGAACATGACTTGCATCCAAACATATCAGCAACCTGTAGTCTCTTAGTTGGTGTGGGCTATGTTACATTATTGCAGACTTAAACATAAAACATTTTGCTTGGCTGTCCAGTCAAATGCCACAGAATTTTCCGTTTATTCAGTAATATTTTGCAGCAAGTCCACTGGGGATGCAGGTTCATCATCCTGCTACACAGTTTTACACAGATAATGTGATAGTCTCAGATGTTATCACATGTTTCATAAGAGGGAGAGAGTTTAGTTTTATGCTGCTTTCATCAATATTCCATCAGGGGACACCAGAAATGGGCTTCACACATTGTCCCCATGTGGAATCCAACCTGAGTCTTCGGTGTGACGAGGCTACCCCCACTGCCCCCATTCCATAATAGGAGATGCTCCAAGAAGGTACAGGTGGCTTGTAGATTCTGTTCTGGCACTGATCATGCGAAGCTGTTTGCATTCACATCATTGCTGAAGCACATCCATTACCTTTGTTTTCATCACAATTATGATGTGAGATATGTATATTTATTCATAATGATATGCATCTACAGTTGTTGAAAGTGTTGTTTTTCATAAAACCCAAAATGAACAAAAATGCAATGCACAAATAAACTTGATTCCAAAGTTGTCTCTTGTATGGATTATTATGTGACAAGCTGTGTTTCAAGGACTGTTCCTCTCGGGTTCCAGGGATGTAATAAGACCAGTGGCAATGACTGCATTGTGGCCCTGTGCTATGAAATGATGCTCAGGCAATCAACTTCTGGTCTGAAACTTTATCTACAGGATGCAGTATGATGTAACATGATTGAGATGACTGAATGAAAGCTGTACAGCGGATGCAGATATTAGAGACTTAGTCTAATCAACTAATGCTGGTAAAATGTTGTGACTTATGGGTCGTTAGACATGGCAGATATAGTTGACGACTTGGTCTTCGTGTCCTGGTGGATCGTGGCTCACAATATCAGTTACTGAATTTTCCATTTCTTACATGATAATGTCAAGATGTTGGACTGGATATGGAGAATCAGGGATTTACCTTGAGTTCTGTATCTGAGGGTCCTTGGGACTCATACTCTTAATTTTCAGGGGTCCTGGACTACAAAAGATGGGTCCCAGACACTTAAATATTATTACTAGTACTGTTATTGTATTGTGTATCATGATCCTCACATTAATTGTTGCAGTAATTAAATTGCAAATGATACCATTACCCAGCTAGTAGCAAACTCAGTGATAACTTATTGTTATTTGATTGAAATTTTAACAATAAGTATTTGAACTTTTTTCTGCATCCCTGTGGATGCGCTAATAAATCTTGTTGCGTCCTTTGTCAATTTTTATGAGTATAGGACGCAGGAATTCGCGTCCTGTAAATCCCTGGAGAATTACTGCCAAAATCTGTACAGGCAATCTAGAAATTCTGCTAATAAGCTGACAGATACCCTAATATACATTCCTATTCAGAGGGATATGTCAGTACAAACACGCTGACTGTATACTGAATTTGTCAATATGTAGACCCTGACATACAATGGGGCGAGTGAAAAGTTGTGAAACTAATTTAGACTGATTTATAATCATAACCATAATCCTCTCAATATTTGTACACTTGTGTCAAAATTGGTGGCAATTTTTTCCCGGTTTCATAAAAGACCTTTGCTTGGCTGTCCAGAAGTTCTTTAACCTGTTTACAGCTGCTATGCCATCATTTGTTGATTGAAATGGATTATGGGTAGAGATTTCAGATGGTAGAATATACCAGATCATGAGAATAAGGTTGATGCTGAAGGAGTTCAAAGTCACACTGATGGATTGTAGCCATGGCAATGCCTAACATATTTGATAGTAAGTGAGTATGGTTTTACGCCGCTTTTAGCAATATTCTAGCAATATCACGGCAGGGGGACACCAGACATGGGATTTACATGTTGTACCTATTTGGGAATCAAACCCAGGTCTCCAGCATGACGAGCAGATGCTTAATCCATTAGGCTGCCCCACCACTCTGCCTGATTTATGAACTGGTGCATCTTTTCTCTCCTTTTAATGTCTCTTGCCCTAAAAGCGTTGGCTCGTCACGCCGAAGACCCGGGTTCGATTCCCCACATGGGCACAATGTGTTAAGCCCATTTCTGGTGTCCCCCGCCGTGATATTGCTGGAATATTGCTAAAAGCGGCGTAAAACTAAACTCAGTCAGTCAGTCAGTCTTGCCCTAAATTTCATTCATAAAACTGTCAAGGTGCACAATAACATGCACTGTCTTTGTCTATTCTTATAAAGACTGTCTGTCATTATGATACACAGTCTGAAATGATGTTGGTCTCTCTTCCAAAAGACAGGGTTTCCAGACCATATCCTCATTTAAAGACACAAAAGAGCATGAGTTGTGCATTAATTTAACAATATCGGTAAGAACTGCATCCAACTGGTTGTAACAGGTGACATATGGGGTCTGGATGTCAGACTTGCTGACATGGTTGATGAGTGTCATAGTATTCCAGTTGTGACAATAAGTGTTCATGATGTCAATCACATGGCTGTTTGCTCAAGATATATTTGTAAGACTGACATCATATATGGAAACTGGACTGACTGACTGAGTTTGGTTTTACGCCGCTTTTAGCAATATTCCTGCAACATCACGGTGGGGGACACCAGAAATGGGCTTCACACATTGTACCTGGAAACTGGAATATTGCTGAGTGCAATTATGAAAAAATTACAAATTTGACACAGAATTTACATTTCAAGAAAAACTAAAATGTCAAAAAATATTTTTTTGGACATTTTATTAACATAACATTACTGTTTGATCTCTGGTCCTGATGACATTTGTTACATTGTCAAACGTTTCTGCTACATGAATGGTGACACTGGTAACACTGAAGAACTAATGATCTTCACATGTTTTGAAGTCATAAGAACTGTCTCCATGTCAGAATCCCAATATTGAAAACAGTTTTGGTAAGCAATTCATTTTCCACAGTATAAACCTTTCTTTCCCAAATTTTATACATCAAACACAATAGGCTTCTCTTCTATCACTTGAACAGTTGACTTGTACAGCTGAGATTTGGAATATTGTCCTGCGTATGCTGCATATTCAGGCTGATGTTATAAACACATGAGAGATGAAAGTCTACATGATGAGGATGACTGTGTTCGTACACAGCTAGGTCTTCATGGGTTCACTGCCATCAGGGTTCTTGCCTTTCTTCTCTAGTTCAGCCCTGAAACAGACATGTATTTCAGTGACTTAACAGTTATGGGTGCTTTATTTCATGTCTTGAAGATGTTCATCAAATATTTTAAGAAGTGAAAAAACATATGATCAAACCAAATCCTTAAATATTGTATGATCGTGTATGACAAATACCTGTCAAACACCTTATAAGTGATGAGTATTGGACTGAATTTTGTGGTGCAGTTCATAGCAATAATGATTCATGTATTGCAATACATACCACAAAATATTACATAAATTCTATCTGTAATTGGCTATGAACCTGAATGAATAAAATATCCCCCCAAACCCTTCTGTCTTCTTACTTTGTTGGATGTTATGGTGGTCACGATAGATTCGTAATAAACACAGTAATCTGCTTGTAAATTGTTTCCCTACTCTATCAAAGGAAACACTTTCTTAATTTGACTTGTTGATAGTTGTCACTTTCGGAAACATTTCCAGCAAGATGAAGATTGAGCATGATTTCGAAATTCTCAACTCACAGGTTCTGTGATACATATTCATTATATTTCACATCATTGTATACTGGTAATACAGGCACATTTTTTATCAATACAAACAAACACTCAATAGTATATTCTTTGTTAAAATGTCATAAGTAACATTACTAATACTGTTGTTAATGTGTAAGACTTGTCTTCATGTCTGACAGTCATTTCTATCAAGAAGTGAGTGAGTGAGTGGGGTTTTACGCCGCTTTTAGCAATATTCCAGCAACATCACGGCGGGGGACACCAGAAATGGGCTTCACACAATGTCTCCATGTGGGGAATCGAACCCGGGTCTTCGGCGTGACAAGCGAACGTTTAACCACTAGGCTACCCCACCGCCCCTTCTATCAACATGATCAAGAATACTGCATATGATGACTGGTAGATAAAGGAATGGAGCAGTACCTGAGTTGTTTAGAGAAATCATCCTCAATATTGTCATCATCCCAGTTGTCTTCCCACACCTTCACATCTTCTGGGTCTTCATCCACAGCATCCCAGTCTGCCAATTACAAACAGTAATAATCAGTATTAAGCAGTGACATTATGACTGATCAAACATTAACATATATTGTTACTTGATCTTATGATGAAGAAACAGGACACTTTCCAGTTATTGACCAGCAAAATCTGTGTACATTTTGCAACATAATAATAGGGCTGGGACGATACAATGTGTCACAATACGATACATATTGCGATATTTTACCTGCGATATGATATGTATCACGATACATACACCTTGAAAGAATGACACAGTATTAAAATTTAAAATGATTTATTTGAAGGTATTTGTGTATAACAATAACACTATTGTAATAAACAAACAAGTAACTCTATCATACTTGCGTATTTTTCTTTACATAAGTACTTTAACATGTTAAAGATAATACTGGTTTGAAAAGAAAGTTGTGTATAGTTTTGTATCGATACACCAGTCGACGATACAATAACTGTATCAAACTAAAATGTATCAGTGCATCGGTCAATCGTCCCAGCCCTGCATAATAATAATAACGATACATACATATTACATACAGAATTAAGGAAAGCTAGATTAGAATAGATGCATACTACATAAAAATTAGGAAAGGCTATTGATGATAATATTAAGCAAAGAGGTCAGTCCTAACACGAGGCCGTACTACCTTGCAAAATGTTGTCACTTTTCCACTGGGAACCATTATTCAACGTTCACTTTCATTTCAGTGATTAAAGTAGAAAACACTGCAGCCATATTCAACCTTGTTTCTGGCACGGGGTTGAAGCATCACATCAAGGTTCCTGTGTCATGATTTTTAGGCTAATGTTCAAAAGGCCATTCAAGTTCAACATGTTCAACATTCTATCAAGATAAAGATATTCGTCTGCTGGACAGTAATTATTTTTAGCCTATCCATGAATAAGCATTTATTACGAATATTAATGTCATTTATATGGTAAGAACTACGGACTTCCCTTTTTTGTTGAAGTATTTCAAAATACATGCTAAACAGCTTTCAGTAGGCTAGAACAGGCGACACGAAATTGAATCATGAATGAGTAACACAGGGCAGTCGCCACATGGTGAATTCCGTTAACTCTGTGTATATAACCTGATAGTTTGGCCTAAAAGTAGACATATTGTCGTTATGTGGATCTTTGCACTGGTTATTACCTTCAGCTGGAAACTCCTCAAATTCGTCGTCTTCTTCTAAAAGACCTAAGTCAGGCTTCTTTTGTGGTTCGGCCGCCATGATGAAATGGAATGAAAAGATTAAAAGACGGACAAATCCGCACACTACTAATGTCTGAAGCGCTCGTAATATCCCACTACACAGTCATACATATTATAAGGCAAAACCTGTACATCGATGATTGATTTACTTGCATCAGATGGAAAATGGACTAAGAAATCACGAATCCTATCTGCGTATCGTGGTTGCCAGTCAAATCGCCCCAGCTACAAAATGCTACAACAAATTTGTCAAAATGTCCCTGATTTTTGGTCAAATTGCCCCAGGTTTGGCCCCAGGGGGTAGTCAAAATGCCCCAATTTATTAAAAATGATTAAATATATGCCATAGATGCAGAGTTTTTGTCAACTTAGACATTATATTCTTCATATAATATTATATAGTAATATTTCTGATAAATGTTCCATTAGTAAACTAATAAGAGCAAAAGTAATATTCATGTAATACCAACATTATTTGCATGTTATTAATGCTTTTGTCAAGAATTACAAGAATAAAATGAAATGTTTGTATAATATGTTTATTGGCCGTAAATGCCTAGTTTTTGTCAACTGGGATATTATAATCCTCATATAGAAGTTAGTAAGAAATCACATGTCTTTCTTTCTGTCTTTTTTTCTGTGTCAGACCCAGTATTGTGGAATAGTATCCCTTTTGAAGTCAGATCTACAAACTCAATTGGCTCTTTCCGCCAATCCTTGAAAACATTTTTATTCTCCAATTACTTTTAACTTCTGTATTGTTTCATGTTTCTATTTATGTAAAGCACCACTGAGCATGTAACATATGTTATATTTGAGATAACACTTTCTTAGCAAAGTACAGATTCTAGTACTTTTGGTTTGTTTGTTTTTCTCTTTTTGGGGGGTTTGCTAATTTCAAAAAGAAGAAGTTAAGCTTAATCTTTCACGTCATTAGGATTTTAATGACCCTACTTTTGTCCTTATGCTGTTCCCCAATGCCTTTCTCTGATGGTAGCTGAAACTTTAATCACACAGTATCACACTTCGGGGGAAGTTGTTCTGTTGTGTTGGGAACTTTCATTTTGTTGGCTTCGTCTCGGTTAATTGATCCGGATGTGGAAGAAATATATTCTCTCCGAGAGTAGAGAGTTCTTTCAACTTATCTCCCCTTGTTGATTCCTCGCGCCGTACTGTTCTGAGTGAGGATTGTTTACAAGAGGATATTGTTTTAATAACGTTTTGTCAGCCAATGTCTGTTAAAGTTTCATGAGGAACAGACTACATTTTGGGAAAGACTTTTGCCCCTACCCCCCTTAAATTTTGAAAAGCCCTAACCGAACCCTAAAGTTAAAACATAAGTTGGCATAACCCATATTTTATGGCCCCTAGTCAAATCATATTCACTGAATATATGTATCTTTTTCCTCATCGTTAAAATTTGGAAGGGGTGGGGGTGGGTAGTAGGGGCGGAAGTCTTACCAAATTTGGTATAACGAATCATTTTCAAGTATTTCCATTCACACTTGGTCAGTGTATAACATACTCTACATTACATTGTTAACACTCATTAATTGTTATTGCAGAATAGAGAACCCATGAACACTTGTCCTTCCCATGGCACGGGAAAAAACCCAGTCTAATGCTGAGTTGTTGAGGCAGACATCATGTCCAGTTGTGTTCACTGGACTTACAAACCAGTGGTCCTCCCTAAACTGGACACCGTCTCATCTCGCCCAGGTGCTTCAAGGAAAGACATACAGGTGCAAAATTGCACCCAGGAAGAGCAATGGTATAGGACTATATCTTGTGTATTTTTACACATTAAGATACTCATGGAATTTTGAAAATGTGCACACATGATCTATGAATACCAGTGTGTACTTGTAGTTTGTAAACAATAAAATAACACTCATATGGTCCATTTTAGAAAAGGTGTGGGAAACCGACTGTGCTCACATAGAGGCATCTCTGGCTGACTTCACTGATTGGACAGCTGGTAATACAAGGGCAGGTAACCCCCTCCACCATGTCTCACTCAGGGACTTCTCATGTTACGTGGACTACAAGTACATGTCTGACATGTTTGAGGACTGCAGTGACTTGTTGAAGGTAATTAGCATGCTAACTGACGCAAAATTCTGGTTTTATAGATCGATGCTCATAACGTCAATCACTGGATAGCCTGGTCAAGACTAGAACATTATTACTCCTGTTTATTTATGTTCCAGTCTGTGGACTGGTCAGTGTTTGGACTGAGTGGACGTGACGGCAAGGACAGCACCATCTGGATAGGCAGTGAGGGGGCCTCAACACCATGCCACTATGACACATATGGCTACAACCTGGTGGCACAGATCCACGGCAGGTAGTTGACCATAGTGTATGGATACTCAGGGAATGTACCAACATGTAGCAATGTTCCAGCTGTATCATGTACAGCAGCGTAACAATAATCAGTTGATCATAGCATTCTAATTTTGCATGTAAACCTCTGCTTAAAGATGTCTTTGGTGTGTAGGGTTTATGAGCTTTTGTCAGTGTGTAGAGTGTATGAAGTGTGGATGGTGTGGTGAATGGTAAGTTGAGGGTATGAGTTGTACATGGTTTTATGTGTTGCCTCTATGGTGGCTTCTTGTAATGAGAGCTGTGTTTGGTTCCAGAAAGAGATGGCATCTGTTTCCCCCTTCCTCCACAGAGGCGCTGTACCCAACACGTCTACCCTATGAAGAGTCTAGTGTCTTCAGCGAGGTCAATGTTGGACAGCCTGATCTCGGTAGACATCCTCGGTTCAAGGTATTCACCACACATGACACACAAGATGTAGTACTGTGTTAATTGTTTAATGTCAGCTTGTTAAATTGATTCAGTTTGAAAGTCATAGTACAAACAGAAAGGCTATGTCCTGAAAGATATTGCCTTGTGTAATGAGAGGTTTGAACATGTATGTCAACATGAGTATCCTCTCTTGAAAGACATAACACACAGTTACAGACTGATAACTGCTTCTGATTTTGAGGAGTCATCTGGAGAATCTGTGCAGAGAGAAACTGAGATACAGAGACAAAGTTCTGAAGCATGATCTAGTACCTGCATGGAAAGGGCATGACACTAAAGGCAGTGCACACTTCAGGAACATTTCCTCTCATATTCAGCTTTAAAGTAATAGGCTGCTGAATGTATGTGAGGCTGAAACAGCTCAGATGTTGCATGGTCTGGTTATCCCAAATATGCCACATCTGAAACTCAGTTGGAGGCGGAGCGGTGGGGTAGCCTAGTGGTTAAAGCGTTGGCTCGTCACGCCGAAGACCCAGGTTCGAATCCCCACATGGGTACAATGTGTGAAGCCCATTTCTGGTGTCCCCCACCATGATGTTGCTGGAATATTGCTAAAAGCGACGTAAAACCAAACTCAGTCAGTCAGTCAGTTGAAGGCTGACCACCTATGTTTAAGGATGACCAACATGTTACAGTTTATCTTGTCAATCTCACCAGAGGGATTCGTCCTGGCTCGATACAGTTGTTGTTTGTTAGCACAATACCCATGTTATGTGGATCTGAATACATTTTCAAACTACAGTAATTAATTAGTTTATACAGAACACACTTAGAACAAACTAACAATGTGACAAACTGTTTTGTGGTCCCAGGCTCATACTGTATCTTTTAGTCAAAATGAACTTTGTTTATGACAAACTAAAAGAAGGGGCCCTTTTGGGTTCATTTTAGTGTAGTTACTGCATAGAATTAGCAGATCAGTGCCTAATGACCCACAGTCCTTGTCTCCTCTTGTTCAGGAGAGCCAAGCCGTGGTGGTGACCCTGGAGCCAGGCCAGGTGCTGTACGTACCCTGCCACTGGTGGCATTATGTGGAATGTCTGCAAACAGCCATCAGCATCAACACCTGGGTGGAACTGGTAAGTCTTGTTTTGTAATGATTGTAGAAACAATAAGTAACCCAGAAGTCAATACAGAAGAGAATTCAGTGTGAAACCAACAAACTACAAAGATGTATGCTAATATTAACTAGGTTTACAAATCAATATAGATTACTGCATGGTTATTACACCTGCAGTACTCAATAGAGTGGCAGTACAAAATTCAGTGCCAGTATAAAACAAACTAGCAGTAGTAATTGCAGTATAGGTATACATGTAATACTAGCAGAGATGCCAACCCATATGATGTTATTGCATTTTTTACGAAAAGCAAAACAAAATACGACAACGATGGCAGTAAAAATATACAATTTAAAAAAAACAACATTATATTAAATTATCAAATAGCATACGTAGCATACACAATAAATTTCGATAACATTTTATTCAGTATCAAGCTATATGTGGATACTTACTACTGACTTAATTGAATTAAATGTTAATAACAAGGTCTTAAACTATATATAAATTACATTTTTTGTTTGATATGAAAAGTCTTTGGAAAAGTTAATACTAATTTTGGCCAACAAATACTAATTTTTAAATCATTTTTGGCCAAAATACTAATTGGGCTAAATTAGGGTTGGCATCTCTAGCATTCATTTAGCACAAAAATGGTGAAGCTTCCAAAATAGGCCAAGATGGGATATCCATGGTTACAGTATGATTGTGACAGTTGGTTTTGATGTAATATGAGATGATATAGGCATGCGCTTGTCCTCTATAAGACCAGAAATACCTTCCAGAAGATCCTCACTTTGCTGGAAAGGTCAGTGTAGGAGCGACCAGCTGGGATGACCTGATCAGGATTGGCTCATGTATGTCATGGTATTCCAGTTGTAGAGATCAACACTTACGTGGTCATAGTAATTCTGTCTCTAGTGTTGTCAACATGTTGGGTGATATTGTTATGTGGCAGTGTGATTCTTTGTGAAACAGTGTTATACAGGAGCTGATCCAGAGGGGGGTACCAGGGTGTGCTACCCCCCTGTCCCCCGAAAAAATGTTCCCTGATGCACCCCTGTTATAATTGTTACAGTGTTCCTGTTGGTATACAATAAAGGGCAGTGATGTACTGCTTCTATTTTAGACAGGGAATCTAGAGCAACCAGAATAGTCCTGAGTAGTTTCATCCAGGTTATTACAGACTGGTCCCGAAGGAAAACGTATGGAAGTGTTTTTACATATTTTGTAAAGGGGGCACAGGTTTGCTGTATGATCTCACATTTGATCAAGACATGCGAGTTTTCACCCTGCAGTCCCAATCTGATCTTATTTTGAAAGGTTGGCCACTGTGGCAGATACTGGTAGGTTAACATTGATATCACTGCTACAATCACGGCTTCGGTTGGCCACTGTGGCAGATACTGGTAGGTTAACATTGATATCACTGCTACAATCACTGCTTCAGTTGGCCACTGTGGCAGATATGGGTAGGTTAACATTGATATCACTGCTACAATCACGGCTTCGGTTGGCCACTGTGGCAGATACTGGTAGGTTAACATTGATATCACTGCTACAATCACTGCTTCGGTTGGCCACTGTGGCAGATACTGGTATGTTAACATTGATATCACTGCTACAATCACGGCTTTGGTTGGCCACTGTGGCAGATACTGGTAGGTTAACATTGATATCACTGCTACAATCACTGCTTCAGTTGGCCACTGTGGCAGATACTGGTAGGTTAACATTGATATCACTGCTACAATCACTGCTTCGGTTATGTTACCAGTGTAACATAGTTGAGACACAGTGTTGCGCAGTGGAATTGAAAACTAAACTAACTAAAATTAAAGTATCGAAATATGCTATTTGGGGAACTAAACGTGACTCTCTTGATTAAACTGATGAAATAATTCAAACAATACAAATGGGGAAATAAACGTGAATCTCTTATAACAAATGCTAATGAGGCAATAAACTTAATGTGATACCTTAAATTCTATTATCTACACTATCTAGCTCTATTGCAGCATAAGTCTACTATCTACAGTATCTAGCTCTATAGCAGCTAGCTATATGGAACTTCTATTTCGATGCACTAATACATTCTTTATATCAGTCTATCTAAATCCTATTTTGACGAGCTGTCACCCAGCTCAAGAAACAACCGAACTCAAGGGAAACCTGAACTCAACTCACGTCTAAACTCAATTACGTCTTAACCCAAGCATAACCTGTACACAACTGACCGATCCGACCGTTTCCCACGTGGTCAAGAGCTTGTGGTCTGACCGCACGTGAAAAGTCATGCTTCTCGGTGAGCCGCGAAGCATGGTGCGTTTATGCGATCTGTTCCAACTGTTTTGTCTCCAGACCACACAGAATGTATCTTTTGCAGCCAAGTGATGATGAATGTCGCCTGAGTGAGTCGGTAACCCGAGCCACCATCTCATGTCTTGTGAACAGTGATGCAGGGGCACATCTGGAACACTGGATCAACCCCGGTGAGGTGAGGTCACCATTCATCAAGTAACACAAAAGTCTTGTTCAATAACTGAGAACATTTATGTAACACATGTTTTGGTTCTGTTTTGGACTATGATTTCTAAAACTGTCTCCATTTTCATTGTGGTATTGTCTTTGAACAAAATACCATTTGGGGTTGACCTAACATGGTAAGTATCTTGCTCTGAGCAGTTTCATGTACGTCATGGGAGGAAAAGGGACTTCAGTGTTTCTTACTTTCTTGAAACCCACCAGCAATAGGAAGGACCTGAAAGTCTAACATCATATAATGGGGCAAATCTGGGATTTAGACTCAGGGCGAGCAGATCCTGGTATGGCTTGGAGTAGCAACTCTGCAATATACGCCAATGATACCATGAATAGTTACTAAAACAAGATGTGATGTACAAGGAATGCTTTATCTATAACTGAGAATACCAGTATGCACCCATGAGTGTACATAAGCTTCGTTCATATCATAACTCATTGTCTTCATGTATCAAATTAATGGAGTTGAATTTGTATGTTTTCTGTGGTTTATACTTATCTGAACATTTAGTTCAAGTGTCTGTCCTTTGCTGGCCTTTTGTCAGTGCATTGTTAAACAGTTTTTACTTCACCTCAGAGACCAGGAGGCCTACAAAGCTGAAACTTTGCTAAGATTTGTGCAGTGTTATCTCTAATAACTATTTTGGTAATTATGATCTGATTTGCACCATGCCTGTCATATTATAACTGTCAATACTGAATAGTGAAATGTGTTGGTTTTCAGATCATTGTAACATCATCAGTGTTAGCTTAAGTTTATGTTCATCAACTCTACATGAGTACATGCTGTACTTGTCATCACAATGACAGATCAGCTGAAAGATGATTGTCAAATATCCGATTGTTTGTACTAATTTATACTTATATTTATCACTAACAGCTTTGTAAAACAATAACTCTTTGTATAAAGGTGAGCTTCTGTGCATTGTAGATTTTGGTTGTGAAATCCAACAAAAGGGCCTCCCATCACTGCTCAGAGTATTCTGAATAATTTTTTAAACAAAAGTGTTTTTAATAATTTATGTGATCTCACGCAAGTTTTAAAAAATTCTTGAGAGGTACAAAGCCTTGTCTTCTTTAATAATGGTTTTGATTTGACTGACGTTAACATTCAATTACTTCACAGCAAATAATGCCCATGGATGTTAACCTGACGTATTTGGCCCAATGCCTCCGCTCGCAAGCAGACAAGTCAGCTAATGACTACCTGGAAGCTAGGGGGGTTGGTTCTAAAGATAATCTGCACAGTTTCCTGCAGCATTTCAAAACAAGACAGTTTGATGTGGTACATGCGCCATGGCACATCCCTGGTGGGGCCTCCATAGTGAAGACTTTACCTGGTGATGGTGAAACGAAGCATGACAACAGGGACATGCACCTTGACGACCAGGCACTGGTGGTTGGAGGCTGCAAAAGACACAGTGTTTCTTCTGTTGAGGGTTCAAATGTTGAGATGAAAAATGTTAAAAGAAAAACACCAAATCAGAAATGTACTGATGATATACCTGATGTTGTCCCTAATGAAAATATAGATGATGAAAACCTAGTTGACAAAAAGAAAGCTAGACTTGTTTCAGGGGATATGTGTGTGCATGAGGGCAGTGTTCAAGGAACCTGTGGTATATTTGTCTTACAACCCAGTTGTTTTGACACATATTTCAACACTGTGCATAAATCAAGTCCCAACATGGTATGTGGCTTGGAGGCAGCAGACATTCAGGACATAGGTGATGAGGACTCTGTGAGCCTTGCCATGACACACCACTCAGTAGGTGACACACAGCTACCAGAAGCTTGTGCGTCTGGGCAGGACTCAGTGGAAACACAACATTCAGTATCAGTGGCTCATAATGATTCATCTGATCTTTCAGCTATCAAGGAAATCTTCTTTAAGAGTCTGCTTCATCCTAGAGTCATGAAGGCATTTGAAGAAGAACTTACAAAGAATTATATGTCTTTGATGAAGTAAACTCATTTCTATTCTGCTCAGTGTGCTTTGTTGTTTTGTATACCTTGGTCCTCACATACAGTGTGAAGTCTGCACCTCTATAGCTATATGGTGGAATGGTGGAATCCTGTAATGAACCTGTCTGGACCAGTCATTATGATTATGACCCGACTCAAAACGATCGTGCTGTATGGAGTTAAAGTCCACAGAAACATGTAAAGATTGGATGAACCGTGAAGATTGGATGAACCGTGAAGATTGGATGAACCGTGATGTTTTTCCAGCTGCTCGAGTCCTGTCATTGAAGTCAAGAGTGCATGTCGAATCGTCAGTAAGTATGATATTAGTCTAACGTTGATTATCCCACCGACGTTCTCTACACCTTACCTCGAATGCAAATGACGTTAATGACATGTAGATCTTGAGCACGCAAATTCCCTCTATGCAGATGATCCAAGAACGTCTTTGCACTTATTCTTGCACCAGTTACTAGTCCCTTATCTGAGTGTGCTAACGATTTCTTAACGCTATCCATAGGCGGATCCAGAGGATGTGTGTGTGTGTGTCTATGTGCGTGCATGCGTGTGTGTGTGTTCTGAAAGTTTATTTAATGACCATTGACTCTCGTGAAAAAGAACTGTGCACCCCCTCTTTCCCCAAAAGCTGTACCCGCCCCCAGTTATCGTTTTGACAAATCTGTCCTATCCTGGAGTTGCTGCTCTTTAACATCCAGGCAGCGTCTACCATTAACGTGATGTGTTCGTTGGTATCGGGCGAAATATCTGCTGGCGAGAGATTGAGAAACAAGCAGCGTGTGGCATTCAACTTTCTGACATCTATGGCATATGAACGCTGAGCACGTTCCAAATGTCGCATGATCAATACTGTCACTTCTTTAATGATTACATTAGTTGATAGGTATATTTGGCCATTTGGTTTCAAGAAAACAATATGCGTCTGCTCCCAGCCGAGTCAGAGTGACAATGGAACATCTGGCATACCACCCCTTGCCTGTGCTGTCCGAGCGTGCTTATGACTGTCGTAATGCTGTGTTAGGGAGCTTCATTTCTTACGAAACTTTTCCACGTAAATCGTTTGCTTTTGTAGCCTGATATTGGTACGTGTTCTTGTAGTTTCACCTCCAAACAAGATACCCCCAAGTCTTTTGCTATATGCGACTTCTGGGTGCCTTTGCATCTACCTTACCCCCAAACTACTTCATCTTCTTCACCCAGTACATTTAGGGAATTCCTATTGCTTGGTCGAGACGAACAATATGTCAGTGATCCACAAGGCCGTTTTCTTACATTTTCTCACACAAGTGCAAGATTCATATAGTTTGTGGGCGGTGGGGTAGCCTAGTGGTTAAAGCGTTCGTTCGTCACGCCGAAGACCCGGGTTCGATTCCCCACATGGTCACAATGTGTGAAGCCCATTTCTGGTTTCCCCCGCCGTGATATTGCTGGAATATCGCTAAAAGCGGCGTAGAACCATACTCACCCACTCACTCTTATAGTTTGTAAACCCTCGTTTCCAACACGTTATTCACACAGTTATTGATTGGTATGCTAACTTAAATACAGGATATCTAGTTTCGTGCGTGTGTGCGCGCTCGGATTTGTGAAATGTCACGTGAAAAGTAGGCCTCTGTGGTATATTGGAGGTGCAAAGAACGCCTATTTGACCTGTGGACAGAAGGTCGGCCGTTCCATGCCCAGCGTGATGCCAAAGACGTAAGAACGTAGTACTGAAGGAGATAAGGCATGGACTGGTCGGGGTGACTCAGGGATAAACCCACGAACGTGGGTAGGGTGCTGACAAACCTGGAAACAGAATCGATGTAGACCAGGATTCGAACCCACAATCGTAGGTTTAGGCATGCCCAAACGACACAACTCTGCATATATTGCGAACAGTGGCGCCTTAATCGACTACGTCAACCGCACCATCTCGGAATGTTATACTATGACTGGGTGTAGTATGAATTCCATAGTAGACTGCGGGGTATTTTCTCATTAGGATACACATGTAAAACCAGCATACGTCAAGACTGGTACAAGCAACCACGTAGGCAACCACACACGTGAATGTACGTCTCTACACATATTCCTTCATACAAAACAAATAAAGAACATACTGACATAATGATGTGGGATCATGAGTAATATGAAATAATAACTCATAACTCATATTAGAATTCTGTATGTTTTTAGAATTCAGTATTTTATACCATTCTGTACACATCAACTGATGATATTTAAAAATTATTTACTTTGAAACTTTAGTATTATTTTTACAAATCCAATAGTGTAATTGAAGACAAATGACGTGTCCTTCCATGATGGATACTACGATTAGTTAAAACTCAGTGCGTATCCATAATGTTAGGGCGGTGGACCAATCCCTTAGCAAAATTGTATTTGGAAAATTATTCTGAGGAACTTCTACCTTAATTACAAAGGACAACACAAAGAATATTATGACTGAATACATAATGAAGGCGGTGTTAACAGTTGTCCTATCTACGCCCACGAGTTATTCAGGCCATGGTACATGACACCTCAGCAATAACTGTACTGCAAGCAATTCCGTGGTATTTGATTGGCTGACCAAACACATTTCTTTTCCACTAGGAGAAAAATCTAACAAGCCACTATTTCATAGTTGGCTGGTAACAGAATGGGTGGGGCTTGTGTTGCATAATTGCGCTGAACACGTCACAGATTTCGTATTCTCCTCAGGTTTTTACACCGTAAAGATTAGATGAGCTATTCAGATATTTATGTTGATCGGTGTGACAATACATACCCCCCAGTGTATTTACACAGTGCACACCCTGATCGTCACCTTTGTACCTGCAAAAACACGAAAAATATTGCAATCAATTCTTAAGTATATTGTAAGGAGACGGTATCGCCGATCCCACGACAACCATGATTGGATAACTGTGTTGGCTTTAGACTATCCTTTCTCTACACCGCCTGTGGCCATTCTTCAACAGCAAAAAATCGGCGAGTATTATGAAATACACAAACTTTGAATGTTTGTATCGGTACAGTAAGTGCTGATGGGTTGTTTCATGTCCTGGATGGTGGGTGTGCATGCTCGAAGTACTCCTGTTAATAGACAACACGCTCCTCGGAGTCACTTAGGAAGGGTGTTCACTTAGACGTAGAGCTGTGCCTATGGAATGTTACATTGTGGGGAGACAAGAGGATTTATTGTAGGGTATGATGTCAGTCTTCAAACGGATTTGATATAGTGCTGACTGTATCTTGATATTATAATTCTATTTCTTCCCCATGAATCAGAAGACCTACTGAATAAACTCCAAACCTCCAAACAACAAAATTAGATGTGCCGAGATATATGTTTTTCATACGATCACTGGCTTTTAAATTGTCTTCTGATATATATTATGGACATTTATCAGATATAACTTCTGTTCCAACATGTTCCTAGAAAACTTCTCCCATTACGAAGGATCATGTATCTGCTACTGTCTATTATGACTCAAGTACGGCGGTGGGGTAGCCGAGTGGTTAAAGCGTTCGCTCATCACGCCGAAGACCCGGGTTCGATTCCCCACATGGGTACAATGTGTGAAGCCCAGTTCTGGTGTCCCCCGCCGTGATATTGCTGGAATATTGCTAAAAGCGCGGAAAAGCATACTCACTCTGACTCAAGTAAACCTTTTTGGTGAATTACTTCATTGACAGGCATATAAAAGTTGGAGTACCTAGTAAGTATAGGATTTATGGACGAACAATGTCTTGACGAGGACTGACGTTTCGGTGTAGATTCTAACAGGTTACTGCTTTATTTGCAGTGAGAGCGACGTTTCAACAAACCGGAACGTATGTCATCCTTAAATCTTATCCTTACTTCTTTGGTATTGTGACGACTATTAACGTGTAAAAGAATTTAAAACACCGAGAAAGAAATAATTGTTTGTTTAACCATATCCTTGAGTTATGTGTCGGGTGCCGGAAATAAGCGATGTTTTCCCGCAAATTATATGAGTAACTGAAACACATCTCACCCACTTATACATTATCTCACAATACAAGCCATCATCCCAACATATACAATGTGTCTGTGACGGGATACCTTTCAGTATAGCGACACTAAACATGGTCGTGCAAAGATGTATGATGTCCGAAAACATATAAAACAGAATCCGACGATATAGTACTGGACATCTGAAATACAATTAGCATCACTTCCTGTATAGATACATACGACATGGTCGTTTTAGCTAGAATACAAGAATATTCGTTTTGTCGAGAAATACATGTTTTTGTTTACAAATTGAAATGCAGAAGCGAAAATTTATTCATAAGATATGTCCCATAACATCGGTTATTTGGCAACCTCTATCTGATTTTACTGTTTATTCATTTGATAAGGACCCATGAAGATCCGGGCTAGAATTGGTCTTCAGTAACCCATGCTTGTCGTAAGAGGCGACTAACAGGATCGGGTGGTCAGCTCGCTGACTTGGTTGACACACGTCACCGTATCCCAATTACGTAGGTTGATGTGCATGCTGTCGGTCACCGGATTGTCTGGTCCTGGCGAATCACCGACGTCCATAATAGTACTCGGTTTGCCTTGGACATTTTAGAAATACAGATGCAAGCAGAAAACCCTATTCCCTTGTCAGACCCTTGTCGTCCTAATAGAGGCAGTCAGTGTGCATCCAGTGGAATGCTAGCTCAGGGTGGGGTGGGGTGGGGTGTGTGTGTGTGTTGGGGGAGGGGGGGCAACTGACTACCTTTCTGGATCCTACATTCTACAGTGAAGCCAAGAGTACACTTGCAGGGAACAGTCATTATTTACCACTAAGATATCACAATATCAGAGACCCGTCGTCCAATATAGAGACCGGGTATTGTTCAGGTGGGGAACTGATGACAGCACGTACACTGCTGAAAAGCAAAGCACTTTTTTCAGACATGTGAAATTATTCTGAAAAATTAAAAAGTTCGGCAACACTTTCATATATCTTTGGGTCAACAGGTCGAAACGTATATTTTGAATTTGGATGCTATATTTCTCTAAGGATACATTTGCAATGCTAATGTTACATATTGTCTATTTCGGACAAGCTGTTTAAGACATTTTACTTAATGAAAAGTAATTTTCGTAACTGTTTTTTATAGCTTTCTGGATGCGTATTATATTGTCTTGAATGTCCAATGTAGATGCACTACTTTATTTAATCAAACTCTGAATGACTTGAATGAAGGCCAACTGACAAGGAACGCCAATATGGATAGGAATTTGATCCATATCACACACACGAGTACCACGTCACACAAATCAGGGGAAAACAGTTAAATACAAAAACAGTATTTTGATTGTCAAATCAATGAGATCATTTCATCTTCAAAACAGAAGAATGTGTTACTTTTTACAAAACAATCCTCTTACAACCACTCCAGCTAGCGTCCCAGTTTTAATGCTTCCAATTTGTTTATAATCCCCCCGTATTGGCGGATTATTTCCCACCGGACAACGATCATCATTGCTAGATATGTGTTCGATGGTGTCGTGCTGATTGGCTGTTGACGTGGACTGACCTATCGACGTAGTTTATACCGGAGATACAAACACCTGAATACCATCGTCGTTTCAGAGCGAGGGGATTAATATCCGATTGGCTCCGTGGACGGAATACAATAAACTGTCATTGACGTTCTCCGATCTTTCAATTGTACTTAGGGGCGGTGGGGTAGCCTAATGGTTAAAGCGTTGGCTCGTCACGCCGAAGACCCGGGTTCGAATCCCCACATGGGTACAATGTGTGAAGCCCATTTCTGGTGTCCCCCGCCGGGTTGTTGCTGGAATATTGCTAAAAGCGGCGTAAAACCAAACTCAGTCAGTCAGTCAATTGTACTTAAGGACATACATGACACTGACTTTTACTGATACTAGTGTGTGGTTAGTGGTTCAAGGCGCCTGATCTGGTATCGATCAGAGATACCGTCATTAACAAGCATCGGTCAGTCTTCAGCCATTTATGACCCTTGGCTTGTCTCTGCTAAACACAGGGGGACAGCGAGCGGTGGGGTAGCCTAGTGGTTAAAGCTGGTCACACCGAATTCCTGAATTTGATTCCCGATATGGGTACAATGTATACTCATTTCAGCTGTTTGCCGCCGTGGTATTGCTGGAATATTGCTAAAGGGTGCTTAAAACCCAATCACTCGAGAGCACAGTCGTATATAGGGCGCTGCAGTTTGCTTAGCAGAGTTCAAATCATCATCAAATCTGTTCCGTCTGATCCTGTTTCTTGGTTTGCCAGCACCACGCATGCCCGTCCTCACAGGTTTTCACTAAGAGGTAAACCACCCAAACCCGTGTAACTTATCATTTGGAACTTCCCTCCCACATCAAGCTTCCACACCGTAATAGGTCTGAAATACTGTTGAAAATGGCATGAGGATATTGTGAGTCAGATGGTCGTACTCTCTTAAACAGTCGTGACACATAACCCCATCTATATGTATGCCTGTCTGTCTGTATGTATGTATGCATGCGCGTGAGTGTATAAATAAATAAATAAATAAATAAATAAATAAATAAATAAATAAATAAATAAATAAATAAATAAATAAATAAATAAATAAATAAATAAATAAATAAATAAATAAATAAATAAATAAATAATCTGTTTGGCTATGGTCACGTTCGGTGACTTAGTGCGGATCGTTGTTACTGGATTAACGGGTCACAACTCCTTACACGCATCAGGCGCATGGCTTCCTATTACGCAGGTTCGCAAACGACGTCACATTAATAACTTATAAGCTGTTCTATAGTGTCTACAGATACACTTGAAAGTGTGTTGAGATATTTCCACAGACAATATGTTGCTGGGATAGCATGGTGTATTGACCAGCGTCATTTCAACTATTTAACGTTGATTGATATGATTCCTGTGTTTGATAAGGACTGAACAGGTGCTTGCAAGGCTGTTCAATAGATCACTGGAGAGATTTAACTTCCTCGATTATTACTTTGGACTGCCCCAATGTCACAAAGTATGTATTGACGACATTTACAGGGTTTACACTTATGTCTAAATGCTTCGTAGTTACAGATATTTTCCATATATGACTGTTTACACATATTCCTAGTTTACACACATAGTTTACACATATTCCTATAGTTTACACATATTCCTACATAGTTTACACATATTCCTACATAGTTTACACATATTCCTACATAGTTTACACATATTCCTACATAGTTTACACATTTACTACATATTCCCACATAGTTTACACATATTCTATATAGTTTACACATATTCCTACATAGTTTACACATATTCCTACATAGTTTACACATATTCCTACATAGTTTACACATATACCTACATAGTTTACACATATTCCTACATAGTTTACACATATTCCTACATAGTTTACACATATTCCTACATAGTTTACACATATTCCTACATAGTTTACACATATTCCTACATAGTTTACACATATTCCTACATAGTTTACACATATTCCTACATAGGTTACACATATTCCTACATAGTTTACACATATTCCTACACAGATTACACATATTCCTACATACATTACACATCACACATAGTTTACACATACATAGTTTACACATGGTCTTACATAGTTTACACATATTCCTACATATTCCCACATAGTTTACACATATTCCTACATAGTTTACACATATTCCTACATAGTTTACACATATTCCTACATAGTTTACACATATTCCTACATAGGTTACACATTTACACATAGTTTACACATATTCCTACATAGTTTACACATATTCCTACATAGTTTACACATAGGTTTATTCCTACACATAGTTTACACATACACACATAGTTTACACATATTCCTACATAGTTTACACATACACCACATATTCCTACATAGTTTACACATATTCACATGGTTACACTTACATACCTACATAGTTTACACATATTCCTACATAGGTTACTACATATTCCTATATTCCCACAGTTTACACATATTCCTACATAGATTACACATATTCCACATAGTTTACACATATTCCTACATAGTTTACACATATTCCTACATAGTTTACACATATTCCTACATAGTTTACACATATTCCTACATAGGTTACACATATACCACATAGTTTACACATATTCCTACATAGGTTACACATATTCCTACATAGTTTACACATATTCCTACACAGATTACACATATTCCTACATAGGTTACACATATTCCTAAATAGTTTAAACAAATTCCTACACAGATTACACATATTCTTACATAGTTTTCACACGTTCCTACATAGTTTACACATATTCCTCCGCCATATGGCTTGAATATTGCTGAGTGTGGCTTAAAGCTTTACTCACTTACTACACATATTACCACATAGTGACACATATTCCCATATAGTTTACACATACCTCTTCATAGTTTACACATATTCCTTCATAGTTTACACATGTTCCTACATAGTTTACCCATATTCCTATATAGTTTACGCATATTCCTACATAGCTTACACCTATTCTTGCATAGTTTTCAAATATTCTTACATAATTTACACATATTCCTACATAGTTTACACCTATTCTTGCATAGTTTTCAAATATTCCTACATAGTTTACACATATTCTTGCATAGTTTTCAAATATTGCTACATAATTTACACACATTCCTACAAAGATTATACATATTCTGGCATAGTTTTCAAATATTCCAACATAGTTTACACATATGCCTACATTTTTACACATTTTCCTAGATAGCTTACACACATTCTTGGATATTTTTCAAATATTCCTACATAGTCTACACATACTCCTACATAGTTTACACATATTCCCACATAGTTTACACACATTCCTACATCGTTTACACATATTCCTACATAGATAACATATATTCTTGCATAGTTTTCACTTATTCCTACATAGTTTACACATATTCCTGCATAGCTTACACATATTCTATATAGTTTACACATATTCCTACATACTTCACACGTATACTCTACATCGTGTACACATATTCCCACATAGTTTACACATATTCCTACATAGCTTACACATATTCTTGCATAGTTTTCAAATATTCCTACATAGTTTACACATATACGTACATAGTTTACACATATTCCTACATAGCTTACATATATTCTTGCATAGTTTTCAATTATTCCTACATAGTTTACACATATTCCTACAGTTTACAGTTATGCTCTATGTAGTGTACTCTTACGCATGCATAGTTTACTAGTACACTCATGTAATATACACGATTACTCTATATAATTAACACATACTTATACATAGTTTACACGTACACTCTATATAGTTCACATTTATGCCCAAGCTCTTGACAGGGAATTCCTAAATAGATGACGTTCATGCCCAATACCCGATATACTTCACACTTATACCTAATACAGTTTACACTTACAAACCATATAGCATATACTCGGTGAATTCTGTATTGCGACAGACGTATGAATATCAATACGCGGGGAATAACACCTTTTTAGTATGCTGTGCATGTACTCGTTAATCTTCGCTCAATCTTCCTTTTAAATTAGAAAAATATATGTCCTGGTTAAGACCTCACTAAATGACAGATGAAGTGGGTTAGCTAAGTGCTAAAATCATTCACTCCTTAAGCCGAAAGCCCTGGTTTGATTCCCTACATGCATGCATTGTCTAGAGCCCATTTCTGCAGTCCTTCGCCGTGATATAATATTGATAAAAAGAGGCGGAAAAAACAAACAGTCTCAGACCAAACTATACAAATAACATACAGACTTAAAATCGGTAGTAAGATCTAACTTTCTTGCCGACAGAATGTGGCAAATATGTTTGACATCACAGTGAGATTCTTTGTTATCTTTGCTTGTTTGCTTTTGTTCTGAAACTTTCAAATCTTAACACGAGTGTTATTGTGTGTGTTGGTTGGGACAGTTTTACAGTCAGTGGTTGCGTGCGTGCGTGCGTGCGTGCGTGCGTGCGTGCGTGTGTTTGTTGGTCATGTCAGTGTTACAGTTAGTGTTTGTGTGTAAGGGATAGGTTGGTAAGGTAGAGTGAAAGGGGTCTAGACGAATCTATATGGGTTTGGGTTCAGGGTTAAAGTTCAGGGGTAGGAGGCTGGGGTATATTCAAAACGACACTTGTATTCGCATCATTGTATACTAATAAACACATAAATAAACACATATCCATGTGGATCACTGACTGTTGTGGGAAATATGAAAATTCATTCAAACATACAACGGATTTGCAACATAGCTTTTCAAATTCGAAACCAGCGGGACCATTCGAGTAACACCAAGTGATATTCGTTCATGGAAAGTAACGGGAGAACGCTAGAGCAGATAACTCACGGTACCATAAACCTGTCACGTTACCCTCGATGATCACTAGAGTGGATCGTGATATGGAGTGATGACCTCACTCCCACCACAACCACCGAATGCAGAAAGTTGAACAAACATCGGATCCAGTCGGCGTTACAATCAATGCGACGTCCATTAACACGCTGACGGCCATCACTCTGCATGAGTGAGTGAGTTTGATTTTACGCCGCTTTTAGCAATATTTCAGCAATATCACGGTTTTGGACACCAGAAATGGGCTTAACACAATGTACCCATGTGGGGTATCGAACCCGGTCTTCGGCGTGACGAGCGAACGCTTTAACCACAAGGCTACCCTCTACCATGAAGAAGACTGATCTTCATACTGTAACATGTTGTCTTGACCATGAGGTGTGCCGTGCGAGGCGTGGCTGCAAACTGTGGCGTAAGCCTGGACGTCGTGGTCTCATGTTATGTTCCCGTAATCGATGCCTCACAATTATTGCACTAATCGGACGTAAGCCAGATACTAGACGTACTGCACGCCAACGGTTTCACAAGTCAACCAGACGGATGTGATTATCTTGTCGACGAGTTTACCCGTGGGCGTCCTCGATGCTGCCACCACGTCGGTCCACGATGCTGCCATTCTGTCGACATCGACTCTAAGGGTATGGTGTATGATACGGAAAAACACTTTCAATGTTTTGAGCAGTTTCATTTTCATACATTCCGACTGCAAGTAACTCCTCACTTTGAGACAGCTGTCGCATAATGTGTACGAGGTTTATCCGTCAACAAAGTTACTTTTCACAGATAAAACACTTCAACGATATACAAACTTTGACTTGACTCGACCCCTCGAGTACTATAAATGTGTGTCCAACTTCTTACTCGTGAGATTCCATGCATGCAATGACCCGATAGCACGTGCAATGTCAGGGTCACCGAGGGTAAGCACCACGAAATGATAGTAAAGCAGTTATCATGCATGAACCTGATAAATCCAAGGCAATCATAATTTGAAGTATTTATGGGACGGGAATTTAACACACACACACACACACACACACACACACACACACACACACACACACACACACACACACACACACACACACACACACACACACACACACACACACACACACACACACACACACACACACACACACCAAGAAAACAAATACAAAACAAACAAAAAAACAACAAAAACAAAACAAAAGACCCCCAAACCATCCAAAACACAAAAACCCCCAAACAAACAAACAAAGACCCAAACCAAACAAACCGATCCCCCTCCCTCTCCGCGCCAACCAAAATAAAAACCCATCAAAAATTAAAACAAACATCCCAGTCAATATGAGGAATACAGAATGAACGTGTATTCATTGCATGATGCAAGGTTGCATTGTAAGTCTATGTTTATTGAGAACATTAAACACATCAAGTGATTATCAAGGAATTTTGCTTATTGTTTAAGGACGATTCGCCACTTCTAACCCCTCTTACGAAGCACATACATATTTCAAGTTGTTACCCTTGTCCATCAACAAGCATACTAATGTCGAGGAGGCGTTGAGAAGAAGCGAAACAACATACACAACCACTCAGTTGATCTCTGCCGTCGCTTGAATTAGAATCTATAGTCAGATCTGACCAATGAGCGACGTTCGTTAGTACATTTACACGTTCTCTGCCATGATATGGCAAACACAACACCTGGAGTGGTGTAGAAGTAGCGCATCTGTAATCAGTGAGTGGAAGTCTGCATTGTAGTCTAGGTATATATCACTATACTATAGTGTTGAGTGTTAAATTATGCAAATTGTGTTTGACATTGGAATATGTTCAGTTTGGGCCTTACAGTTAAAGGGTACATGTGAAAATGTTTCGATCGGAACAATATTTTATTCCGGTTATGGGTTGTTCCTAAAACATATTTTTCTGTTCAAACAAACAACAAACGTCATATCGGATTTGGTTGGTAGGTCTCAGATATTTGATGTTCATCTCATCTGATTATATTAGTCTAGACTTTGGTTTCTGGCAACAGGACTATGGGTACCAGAACGTTCATCACTTCTCCAGTCAGTCTGCTGGGAGTGCTCTCCGTGACTGTCATCTGCGTGAATGGCTTCCTTCCAAACAGATTAAGTCCGATGGCGTCAAAATCTGACTTCACCCACCAGGACATCACAGAGACCGGCATCTTGAGAGCTGTGGCGGAGATGTTCGAAGAGACGCCTTTGTTTGATAGGCCCATTAAACACGGAGAACTTACAGGACTAACCAACATCACGGCCAGATCACTGTTTGACAAATATTATGGAGGTACGTTTAACATTTGGGCTTTAAGTACTTATATATTCAAATATATCATTGGGACTTTGATTGTACAGTGGACAAAGGCGCTGCAGCATGCTATGCAAATGGCCTTCCTTAGGCAATGCGGTCGTCGGGTGTTCCAATTCTAAATAAACCCATTATAATCCTTTGTCATTACACTGTCTTACCTCTGTGTGTTTCACCAAGTCATTTATGGTTTTGTTCCAACAAGAAGCTGCCATGATAGAGCTGAGATTCTCATCAAAACTCATTCACTTTTTTTCTATTTCCTAAAGAATAAGGTAATTTGTTGCCAGCAGAGATTGTGCGAAGATCTGCAATCCACTGAACCATAGAATATAGTTTTTCGTCGTTCAACCAATTCAATTCCTTATTCAATTACATGCTCAGATTATGTATACCCAAAACAATTCTTACACTGGACCCAGAGTCTGTTTGGATGAAAATAGTAGAAAAAATGCGATCTTCTTCGATTTTAGGGGAGGCTCTAAAACCAAGTATTTAAAGCGTTCGCACGTAACGGTGAATGAAAAGTTCGACACAATACTCACCACCTCATTTTACTGGAATATTGCTGAACTAGGCGAAAACCCATCCACCTCCCTTCACATTGACATCCCTTGCTTTTACAATTCTATATCAACTGATATCATTTAAAAGTGGAGTTTGACGTATCTTCTGAATCTATCAAATGTTTGTTAATAGAATATGTAAAATTCAGATTCAAACTTAGTTTACGCTATCTAAAATGTGATATTTATTGAAATGTAAAACAAACTAGCTAGACATTTCTATAAGATAACCGTTTCTGAGTACATACGATCGACTGCCATTCTTTACTCATACTGAAAACGTGGAATCTTCGTTCAGAACTATTATGATGAGGAATATAACTGACACTCAATCTTGGGGCCGTTAGAGTAATCCAGCGGTTAAAGTGTTCGCCCGTCTCGCTAAAGACCCGGGTTGGATTCCCCACACGGGCACGTTGTTTGAAGCCTAGATCTGGTGGCCCCCGCAGTGATATTGCTGGAATATTGCTAAAAGCGGCGTAAAACTATAGTCTCTTCACTCAACCTGATCACGTCACAAACGATATGTGCATGACTTTCTAATGTTCTGGTTGAGGGGAGACGAAAACAATATTCAAACACAACACATTTTAAGTATATAGTGTTTAGTAAAGCACGGGGATAAAATAATGCTAACGCCCTTCACAAATATCAAATCGCGAACCATTTATGATAAGAAAAGCAAAACAAAGACAACAACCAACCAATCAACAACTCCCATATTCACCCTATAACTGCACTGCTTCGGACTTACACACTGTGTTATCTACTGATCGTTCCCAAATTGCGTGATCAATTATGATATATAAAAAAGTCAGCCACGTTGAAGTTTACAAGGTTCTTGACATCGTTAAAGCGATTCAATCAATAATGATGTTTGCAAACAACTGATTTTGTTAATTACCATTAACCGGCATGATTATTTTAAAAACATTTCACTTCAGCCACCGCACTGGCTCTGTCAAGCACTGGCAACAGAGCAATCAGACACGAATCTCGCATTAGGTTGGTCATATATCGTTCGCCTTACTTAAATGTTCTATGGAGTCTATCATTATACAAACACAGGCCTCTGAGGATCGACGAAAGTGAGGTATTTGACAGGCATACGGCATAAACACTCCATGAAATATCTGTCGTGTAATTGATTGAGTGATTATGGCGTGGCATTGGGTGACGGATCAGATGAACCACGAGAGGGGAATATTAACAACCGATGCACGTACAGCTCCAGATTAATCCCAAGATCTCCTGCTGACTATGAGTATGAAGTATATTTCCCCAGTCACTGACCTCTGAAGCAAAGTGATGACAACATGAAGATTATGTTTCAAGGTGTACAAAGGCAGCTGTGAGAATGGCTCAACACTGATGAAGTGTATTAGAAATGTTCCCCTCTCTTTTTGTCGGTTGTTTGACGCAACACTCAGTAATAATCCGCCTATATGACGGAGTCTGAACCAGACAATCCAGTGATTGGTGTTATTAGCAACGATCCACGTCGTCGGGGGCGAAAAGGCCAGATCACCTTATCCCTTTCGTTGCCGCTTACGATATGCAGAGGTTGCTGGAGACATGCTAAGAAATTCTAATATATTTTGCTATATATTACTATATATATTTTGTATATATTACTGAACGGAGGTTCGTGTATGTTATGTGATTAATTACTATCATGAAGTTCTTGACAGGCATTTAAAATTTGGACGAACACGAATACATCACACGGATAATGGATTAATGGATAACAACTATTGTTCTTCTTTATCACAACGTTTCAGAGCTAATTTTTGCTCCTTCATGAGGTGAATGCGGAGTCAGTCAGCCAGTATCTTGGTTTTTACGACCACTTCTAGCAGAGTTAATTTTGCTGAGTCAGTGCATAGAGTTAATATATAGATAGATAGAACATGTTTACACAGGTGGGGTGGTGGGGGACGGGGTGGTGGTGGTGTGTGTGTGTGTTCAAAAATAACAATATAAGCACGAAACCAATAAGATGGGATGGTTGTACAAAGATAACAATATAAGACGAAGCCAATGATTATAACACAATGGAGTACACACTGGGAAGGTAGATGCCTTGGTCTCTGTTAATGGCTGGCTTCTTACTTTGGATTTTAATGCTTTCTTGAAGGTTCCTCCTTTTTCAGTGATGCTTTTCATAATAGGTACTGTGTCTGAGAAGCTGTTCCAGGAGGCCATCGATGACATCGTACAGGCCAACAACAGAGTGGACCAGGACCACTACTCCGAGGCTGCCTGGCACGTCAACGGGGAGGCCATCAAAGAAGGTGATGAAAGAAAGACACTAAATTACTTAACTTCAAGTGAAGATCATTTACAGATCATACGTTAATCCCAACTTATATGGCTTGGGTCGGCGGATTTGAACTGCTTCTGCCAGTTTTGTTTTGGTCATGGGGGATGTTTTGTACATTGTCCTATTTCATGTTGTGGTTGGGGCCATTGTGGTTAGGGCATATTGTTTTTCGGTGTAATTTGCTGGTAGATGTGTACTTTCATACTGTCCCCAGTTAAAAGTCAACAGAAACTAAGGATATCTCAACCCATCTTCATAAACTGAAATAGACCCAGAACAACCTAACTATCATGTCTAATTTTATCAGCACCGTACATGTTGTACTACCTCTCGTACAGTTGCTCCAGTTGGTACTGCGTTAATTACTAATATTTATCCCTTCATGCACACCATCATGTTGTTAACGTTAAGTCCGTTCTGTGCTGTAGCACATCACTGTTGCTTGACTACAGTATAAGGCTATGTAATAATAATGAGTCATCTTCTATAGCGCACAGTCTCCAAACACCAAGTGATTGCTCGCGGCGCTTAAAATTGGACACCGAAACGTCCCATCAAAATATGATAAAGAAATTGACTTCTATAAAAGTATCTTGTCTTTATTGTTACTCACCAATTTCTAAAATCCCAATCAATCAGTTTATTGTTTGAACCTCATCAATGCGATGATACCTGCAGGTAACGACAAGATCACGATGCTACGAGACACAGCCATTAATATTCTAAATAAGACCAAACCCAACTTCGATGCTGCTCGAGAGGTTATTGGTCAGTTTCTTCACATTGTCCAGATGTTCTACAGCAACACCAACTGGCCGGAACTCAAAGGAAGCGCGGTGTTTGAAGCTCTAGGTGAGAAGGTGGTATATAGTTGACAACATTGCTGTTGTCATGACAAATCCTTCATACCAGATTCCAGTTGTTAATTTTGAATTTCCACAATGTATAAGTTCAGAGATAATTCTACTTTGAGAAGAACACGTTTTCGACATACATAGGCTTTCCATACAGTAGAATGCCATTTTTAATGTTTCGGACCAAACTTTTCTTTGGTAGTTGACTCTGCAGGGATAAATGGTAATGGGGTTGATGACGAAACTCGAGGACTTCAGTACACCAGTAGAAACACTGACCCAGTGCACGATTTGCTCAGTTGACTCAAGTGTTTTTGTGTGGACAATACTTCGATTGCATCATGTAATATATTCCCAATAAATCAATAAAAATCGAATCCTATTTAAACGTTCTCTTGAATCCAAATATTTACTTGTACTCAGCGGGAAATTAGTATTTATATTTCCGTCGTGTGTTAACCTTGGTGTATTTGTTGGCATTCAAGGTATCCCCGGGAAGACATTGCTGGATGTTGCTCCGCCCTCCCTGGATACGTGCAAATCGTGTGGGTAAGTCACATAATTGAGTTTGATAGTACGGCCCCCGTTCCTTTAAGATCCGGGTTAGAATTGGTCTCAATCAACCCATGGTTGTAATAAGAGGTGGCTAATGGGATCGGGTGGTCTGACTCGCTGACTTGGTTGACACATGTCATCGTATCCCAAATGCGTAGATTGATGCGCATGCTGTTGATCACCGGATTGTCTTGTCCAGACTCGATTACTTACAGCCCGCCACCATGTAGCTGGAATATTGCTGAGTGCGGCGTTAAACAACAATCCAACTACAAATCGAGCTTAGCGGTACGACCGCGTTACGTCTATGTTAAAGTATAGAAGGTCATCCGCCAAGATAGCTTTATGTAACGGTTCCAGGGTTGTCACGGTCATGGAGTGACGGTGGTGAGGCTAAACGCGTTTTTATGGTCTACGAACCTGCGTTTGCATTTCTAATACACGGCAATAAGTACAGACATTGACACTTCTATCATAGCCTTGGACGAGCTTCATATTGTTTGACACAGAGTATGGTTGTGTTTACGTGAACAAAAGACAACTAAAGGGAACGAGTGCTCTGACGGCGTGGATCAGTGATCTGACGGCGTGGATTAGTGCTCTCACTATCAATCACTGGATTGTCTAGTTCAGGCATTTTTACTTACAGGCCCTGAGTCTAAAGCTACTAAAGCTATATTCCTGAGTGCGGCGTTAAACAAACCATCTTATAACAACCATGTACATCTACAAAGTAACTATTTCCCCCCATTATGTCTGTTAACGTTAAGACAAAAACATACTGAGGAAATGACCACGGGTAGAGTGAGAGTCGAGACTTGTTTTTTCGATGACTTGTTTTACTATTGAGATAGGACAATGTGATATTGATATAGGACCCTCTACAATGTGATATTGATATAGGACCCTCTACAATGTGATATTGATATAGGACCCTCTACAATGTGATATTGATATAGGACCCTCTACAATGTGATATTGTGACCCTCTAGTGATATAGGACCCTCATGAATCACAGAGGGTCAAGCGGAGTTTCCTGCGCCGGCAACCTTCTCGTCCAAACCATGTTGACCAGTGGCTACCGAAGTGGGCAGGACAGATCAAAGCCGAGCAGTAAGTGTATCGGTAGCGCTTGTTCATGTCCAGTAATTAAAACTATATTATTGCATAGCTGTTAAAGCAACTAACATGATCATGATCGCATTATATCTGATCACGCGACAAATGTAAAGATACAGAAATAGTTAAGACCTGTTTGCCTTTGTTCGAGTTTTCTAGGATACTTGGTGTTATAGAATAGACAATTTTTGCTTTCATTGTAAATGTTTCTTCATGTTCATACCACTTGTATTAATTATTCACTACACATACACGCGTGACGGTGAACATATTGTGTGTGCATATATTATTACTGATGTTGTACAGGTTCTCATAATGAACACAATTGTGACTCCCCGCTTGACGGTAAACAAATGTGATGTTGTTATTACTCCAGAAGATCCACAGGCTCACCAGACTGGCAAATGTAGTCACGGCGGCCCCCACGACACATCCAGCACGACGTCTGCTGCCACTGGCGGCATCAACAAGGACAGCAGCAACCCCAAATTATCCCCCCACTACTACCTCCACCAACAGGCGGCAGAGGGCGCTATACGACATACAAAGTTCCTGTTGGTTGATCCGGGTATGTGGCCAGTCTACAGCACACACACGTTCTGAGTTTCTCACACGGTACACCGCCTTATATACTCGTACTCGCACACGCATTACATGTGTCTAACTGTGGTACCGTCATACAGTCAAACACCCTTGTGTCGAACTTTGTGTTGACGTTCGTCTCGAAGTTAAACATTTTCCGAAGGCCATTGTATTCCATCGTCAGAATTTTGCCGTTGTGTCGAACTCGAAGTTTTCAGTACCTTCTGCTTGGACACAATGGTTTCACTGTACTTGTTGTCACCACTTGCAACGTACCCCCCCACAAACACACCTCTCCCCCTCCCCCTTCCCCCTAGCTTTGTGCTAAATATAACATCCTGAACTTCAGTTTGCAGTACTGGAATGGTTAGAAATGATCCAAGTTTCAATCAAGTCTAAAGATTACATAGTGAAATTGGATTTCCTTTGTAATTATTGGATAACAATGACTTTAATAATTTTTTTCAGTGTATGGATTAAGGAAACAAATAGGAAACAACACATTCCGCGCACTCTTCAATCTGGCAGTTTCATCGAGCATGGTGTTCGTCATCGACACGTCGCACACGATGGCGGATGATGTACAGGCAGTTAAAAAAAAAAGACGCTTGAAATCGTAGCAGAGACAGCGGGGACCTTAAATCAACCTGCAAACTATATCATTGTCACCTTTAATAACCTAGGTAGGTGGAAAGGGGGGCGACAGATGCGTTTGTTTAGTACAACAAAGTCCCCTTTAATAACCTAAGTAAGTAGAAAGGGGAGGGGGGGGGGCGACAGAGACGCTTGTTTAGTAGTTCAACAGTCCCCTTTAATAACCTGGGTAGGTAGAAGGGGGGATGACAGTTCTGCTTGTTCAGTACAACAAAGTCCCATTAATTGACCTTGAAGCTGGTGTTTAGCGAGCCACTGTTGCCACTGTTTTTACCCGGCGTCTCAAGCTGCGACTTAGTCTCTGAGTGTCATTCCTGGTGTAAACAGCATCCAGTTCAGCTGAAGTTTGCATTTCCGGGTGGATTTTACGCTCTTTGGGAGACTTGCTATGATATGACCTTCTGGTGAAGAAACAACACAACATCACTACATCTATGCGGTCAATGAAAACAGATACAGTCCAAAGAGAATTGAGGTCCAATATGACCCAACGATTGGGCCAGGCATGCCCGAAGTATAGTGCCTCAGTTTATGCTATGAAGCAAGGGTTTGTCTGACTAGGACTGATCGTGTACAGGTTGTCGGACATAGCTGGGATAGAGCTGCGCTGTTAAGAAACTTTCATTCTCTCATTAAAGTTACCTCAAGTATGGTATCCAATGTGCTATGATGCTATCTTGTGGAACGCCTGACAACTTTTTTCTAACCTGTTTAATTTATTGTACTTTTGTTCAGGAAACAAAACCCACATATTTCAATCCGCAAATGCAACCGAAGCGCTCGAGTACCTCCAGAACATCCACGTCTCCAGCATAGTGGGGAACTGTCCTACGTACTCCCTCACGGCTCTCTTGGCGGGTAGGTATCTGACTGTCCCTCGTACTCCCTCACGGCTCTCTTGGCGGGTAGGTATCTGACTGTCCCTCGTACTCCCTCACGGCTCTCTTGGCGGGTAGGTATCTGACTGTCCCTCGTACTCCCTCACGGCTCTCTTGGCTGGTAGGTATCTGACTGTCCCTCGTACTCCTCACGGCTCCCTCTTGGCGGGTAGGTATCTGACTGTCCCTCGTACTCCCTCACGGCTCTCTTGGCGGGTAGGTATCTGACTGTCCCTCGTACTCCCTCACGGCTCTCTTGGCGGGTAGGTATCTGACTGTCCCTCGTACTCCCTCACGGCTCTCTTGGCGGGTAGGTATCTGACTGTCCCTCGTACTCCCTCACGGCTCTCTTGGCGGGTAGGTATCTGACTGTCCCTCGTACTCCCTCACGGCTCTCTTTGGCGGGTAGGTATCCTGACTGTCCCATGTACTCCCTCTCTTTGGCGGGTAGGTATCTGGTATCCCTGACTGTCCCATGTACTCCCTCACGGCCCTCACGGCTCTCTTGGCGGTAGGTATCTGACTGTCCCATGTAATCCCTCACGGCTTTCTTGGCGGGTAGGTATCTGACTGTCCCATGTACTCCCTTCACGGCTCTCTTGGCTGGTAGGTATCTGACTGTCCCATGTAATCCCTCACGGCTTTCTTGGCGGGTAGGTATCTGACTGTCCCATGTACTCCCTCACGGCTCTCTTGGCGGGTGTGACTGTCCCATGTCACGGCTTTCTTGGCGGGTAGGTATCTGACTGTCCCATGTACTCCCTCACGGCTTGGCGGGTTGGCGGGTAGGTATCTGACTGTCCCATGTAATCCCTCACGGCTTTCTTGGCGGGTAGGTATCTGACTGTCCCATGTACTCCCTCACGGCTTTCTTGGCGGGTAGGTATCTGACTGTCCCATGTAATCCCTCACGGCTCTCTTGGCGGATAGTTATCTGACTGTCCCATGTACTCCCTCACGGCTCTCTCTTGGCGGGTGAACACGGCTCTCTTGGCGGGTAGGTATCTGACTGTCCCATGTACTCCCTCACGGCTCTCTTGGCGGATAGTTATCTGACTATCTGTCAACAGCAACAACAACACTACTACCGCTACTACTACTACTACTACTACTACCACTACTACTACTACTACTACTACTACTATTACTACTTTTCAGCTGCCACTGTGGCCAAACCCAACTCTAAAATCTACGTCTTCACGGATCGTTCACCCAAAGATGCCGACTTGATTAATTACGTGACAAGCATGGTGACAGAGAAGAAAATTTCTGTATCATTTATCTTGACCGGTGACTGCAGCAGCCGGAGGAAGAGACAGGCTGGTAAATATACAAATATTGCTTCAATACGGCTATTGCTCATTTTAGTAGGAACGAACCAGTTAATCACGGAGAATAATCGAAAATGTGGAACCGCAATCTAAAGCAGCAATTAGTGTCTCTATTGATAGGCATAACGCGCTTTGTATGTTGCAAACTCTGGAAGGCTGAAGACGGCAACAGACTAGGGAACACACGGTAAGATGACAGATGAATGTTGTATATACGATGGACGGCAACATAAGGGGAACACACGGTAAGATGACAGATGAATGTTGTATATACCATGGACGGCAACAGACTAGGGAACACACGGTAAGATGACAGATGAATGTTGCATATACGATGGGCGGCAACAGACTAGGGAATACACGGTAAGATGACAGATGAATGTTGTATATACCATGGACGGCAACAGACTAGGGAACACACGGTAAGATGACAGATGAATGTTGCATATACGATGGACGGCAACAGACTAGGGAACACACGGTAAGATGACAGATGAATGTTGTATATACGATGGACGGCAACAGACTAGGGAACATACGGTAAGATGACAGATGAATGTTGTATAAACGATGGACGGCAACAGACTAGGGAACACACGGTAAGATGACAGATGAATGTTGTATAAACGATGGACGGCGACAGACTAGGGAACACACGGTAAGATGACAGATGAATGTTGTATATACCATGGACGGCAACAGACTAGGGAACACACGGTAAGATGACAGATGAATGTTGCATATACGATGGACGGCAACAGACTAGGGAATACACGGTAAGATGACAGATGAATGTTGTATATACGATGGACGGCGACAGACTAGGGAACACACGGTAAGATGACAGATGAATGTTGTATATACGATGGACGGCAACAGACTAGGGAACACACGGTAAGATGACAGATGAATGTTGCATATACGATGGACGGCAACAGACTAGGGAACACACGGTAAGATTACAGATGAATGTTGTATATACGATGGACGGCGACAGACTAGGGAACACACGGTAAGATGACAGATGAATGTTGTATATACGATGGACGGCAACAGACTAGGGAACACACGGTAAGATGACAGATGAATGTTGCATATACGATGGACGGCAACAGACTAGGGAACACACGGTAAGATTACAGATGAATGTTGTATATACGATGGACGGCAACAGACTAGGGAACACACGGTAAGATGACAGATGAATGTTGTATATACGATGGACGGCCACATGTTGATATGTGCTAGATTTTTGCCGTGGGACAGAACATGTGTCGTGAGGCAATGTTCCCTTATTTTTTCTTCCATATATTCACAAATTGAAATTCATTGCCATAAAGTAAATGGCTGTCTTCTGTACAAAAAGACAAGTAAAAGCCCTATGATATCGTTAAGTTGATAATTTTGATAAAGAATATATTATACAAGTCGGACGTACTACACTTTTAAAAGTAACCAGTCCAGTAGATTAACGCAATAAATCATAATCCAAAATATCAAAACTAGTTTAGGTCATTAATACTCATCAATATACTCAACTACAGCTATACATATCACTGTATACATATCAGTGTATACTTATCACTGTATACAAACATAAACACGTTCACACACCGCATGTGGTGCTTCGGACATTTTATGCTCCTAGAGCCATTGTATAAGCTCTGGGTGTATTATCGTATCCCATGGTGCGGATCGTTTCTCGGTTTTGTCTCTGGTTTGTCTGGTCCAGACATTATATATAGGCCATATACCTGGGCCATTCCTGACTGTAGCTTGAACAATATGTACTCCCACAGTCACTGTTAATGTACACCCTGGCACTTCATAAAAGCCCGGGACACGTGAGGCAATTTCTACAAGTCTGCTGCCATCTGCAACATAATTCGCCACTTGTGTCACCCTTTACGACTAAAGTTTGACGTCATTGAAACTGTAGACGAATATAAAGTAGACTGTTCTGTTCCAGGGCGACACCTGTACAACCAGGGGATGTTGACCGTGTGTCAGCATGTTACATCTTGTTACTAACTACTTATCGGATTGTGTATTTTCGTCATGTCAGTTTTGTCTTAATGTGAGGACAAAACTGTATCTGCAAAAGCTTGTTACATTACACATTCTCAAATATTGATTTTTTCCTACTATGTTGAAATGTAAAGGTAACCTAAGTGGGGAACAGCGTGAGAGGCTGGCGACTACTGCTTTAAAACAGGTCTGTCGGCAGATCTGACGATATCTCCATTGCTGCCAGACATGGATTGCTTTACTTACAATCCCACAGCGACACAGCATGGTCGTTCAAGGAATGACATGGTGATTGTCACGTATGATATGGTTATTGTAAGGATTGACATCAATTTTGTAGGAATCGGCGTTGTTAGAACTGACACGGTTATTGCTTGTTCTGACAGTATTTGTTTTGACTGACTGATTATTATTTTGTAGGATTGACATGGTCATTTATAGGGCTGATGTGGCTATGGTTAAGATGAACATGGTTATTGTTAAGATCGACATGGTTATTGCTAAGATTAACATGGTTATAGTTAAGATTGACATGGTTATTGTTAAGATCGACATGGTTATTGTTAAGATTAACATGGTTATTGTTAAGATCGGCATGGTTATTGTTAAGATCGACATGATCGACATGATTATTGTAAAGAGTAACATGGTTATTGTTAAGATTAACTGTTATTGTTAAGAACGACATGGTTATTGTTAAGATCGACATGGTTATTGTTAAGATTAACATTTAAGATCGACATGGTTATTGTTAAGATTAACATGGTTATTGTTAAGATTCACATGGATATTGTTAAGATCGACATGGTTATTGTTAAGATTAACATGGATATTGTTAAGATCGACTGTTAAGATTAACATGGTTATTGTTAAGATTAACATGGATATTGTTAAGATTAACATGATATTGTTAAGACTGACATGGTTATTGTTAAGATCGACATGGTTATTGTTAAGATTAACATGGTTATTGTTAGGATTATCATAGATATCGTTAAGATTGGCATATCTATTGTTAGGATTGACGTGATCATTTTATGATGGACATGGCTATTGTAAGGATTGACATCGCCATCGTTAAGATAGATGTACATTTTATCAGGATTGACGGCTATTGTAAAGATTGACATGGTCATCGTTAAGATGGACATACATTTTGTTAGGAATGATGTAGTTAGTTTTTGGTTACCAAAAACTTTTTGGTTACCAAAAACTTGACATGGTTGCTGTGACTATTGACATTATTCCTGCGACTGATGTAGTGATTGTTAGGATAATCATGGCTGTGATGCTTAAAGTGGTGCCATTGTGAATATTAGGATTGCCATTTTCATCGTTAATAATGAGTCGTTGTGTTTAGCGTGGTCCCGACACCGGCGGTCCGCGGGGATGGATCTGTACGGGGGTCTCGCTGCCTCAACAGGGGGGTCTGTGTATCACACGGACAAGGGAGGCGTGGCCAAAATGGCGGACATCATTAAGGTAAAACTGTGATATCAAATGTCAGGAACTCGATATGTACTACTCGTGACAATTGTAAGGATTTTCTATATTGGGTGCCTGATGATGTACTTGTTTGCTAGATATTAATGATCGAAAATTGCATCCGAAAGTTATAGGACACAGGTACGCAGAGCGGTATAGATGTTGAGTTATGGCCAACTGAATGATATTTATTGCATATGGAATGGAGAAAGTAGTTTTCTTGGAGTTCATCCCCCATAAGGTAATAGAGGATTTAAGTTATAATTAAAGTGTTTGTCTTAAAAACTGTTGTCATCCCTTGTTTTCATCCAAAATGTGTAACTGTATCCCAAATAAAACTTGTAGAACTAAAACTTGTAGCGCTAATCAGACAAAGATAATCGAAGTTAGACAAAAATATATAAATATGTTTCTGTAACACGGTCACCAGCAGAGGTAAAATGAATATTGTAACGTTCAAAAGTAGCTTTGTTAAATGTTCACTTGTTCTCAAGTACCACTGACTAGTAACACATTCACAAGTAGCGCCCGTACCCCTCCTAACATATAGGAGTCAGTGACGACGTCAACAGCTACGATCCTGAAGCTCGACGTCGTTGCACCGTCAGTTAACGAGGTTTTCGACATCCCCGTGGACGCCACCATCAAGGAGGTCACCATCAAGATCATAGCCAACACAACTACAAAACCAGGCGACATTCTCAAAGATCCTTCCAGTAAGACACTATTCAATTCGTGGTTTGTCCATATCTGTACTGGCTACCCAATGATAAAGGGAGACTTCATCAGATTATATAATGTATGTGGTACCAAAAAGTAAACGCAGTGATGAAATCTCGCTTTTCAACTTGAGAAACACATAGAGTTTTGTTTGTTTTTGACAGAAGTATCTCCCTGATGTGAATCTGTATTAATTGTGTTTTAGATGGGACAGTTCCAATGATACCGGGGAAGTTTGGAGACAATACCATCAAAGACCTTGGAGGAGGCGTCCGCCTCATTAAGATAAAGGTACTAGCATTATACAGTGTAGAGCGACAAAAAATGGGACTTTTAACATTCCCCCAATAGAAAGCTGTGGATTAACTCGAATTAACTCTTAACCACCACCTGAACACACATTAGTATAAATGGTTTACATTATTGTGTTATCAACAGTGGATATTCAATCTGTACTTTTGATATTTAAATTTCACCTTTTTCACTGTTACGAGGTGATTTCTTACTTGAAATGTTGGGTTTTACCCAGGAATCACTAATCAGTCAGACAACTTCAATAGATGAATCAGTTATATTCAAACGTATATTGGTTTAGATGACAAAAAGGCAATTCAGTTTGTATAATAATGTCAGGATCAACAGGGAACAATAGTTAAAGTCAGTCCACTGTCGAATGTCCAGAATGTTGTCAATGTCGAGTGTCTTGAAACAGCCCTGGAATCTAGCATATTGTTTATAAGCGTCTTCCAAACAGATATCTAAAACCTCACTTGGCAAGTACATCAAAACCGTGTCAGGTTGAAACAGACATCGACTCGCCTTCTTGTCCCTCTGATACAGGTACAGCCAACAGGAAACTGTCCCGTTCTCTAACGGCCGAGCAGACCATGTTATGTATACAACAAGGGCAGAAAACTCTTAAATCAACCGCACCATCTGGAAAGCTCATTCAAATCTGGCCACGGCAACACATTATAATTTTCATCAGTATATATTTACGTCAGTTTTTACTGCCAATGATATTACGCACATTTACTTACAAATGCTATGTTAAACCTAATTGTTGAATATTTCATCATTATCCCATTGTGGTTACTCAGCAACAGCTAAGTAGCTGGGATATTACCTATTGCCAGAGGTAGGGAAAGCCCTGTAGGAAACTATTGCTGCCTTTGAAGGTATGTACAACACAGTAACTTTGTATATTAAAGACCCCGATGCCTGGCATGTGGCACCTGATGAAAATGGACAGTTACCACTGGGACCTTGAGGTGACCGCCCAGAGCACCATCGACTTCAGCACCAAGTTTGTACAGACAAACCCCTTGAACGGATTCCAGTATGAGATTACAGGAAGACCCATTGCAGGTACCTGACTCGTTAACAGGGAAACCACTATTGACATAACCAAACACTGAATGACGAGAATTATCTAGATTCAGTAAAGTGCAGATTGGCAAGTTATTTAGAATTGCAAGAAATGTATATTAATGATTACAAAACAATATTTTTAGGTGAAATGGCCACAGTTATTATCACCGTCCCATCAATAGACAAGATAAAAGGCATAGACCAAGTTGTTCTGACAGACAGTGCCGGGAAACCGCTAGAGTCGTCTTCCTTGACTCAAGGTCGAGGACGGGCAGCATCCATGTTCAAGGGTAGCTTCATCCTTCCCAAAAAGGTAATTAGCTGGAACAGTCAACATTTGGCCTCGTGCATGTTTGATTAAAGGGTGAACAATCACTGTGGTGCCCCACATCACCTAAGAATCCCACCTATTTAACGTATTTACATAACAGTAAACAGTTTAAATCACCATGCATGACCGTTGTCATGGCTTTACAATGTTTTCAATGTGGCACCAATATCCACTAGACGCCAAAAGAAACGTTACCCTCCTACCTTTATGAATTACTGAAAAACTATGAAAGATATGTTAGAAGGTTTTAGTTTACAACAAAACTTAACAACAAAACTTTATGCAAATCACGAAAACAAATTCTCAAATGCATTCATATTTAGGTGAAATGCATCTTTTTCAGAAGAGTGAAATTGTCCTATATTCGTCAAGGCCGAAATAAACTAATAATAGTGATATTTTGATGCCCAAAAGAAAGGTTGAAATAAAATTCTGCTTTGGGACAATGATAAACCATTTAAAGTCACCATTTTTCAACTACTATAACAAGAACAACTGTTGTAGAGTGTGTAAATTGTAAACTAATCATTCCTATGATTTCAGTCTTTTAAAATATTTGCATGATTTGCATTAGTGAAAACAAGTAAAACGTGTCTCTGATATTGTGAAAAAATGTTTAGGAACATCTAACATTATCTTTGTTAATATTTTTGCCTGCAAAGTAACACTTTTCCATTTTCTGTTTACACATAGCAGTATCAATCGCCAAAACGCAGCAATATTCAAGCAGTATTTACATCCATTTTACATGTGGAATTATTCTATTGGGTATAAAGAGAGCCTAGAATACATGATCTGATACACAAGTACGAGAAATATGCCACTATTAACAGGGAGAAAAACAACCATTGGGATGGTGCAGATGGGGTCGACATACAATGCTGTTGCCAGCGCCATCGGATGCCACCGTTATAAGAATTATTTAGGGCTTCGGACAGACTGGGGTCACCGTACACAGACCAAACAGTGGCCGTCCACGCATCAAACGCCAGCTGAAGATAGGTTCCTCCGTCATTAAGGAAGGAGGGTAACGTTTCTTTTGGCGTTTAGTGTAGGTTGGTATCAGTGAGAGAGATCCAAATGGTTATAACGGGACATTGGTTTGAAACAACAAAGTGTGTGGTATAAATATACCCTATCAAGGCAAGTATAATAGGGAGGAAGAACAGTAAAGAGCCTACAAGGGTAGTTTGGTTACAATGAGTACTTCTCACCTATAGTTGCTCATGCAATAGACCACAAGACCTGCCCCGCCCTGTAACGAATACTACATGTGGTGTCTCCTTAGGCAATATACTGTGCTCGAAATATGACCCTGCTGACCAGCATCCAAAAGGTACCAATTGTGATGCGATGGCAATGTCCATTATCCTTCTATTGCTTAAGACAACTTGTGATGTACTCTTCTCGGGAAGATGAGAACTAAATTCGCGTGCACACTGACCCACTGATTGAAATAATGACGCAACTTTCAGCATACTTTACGGTCTGGATCTGGCGCAATATATATATACGCATTATCAACATCTCCAAGATTCGGCTATTCAAAGGCCACCGAGAAACGACAGGAGCATTACTAAATATGGCATCAAACAGCATTCACTCACACATTCACCAACCCGCCTGTGCCCATTTCGTCAAATCAGTGTGACTCTTCTTTGAGCGGCATATTTAGAAGTTGGTGAATCAGATAAGGACAAACTTTATGGATGAACAACTTCTTTATTCGGGAGATGCGACGTTTCATACAGGTTCTTGTATCGTTGTCAAGCAAGTATGACTCTATGACTCTATGTATCATTGCAGGCGTTCCAGGTAAGCATCACCGGCGCTGATATCCTGCACTTCCCCCTCCAGAGACTGGACCCCACCAGGATAACTCCTATTGCAATCAAGCTGGACATTGGGACCTTAGCAGGTAGGTTTCATACAGGGCCTGTAGGCCACTGAGCGCCATCACATGATAAATGTCATACAATTCTTCACGAACAAGTTAACGACAAGTGATTTGATTTTATAAACTCTGAAGCATACGTTTCTTTACTTGAATTTGTTCATGGGTTTTAACATTTACAAACTTTCTCATAAATTACTGGACCCAGTTAAAAGAATCAGACGGGATTGAATTGTAGCGTTGTCTGTGGCGTCATCCAACTCCCCCAACAGCGTTATGGGAACTACAGTATATCCTTCCTCAGTACTACTTCCACCTATGTCGTGTGTATGTCACAATAACTTTGCCCTTTGAATACATGTTCAGAATCATGACTTTCTTTCAGGTTTGTCATATCAAATACCGAACATTTAACGCGTGTGCATGTATGCCGTAAATTCTTGGATTGGTGCCGAGTCTATTTCGGAAGGTTCCGAGATCTGCTTCCAATGGTTTGTCTGTATAGATTTTTAACATTTCGTCAAATCTTCCACGGGTTTATGCGAAGATAGTTTGCCCAGGAGTTTTGGGGTAAAGTCTTAGATATCGGACAAACATTATAGGCGATCTATGAAAGAAACAACTTTGTTGATGTATTTTAACAGCCATTCATCATGTACTGTTTAAATATACTGCAGCTCACCAGTGGCCACTAATGAACACATTAATATTGCTGACCATTGCTGACCACAAGGCTGACTTTGTTAACCAACAGGTTCCCTATATGTTGACTCCACTCTCAACATTCCCTACACCGTGGCGAACAGAGGCGACAGCAAGACCGCCATCAAGGTGAACATTAAAGACGACCTTGGGTTCGCTGTCAACCCCACCGAGAAAACATTCAACCTTGACGGCGGAGCCAATGCCACGGGGACGTTCACCATCCACGCAGGCCATACAGATGGGGTCACCACGTAGGTTAACAACTCACGTGCCAGAGTGATCTATGATATGGAGTCATAAGCTTGTTTAACTCCGCGTTCTGTAATGTACTAATTCTATCTGGACCAGACAATCAAGTGACTGACTTCCGAACATCGATCTATGTAATTAACATTTATAAAACTTCAGCCAGTTCTGCCACCCTATCCCGTTAGTGGCCTATTACGATAAGAATGGGCTGATGAAGATCAATTCTAAATCGGATCTTCTCAGGCGCAATCACTATATGTACCTCAACTGTCATGATTATGGCTTGTTAAACATATTTCGTGTTTGAGAGGGGCAGTGGGGTAGCCTAGTGGTTAAAGCATTCGCTCGTCACGCCGAAGACCCGGGTTCGATTCCCCACATGGGCACAGTGTGTGAAGCCCATTTGTGGTGTCCCCCGCCGTGGTATTGCTGGAATATTGCTAAGAGTGGCGTAAAACCATACTCATACTCGTGATTGAGAATGTTATTCTATTTAGGAGATAACCATGCTGAATTCTAAATTCAGAGGTACGAGCACTGATTAGATACTTATATATTTCATCCCTGAATAATTGTAAATATCATAAGTCAGTTTGACCTTATATAAGGCACATCATGTTGAGTAGGGGAACGATCTTAAGCGAGATTCTGGTCTTGCTTTTATTTTAAAGTGGTTCTCTAGTGATGAGGTTAAGAGTAAAGATCATGTTCTTTGAATCTGTTCAGAACGGTTACGGTGTCGGCTGAACCTGATGGCGTGTCAGGACACAGTCCACAGTATGACACTCGCAGGATCACAGTGGAGAAACACGTAACCAAGGTGAGCACGACATAGGGGTGTGTGTATGTGCGTGTGCATGCGTGAGCGCGCTGATGTGTGTGTGTGTGTAGGTGTGGGTGTGCAGATTGGATGTGTGTGTGTGCAGATTGTATGTGTGTGTGGGTGGTGGTGGTGGTGTGCACATTGGATGTGTGTGTGTGTGTGCAGATTGGACGTGTGTGTGTGTGCAGATTGGATGTGTGTGTGTGGGGTGGGTGGGTGTGCAGATTGGATGTGTGGGTGGGTGTGCAGATTGGATGGCACCGAGGCCAGCTACGACATCGACAACATCTCGTGGAATTCGACATGGTCACGAGCACGGAACTGGCCCGGCAGATTCGCACCCAGTACTCGGGAAAGCTGTCCATCCTATACGATCGCGTGCTGCGGCACCGGACGATCGTCAAGGACAAGAGCGACACGTTGTGGAACATCAACCTGAACGTGCCGGCTCGATTGATGAAAGGCATCTTGACCATTCCCGTGGTGGAATACGAGCCGTTTCAAAGAAACAGCGAACTCACTTGGAATCACGAGATCACGAAAGTGGAAGTGACCGTCGAAGGCGTGCCCAACCAGCTGTTCAGCCAAGGCATGCGAGCTTACCAGCAGTGGGACGAGATAAGAAAACTACCGGCCACCAAGCGTCACTCGCCTGAAGTCAACGACATCGTCAAAGAACTGGGTTTGCCCTACGAGACGCTCAGTAGGTACCTGGATAAGCATTACGCGCTATGGCTGGACATGCGATCCAAGGACGACGACAGACTACACGTCACATCGACAACGGCAGTGAGGGGATCACCATCCAAATCACCAAGAAGGCGCAAACCCCGGCCGGCAAGTTACATTTATATTTGTACGTGATTATGGACGCGCAACTCAATATAGACAATGGAAGATTCATGCAAGCCATTTATTGATTTACCTCGAGATCCCCACTGCGCCATCGTGTGCGGTCACATGGGATGCGGCAAGACGGCATTCATGCTGGACACGCTGGAAGGTTACTATCGTGACGTGTTCGACCACATCGTCATTCTCTGCCCCACTTAGGGGTGAACAAGACGTACACGGAGAGACCGTGGGTGATAACGGACCTGGACGTGCACAAAATCGATCTGGGAATTCGTCTGCAGGACTGGTTGCGCGCTTACCACGACAAGCTGAAAGGGGAATCGACGCTGTTCATCCTGGACGACTGCAGCGCGAACAAGGAGATGGTTAGAAAACGAGATGCGCTGTCGTACCTGGCCTTCTCGGGTCGACACATGAAACACAGCGTTTGGATTCTGATGCAGAAATTCAACTCGGTGCTGAAAGATTACTGGAACAGACGCGATGGGTTGGCCTGTTTAACTACAAGGACAGGGATTCATTCAAGGACTGCTTGCGAGAAAACGACGTGATCCCGACCAAACAAGAATGAGAACGAGCGAAGAAACAGCTTGCCGAAATGAAACACGCCAAACTCCTGTTGAAAACCGACCAACCAGTTGCGTATAAATTGACTGCGGGGATCATCACGGCAAAGCATTGTCAATTTAAAGAAGAAAAAAATAATAATTATAATAATATACAACATGGATGCGCAACAGGAGGAGGAAACCCCGACGGAGGAGCAACGACGACACCGATACAACTAGTCACCACAACCAAGAATCCTAAAAATGTCGCCGCTGGTAGAAAAGGTGGTTTAGCCAAGCACCACAAAAATAATACCCATTACACTCCGTGGATTGTTGCCCCCGTGGCAACAAGATTAAGCGTTGTCGTCGTTATGCTGCTATATAATAACAAGCAACAACCACCACCACCGCAACAGCAGACGACGCAGTTAGAAATAAATCCGCATGTTATGTTATAATTTTTGTTAAAGAAAAAAAATAAAAAAAATTTATATACGCACACGATGTCGTCCGAAGGAAAAACATTTGTCAATGATGCATATCACGCTGCCGTGGTCGACGGACTAACCATAGGTTACGCTCGCTTAACGCAAATGGTTCTCAAACAGCTGACGATCAAACTCGATTTCAACGTGCAGGACATGGGCATGCTCGTCATGGACGTAGGGATGGCGATGGCCACCAAGGACATTCTCGTGAAACAAGGAATTATACCGGAAATATTTTGAAGTAATATTAAAATAACACATAATGTAAAAAAGAATGGCTACGATCGCCATGATGGTCGGTGGTGCATTAGTCAATGCCCTGGCATTTTCAGGCAGCAATTATCTCTTCTCCAAATTACGAACGTCGAACGCGGCCGAAATGGAATCGGAACGTAAACGCACAAGCCGAGTACACCCCAAAAATGCGTGCAGAGAATACATTTCATCAACGACCAACTCACGTGCGAAAACCACGCCGTTCAAACGTTCAAGAACGTTTTGCTCACCGGCAAACGACTCGAACCTCTCGGCATCGAACCCCCCCTCTCGCAGTTTTACACGCCTTCCCCGGAACAGAAAGACCGGGAACTGATTTTCGTGGCGCTGGGTCTAGCGGCAACCGTGTTAATCGCCAAACAATTAGACTAAAATATATTTATGTGTATATACTTAAAGATGGGAAGGCGTGCACCTTTTAACTGCAAGTACGTGCTGCTAGGAAAAACCGAAACCTGCGGCAGGAAATGCATCACCGGATATTGTGGCATGCACATAATGTCCATACGAAAGGGTTTCTTGAATTACTCGTGCGAAGTATGCGGCAAAGGGGTGAAATGCCATTATCTTCGTTGCAAAGCCCACGTCGTGGACGTGGTACGAGGCCATCTCATCTACTTGACGAAAAGAGACTATCTCAACGAACGCAACCGACTTCTCAGAATAAAAATCTAACGTGCATGCCGAAAATCGCTTTTTCTTAAAAGTCGATTGAAAGTTTAACTATCCAACGTATTGACGTGGTTGCTAACATTTAACAGTGAGACATACTTCGCACACCAACAAACTACTAGAGATTTTGACTCGCAGCCGAACATAGCGATGAAAATCCTATTAGAGATTTGACTTCACATGTGAAAAACCTTATTAGAGATTTGATTTTGCATCTGACTATAGCGAACAACCTATTAGAGATTTGACTTCGCATCTGAATATAATTATTTTTCATTTAGAAAAAAGTTTTCACGCATTGATATAGCAACGATGATTACCGTTTGAGAACTGAAAAGGATTACCTAAAACCCGGAGTGATTGGTATTACTCCCGTTTGAGGAAATGTCAGCAGTTGCGATTGCTCGGCATCGTCGACGAACCTCCTCAATCCATGGTGAAACAGCTCAAACTCCAAGTGAAGGAGCGTGAGCTCAGAGGTTATTCGCGCATGAGGAAAGCCGAGCTCATCGAACTGCTCGAAGAACACAATCCTGTCGAACTACGTTCAAAGGAGGAACGTACCTAGACTTGTCAACGTACTACAAGAATAAACAAGCCATGGTCAACGTCAAAAACAAAGGGGATGACTGCATGAGGGTTGAGATCAGATCCGCAAAGTTTCCAGCCAAAGCACATTCAGACAGACTTTCGAGCTATCTCAAAGACGATGGGATCAACTGGGACGGCATAGACGAACCCACCACCATCTCCCAGGCCACCAAAATCGAAAAAACCAGAACGACGACAGAGCCATCAGTATCTTCCGACACGAAGGGAATAAAACGATCGGGCACAGGATCAGCTCCCTCACAAACGAACACCGCAAGACGATCAATATATTCATGTTCCAGCAAGGCGACAAGTATCACTACACGTGGATAAAATATTTCATCAGACTGTTGTACGATCAATCGAAGCATAAGGAAAAGAAACACTTCTGCGAAAGGTGCCTGCATGGCTTCACGTGAGCCGACCTGCTGGAAACCCACCGTCACCATCATTCCCATGCACATGACCCAAAACGACTGGCGAACTCATAAGAAAGCTAAGAATTGCCATATGTGTGACGAACCCCTGAACGGGGATGTCGTGAGAAATCACTGCCACATCATCGGTAAGTACAGAGGTGCCGCTCACAACGCATGCAACTTGAAGCTCAAAATCGATACCAAAACCATCAAAATCCCCGTCGTGTTTCTTCGAGGTTAAGATTCTCACCTGATCCTGCAGGCCATCGCGAAGATCGACGGCAACATAACGTGCATCCCCAACAACATGGAAAAATACATCTCATTCTCGTTAGACGGTCTGAGATTTATCGATAGCGTTCAGTTCCTGCTGTTGTCTCTAGACAGTCTGGTGAACGCCAACGACCCGGACGACTTCGACATCACCAATCAATACACCGACGGCGAGACTCGACTGCTGCTGCTGAGGAAGGGAACCTACCCCTATGAGTACTTGGACGATTTGTCCAAGTTCGATGAGACGCGATTACCTCCCATCGACCGCTTTTACAGCAACTTGACTGACGTGGCCATCACCTCGGACGGTAACGCGCACACGATTAACGTGTGGGACAAACTGGGCTGCAAGAATTCGGGCGATTACCATGACTTGGACTTGAAAACGGACGTGCTGCTGCTGGCCGACGAGTTCGAGATATTCAGATATACGTGCTCGAAACAGTACGGTCTGGACCCCACGTGGTATTTCTCATCTCCCAGTCTCTCTTGGGATGCCTTGTTGAAAAAGACCGGCGTGGAGCTGAAACTACTGATGGATTACGACATGCACCTGTTCGTGGAAAAAGGCTTACGAGATGGGATTTCCATGGCCTCCAAACGATACGCCAAAGCCAACAACAAGTACGTTCCCGGTCACGACCCTGGCAAACCGACCAAACACATACTCTGTCTCAACGCCAAGAACCTGTATGGCTGGGCCATGAGTCAGTATCTCCCCACCGGGGGATTCGAATGGGTCTCCTCACCCGAGATGATTGACGTGAATAGCATCGCGCAAGATTCGAACAAAGGCTACGTGCTCAAAGTGGACTTGGACTATCCCGCAGAACTACACGAATCACACAACAGCTATCCGCTAGCTCCCGAACGATTGATGGTGAACCTGAACTGGATGTCCGAATATCAAGGAAACTTGCTGGGAAACAACAAGCTGGCTAACGTCAAACTTGATGAAAAAGTCAAAATACGTCGTTCACTGTCGCAGTCTGCAGCTGTACTTGTCGCTGGGAATGAAACTCACGAAAATACTAAGTGCGCTCCAGTTCGATCAAAGTCCATGGATGGAACCTTACATTCGGTTGAACACGAATCTGCGAAAACAAGCCACAAGCGACTTCGAAAAAAACTTGTACAAGCTCATGAACAACTCGCCGACTGAACAACATGAACGACACCAGCGACTACCCTAAAGATCACCCTATGTACAGCCAAGTCAACAAAAAATTGCTCGGCAAGATGACGGACGAACACGCGGGCACGCCGATCGCCGAGTACGTCGGCTTAAGACCCAAGATGTATTCCATCAAAAAAGCCGACGACAATGAAATCTGAAAGGCGTGAAAAAACGTGGTGAAAAAACACATCAAGCACTCCAGATTCAAGGAAGCCCTGTTCAAGAATAAAACGTTCAAACACCAAATGAACATGCTGAGAAGCGACGGACACCGGATATACGGACTGAGAATCAACAAGACATCGCTGTCTCCCATGGACACGAAATGATGGATCACCATCGACGGTTCCACCACTTACGCGTACGGGCACAAGCGCGTATTATTGAAAGCTTACGCACACATGCGTACATATATCATGGAGAAAATTTATTACACGCCCGCGCGGGTACTGGAAAGTTGTGGATGCCATCCCAAAACTCGCCAAAGTCGCTCGAGTCTCTGAAGAGAAAGCCAAAGCCTGGCTTAAAAAAACAAGCCATCTGGCAAGTCTACCTGCCGGCGCCTCGATACATCCCGAGAAGAAAATTTGACATTTCAACGCCGAATCGCGTCCACCAAGCTGACCTCCTGTTTCTCCCTCATGACAGGTCGAGGTGCAAAACCTACAAGTACGCCCTGACCGTCGACGACGTCGCCAGTCGCTACAAGGAAGCCAAACCGTTGACGACCAAAGATTCGAATGAAGTCGCCAAAGCCTTTGAACGCATATACAAACGCAGTCGCTTGACCTGGCCTGCCGTATTGCAAGTCGATCTCGGACGCGAGTTCATGGGAGCCATGTCGCAGCTGCTGGCCAAGCAAGACGTCCAGGTGAGACGAGGTATAGCGGAGCTCACCGAAGCCAAGCCATCGTTGAGAGATTCAATCGCACCCTAGCGCGCCTGTTCTCGCACCAATACTCGCAGGATTTAATCGATCCCGGAAACAGAAACACGGAATGGGTTGTACACTTGCCACGAGTGGTGGCGCCACCGATCCCATATGGTCCATGAAAACGTACGACATCGACCTGGTCGACATCAAAGACGGCGAACCGAACTTGTACTACTTGAAAGACAGGCCACCGAGAGCATTCGTCCGAGAGGAGTTGATGATCGTACCTCACGACACAGTCCCTTACAGATCACCCACTGTGTGATGATAGTTTCTCGTCATGATTTTTTATCAATCTTGCATGCCTATTTTTCTGCTTAATGTAGCCAGCCAGCCACCCGTACAGCAAGCCAGAGCGCTCGGAGAAGCAACTACCCCCGAGGCGACCCGAACCTTTTCCCGGACCGACCCCATGCTCACTTAAAAGTCAATATTTCAGAAACTATTCTACCAATTTTCGTGAAATTTTGCATGCACCTCAGTAGTAGTATACACAATGGGGCTACGGCATTAGGTACCCCTCAAGGGCTCAATTTGTAAATTGGACCTGGTCCCGTAGCCCCATTGTGTATACTACTGGAGAGTCTGTTTTGGAAGTGCCTAAATGTGGATGTGGAGATGCCATTCTGTACGCGTATGGTTAAAAGATGTGGATAAAGATTAGGATGAGAATGTGGACAGGGATGTGTTGACAAGACAGAATTTCTGTCTATTGTAAACTCAATTTTGCTCAATAATTGAACTGTTCCAGAAAGTGGACAACACGACCCCTGAGTGTAACGTCACCTCCATGACCGGAAGTTGCAGTGTGGCTCAGATGGATCCATGTAGTTGTCACATGCACACGTGGTCGGGGACGGCGGTGTTCGGGGATGTGGGTTTCGGGCTGTTCCAGATATCGTCCACCGTGGGGACGTCGGGCAGCTTCACGTACGACAACTTCACCGCGGGACATACCATTGACAAAGGGGTCAAGACGGCCAGAATAGGGTACGTATTGTCAAACAAACTAGACATATAACAGACTTTGTTTTCAGATCAGTGCCAAGCAAAATTATTGTAATGAGCGCAGTAACAACAGCATATCTATAGAAAGTCGCTATACCATACACTCAACGCTTTTCATGCTGGAACACATATTCCATCGTCGGGAAAAGGAATGCGAGACCAAAATGTTCAAAGTACACCTTTAACCCGTATCAAATGCCTCAACATTGAATAGCCATTGTTTCATTCATAGTACCATAAAATGCGGGTGTATATTTTCTTTTGCTCGTCAGTATAGATCGCATTGAAAGATTCGTTTTGTGGAATCTAAATATAAACAAAATATGAAGATGAATCGTTTCACTGAATGCATGAATATATAATAGTCCATAATTTAAACATGGCATCATATTGTGTCGGGTTGCATGGAACGTCCGTTGAACTGTTACGTAATTCTAACTTCAATTCTTGAAACTTCTGAATGGGATCGTCAGATATACCCTGTGATTAATTGAATTAGCCTTTACCAGGAGCGACTGCTGCCACCCGGTGTCTTACATCAACGTGGTCGACATGGCCAGCAACACTGTTCAGTGCACGTTTGATTTGGCTCCTGGTCTCACCAAACCCATGTACGACTGTACGACTAATACTGCAACTACAACAACAACAACAACAACAACAACAACAAACAACTACAACAACAACAACAACTACAACAACACCAACACCAACTCTACCACCAAAAGTACTTCTACTGCGATGACCTCAACATCCCTAAAGGCCTCTACCCTGGCGTCCGTAGTCACACACACGGTAAAGTCGCCTCCCGAATACTGCACTACACTGCACAGTGGAACATTTATCCCGCTAGTCTAACCCGTACTAATTTAAAAATAAAACTCTCCATAATCTTCAGGAAATATATACTAAAGTCCATTGTACAATTATGACTAGTATCATAAGCATGTGTTCATGAATCACTGTCAAATAGTGCTGACACGGGTGTTCGCGATGAAGTCAACGTATCCCGCCCCTTAGGAAGGAATGAAAAAAACCCGTCGTGTTTATTGCGCATATATAGCGATGCGCGTGTGTGCGTGCTTGCGCGTGTGCGTGTGAGTGTATTTTTCTGTTGGTTTTATTGTGCCGGTATTATTCCCAGGACCACACCCCTCCAGTGTGTAACGTCACCTCCACACACGGCCGGTGTAGTCAGTCCCAGACATCGTCCGACGACTGTGACCAGCACGTGTGGTTTGGAACAGTTCAATTCGGAGATGAGGGGTCAGGTCTGTATCTGGTCAAGTCCACTGCTGGTGATTCCAGCGTCCTCAACTACGACAAGTTCGCCGAAGGAGACACCATTAGTTCTGGTTTGAAGACCGCAACTATGACGTTAGTTTGTTTTCCTTTCTTTGAACGTTCCATGTGACAAATGTCATAGATGACATAACACTTACTAACTAAAGATTTGAAATCGGATTTCTCAAAAATATTACAAACTTTATCTAAATATTATTGGTTGAAAACAGTCCTCGATTGCCCATGAAGTCAATCACTGGGTTGTCGGATCCAGTCATTTAGTTGAACTGTCGGTTAGTGAGGCGCTAAACAACAAGAAAACTAAACCTGCGAGAGTTGAGAACAGTGACTATCGTGGAATCCTTCTGCTATCGCCTGGCTGCCCTAGTGTAACATCGTACACCAACCACTACTGGTATATTTAGTCCAGGTTACATCAGCGTGCACAGTGTCGTGACGCAGCTGTTATACTGCTGACAACGACGTGCAACATGACTCACTGCCGTCTCCTCTCTCCCCCAGGTCCACATGCTGCACCCCCCTGACGTATATTGTCGTCATTGACGTCGCTCGCAATGAAGGACAGTGCAAGTTTGACGTTTCAGACACACAGGTATGCTTGTTTATGTACCAATATAAATACACGTTCGAAATACCTCCACTCATTTATGTAATGAGTGCAGAGGTAGTATTTTCTTAAATATTCATTTCTTCACCGATCTTGTTCAAATTTGAAATATAGGTTAATCATAACATATAAAACAATATACGATTGCAAAAGTCTAGATTTTTATTTTTGAAAATTATTGTCCAAACAGTGATTCGAACCCATGTCTTACTGACGCCGAACCATTGTGTTTCTACGCGCCAATGTAACACCCTCCATCCGAATAGTAAAACATCTCATTCTTATACGTACATGTTACGGAAGTTGACAGTTAGTTACCTGTAACATATGCTACAGTTTATTACACTTTCCCAATGAAGTACGTATTGTAGTATTTTGGGGCTGAGGCACCTAATCGCAAGGGTGCGAAGTCAGCGATCTAACTAACTCAGACAATGGAGAGGTACACAAAGTACGTGATATACCGGTTTGTCAGTCTTCAATGTTTGGGTGTCACAGTCAGTTATTTACCTGCCAAAAGAGAAGAAATGGTTCATATTGAGTATTTGACCATCTACGAATTATTATCTTCCTCTTTTCAATTACATAAAACTAAGTCGTGCCAGGAATAACATTTAATCGGGAACAAGTATTATATCTCGTGTATGTGATGTTAACAACAGACAGAGCACCACGATCACGGAAACATGCCTCTGTTATGCAGTACGCTTCTTTGAACATGAATGTAATTCGGAAAACTGGGATTATCTTGAACCAGCAAATCATACCAGTGACGATAGGGTTCATTCAAGTAATTGTCTTCAGACAAAAGGTCAAACGTGTCTAAACAGTTACAAAGTTCATTTCAAGTACGTCATATGTGATTACATTCTCGACGCCTATTCTGTTTCCAAGGTGCGAGCTGAAGGTGATACAATGCAGTCCCTATTACCATAAGCGAATAGTCAGAATTCATTTTAACAGACAGTGTTGCCTGACATCCTTGAACTGTTATCAATCAAACTTGTCATCTGTGTCATCTTGTAACAGACAGTATTATCCGAGGTCTTACCACGGGCACGGCTGTTTAGCTGCTTAACTCGCTGAAATTCGTTGTCCAGAGTTGCCTCCCTTAGGTACGCCAGAGACCTTTGATTATGGGTTCGATTCCTGAGTCGCGGCGATTACGTTTCTAGGTTTATTAGTACCATAGCCATGCCCATGAGTTTCACTGAAGTGGTAAACGTTTAAGGTGTGACGTAACTTGGGTTGTTTACATACAGTCTTTGAATAACGGATCCCCTGCTGGCTTGTTTTCAGTTACCCGAAAAACAAAGCAACTTAGCCCGCCACTAATGCTGACTGCTGATTTATGACTATCCGTGAGATGAAGAAAATAATATATTCTATGCAAAATCACACCTGAAATAAAGACAATAACATCTTTTCTTAACTGATGATTGTATATATAATGTATATGTACTCGAGGTAATGCATGTGTACGTTTTCTTAGACACATCCAACATATTTGAAGGGTGGCATCATTTCACCCCATCACTTATATGCCCAACAGGAATCTGAGGCAGAGGACACGCTATCCACAGGAGCGATTGCTGGGATCTCCGTCGGGGTCGTCGCGGCGGTGGTGGGGATAGTTTTTGTGGCAGTCCTCATCACCAAATACGGGACGTGTTCATCGGTCAGCCCATCCACTAATACTGGCAGGTTCAGAACCACAGCTTGGGACTAGATACTTGGACAACATGTGTGTGTTCATAGGAGGACATTGGGTTCCATACCGGTGATATTTACAGTGTATTCCACGGACATGATTAAATGGCAGTGTTGTATTACGTGTTATCAACCATTGAATGGATTCACGAGGAAATACTATACAAAAGTAAGTACACATCTGGTGTTTTGAGACTATTAAAAAAACGTAAATATTTTGCTAGCAATGTTCCAAATGGGTACGCTATCTATGGTGTTATTGCAACACGTACACAATGTTTGTGACTTGTGAGTCGCAATCAAAACACTTTTCTACATATTACGCTGTTTTTAGGAAAACATTTTAAAGCATCAGGTGTGTACTTTCTTTTGTCCGTCAGTTTATTTTCTGTTTTCCGTGTTAAATCATATACAACTCTAAAGAGGATAAAGATCGCCCGATTCATTCATATTAGTAGTTGATATGTCTTTAGTAAGGTATTTGCAGATGGAACCGTTTCGTTTTCATACATACACTACTTAAAAGAGGAATAGGACCATCCATTTCTTTCACATTACAATAGTTTCTTTATCACCCAGAGTGTGATTTTAGGTGCAGTCTTAACGTTTTCAAGAGATAAAATCGTAATAATGATATGTTAAATCACTAGCAGTTTACGGTTAGAAATTACTCATAACATGAATATTGCAGAGTTGTTTCAACGAGTTTGGATATTCCTAAAGCTACAACGTGGTCGACAAAGAATAATAATATTCAGATATTGAATCGTGAAATATCAGGCAAATACTTTTAAGACGTCGATAGATAAAAGTACATGTGAATGAAACAACCTGTAATTAGGTGACTTTAGAAGTATTCACACATATGTGATATATATGAAATCTGTTATAAGTTTGCTGCACCGATTACTCAATATATTCATTATTACTTCTTTGAGTGTCATTTTAGAAGTTGGAAGTCAGATAGAACAAGTATATATGATGACAACTTCCTTAATTCTAGAGCACGATGTTTAGTGAAACGTTGTGCTCTAGAATTAAAGAAGTTCTCATCCATATATACTTGATCTATCTTCATTATTATTGAAACCAATCATTAGGCCAAAGATTACTTCATCTTCCTAATTATGACGTGCTTACTACAACTGTCCTGAATTGTTGTCCAGCACGGAATATATCTACAGCCAATGTACATAAGTGGATGTATATTTATTGAGTCTACTGTGATAACTGCAACTTCGGTTGTTTGATCTGCTCAACTACCTTTGTGATGTGTATTTCTTTGTATCTTTCAAATTTCATAACTTTGTTAGACACAGTCACGTTCTCTTTCAAGAATTGTTTGTCCTTTGTTTATCAGGTTTCTTGTTCGAAATAAAATGTACACCCGTTAAAGTTTATTTTTTCTAATGTAAAGCTTTGGTTAGAAGATTTATCAATGTGCACTGCTGACCTGCTGTCGCCGTCACTCAGGTGCACGTTCCACACCCAGTCTGTCAGTGTGTGTGAGAACATTTATATAAAGACTCAGACATAATCATTGAATTCCAGAGATCATTTATCATTTAAATCAGCAGTCTTAAGTCATTTAAGACTGCTGATTTGATTGTTAAATGATCTTTTAAAGGTATTTAATGCGATCGTGTCGTTACAAACCTGATACACGTTAGATATAATCCTGATGAATTGTAGGTGCTCGTTTTTGCTACTTTTCTTTTCTCTAAGCATGACTATGTACTTAACAATAAATTTCGTAAATCGTTTATGAGATAGATATCTTATCGTTTTTTAAATGCCCAACTGATAGCATATACACGTAGTTTAAACGGTATATTACATGTGGTAGATTACATTTTAGTAACGATATCTTTCAAACATCGACAAAGTTTAGTATATTTTAACAGAGGTTTGTAAAAGAATATAAGGCTGTGTGCTCTTACTCTCAGTGGATATTCATATGTGAATGAAAGGGTTTTGTACATTTCGTCAGATCTTTCGTTTGATAATGGGAAGGATTTCGTCACAGTCTGTATTGGAATAACTACCACTGCGCCATGTCGACTTCACGTCAAAGGAAGCCGAAATCACTTCTGATGTATTCCGTTTTCCCAATACAGGTCATTCTGAGATTCGAACTCATGATTATTGGTTCTGTCAGTGCTATTAGGCAAGTTGTGATCTTAAGACATCGGACAAAATAACCCGGCTATATGTCGCCACATTCCTACTCTACAGATTCGTAAATTGTACATACGTTTGTTATCTGTTTAGTGACTACAAACATTGTAGTTGTTGCTAAGGGTTTACTAAGCACTGCGTGTATCCGAGTTTATCACTGACTGCTGAGTTTTGGTTTTACGCCGGTTCCACTATCACGGCGGGGGCACCAGAAATCGGCATTGTACCCATGTGATTATCCGGGTCTTTATCGAGCCAACGAAGCGTGTGTCTTCAGGACTGTAATGTGTGCATGTCTCTTCAGGACGAGATAATCCGTACGACCTAAAAGTTAAACTTCGTACTTAATATATGATGCATGGATTAGTGAGTACGGTGAATCTGTATTTAGTCTTATGACGTACAGATGATCATTGGCATGTGTTAACATCCGGCTGGCGATAAGAGTTCCGCCACGATATATTTCAGAACGGTCAGCTTAGGGTATCATTTATTGTTAGAGGGGGCTCTGATTAGAACCACACGAAGGAGCTTCCGTTAGTTTGTCCTGTACGACTGGGTCAAATTGTCTTTTAGAAATCTGAATTTATAGCAATCTTTTAAAATTGAATACTCTGATCTGTTTTAAGAACTGCCTACCATTACCACCAGGAGACGATACAGCAACGGAATTGTGACTTTGTTGATTGTTTTAACTATTTACAGATCGTAAGTATTAGTTGCTGGTGTGTTGTGGCATATTTTGTAAATCTGATCTGGCTCAAGGTGTGAAGACAACTCGTACTTCCCGTTGGTGTCTCGGAAGTAGTTCTGATTGTGAAGACAGTGAAGAGTAACAACGAAATGACGTCTTTTGGATTGAAATTCGTTATTTTGTTTTTGTGTGTCGTCTGCGTGTTGGGCTTTCTGCCTAACAGGTTCAACCTTCCGTCGTCTGACTTCACCCACCAGGACATCACAGAGGCCGCCATCTTGAGCGCTGTGGCGGATTTTTGTCAGGATTCGATACCTATTGGAAAATTCGGTAGAAGCAGGGATGTCGACAGCAGCAAACAACTAACAGCCAAGAAACTGTCTCAGGAGTATTGTGGAGGTTGGTTTAAACAGGGAGTCTGATTAAAGCTGTCCTAAAGTTTGCTTGATGTAAAGCGAAGACCTCCCGTGTATGGTGGAACAATACTAGATAGCGTTGAGACGATTTATAGTAGTGGCGGGGTTTCATGTAGAGTCGACTGGTCACAGCGTTAGTTTGGTTGACAAACAACACTAGTTATGAACTTTCTTAGGACATGTCTTAGTGGTTTATCATCAGCGCAAAGGTTTTATATATGTCGTTTGAATGTTCTTAACAACTTTTTTTTTTTTTTTTTTAATTTTCTCAACAACTTAGTGGCGGTCGTTCAAAACTAATGACTGCACGTTAATGAAACAATTTCAATGTCTCCTTAATATGAGCAGCACTATACAACAAAAAAAAAGCATGTGGCTTTAAAGGTAACAACAATTACTTTAAAACATTTTTTATAATAGGAACTGTTTCTGAGAAGCGGTTCCAGGAGGCCATCGATGACATCGTGAAGGCCAACAACAGAGTGGACCAGGACCACTACTCCGAGGCTGCCTGGCACGTCAACGGGGAGGCCATCAAAGAAGGTGACACTCAATTGATTTTGTTACAACAGGCGAACATTATAAGGTTAACTCTTCAAACAAATTACATAGATGATCTATTATTCAAGACTTCTATATTGTATTAATGGCTTGAAGTATACTAAATGTTATAAAGAAATGAAACGGATTCCGCAAATAAAACAGGCGTCATCATGTAAATATTCCAAATGGCTGGCAAGGTAAGATGTCTGCTTATGGGAGCATTTCGGCCTAACGATGGTCGCTCTCAGTACACTGCCCTTTGTGTATACGTGCCGCTACTGTCTTCCCCAGCAAATGAGAAGATGATGCTGTTACGGGAAGCATCAGTAGATGAACTAAACAAGTCCATGCCAGACTATGCCTTAGCTCGACATCTGATTGGTCAGTTTCTTCACGTTGTCCAGATGTTCTACAGCAATACCAACTGGCCGGAAATGAAGGGATCTGCTGTATATGACGCCTTAGGTACTTTACGTTGTCAGTTTGTTCAACTCAAGTTTTCGTCCCAATCAAAAAATATCATCAAAAAATGTATTTTTGGATGTCAATAACATTGACACCCCGTCTATGCATTATTTACAAAACTGTCAACTGATGTTTTTCCTTTAGATGCTATACGACCTGATATGCATATTTGTGGGTATGTGTACTAGTATTTGGGTAGGATGTGCGTATAACCTCTGTGCTTGTCGTTAGTTTAAAAGGTTAATGGGAAAAAACATATTCGCTTAATTATTTTCGCAACTGCAATGTTGCCTGAGAGTGTTTACCAGGACGGAGGTTGTATTTTAAAAATAACATGTAGATAACGTGATGTTTGAAAGACGGTAAAAATGAAAGAAAGGACAAATAATACGACCTGAGGAAACGAATGACATTCTTCAACAAATGATTACAAAAGATATGGTTACATGATTACAAAATATACACTACTCTTGCACTGGGCACTGTACTGTATATATTTCAACACACACAGGTATTCGCGGTGAACCTCTGATGGACCAGGCGCCATTCTCTATGGACACGTGCAGATCATGCAGGTTGGTACCGTTTTACTGTACTAAACGTCACGTCTCATTATCAGAAGCCGCATCTAATTTGCCTACTTCTTTCTTGAAGGTCACTCACAGATACCCTGTGTATCGGTAACTTATTGGTTGATGGACATCTGACCAGCGGCTACCGAAGTGGTCAGGACAGAAGGAAACCTGAAAGTGAGTAGTGGTGATGCTATTGTTATCATTATGATTACTAACAATAATAACTCACGAAATGTCACGTTGGTATCCAAGAACCCTTGTTCTCAGTGCCTTACATTTGGTCCCTTCTAGCAGGGATAATCTACAACATTACGTTATATAGTCTCCCTGCTTCTAGTCTCTTGACCCAGTGTGGAGGAGTAACAAGGAACACATCATTTCTCACACGCTGAGTAATACAGTGGGCTGCAGTGTTGGAGAGTCAGAAACACTGACAGAGCACTTTCTCAGAAACGTTCTTGTGGGTTCGACTGGACAACGTTTCTTTGGCAAGGTCCCATTTGCTGTCTTTGTTGAGTGTAGAGGGAACAGGTGCTGATCTGATGAAAACCAGCCTGACTGTGCCGGGAATACCCGAGCAGTCTTTGCTGCTTTTATTTCTTCGATCTTCGAATGAAAATAATAATGTTTAACACTCTTGATACCAACCTCAAGCATCTTCTCAGCGTCACATTCTTGTATCATTGAAACATTAGACAGACGACTGGACATTAGATACTGGATCATTGAAACATTAGACAGACGACTGGACATTACATACTGGATCATTGAAACATTAGACAGACGACTGGACATTAGATACTGGATCATTAAAACATTAGACAGACGACTGGACATTAGATACTGGATCATTGAAACATTAGACAGACGACTGGACATTAGATACTAGCTAACGTATTGTGAGAGTATATCAATAATATAACTGGACAGTAGTTATTTTGAAGTTTTCACAAAGGAACTGGCAACCGTATTGTGGCTGTATGCTGGTTATGTCGCGTCAGTTGTTATTCAAGAAGAAAGTACTAATTTAGGTTGTAAACAGAACCAGCATAGGCTAAGATTCACATAACGGTAACAGCAAAATACTTGTTTAAAGACAATTCAACCATTTGAGATGATGAAGAGCCAATAAATGCGGGGGACCACAGAAAAAGACTTCACTTCCCATTATGCCCTTGAAGGAGTCTTCTTTACCTATGCCCCATGGGTGCATGATCGGATTTTAGATTTCATATTTTGGATTTCACACATTTTCTTCAAAATGACAAAGTCAGTTATGCATTTTCTACTGTATCAGGAAATCCAAGTCTTCACCAGACTGGCAAATGTAGTCACGGCGGCCCCCACGACACATCCAGCACGACGTCTGCTGCAACTGGCGGCATCAACAAGGACAGCAGCGACCCCAGCCTATCCCCCCACTACTACCTCCACCAACAGGCGGCAGAGGGAGCTATACGACACACCACGGCGTTCTTCATTCACCCAGGTATTAAACCCTTTGATCACGATGCACTCATCAGCAACTGAGCAGGGAGATCATTCAAATAGGAACAGTAAAACAATAAAACTTTAAACAATTAAAAACAAATACTCTTATGAGTTTGTTTCTTTCAGTATATGGATTACGACATCTGATCGGAGACGGGAAATTTGGTGAGCTTTTACAGTTACCACTTTCGGCCTCTATAGGATTCGTGGTCCATGCTGGCGACTCCCTGGGCATTGCAACAGCACGGGAAAGTGTCACGAGAATAATGTCTGCTACTGAAGGGCGTCATTATGTGGTAGTCAGCCAAGATGACTCAGGTAGTGAATCTGGATAAGGCCAATCCTTTATGTTTATTTGTTCTTGGAAGAACAAATCCTCGTTAAAGTGGAAAACCGCTGTTTAATGCAGATTTTCCAACAATGCATGATATTAGAATGCTATAACCGTGAATAGTGAGATCTTAAGCCCCATTTAGCAATATTCGCGGCGGGGCCACCAGAAAAGGACTTCACATGATACCCATGAAGGAATCGAACCTGGGCCTTTAACCAAGAGATCGAATTCTACGCCACCCCATCTCCCTTGGAATAATTATTGAAGGTTAATCTCGTTTGTCTTTGTTATAAGGATTAAGTCTGTTTAGGTCAGACGTAATGCTGCAGTTGGACATGATTGCATGATGGTAGTCTCTATAATACAGTTTTATTTATAGAAGGTTGCGTGGTGTGTACACAAGTTTCTACAAACATGTTTAGCCTAAACTGGTCTGATTATTGAGCAAGTGTTTATTCTGTTGGATCCTGGCAGACAGCACCGATGTTATCACGTCCCAGGACGGGAATCGTGTTCTCCAGTATTTGACAACCCTGGAACCCAACACCAGCAGACCGTGTCCCAGTTTAGCCTTAACTACTTTAGAGACTGGTGAGTACAGGCAGGTACCCGGATGAAGCTATGACAACCCTTGTTTCAAGCTTAAAGTTAAGATATTCCGGCAAAAATAGCAATACTTTTACGGGCGTTATTTGAGTGTGTCTACATGGGATGATAGTTGATAAACATGAATCGAGAATTGTTCCACATCGGTCGATATTTGTGTTATATCTTCAGACATATATATATAGTATCCCGTCCTATGTTAACCTATCAAACCAATTATCATTAAGGTGAATACAAAGGCCATATTCATAAATGACAGCGAAAGTTGTTACAATCATCAAGGATGACTGACAAGACATTGTTAAATACAGTGACGGTAAACGATCTGGCACTTTGATGAAGATTTGATAATGTCTGGTCGATGATTGCTTGTCGATGTCATATCATAGGCCAAGTAATGCTTGTTCCACAAACAAACTCCAACTAGGTAATGTCTTACCACGGATATTAGATTCAATAACTAAATTGGTATCGCGTAAAACATACTGATTCAAGAAGGTTTTGTAGTGAATGCTATTTTTACACAAATTGTATTTTATGCGATTTGTGTGAATGGTGGGTGCTATCGGTAATGCAGGACAGGTGTTTTGGTGAACACCGCCATAAACAGTGGTATGCTGTGAATAATTCATATAATTTTTAAATAAGATTTTGCTTTCTCGCCCAATACAATCTGTTTCGTCGGATAATCGAAGCTTGTTATTCTCTGGTGTTAGCATTTTTTATTTTGTACGTCTGGAACTTCTAAATGTAACCCGCTTAGCCTCTATCCAGCTGCCGGTTTGATGGACCAAGGCTCGAAGATATATGTCTTGACCAACATGAAGCCAGGAGACCTGGACAGATGGGGTCACGTGTCTGCGTTGTTGACCAGAATGAAGCTGAGCGTGGAGTTTGTTCTGACCAGGAGCTGTGTAAATACATCACAGAAACATACAGGTACATATGTAGTGTAGATAGTCACTGTGGTCATGAGGATCAAGGTTTCAATAGGTTCAAAATAGCGTGTACTTGTAATTGCATTAGATGAATGAAGCGTTGACGTCGTTGCATGTCATCGTATTCTGACGTTGGGAGTTGCTCATGATATCGGTCTTTGGTATATTTTCTCCAGAGTCCATCATTTATCGAACAGACTGACACAGCTTGAATTTGGCGGACTATGCATAAGATTGCAACACTATCTCCAAAACCGTTATGTAACTAAAATAATGTTGAAAGTGACGGTAAACCCAGCTTGTGATCACATAAACTGAATGATGTGAGTACATGGGATATATCTTGCGAATAACCCACATGTGACGACGGAGACGGCATCAGGAACGTCATACGTTGTTTACGAGGAAGACATGGAACAGATTACGTCTTCAGGGTACGAGTTCTTCAAGGCGTTGTTCTTGAGCAAATGAACTTGATGCACTTATATCTCAGTTATCGTTTGCTGTTTTTGCTGAACAGCGATGGTACGTAATCATATACTTTACTAAAGCATACAACATGTCCCAGGACCTTCCCGGACGAGGCGATCTGCAGGCGCTGACCTGTACGCTGGTCTAGCATCAGCTTCAGGAGGATCCGTCTACACCACAGATAAATCCGGCGTTGGAAAAATGTCAGATATTATCAAGGTAAACATTATAAACCGCTACAATGGTAATTACACACACAATTTGAAAACTACCTGACATGATATTAGTTTTTACATACTCAGAATTCAAATGAATGCCAACTGATCCATTGGAATGGTTATGAAGTCATGCGCTTTTGTGTCACGACGTGAAATGTTCTGTTAATGAACCAAATATGTCGTCGTGAACACACATTCCCTTGTCAATGGCAACAATGATTATGAACAGACTTCTCTCAAATTTTATGAAAGATAATAACGAATATAAACATATGGCAGGAATCTGCGACAACATCCGGCGCGACTATTCTCAAGATGGCAGTTGATATAACGGCTGGGAAGTCGATTCCCATTCCCATTGATAACACTATCCGAGAGGTGACTATCAAGATCATAGCAGACGCCGGCCTCAGGGGGGGGAACCCGTCAACTCCCTGTCTGACCCACACGGTGAGTTAGCTACCCTCAGATACAGAGACAAGTTATCAGATGCGTTAACAGCTGATGTGTAGCAGTAATGAAAACGTTTGAGGAAGTTCTAATTCTATTCTCCTGAACGTCACCACCTATTGGCTGTTGATTTGAATGTATAATCTTTAAAAGGTAGGGGAACTTAATTTTCAATTAAGGATTGAAAATTGGGAGATATATCGGAATCAATCAAGGTTGATATGATAATAATGAATCATCACCACTTTCACTTCCTTATGACCATAGTTGTTTGTACAGTAATCGCTCTTGAAAGATGATTGGTGTATGATGTGAAATTTTCATGTGTACGATTTAACTGTCTGCAGTGATTTATCGACCTCCTTGAAAACCAAAATGGTGGTGCCTTTATAAGGTGTCTGCCATTAGTGTGGTATCTGTCTTGAGTGAAGGCCAAGCTCGAAAAGTTAATCCCTAAGGTATTATCCGTGTATCTCCAGTACTTCATGATGATGTTATACTGATTGTCACAGCATATGCTGTAATCTACTATCAACATTCAAATTCCCCACATGACAATACCATAGATCATCCATTGTGTTGATATTTCCAGGTAACGTTATCCCCATGGCAACTGTTGGAAATGTAACCATCAAAGATCTTGGAGGCGGAGTTCGATTTATCAAGATAAAGGTGTGGTTTGCTTATGAAACATATTGTTTATAGCAGTTAGGACTTTCAGGCGGATTATACAATAAAGATTTGATTCAGGAAATGTAAACAAGACAACACTATATCACTGAAATAAACAAAAAGATATAATAGACTACGGAGGACAAAAAGATTTTTTAAGAAAAAATAGTTAGTTGTTGTATTTGGTAATATATAGTGACATTATAACACCCACAATATTTTGTGTCGGGTGTCTTCTGTAAAATACCAAGTAAAACGTTTTTGATCACTTTTCACATAAGAATTCAAGAGAGCACATATCTACTCCATAAATAGCCATTCCACCATTTCCTTCCATGAGTATGTACCAATTAACCGGGAGATATGGTTTCTTTATGATGTATATTGCAGTCCCCCCAGCCCGGATTATGGCATCTGACGAAGAAGGACAGTTACCACTGGGACCTGGAGGTGACCGCCCAGAGCACCATCGACTTCAGCACCAAGTTTGTACAGACAAACCCCATGAACGGATTCCAGTATGAGATTACAGGAAGACCCATTGCAGGTACCTGGACACTCAGTCCTGGGGCGAAGCCCTCACGGCGAAACAAATACTGGATTTGAAAGTCCAGATGAAAGGTTTTCTTACTGTTGTTCTAACAATTTATCCATTACGAGAATTAAACGTAGTTAATCAGGAAAGAGGTTTAGAAAGGGACCCTTTTGAATTTTGATACCGATTTGAGAAAAAACATTGAGAAATGGTTATAAACGTTATCAAATGTGTTCATATGAATGGCAGCAGGACAATGTGTTCATACACATGAATGGCAGCAGGACAATGTGTGAATCATGTGTTATGAATGGCAGCAGGACATGTGTTCAATGTGTTCATATGAATGGCAGCAGGACAATGTGTTCATGAATGGCAGCAGGACAATGCGTGAAAGGGTTGATTTTAGAGGCTTTCTTTGAGCACTTTGTAACAAATGAGATGTCTATGACCCATTATTGAGCATCGTGGAGAAAGATGCTGTTGAAGATTCATGTTGAATCAAGGACTGGCTGATAGTTCGATCTACTCGTGAAGTTAAAAAAACTATTGTTCCCTTTTCGTTCATTTTAGCCATGTGTCATTTACTGGACAACGTATCGGCTGATGGGGTGCGAGAACCCAATGTGATACATTTGCAAACAAAAAGGGTGTGCCGTCTTCATATGTATTACCATGAAACTGATTTGAGAACTGACTGCTTTGTTGTGTTGCACAATTAACGTTGCTTATTTTAGGTGATGCTGCTACTGTAATCATCACAGTCCCGTCAATAGACAAGATAGGGGGGATCACTCAGGTCGTTCTAACAGACAGTAAGGGAAGTCCAGTAGAGTTATCTCCTTTGACTCAGGGTCGAGGTCGGGCTGCTTCTATATTCAAAGGAAGATTCACCTTGCCGATTAAGGTTTGTTAAACATCCATCACTTCATTATTATTATTGACTGAATTGTATACATGCATATATGATGACCAACTGGAGTTTGGAATATTGTGTCTGGATGTTTATCGTCACACCGTGCAGTCACGTTCAACACCTTACCTACAAACCTGGCAGTGCGGAAGATCGTCTATGTTGACCGTGACCTCCCTTAGACATGTCGGTAGAACAATCGGTTCCACACAGCACCTTGTGCAGTCCTTAGCATCCATGGTGGTGTTTACGTTTGTGTCCGCCACGACACTTGGCCCGACACCATGGTGTTTGCCGAGTATGATGTTCCCTGAGCTTGGCTTTGGCCGAATGTGGTGTTCTCCGCCCGTTTGTGTCCGCTGAGTGTGATGTTCCTTGAGCTTGGCTTTGGCCGAATGTGGTGTTCTCCGCCCGTTTGTGTCCGCTGAGTGTGATGTTCCTTGAGCTTGGCTTTGGTCGAATGTGGTGTTCTCCGCCCGTTTGTGTCCGCTGAGTGTGATGTTCCTTGAGCTTGGCTTTGGTCGAATGTGGTGTTCTCCGCCCGTTTGTGTCCGCTGAGTGTGATGTTCCTTGAGCTTGGCTTTGGCCGAATGTGGTGTTCTCCGCCCGTTTGTGTCCGCTGAGTGTGATGTTCCTTGAGCTTGGCTTTGGCCGAATGTGGTGTTCGCCGCCCGTTTGTTGGCTTTGGCCGAATGTGGTGTTCGAGAGTGATGCTTGGCTTTGGCCGAATGTGGTGTTCGCCGCCCGTTTGTGTCTGCCGAGAGTGATGTTCATCACATCATGTTTTACGATGAAATATTCCCATTTCAGACGTTCCAAGTCACTATACAAGGCACTGATGATGGAGGGAACGCCCTGCAGCGACTTGACCCAGGGAAGATATCCCCCATAGCTGTCAAACTACAAATAGGAACCCTTGCTGGTGCGTTAGCATCGTTACTATGTGCAACTACCCCGTGAAGATACAGAATTAGTCGTCTTCAGCAACCCATGCTTGTCGTAAGAGGCCATTTACGGGATCAGGTGATCTGGCTCGCATCTGGTTGATGCATGTCATTGGTTGATGCATGCCCAGCTCATGACGTCAATCAGTAGATTGTCTGGTCAAGATAAAGTATATTTAGTCCGCCTTCATTTTGCTTGAATATTCTCGCGTGTGGAGTGGAACGAACGAAGGAACGAACGAACAATCATTGATAGCTATACTTGTGCGTTTCTTGAAAAGGTTCTCCAATGTCACAATTGCAGTGTTAGGTGGGGAGGTGTGTGGGATATACATTACAGCTATTTTATACCCAGTACTGATCACGTTTTTCTTAGTTGTGTAATAGATTCATTTTTTTTAAAACTTGCAACCTCCTTTTCATTATCCCTTAGGGTCTCTGTACATCAACGAAGATCTGAAGATCCCCTTCACTGTGACCAACACCGGGGACAGCAAGACCACCATAGCTGTTGACATCACAGACGATCAGGGATTTGCTGTCAGCCCATTAAAGAAGACATTTGCCCTGGAAGGAAACAGTAGCGCCACTGGTAGCTTCACATTGCATGCTGGGAGCACTGTTGGAGTAACAACGTAAGTCCTCGCCAAATAATTAACAGTACAAAAACATATCAGGGTTCTTCATCTAATGACCAAATGACCATTCCTATTTAACATACACTAACATTCATTAGTCGTTGGCTTCAGGATTGGCAATGAGTGAAATGATATTCTATTTGGAAAATACTCGATGCTGATGGGTCAATGAGCGGTTTCAAATCATGATAACCACCTCTGATTGAAACGACCACATCAACGCTGAAGATAATGATTAAAGACGTACTTCTTTCTCAGTAGTTGTCAGTAGGGTTTTAGAAGATAAACGTATTGTATGTTCAGTTAAGAGCTAGGTTATCCGAAGCTTATGGCTATTTACAGACACTATTGAACCAAACGTGCAGTGTAGTTAGACCGAGCATTATGTTTATATGCTAATTCATTTGCATGTTGCAGGACCGTTACAGTGTCTGCCCAACCTGTGGGCTCCACGTCTCACAGTCCACAGTTTGACACTCGCAGGGTCACAGTGGAGAAACACGTCATCAGGGTTAGTAGAACTTAACGTATGCCCCTGTTACTCCACCTGTAAACAAACCTGGGTGTAGTACTGTTGTCAGATGCCTGTGACTAACCAGCAGGGTTATAACAATGAGCCAACTGACTTTCAACTTGGTCGTTAATGCGGACGAGCACCCCGCTTCTATCACTGTAAATACCCACAACCCAAACATAAACCATTGGGAGTGAATGGGAGGACACCCACTGCCTCCACAGAACAAAGGACTGGTGGGGCCCAAACGGGTCATCAGCAATAGATACCTTGTTATATGAGGTGATCTGCTGATCCGGTCCATTGTTTCTTGACAACCACTAGTTTGTCTGGCTAGGACTCCGTCATATAAATGACTGTGGCCTTAAAGGACCAAAAGACTAACAACTGTAAATCTGGGGGTTTCTTGATGTCGCGGAAATAAGCAAACTTGTTCACTGCATTTTGTTAATGTTGAGAAGTCGAGAAAACTTCCATTTATCATATTTTTGCGCTATATTTAAACCCATAGGCAAGATAAAGTTTTCTGTCCACTTTCATAATGTAAATATTTACACTGTTCCAGAAAGTAGACAACACGACCCCTGAGTGTAACGTCACCTCGATGACCGGAAGTTGCAGTGTGGCTCAGATGGATCCGTGTAGTTGTCACATGCACACGTGGTCAGGGACGGCAGTGTTCGGGGATGTGGGTTTCGGGCTGTTCCAGATATCGTCCACGGTGGGGACGTCGGGCAGCTTCACGTACGAGAACTTTACCATGGGACATACCATTGACAAGGGGGTCAAGACGGCCAGAATAGGGTATGAATATCGCAAGTATATATATAAAAACGTGATGCCAATCCTAATAATTTTGTTAGAGAAATACAGTGTTATAAAAGTTCAATAATCTTGATTGAGGCTTTCGACTATATTTCATCTCGCCACTGGAATTTTTCTGAGTGAGGCGTTAGACAATAAACAAATATTAGCCCATCTTCAAACAGAAACATCTACATGTTTGTTATACAGGAGCAACTGCTGCCACCCGGTGTCGTACATCAACGTGGTGGACATGGCCAGCAACACTGCTCAGTGTAAGTTTGACCTGGCACCGGGACTCGCCAAACCCGTGTACGACTGTACGACGACTACTACTATTACCACTACAACGTCAGCAAATCACCATGTATCAAGTCCGTCATCTGGCCATGTGGGGGTCCATACGTATCCTTCATCCAAGGTGATCAAGTTTGATAATATTTGATATAATGTTACTGCTGTAAAACTCCATCGTCAGAGAATATTCTGTCTCGGTTACCAAATGAAACAAATTGAAAAACTGAAACAATATTCCAGCAATATCACGGCGGGCACACCAGAATGGGCTTCACACATTTTCCCATGTGGGGAATAGAACCCAGGTCTTCGGTGTGACGAGCGAACGCCTTAACTCCTAGGTTACCCCACAGCCCCACAAAATTGTAAGGGATTTAGTTTCGAGTGATAGTTGAATGACAATAATGAAGGCATTGGAAACACATTACAACCCGTAGTGAATTATGGCAGGACATGTAATGACCGCCAACGATCTTGAAGGGCTACAAGTGAATTACAAAGTGCACCTTTTTGGATCAATGGTGCGCCATACCGCAACGGGTTGTCATACATTCATTCACTATGCACAGTGTGTATGAGTCTTTCGAAGGCGATTTGAGGGAGTCTGCCCTACTCTCCCCGTCCAGTACGTGACGCCCACGCCTTCCTATCACGTCCTGGACGTGATGGGCTGCTAGTGGTGAGCACTGACGATTCTTTCACGGCGAGCACTAGCATTGTTCCATAATGTACCGACGATCACTGACTGTGAAATACACTGAACGTACTAACCATGTACTGCTAGTTGCCAGTATACCGACCTGTCGTAGACGCCACGCGTGATGAAGACACCGCATCGCTGGACCATTCACTAACAATGAAAGAAAAAATCAAGTAAATCACACATGTATGATACGCAGAATGAATCATGATATTGACAGATATAATGCCCTTTCGCGAAAGTGTCAAAATCAAGAATGGCACCCGACGCACGTATGTCGCACTATTGCGTGCATGCCAACTATTTGGATGTGTTTTGTCTTACAGACATAAATGTTCATAATGTAGAAAGATGCCAACCGGTATTGTGAGATAAACTCTGACAACTATGTTCCATAGGACCACACCCCGCCAGTCTGTAACGTCACCTCCACACACGGCCGGTGTAGCCAGTCCCAGACATCGTCCGACGACTGTGACCAGCACGTGTGGTTTGGAACAGTTCAATTCGGAGATGAGGGGTCAGGTCTTTATCTGGTCAAGTCCACTGCTGGTGATTCCAGCGTCCTCAACTACAAGTTCACCGAAGGAGACACCACAGACGACGGCATCAAAACAGCCACTTTAACGTATGATAAACTTTCTATATATCTGATGATATATTGTGATCATTACTCTGTCCTGGTAGTGTTACCCAGACCGTCACTTACTCAGGTCGTGTACATGGAGCACAGTTTGACCTCTATATAAAATGTCAATAAATGTGAAATGTATTTCAGCAGTATATAATTCATTCACACCTGGCTGCTAATTGCACACCCAATTTAAATGTCAACATTCGTATCCAACTGATGTTCCCAAAATCATTAAAACCCTTATTCTCGAAACTTGTTTAATTGCACTATAACATGTAAAAATGTAATACATAATTAGGTGACTTACATGTTGAGTAAATTGAATGATGTCTTCTGTGGTTAAATAACCAGTGTCTTTCTGTATACAAACTGACTGGCAAATGAAGGACACATCCATGTACGCTAACTATAACGGAAACAGGAGGTGGTTATTTCATGGTGTTGTATTTGTTGGGGTCAGAGTCGTGGCGGCTGCAGTGATGTCAGCCTACTTACGTTTTGATAACATTTTTCAAACCCCAATTTTGAAGCGCATGCTTTCCTTTACAGTTGTAATCCTGAAAAGCTGCAGGCCCTAAGGACCCAGAACCATAAAAACTTGTGGGTCCTGATCAGAATGTGAAAGCACTGTAGTTTAGCTGCAATATAAGTAATTCCCAGCAACCAAAAAATGTTCCAACGAACAAATTGAGTTAAAGAGTTTAATATAGCTCTATAATGACTGACTAGTCTTCATTTACAACACAATCTACATCCATGTCAAGATCCAAGTCTTCTGAAAAGTCTTAATCAGAATGTTCAGACAGGGAAATGTCAGTTATTGGGGATGAAAAATCTGTCGGCCATAAGTACCTGCAGAAGACAAAAGCTGCGGGTCCGAGTGCTTTTCAGTCGGCTTCGGGCCGACGTTAATTTCGAACGCTGGATGATCTGTCTAATGTTTGTATGGGTCCTGGTCTGTATATGGTGTGTCAGGAAACACTGAGTCATAGTTTAGCCCACGTATTCATCGATATCAAGCGTAGAGCAGGTAGTTTGATCGTTTGACGAGCACACACCCTGTACAACATGCATATCTCGAACTTCTCCGTATTTCTCCCCAGGGCCACGTGCTGCAACCCCTTGGCGTACATCGTCGTCATCGACGTCGCCGGTAATGAAGGCCAGTGCGACTTGGATGTGGCAGAGGAGATGGTAGGTGTAAATGTCCAAAATCTCATCTTAACCATTACAGAATGACTGAGCCCAAAAGTGTAGGAATTCAAAGAACTGCTAACATTGTAATGCCATGAATTATATAGTGAAGAATTATTGAAATACATCTATGTTTTCTAGACTTACATTTCTTTATGTTTGTAACTAGGCTGCTCCTGAAACTGGTAGTGTATTGACGCCTGGAGCTGTTGCTGGGATATCAGTCGGTTGTCTCGCCGTGTTGGCAGGGGCGGTAACTGCTGCTGTACTCCTCACCAAATACTGCTACTGTTCCACTCAACCCTCAACGAAAACCGGCAGGTTTCGGACAACAGCGTGGGATTAACGTCGTATCACGTCCAAGTCAACGGAGGTTTTTGTAGTGCAAGCTGTTCTTTGTGACATGACGTTAGACGTTAGTTGATGTTCTGTGTCTAACCACTTTGTCGTGTAAGCTGTTGTTCTTTGTGACATGACGTTAAACGTTAGTTGATGTTCTGTGTCTAACCACTTTGTCGTGTAAGCTGTTGTTCTTTGTGACATGACGTTAAACGTTAGTTGATGTTCTGTGTCTAACCACTTTGTCGTGTAAGCTGTTGTTCTTTGTGACATGACGTTAGTTGATTTTCTGACGTTCTGTATCTATGTATAACTGCAATTCCATTCCACGGAAATGTGTCTCCTTGTGGATTGCCCTTGTGGCTGCCAGTCTGTGATAAGTCAGTTGATCTGACTCTAAAATATTACTCGAGTTTCATCATAAACACTCATTACCTTTCTTCGAGTGAGTGATTTCACAGATTTAGAGACGCGACAGTCCTATTGAATCTGTAATGAAATGTAATAACTATCTAACCGCGTCTTAAACAATACCTTTAATAAACAGAAAACATGACTACATTCAAAACAAATCAGTTTCAACAAATAGAATATATCCGAGACTTTAAAAATGTACGGTTTCCATACAGATGACTCCCAGTTCTATGTTACCTGAAGATGAGATATAGCCCTAGTGGAGCGGCTTTCAAGCTCATGTTATCATTATTTGAAATTCCCGATTCGCCTATCAGTATACCATAATACCACATCAGAATGATAATTTTCCTTCCCAAGGCCTTTATCAAATTCAATAAGAATATCACAGGAAAAACAATTTGAATAATGCAATGATTCGTTTATTGTGGTAAGATTTTGAAAGCCCCTGTGTGTTTAATATGGAGAGTATTGCCGTTAATGCAAATGCAGTGTTTTAATTTAATCATGTGTTTATCCACACAACTTGTATATATCCCTCATCAAAGGAAAACATAGTAAACCAAAGCACTGTTATTTCATGTACTTCATTATTGCCCTTATCAGCATTGTCACCGACGTACACACGCGCACAAAGCTAGATCTGTGTATGCACATACTGTGTAACTATAGCCTATTGTTACTTTATAAAACGTCCAAATCGCCGATCCTTCATTGTGTTGATATCTACATTATCTCAAAAGTCTAATTGCTACACTGATGAATGCAGGAAGTCAGCAGCAAGGGAGATAACCCCCAACAAACATTACCCAATGCAGTCATAATGAAGAATGCGTAAAATCTAGGATGAAATTTTAAGAATTGTCACTGTTCGATCAAGTTATATATGATAATGATCAAATACCTTTAGTTTAATTATAACGGATTCTGATATTATGTGATAGTAAACAGGGCTTTTTGTTTCATTCTGAAAAGTATTCATGGTAAATGAAACATGACAATTTATGTTCCGGACATTAACTGACACATAATCGACGCATGTCGTACATCTGGGTCTTGGTAAGATAATGTGTTATTTACTGGCAGAGATGATGGGTCCTTACTGAATAGTTTATAGAAAACGTGTTATAGAGACGTGTACCTCAGTCAGCAATTATGTATTTGTCAGTTATGAATCTCCCATCTGAAACATATTTTGCTCTGGTTGCCATCGAAACCTGGCAATATATATATATGACGTACCTATTTCATATGACCTCAACCGCACTCTCCTTGGATAATGGACGTATATCTACCAGAAAATATAGGTTCGTATATCTACCAGAAAATATAGGTTGTTGCTTGTTCTATCTTAGCTTGGGGTTGCTCCAAGTTTTATAGGCCTTTTGACTACGACTGTGGCCTTTTGGCCACTGGACTGTGTGTTATGTTTTGACTTCTTATATTTGTACTTGTTTACAAAAGAATACGTGTATAATTGTATCCCATGTTCTGTGTAATTTATTAGTATGACAATCACGAATGTTCTTGTGGCAGTAACAGTCATCGCTTTCCCCTATATTCTTTGTGTGTTTTCAAAATGCATAATATGTTGTGATATTTTTTTTACGATAAAAATGTTTGGATTTTGAATTTGTTGATGATTTGTACTAGTGACGTATAGATTCTTCACAAAAGTGTCTTAACATAAAATATATCATCATGTGGTACTTTGGACCCGCGGCGGGGTACATTCAACTGATAAAAATTTCGATAAGAAATATAATTCAATGAAGATAATTAAACATGGATAACAAAATTTAATATTTGTTACTCACATTGATAATTTGCAAAAATCTAAAACTGCGTCGGATTCACCATCTCAGCATTGCGAGAATGTATCAACGTACCACAAGTGCATCTTGACATTGCGAGGATACATCATCGTATCACAAATACATCTTGACATTGCGAGGATCGGCACAATACATCATCGAGAGGAGCACAAATACATCTTGACATTGCGAGGATGCATCATCGTAGTCACAAATACATCTTGACATTGCGAGGATGCATCATCGTAGCACAAATAAATCTTGACATTGCGAGGATGCATCATCGTAGCACAAATACATCTTGACATTGCGAGGATGCATCATCGTAGCACAAATACATCTTGATATGCATCATCGTAGCACAAATGGATCGAGGATGCATCATCGTAACACAAATACATCTTGACACTGCGAGGATGTATCAACGTAGCACAAATACAGCAGCTAAGCTTGACACTGCGAGAATATATCAACGTATCACAAATACATCTTGACATTGCAAAGATGCATCATTGTAGTACAAATACATCTTGACACTGCTAGGATGTATCATCGTATCACAAATACATCTTGACATTGCGAGGATGCATTTTCGTATCACAAATAACATCTTGACACTGAAGATGTATCAACGTGACACAAATACATCTTGACATTGCGAGGATGCACCATCGTAGCACAAATAAATCTTGACACTGCGAGGATGCATTTTCGTAGCACAAATACATCTTGACACTGAAGATGTATCAACGTGGCACAAATACATCTTGACATTGCGAGGATGTATCATCGTAGCACAAATACATCTTGATACTGTGAGGATGGATCAACGTGACACAAATACATCTTGACACTGCGAGGATGTATCAACGTAGCACAAATACAACAGCTAAGCTTGACACTGCGAGAATATATCAACGTAGCACAAATACATCTTGACATTGCGAAGATGCATCATTGTAGTACAAATAAATCTTGACATTGCGAGGATGCATCACCGTAGCACAAATAGATCTTGACACTGCTAGGATGTATCATCGTATCACAAATACATCTTGACACTGAAGATGTATCAACGCGACACAAATACATCTTGACATCTTGACACTGCGAGGATGCACCATCGTAGCACAAATAAATCTTGACACTGCGAGGATGTATCATCGTAGCACAAATATAATCTTGACACTGCGAGGATGCGTCATCGTAGCACAAATACATCTTGACACTGCGAGGATGTATCAAAGTATCACAAGTACCTCTTCACACTGAGAGGATGTATCAACGTTGCAGAAATAAACTTTGGCACTGTGAGAATAAAACAACGTGGCACAATTACATCTTGTCACTGCGAGGATGTATCAATGTTGCACAATTACATCTTGACAGTGCGAGGTTGTATCAACGTAGCACAAATACAGCAGCTAAGGTTGACACTGCAAGAATGTATCATTGTAACACAAATACATCTTGACACTGCGAGGATGCATCATTGTAGCACAAATACATCTTGACATTGCGAGGATGTATCAACGTAGCTCAAATACAACAGCTAAGCTTGACACTGCGACAATATATCAACATATCACAAATACATCTTTACATTGCGAGGATATATCAACGTTGCAAAAATACATCTTGTCACTGCGAGGATGTATCAACGTGACACAAATACACTTTGACACTTCCTTACCTTTCTGCGAAGTTACCTCTAGCTGTGCTATGATTCTATCGTCTTGGGTTCGAATTTACGGTTTTGTGCCATCATCTGTCTCCCTGATTACACAAAAGACGAAAAGGTCTTAGGCACGTTTACCTCAATACCTGCACACGGAAATACGCGGCTTTGAACTAACAATACTCGTTAACTCCTGCTGTCTATATTTATGTTTTTGGAAGAAAGCTTGTTTCATATCAGTCAATATGTGACATGACGGTTTTTAAAATCAAAGGAACGTGTACAGTATAGAGATAAAACAAAGCATGTTGGCCCTAACAGATCTATATCGAAAGCAAACACACAACCAAACTTTCACTCACACATATACACATATTTCAACAGCATGACTCAACTCTACTAGTTAGTTAGTTGGTTGGTAGGTTGTGTGGTTGTTGTTTAACAGCGCACTCCGGCTATATGGCGGCGGTCTGAAAATAATCGAGTGGACGTCTGTACCAGACAATCCAGTGATCAACAGCATGATCATCGATCTACGCAACTGGGAGACCATGACACGTGTCAACCAAGTCACGAATGGTATTGTTTTTCTAAACAAAGTAGAACCTCATGAACCCATGAAATAGTTGGACAAAACTGACCCTTTTCTGTTACCACCATCGCCCCAAATCCCATTTCTAGCCTTTTCTTTTTGTCACGGATATGTCAAGTCTGGAACTGTGCTCCTTAAAACTTTTTAAGGCTTTATTAAGTCAGTCGAATGACATTCCTGTAATATTTTTGGCGAAAGAGCATACACGATTGTACCCCAAAACGTGTGAAATATGAACACCAGGGCTGGAGCTGCTGGAATATTGAAGGGGGAGTTGACAATTGGAAATTTGAATTATCCCTCTAGTCATACACTGTTGTTGGAGCTTCTGGTTATTCTGAATCTCTTGTATAGATCTTACATAAGAAAAAAGAAAAAGAAATCAGTGGAATCGACGTGGTGATTTGGTTGTAAATGAATTATATCAGATCTTCGTTTTACTAAACTTTCTTCCCTGAATGTCCGATGTTTGTTCAGGAACAGAGGCCTCAATTAGTCCCATGGGAACGTTTACTTCTCCCCAAATGTTGTTATTTTGGGTACTGGTGGGGCAAAATTACAAATACATTATAATGCATTTAATTTTGTCCTTTGCTGAAATTGATAAAATTCAAACCAACATAAAATTAATTCCACTCGTAAAATACATTATGTAGGTACAAGGAAAACCCTCCCTTGTTCATTCTAAGGATTATGGTTAATCTTTGAGGGAGGGTTTTGGTGTTATTGCTGGACCCATCTGTATATCTCTATCTGGAGGGAGATTTGTAATCAAGTGCAGGAATGGAATGGACGTAAGTGAAGCAAAAACATGCATCGATGCATAAATGTGACAGTCAATACACTGTCCCTCTGGTTGGTATAGTCGTTGTCTCAGTTATATACCAGCTTAACTAATGGAACAGTTATTGAAGTGATACCTCACACGGTAATGGCATTTGAGACCTTTTCTTCTTGGTGTATTTCAATTCCCATTTTAGATAATTGGCGGAATTTGTTATTGTCAACAACAGAGAAATTAACTGTGACTATATGAGAAGCAGTAGTTTGTGTTTTGTCAGCAAAAATGGTGGAACTAAATTATTTATTGCTGAACGTTTTATGACACATATTCAACAAAGATACTACACATCACAGCTTCTGTTTATGGCAAACAGGACATTTTCACTATTTGCATGTTAAAATACAACCATGCATGATGTCATATCTCTAAAATGAATTCTCAAAGTCCAAATGTTCTAATATGTTTTTTTTCAAAGAACCATCTGTTTATAGAAAGACATTGTATGACGGCCTCTAAATTCCCAATAATCAATCTTTATCTACTCAGCTTTGACCTCTTTTTATAGTTGTTAGTTTAAAAACAAACCATGTTCAAGTTTAAAAAAACTTCAAAGGACGTTTGCTTGAACATGCTTACCTTGTCGTATTTTTTCAGTTTATTATTGCGGGAGAACTTAAGTAGGAGTCTCTCTTCGTTTCGAGTATGTGCCTACATCACATGCAGCTGTTCACTGGAAGGAAACAGAGCACTCTAAGTAGGTGTCTCGGTAATCCCCCACACGCTTACACTCAGTTTCTACGAACCATGATCACTCTCTAAGACTGGCGCCTTCTTGCACAACACATTTTCATGGATCAAACCAATTTTAAATCCGATTTATTGCATATTCTGTTCAAAGTGTCACATTAATTTTTAAATGTGACTTCAATGGGAGTCATTAGTTTGCCCCAATCACTTGTCTCTTCAGTTTATCCGTGCGGGTTACGACGCAGGGATTAGTTTCTGCTGCATAAATGTACCTCAAGTTGACGCCACACGACCCCCGTGACATCTGAAAGTGTTATAAGCTGTCTTCTCACATTAGGTTGTGGTATTTGAATCAATACTTCATGTTCGGTCCACAAGTGGATTATAGAGTCATTACACGGGCTTGGGTGGGGCGTCTGTTGGTCGCAATAGACTGTTTTGACACTAAAGTATTTACACTGAATACATGGACTCACGGCAAAGCTTTCATTCAGATAATAAAGTCTTTACAGAAATTTGTTTCTTGTTAATCGATCTTTCAAATGCTGTCTTGTTTTAGGGGATTGTTTTGTGTTATTGTTTAGTACACACGTTCATCATATGTTCTGTACTGATGCTTTAGATCAATATTTTAATCCTCCGGCATATAACAGCAGATTCATGTACACGGAAAAATTGCTACTCGAGGGGAGGGTGTCTGTGATGCGATTTCTGTCAAAAAATATTTATTTTCTAGGATAACATTAAAAATACTTTTTCATAACTTTTGCAAAAAAAAAATTCTTTATTCCTTCAGCTCCCCCTTTCACATAACGCATTGCGTTTTTCGGAGAAGTGATAAACTATTACCCATTAAGGTGTTACATTGTCCTCCGATAGGTTTCATTGTCCTATTATGTTGCACATTGTCCCCGATAGGTTTCATTGTCCTACTATGTTGCACATTGTCCTCCGATAGGTTTCATTGTCCTATTATGTTGCACATTGTCCCCCGGGAGGGTTTCATTGCCCTGTTGTGTTGCACATTGTCCTCAGATAAATTCCATTGCCCTATTATACTGCACATTGTTGCCCGATGGTTTCCATTGCCCGTCTGTGTTGTACATTGTCCCCTGATAGTTTCCATTGCCCTACTGTGTTGAACACTCTCCCGATAGATTCCATTGCCCTACTGTGTTGAACACTCTCCCGATAGGTTCCAATGCCCAGTGTCATAGTTTGACGACATATTCCATTTATTGTCCCAGTGTGTTGTTGCACATAGTTTCCCAACAGATTCCATCGTCCCAGTGTCTGGTTACACATAGTTCCCCAACAGATCCCATTGTCCCAGTGTTTGGTTGCACATAGATCCCCAACAGATTCCATCGTCCCAGTGTCTGGTTACACATAGTTCCCCAACAGATTCCATTGTCCCAGTGTCTGGTTGCACATAGTTCCCCAACAGATTCCATTGTCCCAGTGTGTTGTTGCACATTGTTCCCAAAACAGATTCCATTGTCCCAGTGTCTGGTTGCACATTGATCCCCAACAGATTCCATTGTCCCAGTGTCTGGTTACACATAGTTCCCCAACAGATTCCATTGTCCCAGTGTGTTGTTGCACATAGTTCCCAAAACAGATTCCATTGTCCCAGTGTCTGGTTGCACATAGTTCCCAACAGATTCCATGTCCCAGTGTGTTGTTGCACATAGATCCCCAACAGATTCCATTGTCCCAGTGTTTGGTTGCACATAGTACCCCAACAGATTTTATTGTCCCAGTGTGTTGTTGCACATAGTTTCTCAACATATTCCATTGTCCCAGTGTCTGGTTACATATAGTTCCCAAAACAGATTCCATTGTCCCAGTGTCTGGTTGCACATAGTTCCCCAACAGATTTTATTGTCCCAGTGTCTGGTTGCACATAGTTCCCAACAGATTCCATTGTCCTCGTGTCTGGTTGCACATAGTTCCCCAACAGATTCCATTGTCCCAGTGTCTGGTTGCACATAGTTCCCCAACAGATTCCATTGTCCCAGTGTCTGGTTACACATAGTTCCCAAAAACGATTCCATTGTCCCAGTGTCTGGTTACACATAGTTTCCAAACAGATTCCATTTATTGTCCCAGTGTTTGCTTGCACATAGATCCCCAACAGATTTTATTGTCCCAGTGTCTGGTTGCACATAGATTCCAACAGATTCCATTGTCCCAGTATATGGTTGCACATAGTTTCCAACAGATACCAATGTCCTAGTGTGTTGTTGCACATAGTTTGCCAACAGATTCCATTGTCCCATTGTTTGGTTGCACATAGTTCCCCAACAGATTTTATTGTCCCAGTGTGTTGTTGCACATAGATCCCAAACAGATTCCATTGTCCCAGTGTTTGGTTGCACATAGTTTCCCAAAAGATTCCATTGTATTAGTGTCTGGTTACACATAGTTTCCCAACATATTCCATTGTCCTATCGTGTTGATGCACAATGTTCCCCGACAGATTCCATTGTCCCATAGTGTTGTTTGACATTGACCCCCGACAGTTGCCATTGCTCCAGTGGGCTGCAAATAAATCCCTGAGGTCGTCCAGTGCGCTAGTAAGTAGCGCAAGGGCCCCTTTGATAAGCAAAAACAAGAGTGATGCGTATCAAACAGGCACTTCTGCGTCTTACAAACAGTGGCACGAGATCTCCTTGACTAACTCCCTACTTGACCAATAATCAGATAGCGCATTCCAAATATTTCCAGATCCAATGTGACTGGCATGTTTTAGCAACCGATACATACTGCTGATGTAAATGTATTTGTAGGCACGAATTCTTTACATAAATACTCATATATTTGTGTCGAGCCACAGCTGCAGTAAACATTGTAACTTGTGCTATTGTATTAGTTGGGTGTCAGTCAACAGGGCTCGACTGCGGAATCCATAGCATCAAAGGACACTCGTAAGGTCTCGACAATCTAAAGGCAGAAAAGGATTATCCTCAATTTCATGTACGTGTATTCTGAATGCATGTACTTAGTTCGTCGCAGAAGGCTCTTATAGGCGATAACCACTGGTGGAAACCAGGAACTGTAGAACACACTGCTATCCCGGGTCATTAGTAGATTGTACTAGATTTCGTGAACGATAATGCCGTCAAAGATTTTAACCATTTTGTGCTTTGTGTTCTTGTGTGTCGTCTGCGTGTTGGGCTTCCTACCCAACAGGTTCAGTCTTCTGTCGTCTGACTTCACACACCAGGACATCACAGAGGCCGCCATCTTGAGAGCTGTGGCGGAGATGTTCGAGGAGGCGCCTTTGTGGAGGAAGTCTTCAGGGCCTGGAACACTCATTACCATGAAAGAGATAACAACCAAGGCTTTGTTCGATGCGTACAAGGGTGGTATGTTCATGTAACATCAAGTATTATATGACTTAAAATAACAAACGACGGATTCAGGGCAAGTACTTAACTCTAAACTGTTCCTATGTTATTTTTCGAAGCATGCATCAGACGTATAATAATAAGGAAACAAAATGTGGACATGGGTATTTAATATGATATTAAATATTCATAGAATTATTATAAACATTGGACATTTTCAAAAACTTTAATTGTAGAATTTAAACGTTTCCAACTTTTAAAGTATTTATCATTGCCAAAATACTGTAGGTTGTTACATAAACCTATTTCCACTGATACTTGCTACTAATAGCACGTCATTTTGTGCAAAGCTGTCAGTCACCAATGATAAAATATATTTCATTGTAATGTTCAAGTTCTTTTTATTATTTTGGGCTTTGAGGTACTATGTTGGTTAACGCGTTCGCTTGTACTCCGAAGACGATTCTTCACATGGGTACAGTTTGAAGCGCCGTGATATTGATGGGAAATTCCAAAAAGCAATGCTCAACCGCTCCACGTTCATATTTATGGCGAAACGTGAAATATTGTGCAACGTTAAGAACACAAAGAACGGGTATGTAAATTATTACCTGGATATCGATTAATAATGCGAGTGATTTTGGATGTCAATGTTTGTTAAAGCATGTAGTGAGATCACAATGAAATCAGTAACACACAAGGAACATGTTTGACCAGGTGTTCTAATGCGCGTCCGTGTGGTATCAGAGCTGCCTTTCTTCGTCGTGCAAACACGCACTGACTGAGGGCTTCAATCCCGACTGTCTGTGATACTTTGGTTTTGTCAAAGCATTAAAGGTTATGAGTCAAGTTCTGTTCCATCTTACGTTTATTATTTTTATACCCAATATGATTATACAGAAACAGTGAGCGAGTTAGTATGGTATTATGCCACTTTTAGCAATATTACAGCAATATCAAGGCGGGGGACACCCGAAATGGGCTTCCCACATTGTACCCATGTTGGGAATCGAACCCAGGTCTTCAGCGTGACGTGCTGACGCTTTAACCACTAGGCTACCCCACCGGCCAAATACAGAAACAGAAACACATTTAAACGGTGACATAACCGTCCCCCATTCGCTCCACTAGACCAATAAGTTAAACTTTTTTGGATTTGGTTTGCTAATTTATCGTAATTTGCGGACTATTTAGCCGAACGAGATTTAGTATAGCAAAAATATGTGGAAGAAATTAATCAGTGTACAGTACAAGAATTCGGCAACAAGTATGTGTATATATTCATTAATCCTTATTAAGTGTATTTTACGACATGGAAACCCGACGGAAATATTCAGCATATAACGCCATTCTTAAAAGAATGAAAGTTTTAGACATATTCTCATGACTTTGGTAACTATAGAATCCTAACGGTTGCACATACCTTAGTGAACCACCGCATGTAATATCTAGTGGCAAAAAATCTGAAGCTGTGCTTGTATATTTATCTTTATGCACTCTCACAAAGAGAAACATCTATGTTTAAATTAGGGAATAGTTATGAAATGGTTTCTGAGAAAGGACATGTCCAAAAGCCTCATTTATTGGATCATGAATTCGAGTTTATCGAATATATATATCAATTTCAAAAATATGATATCGATGCCTTTCACGACAGGAACTGTGTCTGAGAAACGGTTCCAGGAGGCCATCGATGACATCGTGAAGGCCAACAACAGAGTGGACCAGGACCACTACTCTGAGGCTGCCTGGCACGTCAACGGGGAGGCCATCAAAGAAGGTGATTTCGACGTTTTTAGCAACACATATCCCAAACAAAATGTTTTGTAGTTCTTTCTTCAACCGTATACATTTAAGACGTGTTCATAACACATGATCGACCGGTATGTCAACACCGAGGATATTAAAGGTGATATCGGACTATGTATAACAGTATTTCTTGGAAACAAGATGAGAAACAAAGCTGAGAACCACCCATAGTTTAGTGGTCGCTGTTACTAATCTTTCTTTAGCAAATGACAAAATCACATCACTACGGGCAACGGCAATCTTCATCCTGAATCAAACCATGCCGGACTACAGGGCTGCTCGAGGTCTGATTGGTCAGTTTCTTCACATTGTCCAGATGTTCTACAGCAACACCAACTGGCCGGAACTCAGTGGAAGCGCGGTCTATGACTCTCTAGGTACACCTAAATAACGTACAAATGTCTTACAGCATACATTTCTTAACAGGTGTAATCGTAGCAGTATAATCAGTCCAATTAAGAATAAGACAATAAACTGTGTATGAAACAGTGATTGTTAAATCAATCCAATATTCTCGATCTACGTGCATTATAATCAGTTGATCAGCTGATATCGACGCATTTCACATTTTTACAGTAAAATTAATTATATGATCATTTTATCACTTAAAAATCACATAAAAGATCTATCACGGTTGATTACCTCCATATGGCAATACGTTCTGCTATATTAACAAATATTTGGATTGACGCAAAAATGACAGAACACGCGCCGTCAACGTCCACTATACAACGTTGCTGACTACAGGATCAAAATTTACCCACAACAAAAATCACGAACAACAACCTACCACAAATATAACCCCATACAAACAAACAAAAACCAAACCCTAACATTTACCAATGATGGGTCAAGTAGCTATGTTACAAGCTTTCGGAAGATTTTACTTATCGCATGAACTGACAACTGTGCTTAGCTACAACACAGCTGACAGTCATCCCTGTAGGCACACACCTACCGCACACATAGATGAGTACATATTGACACACCCATGCTTATGAGATAAACACGCAATGACTTGTACAATAGACTCTCCATACAATTGAGAGAGTTCTTTGTGATTTTTAAATAGTTTTGTTGCATGTATTTACTCATTTTGTCAGGTATTCCCGGCAAACAGTTGATGGCAGTAGCACCCTCCTCCATAGACACATGCAAGTCGTGTAGGTAAGTACGAGTGTAGAACAAACACAATCTTGGTTCGTTCAAGTATTTGGTTTTCAACAAAAACGAAAAGGCTCTACTTTGACTGATATTTTGTGGGTTTTGTGCCAGGGTATCTCCCGGAATCAATTGCAGTGACAACATGATAGATCTGGGGTCACTCTTGACCAGCGGCTACAGAAGTGGACAAGACCGGATCAAACCATTCAGTGAGTGTATCCCCCTAGACACCAGACCACATACACAGGGTGTCTGCTCGCTGTCCATTGGCTGCAGGCAGTATCCTGGTTGTGTACACACCTTTCGTGAGTGAGTGAGTTTAGTTTTACACCACTTTTAGCAATATTCTAGCAATAACACGGCAGGGGACACCAGAAATGGGCTTCACACATTGTACCCATGTGGGGAAAAGAACCCGTGTTTTCGGCGTGTCGAGCGAACGTTTCAACCACTAGGCTATCCCACCGCCCCACACGCATTTCGTGAGGAAACTCAGGCTAATTGTACTACAGAGAGGCAAACAGATACTACAAAGCCACCTTAGTGTTTATGAAGTTATGGTTTAACAGTTAGCAGTTAAAGCGATCTCTGTTCATAGACTCGGGAGATATCCTTCTACAAGGCCGGGTCATATGAAGCTCATTATCCTTCGTCCTTACATTGCTAGATTTTGTTTTTCTCATCAAACATCTACAGAGACTAACAAAACCTGAGCCCGGAAACTTCAGTTCCTTGCGAATGACAACACAGTCATTCCTAACTTCTTTGAGTGGCATTTTAGAAGTTGGGCCGTACAATACTGAACACACTTTATGGATTACAACTTCTTTTTGTTCGTGAGTGCGACGTTTCGGGTATTCCTGCTTGACAACGGGACAAGAATATGTATTTTTCTCCATAAAGTTTGTTCAATATTGCAGTCAGTCCTAGCTTATTGGCATTAGTTTTAAACTGATATCACCATTATACGCAAAACTTTCATCGGCCAGTGCCATTAAGTAAATACCCTTTACTGGTTAAAGTGCCCTCCACACAGACATGTCGTGTGAATTAAAAACATGACATTTAAAAAAATGGCATTTCAGAAGATCCACGGACGCACCAAACTGGCAAATGTAGTCACGGCGGCCCCCATGACACGTACAGCACGACGTCTGCTGCAACTGGCGGCATCAACAAGGACAGCAGCGACCCCAACACGTCTCCCCACTACTACCTCCACCACCAGGCTGCAGAGGGCGCTATACGACATACAAAGTTCTTTTTGGATGATCCGGGTAATCGAAATAAAATTGTTCGTTTTTTTGTTACACATGTGAAATGTTATAAAACAATGAAAACATTGCACTTTGATATTAATTAAACCTCTAAAACAAACTTACATATATGTTGGATGCATAAGGAGAACGTGTTCTATTTCCTTTACAGTGTATGGATTACGCCATCTGGTGGGAGATGATAAGTTCCAAAAACTCCTTCTAATCAAGGCGGATAACTCCATAGTTTTTGTGATAGACTCTTCCGGATTTTCGAAGAAAGATATGACTACTCTCAAAGCAGCTGCAGCTGTAATTATGGAGGAAGCATCGTCACAAATCACCAACGATCAGACAGAATACATCATTATGGCAGATGGAGAGCCAGGTCAGACTATGCCACATCTTCCTTGTGTAGAGTAGAGTAGAGTAGAGTAGAGTAGAGTAGAGTAGAGTAGAGTAGAGTAGAGTAGAGTAGAGTAGAGTAGAGTAGAGTAGAGTAGAGTAGAGTAGAGTAGAGTAGAGTAGAGTAGAGTAGAGTAGAGTAGAGTAGAGTAGAGTAGAGTAGAGTAGAGTAGAGTAGAGTAGAGTAGAGTAGAGTAGAGTAGAGTAAGAAAAGACTTGTAAGCAAAGGCACAACTAAACGTATTCGAAAATTTAATGTATAGCGTGTCATCGCTCGATGCATCCTAGGTATCCACCACTGGGCTGTCTTGTCCAGAGGCGTTATTAGCATAATAATAACACATTCATAAAAGTTCAGATTTACCAATTTCTTTTGAAATAGCAATAGAACTATACAATTTTAAGGCACAATGTTAATCTGAACAAACTGAGTGCATATTCACGTGATGACTGTGTCAGGGTTTTGTTACCTCTTCCACTGATGTTTTGTTTCAAGGAAGTGTACAGAGCGTGTACAGATCCAGAAACTCTGTGGAAGCTCGGCACTACATGGATGCTCTCCCCGTGAATGAAGGCACAGCATGTCAGCAGTTCAGCCTTCACAATGTAGAAGCAGGCAAGTACATGACTGGGACACGTCATCATTAACTACTGAAGGTCTCCTTCCATCTGATCTATGTAGCGCCGACAGAGCAAAAGTGAAACGTCTTGTTCGTCTTTGTTTTCCGGCATTGATCACAACACATTACTCCATTGCTACCAACGCCGAAGTGGAGTTTATAACACGACTCAATCCTGCAGACAGGTATATGTCGGTCATTGTAAATGGCAACGCTGTTTAAGAATGTACGTTGCTATGAGCCAGGTATTCCAACTTGGGTCTTCCTGTGTGGAGACATACAGTGTTCGTGAAAAGGTGAAGCATTTCCTGCTCTTAAAGGAAGAAACACAGCCTGCCATGTTGGGGCGTATTGTGTCCATTTGTCTTGAGCTGTAAGGATAGATCATGGCTCATCAGATATGAACATTTAAACTAAGCCTAATAGTATTTGCAAAATATGATAATCATACCAACGGAACTTGGCAGCATACGGCATATCCTTGGCAGCATACGGCATATCCTTGGCAGCATACAGCATATCCTGATTGGATAGGATTAGGAATTACTTACAATTTTCCCATGAACTATCAAAATCAGCAGATGAAGAAATCAGTTAAAGACGTATCTGTAACTGTGAGTCACACTTTTAAATAGTCCTGTAAACAATCACTGATTCAATGGAATTTGAGGCAGTCTTAGTACTTTTATCATTATTCTTACTGTACAAGATCGTCACAATGGTCATCATGTCTCGCCTAAAACCACAGAGAACATTGCACATTATCACAAACCATATCTCTCAACCAGGACAGGGAATACATGTTCACTGTATTATCATCAGTGTAGGAGTAATGTAATGTTGTTGTCCCTGCTTTCAGCTGCCAACTTGGCCTACCCGGGTTCTAAGATCTACGTGTTGACAAACGCTCCACCAGCAGACACGGACAGAGCAAATGACATCATCAGGATAGTGACAGAGAAGAGGATTTCGCTGGAGTTCTACCTCACTGGATACTGTGAGCGTAGGACAGGAAGGGAGATGCGTCACGGAGGTACATAGTAGAACTGTCCACTCTCAGGTTTATTGAAGAAGTAGCTGATACGTTCAAACAAGGTTCAATGGACATACTCATGCGTATGTTTGGATTTGAAGCATAATCTGAGACTTCTTTCCTTACATTGAAGTATTTTGAAATATCCGACTAAAGCGTAAGCTGGTCAAATGATATCAAAGAAATGCTAAGACTTTGTCCAGTATGTGACCGATTTAAAAAAAGTAGTCACCTCTTTGAATGAACATTCTGGGAAAATCATGTGGCAAACACCCGTATTGCTATGACCATTAATCATGTTCAGACCATGACCCTCTTGTCCATTCGAACCATGCAACAGTGAAATTTAGCCTTAGTGTTCCCCTCAACAGATACTTGGTATTGGCGATATTGTTGGTGTAAATCTGAAATGGCATAGGCAGGACCGTCACAAAGAAGGGTGACAGAAGAGTTGAAACATCGTACCATTACGTGTTAGTACCTGTTCTGAGGATTCACCGATGGCCCGTAGCAAGTTTTCCGTAGGGTGAAAATGGTTTCATGTCACTTCTATGCTTGAGCCTCAATTATGGTTTTCATTCAAATATGATTTTCTGGTGGTTACAGAAACCAGACGTCGGCGTTCAGCTGGTATGGACCTGTATTCAGGTCTAGCCACAGCCTCCGGGGGGTCAACATATGTAACAGACAAAGGTGGAGTCGCAAAAATGGCAGATATCATTAAGGTGAGGTTGCTGCAGTTGCTGTCGCTGCTGGGGTTGCCGAGGGCTGCTGAGGGTAACAGCTACTAAAACTGTCGCGCTTAAGCGTATCTAGGCATGTTGGATTGCCGTTAAGCCTGAAACAAGAAGGTGATAGACATTTGATGATGTTGTATTTAACACAGGGTTTCTATGCTGTGTTTTGGACTGTAAGTTTGCCTTGTTTTGGTGGCTGTTTTCAGCCGAGCAACGTTTTCCTGAGTTAAACGGTTTTACTGTGTATATGTTCCTTTATATGCAACAAATAGCAATAGACCCGGAAGTTTGGTTAGTAGTATAAACACGAAAGAGATGAGTCTGATGGTGACAAATTGGATGTTTCCATTTCTAACAAGGCTATCACACCAAGGTGTAGTTTGGAAGCGAACCCGTTACTATTTTAGTGGGTAGTGCCAAGGATGAGGTTTTTCAGTAAATAAATATCAGTTGCTGAGAGCTACCACCTAAAACAGCGATTATACACGGCCCAACACACGACCCAAAATATGTTTCTCCTAAAGCGTTGAAACACCCTCCCAGCTTCACGTGTTTCCAGTTGACACGAATGAACTTGTGATATCGATATGATAGCTTACATCCAGATTATATTATGACTTTGTAGGAATCTGCAACAACATCCGGCACGACAATTCTGAAGATGGCTGTGGATGCAGCTGTGAAAAAGACGATTGATGTCCCGATTGATAACACTATCCGAGAGTTGACTATCAAGATCATATCAAATGCTGGCACCACGGGTGAACCCGTCAACACCCTGTCTGACCCACACAGTGAGTTATAGGCCATAAATCTTATCCTGAGTGAATGGTGGGTATGGTTTTACGCCACTTTTATCAATATTCCAGCAATATCACGTCCATGTTGGGAATCTAATCCGGGTTGTCAGCGTAACGAGCAAACGCTTTAACCACTAGGCTATCCAACCGCCCCATCTGATCCTGATGTCTGCATGGCTCCGGATCAACAATAGTTACTTACACATGCATCAATTTTCTGATGTTTCATCATAAACATACTTTTACAGATTAGGATAAAATGCAGCAGAGAGTGGTCGGATGGTCCTGGCACAGTCAGGCTGTTAAGGCTCATCATCAGCTCAGGTACTGTTGACCCGACTACACGCAGCCCACACAGCAAATGGGACTTCTCCCAGGAAGCGCTGCCTAGTCGAACCCACCAAGATTTCCGTAGAATATGATGACTGCCCAACACTGCAGCCTTCTGCATTACCCAGACTGTCAGAAGAGCTGTGCTACCGATGGAGAACCCGGGTACTCTCCTTATCTGCATACTCTATTATTTTGCTGTGTATTTTTGTGATAAGAATTGATAAATCCTTTCAGAAACATCTGTCGCCATGACAACCTCAGGCAACGTCACCCTGAAGGATCTTGGCGGAGGAGTGAGACTGATCAAAATAAAGGTCTTTATTGCATACTTTATACGATGCATCTTACACCATTCTATAATATATGGACCATGTTTTTATAATGATGAAATAACTTTAAAAAATGGTCTTGTGGAAAGTGACAAAGATTCCGCCAGAAAATGCTACACTTTTCACGAGGACCTGGAGTCATCAGTGATCCATAATGACCATTTTTATAATTTTCACGGCCATTTACTATAAACTGTAAAGGAGAAGCCTACTTTCGAACCATATATGCTTTTCCCAAAATATATTTCAAACCCAATAATGTCAATGCGGTATAGAACCTCTAACCATTATTTACCAGTAGAAAATACCTAGACAGTTAAGAAAATGTCATTTATGTTATTTCCCTGCGATAGCTGACGAGTTATTTCCAAAATATCAGATGTAATTATATTAAAGACTTATTGTAAATGGCCAAATCTTATGGAATTTAAAAACCTTTTGTCCACCTGTAAGTACTCTATCATAAAATCTCTATCATAATACTGTAAAATGTTGTTCCTGTCCCACCGATGGCGGTTTGTGGGAATAAAGAAACTGAATTGAATTCAATTGAATTGACAACGTTGAATCTGTTTCAGCGGATAAGAGAAACTCGTTAATCTCTGATGTTGATGTTCTACATTGTATATTGCAGTCCCCCCTGCCCGGATTATGGCATCTGACGAAGAAGGACAGTTACCATTGGGACCTGGAGGTGACCGCCCAGAGCACCATCGACTTCAGCACCAAGTTTGTACAGACAAACCCCTTGAACGGATTCCAGTATGAGATTACAGGAAGACCTATTGCAGGTACGTGACTCGTTATCATTAGACCCATTGCAAGTGAATCCTATATGCTATCCTTTGGAAGTTATGTGGTAATCCTCATGGAGTTGTAATGCATGTGGTTGTATTTGTTTACCTAACTTTGGTTACAAAGACTTAGGACGTTTGGAGTTCGTCATATCAGAAGTTGACTGGCATGGGAATACCATCTTGTCAACATCGTTTCAGGTGACAAGGCTACTGTTATTATAACCGTACCGTCGATAGACAAGATAGGGGGAATAGCCAAGGTTATTCTCACAGACAGTAAAGGTGCAGAACTAGAGTCATCTTCCTTGACTCAGGGTAGAGGTCGGGCTTCATCTATATTCAAAGGAACATTCACCCTTCCAACAAAGGTAATTCATATGTACATATAGTCAAAAACTGTTTCCTAATTGTTGCGCTCAATAAAATTATTCATATCAAAGAAAAATTCATAAAATGCATGTAACTCTATAATGTCTACTGGAGTTGCCTGGAAATCATTTTCCGTTGATATTTACCATCACAATACAATTACCACATGATTCAATTCAATTTTCGATTATAGAATCCGTTCGCCATTCAATAAAACGTAATATAAGACATATTTATGTTAAGAACCATTCTTTAGCATCACTTCACTGATCTCTACTGCCTTTTTATCCTTAAGACTTAGGGTTGTGGAAGGTCATCCCCCAATCCTTTGTCCTTAGATAATGTTGACGGACGTGTCCAATAGAGGCTCCTAAGTTGAAAGTGAAGATATAGTTCCAGTTTATGCAACACTGATTTCAGGCGTTCCAAGTGACTATTCGAGGTACTGACGAGCCGGGCAATATGCTACAGCGTCTGGAACCAACCAAGATAACGCCAATAGCTGTTAAGCTGAAGATAGGAACACTTACAGGTGAGGCTTTCCGTTAATGTATATGATTGGTGCTTTTCGTTCTGTAAACACGAGACAATCAACCAGACAAGCCAGTGAGTGATATCATCGGGGATACGATGACATGTGTCAACTAAGCCAGCGAGCCTGAACATCCAAACCTTTAAGTCGATTCTTTCGACAAGCATGGGTTGTTGAAGATGAGTTCTATCCGGATCTTCAAGGGTCGCCTCAAATCATAGTCCTGAGTACCCTATGTACATTTTTATCATAGGTAGGATAAAATTGCAAAACCTCAATCACTGATTCATTCATATAGGGTCTCTGTACATCAACGAAGATCTGAAGATCCCCTACACGGTGACCAATACCGGGGACAGCAAGACCACCATAGCTGTTGACATCACAGACGATCAGGGCTTTGCTGTCAGCCCATTAAAGAAGTCGTTTACACTGGAAGGAAACAGCAGCGCCACTGGTAGTTTCACGTTGCATGCTGGGAGCACAGTTGGAGTAACCACGTGAGCATATGAGTTCGAATTAAGAAGTAAATTTTTTGTAGAGGTTACATGCATACATACATACATACATACATGCATGCATGCATGCATGCACACATACACACGCACACACACATACATTACATACATACATACATACATACATACATACATACACGCACATACGCACGCACACACACATTACATACATACATACATACATAGATTACATACACACACATACATACATACATACATACACACATACACACACATACATACATACATTACATACATACACACATACATACATGCATGCATGCATACATTACACACATACATACACATACATGCATACATACATTACATACATACATGCATACATTACATACATACATACATACATACATACATACATGCATACGTGTGTGTATGTGTGTGTGTGATATTTCACAGTGCTCTAGATTCATAAATAGAAATGTTCAGAAGCATTTATGCCGTCATCGCTTGTCTTATTAGCGTCCCAGTTTTGCCCTTTGAAATGAAATATCATGTTGAATACTGGTGTCCAATAAGGGTGTGTATCTGTCCCATCAACGGCCGACATTCAGACATGCTGGGCCCTTCCTAGCGCTGTCAGCCTTATTGTGGTCTCCGAAGACTGTTAACTGTATCCCAGACGTAATCATAGTGAACTTCCATCTTTCCTCTTCCCTCCTCAGATAAGCTGTTACACGTCGCTGTCACACCATGCATTTTAAAAAGATCAGGAACATATTTGCTCCATGTAATCAATGGTTTCAGCACAGTGACAGTATCGGCACAGCCATCGGGGGTATCAGGCCACAGTCCTCAGTTTGATACCCGCAGGATCACTGTGGAGGAACACATCGTCAGGGTGAGTTGATATCCATGTCACTGCACTATCCGGTTACCTAATACATGAGTTCATGTACAGACATGGAGGATACTGAGCATGTCTCCGGTACGGTTTCTGGTAGAAACCAGTAGGGATGTCTTAGGCTGACTCGGTTGACACATGTCATCGTATCCCTCTTGTGAAGATCGATGCTCATGCTCAAGGTGGGTGGGGGTAATTGATTTCACTTACTTTGTACATAAATTTCCCCTAATGCAAGTCGTCTTCCTTGTCACACAGTCTTGTGCAGGGGGTTTGACTCTTACGTCTGTATGCAAAGATCTAAATATTTCACAGGTGAGGCGGTTTCACTGACCTCCTTTAGTTCCAGCTCAGGTAGACAAATACAGGCTAGTTGACAAATGTTGGACGATATCAGATCATAGATATACCTGAAGCTGAAGTTCCACACATGCCCTTGTTTTCATTTTGCTAACATGTAAAGAAATACGACCATCAAATAGGAGAGCGCAACTGAAGATTTAAAACAACTATTTGCATATAAGTGTAATTAGAATGTTCATTTAGTTTCGTTGTTGAACTGTTTCAGAAAGTGGACAACACGACCCCTGAGTGTAACGTCACCTCCATGACCGGAAGTTGCAGTGTGGCTCAGATGGATCCGTGTAGTTGTCACATTCACACGTGGTCAGGGACGGCGGTGTTCGGGGATGTGGGTTTCGGGTTGTTCCAGATATCGTCCGGGACGTCGGGCAGCTTCACGTACGACAACTTCACCATGGGACATACCATTGACAAGGGGGGTCAAGACGGCCAGAATAGGGTAGGGAATAATTGAAATCGGTCACTATATTTTAAAATATGATCTATCTCTAAGTAGTGAACGAGTATGTTACTTACAAAAAGATGCAATGCTAGCATTAGTTGGTTAGTAAGTTATTTAGTTGGTTGCAGTTGCAAAGACGTTATTGATATTAACCCCTGGACTATCTTGTCTATACCAAAATTTTTAGCTGTAATATTTTTTTAATGAGGCTTTAAACAATAGACAAACAAACGACACTAAACACACATAAGCTCAGCCTCTAACAGAAATATCAAAATGTGGACTGTACAGGAGTGACTGCTGCCACCCGGTGTCTTACATCAACGTGGTCGACATGGCCAGCAACACTGCTCAGTGCACATTTGACTTGGCTCCCGGACTCCCCATACCCGTGTACGACTGTGCGAGCACACCAGCTACTGCAAGTACATCATTTAGCATGAACCCGGTACGTATAGTATCCATGCATGTACATTTACATATACAAGATGATATCACTGGCTCTGATGGTAGTGTACATTACGTACGTATGTCAAATAGTTTGACCATACGTTTATATATACCTTTCATTATTGTGGATATGTTTATTAATGTCCTTTTCCTTAATGATTTCAATGAAAATGACAAGGTTTGTTTAATTACACAGAGTGAAGAGACTAGTGGCTTGTCTACTGGCGCCATTGCGGGGATAGCAGTGGGTGCGGCAGCGGCGTTGGCAGCAACGATTGTCACAGCTGTTCTTATTGGCAAGAAGGCCCTCTGCGTCTCCAAAACACACCCAAAAGTGGAGACGAGCCAACCCCCTTTGGGACATACACTGTGACACCTTTTCAGCACTTACATTATAAATATCCTTACAGTTTTGTCACAACACTATCGTATGATTTAACACCTTCTTTCCAAACACTTGTGTTATCTTGATGTTGTAGTAGCATTGTAACACAAAACAACTCTAAGTGTTCATACATAAACCTATTATCTGTGAGATTTCTTGTCATTTAAGCAGAGTTCGAACACAGGCACTACAGTGTGTAGCTTTTAATTCCTTAAATCTATGGACGTTTGAATACACAACTGGTTCCATACATTCACTTCCTGGTTGAAGTTTATAACGTGTCAATCCCACTGTTTATTCTTTGCAGGATCCGTCCAAAGACTTATATTGTATTATTACCAATGCATCTGATATACATACCTCATTGCGAGTCATTACAATAATAATAAGATTTTGTGTCCAGAAAATACAACATATATCATGTGTGTCTTAAGGTTTGTTGGTTGAATAAATAATTGATGTCAGATTATTAATCCTATTTGATCTTGTTTCCGAACTGTTTGCATGTAAATGGCTGCTACAGACTGCCCTAACCCACTATCACACCGAGGAATAGTCTAAAATACAGCGGCAAAATGCCTAATAGTATATATCTAGACGTGAACTATAACAGATTGTGAGATTTCGATAAAGAATCAGTTAATATGAGTAGCTTAAGCAGTAAAAGAAAGTTCAAACAATTCAATTTTCAGTATTTCTCTGACTTAGTAAAAACGTTATAATAGTATTTTCTGCTACGAGAGATACCGATAACAGGATACTGATGCAGAGTACCAATGGCTTGTAGAATATTTTCCGGTCCAGTAGTAAAAGACAATGTCTTTTTGGAAAGGACTTTTCGATAAATATTGGTAATTATACGGGTAATCTCGCACCTATTTATACACGTCTGAACGTATTCTGTGATCATAACCAGTTTATAACAAATGTACAGTAGCTGAAAACGAATCCTTTTATTGAATCCTGTTTGTATAGATACACATGTAGCACAGATTACAACCAGTCACTGACAACCTATAGTGTGGACGAGTGCACGGTAAATGTTCTTGTGACATACTGGAAGTCCTCGGGGGCGTCTATAGCAGTCGCCATTATCGTCACAGTTCTGGAAAGACATTGAGCAAACATGAAGGGAACGACAGTAGTGTACTTCAGACCCAGACATAATTTTCATTATAATGGTAGATCTATTATTAATGTGACAGTTTCAACTAGCCACATGATATATGATGGACAATATGATGGAGATAGTAAGTAGAACTTCCAGTTATATGGTGGGCCATCTTTCCTACGATGGTGTTGGAGATTCCGAGCTAGAACAGTTTCCCAGCAAGCTATGCTGGTCACGTGAGGCCAATCAGAAGTATGGGTGGTCAGGCTCGGCGAGTTTTTGATAGCATGCCATTGTATCCCAGATGATAATGATTGTCTAGTCTAGACTCGACTATGTAAAGGAATCCTTTACTGGAACTGTGATACGCTCGTCGTTCAATGAAAACAATGAAGGAAATGTTTCGGATGTTGTATGTCCAAACAAATTTGGTAATGACCTTGAGAAATATAAATCGTTTCTCGCGGCAAACAAACAAAATGTTTTGGTCTCAATGGGGTTTTGTGTAGTTTTGTTCGCAACGACACCTCTAATGCTTACAAAACTATTTTCTCACAAAAGCAAGGTTTTAAAAGAAGGCTGATGATGATATATATAGACGATGCTTACGTTGACACATCGGGAGTCCTTCCTGCGGCAATTACAACTTTACGTCTCGTGTTTTCCCCCGGCTGAAGATTCAGTGTGATGCCTGAAGTAACTGCTAGCTTCAGACTGTCTGCTACATCCAGTTTCACTCTTTCAGAGTTGCGTCCCTTGTTGATGACCTTCACATGTATGTGTGTTTCACTTCCGACTTGAAGATCTCCTGGTATACATACATCCAAAGGAACAGATATATGATAATGAACGCTCCGTGCTGCTACAAATAACGTACAACTCGAAATACACAGCTGGGCAAAAAGGGTATTCATTTGGAAATACCAAACCTTCAAAAGTTACTAGGCCGAAAATCATCACCCAAACACGGCAGAATGCAGCTATGATGTCAAATACATCACTATCGAATGACTATTTCTTGTTTGTCAGACGTTGGTGTGTCTTATGCACGGCAGATTAGTTAAAATGTCATGTCAATAACGGAAATCCCATGGACAACACGGATATAACGAAAGAGAATGCAAAGGAAATTATTTTTACGCATCTTCAAATAATGAACAATCCTATGATGTTCCTGACGCACTGACGTTAACGGAGGAACAGACTGAGACATAAACTGACCAACAACTCGTTCCACGCTGAGGGACAGGGTGCTAGGCTTAATTAGATCAGGCTTCTGTCGTTGAAACAGGTGCCCGTCGTTATCCCGCCCTTCAATAGCCATGCGATAAGGCTGGAAAAGAATACCATGATCAATTGCTTGCCTCATTGGAAAACCGCATACTGGCATACAATATTGCTATTTGTTCACAGCCACTTGTAAGCTATAGTAACGGGATCGTAAGTAAATGATCGAGTGTGCTAGTAACAGACTACATGGTCTGTAGCATATACCTGATCGGGAACAGCGATACTGGCAACAAAGTTGTGGCCTCTCTTCTTTCTGTGTGTGAGGCTGCAGCGGTCGATCTCCTCACCCACAGTGTTATAGAGGATCAGAGAGTCTATGGAGGATACAGCGTTAGCTGCCGTCACTGCCACAGCGTGGGTCACAGATTCACCTGAAGATGCATATTCAGAACAAGTTCATAAAATACCCAAAACAAACGACACACATTTAGTCACACTTGCAAACAGAATGAACACACTCGAGTTGCCGATGTTTGCCACCAGAGTGGCTTCTCTGTCTGTCCCAGTGGTTTGTCGAGCCGAGGCACATCCGTGGTTGACAGCACGATGACACGCCGCCAGTCATGGATCTCTCAATCTTCTTTAGCTGAACTAGCGTACACCATCAGAAACATAATTGCAGTAATAGTCATGAGCATGGGTATGAAAACTTGGTCCGAATATACCCGAGGTTGTCCGAAGATTCCCGAGAATGTGATCTATGACGACTATATCACTACGACTGCACTGTGACTATGGAGTGGAGTGGTCGTGATTTTTGTGATTAGTCCTGAATCTCGAATATTTCTGACATTGTTTGTCAACCATACGATTGACGACGAGACAATATAAATCAAACCTAGTTGAAGGACGAACTGATAATATTTGCCAACCATCAGATAAATGGACGAAATAAGTTAGCAAGTAAGTACAATTTCAGCCTTACCTACTACCGGTTTCCCCTCGATGAACATACTGTGTCCGTTGTCATTTGTTTTGACCATGTTGTCTTTAATGTCTAACACCGAGTTGCCGTAGATGCTGACCTCAGCGACGTCACTGCCGTCGTTCTTTACAGCCCACTTGCCAGGCTTGGGGGCCTAGATTTGTAACAGAAAAGAAAAGAAGTACGGACAAAATATCTAAAAAGTAAAAGTATAACACATAACTAAACTATAAGCACGTTGGTTACGGGCAGATGACAATGTATGGAAGAACGGTGACTTTGTGTCTACCTCAACTATGAGTTCGCCTTCTTCGTGTTGGGTGACAGGAACCAGTTCACCTGCAAACACAATACATCGAGAATATTTAACCACAACTGCTGAAAACAACAATAACTACTCTGTAATACTGAAACATCGAAAATGTTTTGAAAATATTACCATTTTGCGTAAATCATATTGCCCACTGTGATAAAGTCATTAGTTTAAGATATTCTAACGGGGGTTGAAGTATGTGTATAATACGCGTGGTTATACATTAAAGGCACCTACCGTACGGGTTAAACACTCTCACGCCCCCATTGTTGTTGCTTCCTATCAGTAGCGTCTTGACCGTGTTGTCCACGTGGAACATGTTTATTGAGAGGCCTCCGAGGGAGAATTCGCTCAAGAGAGGCAACTGCCTCTGAGGAATCTGAAAGGTATACGTCATAACATATACATGCGGGGCGGTGGGGTAACCTAGTGGTTAAAGCGGTCTCTCGTCACGCCAAAGACACGGGTTCGATTTGCTCAATGCGGCGTAAAACTAAACTCACTCACATATACATGCATCGTACACCCAGAAATATGTATCATTTCATACCGAACGAGGGTCTGAATACACAGTCTTTCACAGTGATGTGATATCACGAGACTCCGAGGTTCAATGCACTGTAACATAACTGGAGGCAGCGACACGTTACACATTACCTTACCTTATTTGGTCTTGCTGAATATGACGAGGTTATGTGCTGTATGTCAAATCCAGGTGTCTTGGGGTTAAACTGGACAGTGCCACGACCTATGCAGATTCACAAGCGTTTTTTCATCATAAGTAATTTTGTAATCAGTACTGTTATTTACCTACATTGTTTGATACCATAGTGCCTTATCAATGATAATTACTTAATTAACTTTAAATTGAGAAAGGTGCCCTGAAAGGTAGATGTCATGTAGACACTTGCCACTGTTTCTCTTCCTCCGCGAGCAGTCTCCGGTGAGAATGAAGCTCACTGCGATCTTCTTTTCTGTTACCATGCTCGTGACGTAGTTGATCTTGGCCGCGTCTTTGGGCGAGGCGTCGGTAAAGACGTACACCTTTGAGTTAGGGTTGGCAACAGTAGCGGCTGTCGATGGATGAACTACGTTTCATATATTGCTTTCCGTAGTAGTTTTATGAATATGTCTACAAATACAGCAGTATGTTGAGAAAAACGTTTAATTACCATCCATGCATTACCCGAAAACATGATGCTACATTATAAGTCATTAACCATCGCAAAAAGTATTTTCAACAGGTTCAGTCAATCTTACTAATTACAGACCAAGTCAGGAGTTTGTGTCATTTACGAACAAAGCGAAGAGAATCCAGGACTGTCTGCATGTACTGGACACATACCTGACTATACCCTTGTCGGGGAAACTTCTGATCGGTGTTTATGGCGCACCTGCCTGTCGACCTGTGAGGGAGAACTGTGATCGGTGTATATGACGTACCTACCTGTTGACCTGTGAGGGAGAACTGTGATCGATGTATATGACGTACCTGCCTGTCGACCCGTGATCGGTGTATATTACGTACCTGCCTGTCGACCAGTGAGGGAGAAACTGTGATCGGTGTATATGACGTACCTTCCTGTCGACCCGTGATCGGTGTATATGACGTACCTACCTGTAGACCTGTGAGGGAGAACTGTAATCGGTGTATATGACGTACCTGCCTGTAGACCTGTGAGGGAGAACTGTAATCGGTGTATATGACGTACCTGCCTGTAGACCTGTGAGGGAGAACTGTAATCGGTGAATATGACGTACCTGCCTGTCGACCCGTGATCGGTGTATATGACGTACCTGCCTGTAGACCTGTGAGGGAGAACTGTAATCGGTGTATAAGACGTACCTGCCTGTCGACCTGTGAGGGAGAACTGTGATCGGTGTATATGACGTACCTACCAGTAGACCCGTGATCGGTGTATATGACGTACCTGCCTGTAGACCTGTGAGAGAGAACTGTGATCGGTGTATATGACGTACCTGCCAGTAGACCCGTGATCGGTGTATATGACGTACCTGCCTGTAGACCCGTGAGGGAGAACTGTGATCGGTGTATATGACGTACCTACCAGTAGACCCGTGATCGGTGTATATGACGTACCTGCCTGTAGACCCGTGAGAGAGAACTGTGATCGGTGTATATGACGTACCTGCCAGTAGACCCGTGATCGGTGTATATGACGTACCTGCCTGTATACCTGTGAGAGAGAACTGTGATCGGTGTATATGACGTAGCTGCCTGTAGACCTGTGAGAGAGAACTGTAGTCGGTGTATATGACGTACCTACCTGTAGACCTGTGAGGGAGAACTGTAATCGGCGTATATGACATACCTACCTGGAGACCTGTGAGATCTGTGAGGGAGAATTGTGATCGGTGTATATGACGTATCTACCAGTAGACCCGTGATCGGTGTATATGACGTACCTACCAGTAGACCCGTGATCGGTGTATATGACGTACCTGCCTGTAGACCTGTGAGGGAGAACTGCAATCGGTGTATATGACGTACCTGCCTGTAGACCTGTGAGGGAGAACTCTGGACAGTCACCTCCTCCATGGACTGAGAGACTAGAGAGATAATTCATCACAGCCGTTCCATTCTTGGATTTAAATATATCCGTCTTGTTACCTGAAACAAATTGGATTCTGAATGATTTTGTGCTCATTCTGTTATCCATTTAATTCGGACTGTATGATTTGATATTTGTTTGTGATCAATTGTGAGTGAATGTGCGAGTGAGATGACACGCCCCCATCCAGCAATGTAGCAGCAATGTCACCCCGGGGATACCAAAGTCGGACGCCACACCATTATCTATTCCCTCACCCCGGCCATGTTATCCTATATAGTACCTGGATCGTTAAAGGTAACGACGATGTAATTATAGGGTTGGTTTATTGTGCCAAGTGTTTCCTTGATAATTTCCTGTGTCTTTTTTATGACGGCGGCAAGGTCGTCGCCCATGGAGCCGGTGGTGTCGATGACGAAGACCATGGAGTTTCCAGCCGTCAGTTGCAACAGTTCCTGAAAGTTCTCATCTCCAATCAGGGAATGTAGACCATACGCTAGAAACAAAATACAACCAGAGAAATAGTTATAGGGAACATCTGCAGCATACTTGAACGATCCAATACTGCATTCAAGACTAAAGACATAATTATAGTTCACTTTGAGCCAAACCCAACTGGAGAAATAATAATTACGGAAAATCTGTCGTCGGATTGGCAATCGGACTAAATTTGATTAAGTTCATAATCAACTCCCGTGAATTATCTTGGTTAATGGTCTTTTGCTGAAGTTTATCACATGTGGCAGCTCATTCAAGGGAACTGTTGTAGTAAATAAACAATGGAAGAGTGAATGTGCTTCTACCTGTTACATAAAGGGTGGCGTGAATGAAGTGAACAAACTATATTTGACATGTAGGTCTCCGAGGTTCATAATATTTCAAGCGAACAAAACTTGAGTGAAAAGTAGACTGTTGAAAGAAATCTACAACTTGTGAATATGAGCCGAATAGGGACACACGAATTATAATCAGACAGTATCAACCCGAAATACAGAAGAAATGTTTACTTAAGTGAAGATCCGTTTACAAGTAGTCTTCAGCAACTCATGCTTGTCTTAAGAGGCGACTAACGGGATCGTGTGACTCATGTCCTAGTATCCCAAATCAGTAGATATTTACAGCCCGCCGCCATATAGCTAGAATATTGCAGAGTGCGGCGTTAAACAACAAACAAGTAAGAATTATTTTCAATAAATGTGTCTGTGAATCGCTAAATGTGGGACACTTGCGTATTTACCAGGGTGTCCAAAGAGGAACCTAGTGTGCATGATCGCCCCCTGAGCGGCGGTGTCGTGAAGCGGGGCGTGGGGGGACATTTTGGCGTCGCTAGTGTCCTTGTTGATACCGCCGATAGCAGCAATGGTTTTACCAGACTGGTCATACGGGCCGCCGTGACTACATTTCCCCGTCTTGAACGTCGCTGGGTCCTCTGTAAGCAAAGTGTTTCAGTTCGTGAGTGAGTTGGGTTATACGCCGATTTTAGCAATCACGGCGGGAACAACAGAAAATACTTCACACATTGTACCCATGTATGAAATCAAAGCCGGGTCTTTAAACATTGGGTTACCCCTGTTTCCGTTAGGCAGAGTTCATTTAATGGCCAATGAATGTTGAGGGTACTATGTGAACAATCTGTTTCAGATGGATGAAGTAGATCGGTTGTCTAGTAAATGTCGATGTACATTTTACAACCTTTGGCGAGCATACATTAATTTACAGAAACATGGTTCTTTTAACCATGCAAACATCTCAGCTATACTATTGTCAACCAAACCCGCTCCCTCCCCAAAGTGACCCTCAGCTGCAGTTCGTTATATCCGAAGTTCGTTAGTCACTGGTTCGTTACTCCAGGGGTCAGCAACAGCATCTTGTATCCGGCAGCCGTGGTGCCATCCGGATTCAATGTACTCACTTGCCGGCTTGTGTCTGTCCTGTCCACTCCGGTATCCACTGGTCAGAAGGGGACCTTGGACTATGATGTTGGCTGTGCAGGGTATCCCAGTAGAAGAGCTGAAAGGGGAGGGCGGTTCGCTGTAGCGGTTCACTGTTGTTAGAGCGTGTATCCAATGTACATTTCTGCATTGAAGGTTTAGTATTGGTCGGCAAACGGTATGCACATACTCTCCCATAAACATTAGATAGCATCATTCTTCCTCAGTTTCATACTTATTTGTAACGCTGTAGGCTTATTTCATTGTATTCAGCAAATATACCTAGCAATATATTCATGAAGGGTGTCTGGACTGAAGGTCATGCATACATTACCAACACACTGCAGCCAACAGTTCATAACAGCTGAATATGCATACAGGTCATACAGAGTACAGCTGCACTCACCCACAGCTGCGACACGTGTCCATGGCGGATGGTGCCTGGGCCATGAGTGGTTTTCCCCGCATCCCTGTAGACAGACACGCGGTGATGTTGTTAGTCGGTACGTAGTGTTGCTATAGTCAGCAATGTTACAACTGTGTTACAGTTGTTAGATACAACCAGTTGTTAAATGTAAGTCATAAACAACAGTCATCAGGAAGGTTGACAAACACTGCGCCAAGACACGTGGATTACTGAGGATGCAGTGATAAGGGTGTAAGGGGTGTTATTAGTTCTTGTGTCTGGGGATGTAACGCTGTGCCTAGCAATATTCCAGTTGTATGAAGGTGGCCTGTAAATAATGGATATTGTCAACAAAGACCAGGGCGTCATGGTACAACACGCTATCAACCTCGTCACCGAACCTGACCACCCAATCCACTATAGTTCACCTCTTATGATCAGCATAAGTTGCTGGGATCCCACATCTGAATCCTCTCGTTGAGGACATGTGTGAACAAAGTTACAATTACTCGAGACTTATTCGACTATTCGAGGATATTTTTACTTTTATCAACGAGTGCTGATATTTTCTATATCAGAAGACACGAGGGTGAGATTCTATTTATCATCAAAGATCACTCTTCATTGGTTTTGAAAAATGTACATCTCTGAATACGGTACTGCCATTAGAATTGGAGTGCAGCGATGTCATAGCATTGTGACGTCATCAGATTTATGACGCCATACCATTGTGAGTCATGTAATTGATGATGTCAAAGCATTGCGAGCTCATGTAATTTGATGAAGTCAGAGCATTGTACAAAATCTATTGTCAAAAACGATATCTCACACAAGCAATATCTCCATTGGAACACAGTTTTGGATAATAAAGACTTCTACATACACAGGATGCTATCAATATCGGCTGACTGTGCGAAATCTCACAGAACAAAATCCTGCTATGCAGAATGCATTTGTCGTGTGTATTGTTCATTCCGTAATTCATGTTTTGTTAACTTACTTACATATAAAAACGTCAATACATTAATACATGGTTTGAGCATACCTAGAGACTCATAGGCCGCCTTTCCACTGAGTTCCGGCCAGTTGGTGTTGCTGTAGAACATCTGGACAATGTGTAGAAACTGACCAATCAACTCTCGAGCAGCATCGAGGTTGGGATTGGTCTTGGTCTTGTTTAAAACATTGATGGCTGTTTCCCGTAGCAACGTGATCTTGTCGTTACCTGAAGTCGTCATTATATTAATGAATTGCATTTCAATAAAACATTAAAATATTGAAATATTACTTTAAAATTCCATTACGTAGCATCACCCCATATTGATGGTGTTTCCAATTCATTTACGGATGATGAACTTCTGACAGCCGAGTGTATCAGTATACCACTTTAACATTAATTATCACATTCACAGCTAAAACAACACTTACATTTTCACCGACCAATCTTATTTGAATAAGACGTCAAGTTCAAAGGTCAACTTTTATTTCTGACGTGACCTGAAATGGGATGTTGTCAGATCTTTGTGTAACGTAAGTGAGCACTGTAATCTAATCTGTCATGTTTAGTTAATATGCCAATGGCACCTTCTTTGATGGCCTCCCCGTTGACGTGCCAGGCAGACTCGGAGTAGTGGTCCTGGTCCACTCTGTTGTTGGCCTTCACGATGTCATCGATGGCCTCCTGGAACCGCTTCTCAGATACAGTTCCTGTCATCAAATTACATACAATAACACAACAACCACAATCTACGAGGCATGATCTGTTTTGGAACATGGCAAAAAATGGCGGACATCACCACATGTTCCTTGTTCAAAACTCTATGCCGTTATGCAAAATGTTTTACGAAAACATTTACACAATATGATATATAGTTATGGTTAGTTTTATACGTTGTGCAAAAATGGGCATCTCCAGGGACCCTGAGAATATTATAGAATGATCAGGAAAGCGTACCCAAAAATCTCTATTCTGTACTGTCATTTTGATACCTTTGTACGGAACTTGAATTAATTGTGAACAGAATATAATTGTTAATAATAGCAAATTATTTTGCTGGAATCAACACGTTTCACGCCTAGTTCTTTTACGGATTGATTATTGATTAACGTTTCTGGTTTACCATGGAATCAACACGTGACCATATTGACCTATCTATCTAATACTGACGATGTTATATTATCACTTCTGATACAAGAATAATGGATGACGTCATGTGGTTTTGTTAACAGGCTGCATTTTGCTTGAATTGACCAATCTCTGAGAGTCTGTAATTGGTAGTCTTTCTTCAGCCTTCACAACAGAGTATCACAAGAGCTAGCTAAATATCCTGCCATTCTGACTGCGTTAATGTGCATATTACCCGCTTATATGTTGTTCTGGTGAGGTGTTATCTATAATGTGTCTACATTGCCTTGTATTCTCTCGGGTAAACTTCAAATCCAAACAATGATAACGAATGCTGTGGTGACGTCGAATGAACGAAACCTCTCAAACACGTATCAAATTCATCCTACGACTGATTAAAGCATCTGGAACAATGTCGTCGCATCATAGAAAGAAGAAAATCGTCGGCAAAGCAATGTCTCCTGAGCACCATCTCTGGACTTTAGTATCAGAACCAACATCATCGTACAACCCCATTTCACAACGATTTCACAGGACTACATCATGACACAGGTTCATTTGCAACAGCAGCAAATCCATGACTGCGAGAGATATCTGAACAAATGTGGAAAACCTGTGGATGTTATTCTGGTACAACAACACCGTCTACTGGCAGATAACTGCATAACGATATGGGTGAAACTCCCACACAGGTATAGGAAATCTGGGGCAAGAACAGTCCTATGTTCTTGTGATGATGTACTACCTTTGTTCCCAAAGCAAATTCTTCTAACTTCATCTTTCAAACTGATGACCATGCATACCGCAAACTAAATTGATTACAAATAAATTCATGACAGTGAAACATTCTGTAGTTTCGATCAGGTTACTTTGTGTGTTTATCTAGTTTAAGTTTCACTAGCCAATGAGAAAATTACTCATTAAATAACAAGTTGCCGGAATAACTTGAAGGATATGAACAACCTTGTTCTGACAGGGTGTCATCATGTTGTAATGAAATGACATACTACTGTTTCAGGAAATGATTAATCAGTTACAGATAATCCTTAAACATCAAACCTCGTAAGCTATATTCAACGTATTCTTGGATCACTTCTATATCTGAAACAAACATCTATAACCCAAATGACGGGAACATGGCAGTTCTTTCAGTTAATATAAACACATTCCAGCCAGATGGCAGCGGTTTGTAAATAATCGACAATCATATAAAACAACCAATCCAGTGATTGTCATCACGAACATGGATCTGCCCCAATTGGGATACGATGACATGCAATAAATAAGTCAACCTGACTTCCCGATCCAGTTAATCGCCTCTTACGACGAGTTTCGGTTCCTGAAGATCAATTATAACCTGGTTCTTCACGGGTTCGGACATTGGCATGAAATGCTCACAATTAAGTTTTCTTAGTTTCAATGGCTTGTTGGTTATACCTCCGTAATACTTGTCGAAGAGCTTCCTGGCTGTGATGTCCTTAATCCCGGTAAGCGCCCCAGGAGATATGGACTTGCCAGGCAAGGGGTTGTTTTCGAAGAACTCGGCGACAGCGTACAGGATGCCGATCTCCGTGATGTCCTGATGGGTGTAGTCGGAGCCTGAGGACAGGAGGGTGAACTGGTTGGGGAGGAACCCCCGGGCACAGGGCCATGATATCAGCGTTAACACTGTCAACAAGGTAAATAACATGGTGTTCCCTATGGCAAATGTTCCTTATCTGCTTGGCACTTTTCACCATAACCCTGCTTCCGTTTAGAGCGCGTTCTGCGAATGATGTGACAGTAATTGCATTGGGCCGTTTCTAACCCGAAAACACCATGTTTCCCCGTGATAACCTAAACGTAACACGGGTGTCACCCTCTGTCGTCACCGTTACTTCTAAAGACGGCGTTCTCACTTACATACTCTTGGTGAACACACGACACACCTCGTAATAATTATTTTTTTTACTCGGAAGTTTATGATTTCATTGGAAACTGTATTGTGATTCACAGGGTTACTCTTCAGATCAGTGTACATATATCACACTATCACAGTGAAACATATTCTGGACATGTTATTCAGTTATAGAGACGAAAGACAATTCCTTATATACTGAAAGGCAAAAGAAACGTCGCAATATTAGAAATGACATTTGAGTATCAATGGAGTATTTGAACCTATTTTTTTAAATATACACCAGAAGTCAAGTTTGAGGAAACATGAATCGTGGTCGTATAGCCTGCATTGCCCAATAAAGTATTGTTTGAGATTGAAGTTAGAATGTTTTTGTTTTTGGAGAGGGAAAAGTTCCCACAAACACAACATTGAAATCGAGATGCACGTGCATCATAAATGCATTCAGGCATAAATTGCCGGCTTGAATGGCAATCGTTCACTTGTTTTCTGAACACAGCAGCTATGACTAGGTTAACGAGAGATAAACCACAACAAGCTATTGGACGTCTGCACGCTGGTCAACATGCTCGAGTCATTGCTAATGACTTCAGTTGCAGCGTACGAACGATAGAACGTCTTAGAGTGCGATACAACGCCACCAGCAGCACTGATGACCGTCCACGTAGTAGTCAACCCCGTGTAACAACACGTCGCCAGGACCGTCATATCGTCCATCAACACGTGCAAGACCTATTCGCAAGGGCCAGAGAAACAGCTTGGGTGACCATAGGAAACCACCAGCGACCAGTCGGTGACCTACAATTCGGCGACGTCTCCAAGCCAGGAACCTGTTTTGTCGATGTCCTGCCAGGAGACCCATATTCACCCAACGTCACTGCCGGGAACGTATCCAAGTGGACACAACAGCGGCAAAACTGTCGTGGGGGACAATGGAGAGGGGTTATCTTCTCTGATGAAAGTTGGTACTGCATTTCAGTGGCGTATTATTTTAAAAACATAGGTTCAAACGTCCATTGATACTTAAATGTCATTTCCAATATTACGACATTTCTTTTGCCTTTCAGTAAACCAGCGAACCGAGAGAACAATGTCTATTCTTGATCGTCAATGCATTCTGAAGGTATTTCGTACCTCAATAAACTAGTTCCGATTGGTATGAAGAAGGTATCGTTTTCGTCGTTTCAGGTACCGTTAGGTGATTCGTATTCTCCTTTGAGAAATTGAAACGTTGACAATCACTCGGAAGCGGATATGGTCTTGAAAGATGATTCGATAGTTGGACATGACACTGCAGTTGAATATGAGAGCACGATTACTTGTGAGTGTGAGATCCCACCCGGGGAAAGCTGTATATAGTTGTCACGACTTTCAACTGTTTAGCGATATCTATGTACATTACCAGGATGTATACAGTGGCAGCTGTCAGTGTCCACGGCTATCTGACCGTAATCTCATGGTGACCTACTCACGTTGTTACCACTGAAACGTGTACCCATCATGCATCGTCTACTCTCGACAAGCTCTGACTGATTGACTGATTGATGTTTTATGCCGCACTCAGCTATATTCCAGCTATATGGCGGCGGGCTGTAAAAATCTAGTCTGCACCAGACAATCCAATGATCAACTGCGTGAGCATCGATTTCTGTAATTGGGAACCGATGACATGTGTCAACCAAGTCAACGAGCCTGACCACCCAATCCCCTTAGTCGCCTCTTTCGACAAACATGGGTTGCTGAAGACCGATTCTAACCAGGATCTTCACGTATGATTGATATATCAAACGAGTGAATTAGTTTAGAACTTAATTCCATGATGTCCCATGATCCCTCGCTGTCCTCGTCTCTATTCAACAACGAGACATTATCTGCGTACTATTTCCGTCGTTCATCAACAGCTATGACGTCGGGTTGAGTGATACAATAGGCGAAATGACGTCAACCCGTACCTGTGCAATGGACAGTCACAAACAGGAACATAATATGTATATATAGAGAGAGGATATTATATGAGTGCCCATGTCATATTATGTTTATGACACGAGTGCCTAAATGTTTGTATTTCCCGAGCGAGAGCATGAGTGTCGTAAACACAGCATGATATGGGCACGAATATAATATTCTATTTATTACCGAAGTCGTCAAATTGAGGAAAATAAACCCAATACAAATCTACTTTCAAGCATAGGCTGGCTACCCGCCGTCGCCGCATGTAGAACGCAACGTCAGAGAAGAAACGTGACGTCATAACATTGTTCATGACGTCACGTCACCATGACAAAGTGATATTTTGCCCTAGGGCATCGTATGAAATATATGAACCCCGATAGGTTCGCCCTCGTAGGTAATAAATTTTAATATGACGTTTACACGATTTATTCGGCTTTCCTTTGGACGAGAGGCTTTACCATTGGTCAGATGACGTGTTTAATTGACATGTACCAGTCTGTAGCAATTTATCAAAATATATATTGTACACATCTTTCTTATCACCTTGCATCTTTCCTGTCAGCCAAATGATCAAAGATGACTCACAATTGCGAGAGGCGCAGCATCATGAAAAACACAGGAAATCTCCCCCGACCCGTCTATCGTGTCGGTCATTATGACGTCCTGTATTTCAGGTAAACTGACCGACGTACTAAGGTAGTTCTGGTGGTCTTAGATTACGAATCTGTTTGTGGTAACCCACCAACAAAATGATGCACCTGTAGGAAAGGTTCACCATACGAACGCTCGTGTAACCGCGCCTTTTGATTAACTATTTTATTTAAGTTCAAAGTTTATATGTTAAAGTTCTATGGCTGCCCGTGTAAACACGTCAGAACTGCTACATGGAATTGTGTAATACATCCCTCAAACAGAGATATAAATATATACAAATTGACTGAAGTGAATGTGCCATGTCACTTGTAAACCCCTGATGTGTGTAAAACATTTGTTCAGAATATGTATTGTGTATCCTAATAGTATATAAATATATACCGATGTAATGCTGAGTGGTGGTGTGTGGTCCTGTGCATAGAGTTCAGGTCACTCATCAGTTGAAGTTAAGCAACGTTGGGCACGGAGAGTCGCTGGGTGACCGTGTTTGGCAGCTTGACTATTGAGAGTGTCTAGGATTTCGGTCCTGCCCCACAACAAAGCAAATGAATTTGTCAAAAAATTGCCTATGTTCACCCAGCAGAAAATGGGTACCCGGTAGGATGTCACGTGACTATTAACCTTCTAGCCAGCCCCGGGTTATCCGGGGTAATATTGTGCTGGGCTCTGATTGTTAACGCTGTGAGCATTCACCTAGTGAATGGAGTTTAGCGCATTATAAATGGACTTATTATTTATACTACCCATCAAATGTTTAGACTCACTTAAAGCACTCACTATATGTTATGAATATATATATGGTTACATCGAAGATGAATTTCTCCACTAACTGGGTGGAACCAACTGCAAAATTTATGTTGATGATGGCACGAGTATCATGCATCAAATTTCTGTAAACCATGTGCAAATATCGCGCATGTGAACAGCTGCATTTTGGTGTAAAGTTTTGTTTAGAATTCGCTAATTTTCACTGAGTTTCATCATTTACTGAACTCATGACAATAATCTTTTGAACGTTACGAATTCGTTTTACAATACACCAGTTCATGTGTAAACAGCACCTTCAAACAGTATGGAATATTTTGCAAAATCCAATTAGAACAGTTGACTGAAGTAAGTGGCTACATTTACACTAGTGAGTCTAAACTTTTGATGGGTAGTATATAGTGTGAAGGATGTCTTAGTTGCCTGAAATGTCGTCACGTCAGATTCCTTGTTCCAACACTGATAATCAGTGTAACGAAATGAGATCTAATGAAGACAAAACTATTCTTTGTGACATAAATAGCCCTTTAATATATTCTTCGTACTTTTGGTCATTGTATTAATAGCATGTGACCGTCTGAAGATGTCTCGTGTGCAGATTCCGCAATAGCGCCTTCATTGCTGAAATATACAGAAATACTAAATACAGTTTCAATAGGTGTATTTCTTAATAAACTGACATACAAAACAAAGTACATGCCTGGCGCTTGGGGAATACTTCCCCCTAAAAGATCAAGTAAATATTTTGACAAGTGTTTAATTGTGATGTACAAATCACATATCTTGTTTACATGTTGCCACGACACCACAGATTCCCTTCACAGGTATTCATTTGTTAAGTTATAAGCATGTTATACGACAACAGTATCAAAACCATTGAGATTGTTAGTTGTATACCTGTAGAAGGCACACATCAAAATGCCAAGATTGGACATCCCACCTACCTCTGACGCGTGCACTGTAAATGTCCTCATTACATATTGGTAATCGTCACTGGCATCAACAGGGGCAGCCTTGATCATAACGTTCCTGGAATATACACGTTGTGATGTCACACAGGTAAATGTTATATCCTTTAAATACACTTATACTCTATAACACATTTTGTGAGTGAAAATGAATTACTACATGTTGTTAATTGGAGAACTACATTCTCGAAACTCTGGATCAGTTTAGGATATGAATAGGGTTTATATATAAGGGATATTTTTATGTGCAACCTGTTCCGGTTTGAGATCGTCATACTTGTATGACTTTGGTCATTTCTAAAAGAGTTAAAAACGTTCAGCATATATTGAAAAAAATAATTTTTGTTCGCTGGAATGTCAAACAGGTTACATAAACAAACTTGATAAAATGACAGTCGCTAAACATGTAGTGCAAGATCAAGGAAAGTACGGCCACTCCCCAGGGTCAAACAGATAGACAGAAATCACTTACGAAGACACCCCCGCATAGTGGCCGCCATTAAGTTCGAAGTATACAGTGACACTGACTCCTGTCCACAAGTACACTGTTTTGTTGGTGGGGGGCGAGACGAGGCCCTGGTCATCACTGATGCTCATTAACACCTTCTGATACGCGGACCCGCGATTGACCGCCTCCACGTGCAGGTACATATGCCCGTCCACCGCGAGCTCACCTGCAGAAAGTATACACAATATTTTGTACCTGCACAGTGTGTACGTGTAGCTGATATATACAATACTGTGTACCTGTTGATCACCTGTATAGCATATAAATAACATTGTTTTCTTGTGGGGAATAAAGACGATAGCGTTTACCATTAAACCACATGCATTGCCTTTACACAATAGCGTGTACATGTAGAAAAATAATCAATATTGTTTACCTACAGAGAGTGAGTGGGTGAGTTTAATTTTATGCAGCCTTTAGTACCAGAAATGGGCTTCACACACTGAATCCATGTGGGAAATCGAACCGGTTTATGGGCGTGACGAACGAACGCTCTAAACACATGGCTACCCTACCGCCCTTATCTCCAGAGAGTAAACGAACAATGTTGCTATTCTGCAAATCACCTTTGGATGGTTCAACTAATGTTGGAACAAATCGATACAAACAGTAGACATGAAGGTTCACCTTCAAACAAGTTATGAATATTAGTTTAAATACAGCGACCCAACTTCCATGTGAAAAAACAACCATAACTACAAGCAGTGATGTTTTGTGGATGTTTCAAGCACGTTCGTTGAACAATAAGTTTTCTATGAGACAATGCACAATAATCAGGTATACACCTATCCTACCTTTAATATCCTGTATTTTCAGGTCCAAGGCACTGGGTTTTACAAGCGACATCTTGGCTCTCTTGAACGTATTTCCAAGCTTGTCTTTCCCTCGACCCCTACTCGGAATGGCTGCAATTGAGAACACAGTCGGCATTATACAATACACCCATTGTTTTTTGCACTTTTAAAAAAAAGCCAAACACATGCAGGAATAGTTTTCACCTTTTTGACTTTGAAAAAGTGCTACTATTCATCAATGTGTTATTTTATGTACAGAACAAAGGTTTATGTCTTCGGCAAACTCTTTATCTCAAACATATTACTTTTGCACTACCGGCGAAAGAGAAGCTGACTCACGACAGAGGGTATAGTACCCTGCGCCCCGTAGCTGTCACCCCTGTGACCTTGGGGGAGCAGTGGGGCGCGGTACAAGACGACGCCCTTCTCATCAATAAACACAACGTCATCAACCGAGCCCTCCTCATCGGCCCCTGAAACCTGGATCACGACAGGCGTGGTTGTACCTGAGTAGTAGAAGAACAGAGAATGAATGTTGTATAACGCCATGTTATGGTGGTCTGTAAAAAGACGAAACAAGTTGATAGTTCTTGAGTAAAGATCACCGATGAGTATTGAACGTTGACAAGGGCACCCAATGTTAGCAACCAGCTCTTGTTGCCGTCGGTTCACACTATTGGACAGTAAGGACCTATTCAGAGCTGGAAGTCTCTCGGAGCCGGACTCGTTGGGTGGATTTGTGCCAGGATTCGCTGTTTGGGAGTTCGAATCGCCGATTCATTTCAAGACATCTACTACATTCACATCAAAGTTGATAATAAGTTTATTCTGCGATACTCAATACTAGTATTATTTCAAACAGATATCCACGTAGGGCTATGTTTCGTTCACAAATCCAAACACTAAAACGACAACGCCAGAGAATAGGCAGCGTCAATTGTCCTCTATTAGGCGTTAAAGTGAAAATAGTGATGAAAATCCTAAGAATGGATCACTGAAAATTAGAGACGATAGCATGTGTTCGCGAAAAGAGTAACTCACGCTTTATTTCTCTTTCGTGATGACCAAAACTAAATCTTGAAAAGGTTTTCGTTTCTTCCCAAACTTAAACCTTCTTAGATTAACAATAAATAGTATTTCCCTGCGACTAGTCATATGTACACATGTTAATGTTACCGACCCATGATAGGTCTTCCCTCCATCTGCATGCTGTAGCCTGTCACCGCATGTGTAGCTATGAACGTGATGGAGAAGTCCACGATGGTCTCGCCGTACACGCTGACGTCCCAGTCGTAAGTGTCCAGCTTCTGAAGCCTCCACTCGCCATACTGCGATGCCTGGGGTTAGAGGTAAAGATGCAATATGACGACGTCATCAAGACAAGACGCCTTGAGCATGCACTAGTTGCCTGGATATATGCGCTATATAAATATCCTATCATCATAATAATGAAAAAATAATAATAAGTTGTCGATTGGAACCAGCGTTGCAGCCTTACAACTCACAATAATGGCGGTACTGTACAATTCTATTACAATAAATGAAGGTACTCACATTTGAAGGTACCGCATTACCCATAATAATGGTAGGTAAACTATGATTTATAATGGAAGGTGAACAATACAGTAACTTATACCAATGGAAAATGCACTACGCACAATATCGGCACGGCACGGCTCACATCAATAGAAGGTACGGCATTACTTATAAAGATGGACTGTACACTGTTACTCACGCCAATAGAAGGTACGGCATTACTTATAACAATGGACTGTACACTGTTACTCACGCCAATAGAAGGTACGGATTACTTATAAACAATGGATTACTGTTATAACAATAGAAGGACGGCATTACTTATAACAATGGACTGTTACTCACGCCAATAGAAGGTACGGCATTACTTATAAATATGTACACTGTTACTCACACCAATAGAAGGTACGGCATTACTTATAACAATGGACTGTACACTGTTACTCACGCCAATAGAAGGTACGGATTAAAGAAATTTTTTAAAACACCCAACATAACAAAATAGGTAAATCTAAAACATACGGTCAGGGGGCGAAAATACAATGGAGAAACATTTCAAAAGATTTCACAAAATATGTCGGTCGGTGAAAAAAGTAAACTCAGTCAAAGAGTTACTCATTCCGAAAGTGCCCAACGTGAACTAGGTTTTATAACTGGATTTAGATAATGGCCACAGGGGAAGTTACAATGAGATTGTTCTAAACCGTATTTTAGTTTTTCACTTGTGCAACAATGGTTCGGCAGATTCGACAGATACTATGATTACAATATAGTGAAACAATCGATGTCAGAATGTAGTCGAGTCTTCATCTTACCGGAATCACTATTTCGAGGGCTCCATTCCCCAGATAATCCTCCGACACAATTATTGGGGTGCCTGTAAACGTGAAAACACCGTGAAAGTTATCTTTACAACAACTACCGTACGATGTGTATCGACCGTGTTGGTGGCTGTGCATTTATAAGTGTGAGTTTGAGAGTGAATAGTGTGTTATTATTATTATTCTGTTTTCAATATTTCATCCTTGATATAAATATTTGTCCTCTGAACGGTGACTTCACAGTTTCAAAGATTGTGCCCTAACTGGAATTCAGCGTCGTGAGCACGCTTTATCCACGAGGCTACTACACTGCTTTCTCCACAAGATGACGTGCACACCTTTCTTAAGTCCGTAGATTACAGGATCTTACAGCAAACGATGCCTTCATTCAAAGGCACAGTGTATTCCACTCAAACATCTTTTCTTCAATGTTTTTCAGTGGTACAGCACAACACTAGCAATGCATTATTACGTAATGCCCTTATACACCAGCTTTACCTTGTGGGTAATGCAGTTTGACGACTGGTTTGGCTTGTTTGGTTGTCTCCATGATACGTAGCTTGACGTGGCTGAGTGTGTTGTCCACTGGTATGTTCCGGTAAGGGTCACTGGGAGACATGTGGAAGGAGGCAAGCAGGACGTACGCGTGGGCAGAATCCTGCAGCAAAACATTTACTCTGAAAGATTTTACTCCAAAATTTCCAAGTTTTAATCCAGATAAGGTGCCGAATCTTACCACGTATAGCTTGGTCACTTGACCAGGTATCGATGGAATCCGGGTTTCGCTGCGTCTATGAACCTTGTTTGTCAGTACGACACCTGTATCCGGTTTGCACCATAACCTGCACCACTCCTGCTTGTCTTCCCACATTAAGTCGTCATGAAACTCATTCACTCAAAAATATTAATTCACCAGATGATATGTACTATTGTCCATCATTAGGCGATACCCTCTCCCTTCATCCCCGGTGTTTATGGTTCACCAGTTGTCCCGTACACACGAGCCTGCTCTTTCTAGCAAGATTTCAAAGAGCGTCATACAACCCTTGCTAATTAAGAAGTTGGTTGATAAAGGTTTCAAGGTCTCAATAACGTTTCGAGAATACCTTATGGTAGACTTTTAGGTAACACTTCCAAATTTGATTCATCAGTGACAATTATGTCCGGTGCAATTCCCTATTTCGACATGTTCCGTGGATGTTTTGTCAGGTGAGCATTTGACTTGCCTGTGCATGTGTGCGTGATGGGTGCTACAGATGGGGAGGGGTATGCTCACCCTTCCCCAAACCACCCGGATATCATCACCGTTTAGTTGGAGATGATTCTGGAACACATGCTCATGTTTCGTTTGCAAATGCAGTAGCCTCTCTGTTTGGCAAGGATTTATTTATGAACATGGGAAGGATTTTGAAGCTTTATATTTTTAGATACGAACGCAGACGACAGTTACCTTGATGATTCCCGCCACCTGTGAGACGTTGGTCTTGTCTGTGTTGAAGACATTTCCGCCTGATGATTGGGCGATCTGCTGGTACACTGAATCTGGTGGGTGAAATAAATAACAGTTATACTGTTCAGATCCATCCATTATGATTTTAACATCACAGTAAATGTAAAATGAAAAATAATGACATGTTTTCAAAAAAGAAATTTTGAATTAACGTAGTTTTGGCAACATGTACCACTCCTAATGACCTCTTTGAATGTAGCAGAATATCTATTAGTTCTTGAAATGTTCAAAGCTAAATAGAAATGTTTCAGATGTATCCAATTGTCCAAAAATATAAATTTGATAAACATCCATAACTTCTACCTGCGCTTCTTTTCTTCTTCTGGATTGGCAAAAAACCCTCCACGCAGAGCACACTTATGGACACAACAAACAAAATGGCGGTAAGTCGACAGGCCATCATTTCGTTTTCACAATTATGCACTGTTTAACACAACCCGCTTCAGCCTGAATATAGCTTCCTATTGCACATCCAGCCAAAAGGTGTTTTCGTGTATGCAGAACTCCGCTATTGTTACAACTTGTCCTCTGTAAGACTTTTAATGACAGAACCTTGTTTTAAAGCTATTATATAGACACTGACGCCCATCCTTTATCGGAACATCTTCATTACCGATCAAACAAATTGTAGAAGGATTATAAGGTTTGGGGAGTAACATCAGTTTGAAATCAAGTTTTTCTCTTGTAATCACGTATGTCCGCCCAGGTCACGTCATTGTTGACCTTCTTTAAGTGGCTGTCCGCGCCCAAGAAAACACGATATGTACATACACATCAACACCATTGACCGTTTTACAGGACAGGCTGGGGGACACGGGGAGACAGCGGCTTCGGGGTGACGCTGTTCGCTTTGCAGAGTTGTACAGAGCTGCAGAGATGCCGAAGTGGGGACAAAATCCGCTGATTGTCGATTCGATTTCGGTATGAAAATTCCTTATTCTTCCAGCAACACACTCATGTCGATTTCCATAAAGGGGTACACAACCTTGACCTTGGACATTTGTCCCATGTAAGCTGACGTGTCTCCATGTTGATTAAAGTGATTTTAAACCCAAATCACCCACTCATTCACGTGTCCATTTCAGCACAGTTACATCTGCGGGATTACACGTTTCCAACTCTGGTTATCCATGGCCCTCTTATGAAAGAAATCATGAACATCAATATGCCACCGAAGAGACGTTAAAGAACACGGTATTAATTCTTATTACTACAGATTATCTGCCATGCCCAATCAACAGTTGTAACATGAAAGAATCAGGCGATTAATAAGTTCCTTCAGCAGTATACAAATTGTTAAGCCTAAGCTGTCTGTCATATGTATGTGAAAGAGGTGAATAAACCATTAAATCTACCAACTGTAAATGGATGTACATATGATGAAAATTGTACACAATGATATAAAAAGATGAAAATGTCAACAAATTAGTAAATGTACAAGGTAGTGTCAAACTGACAGTGTGTGGGAAATTCAAGTAAAGACGAAGCCTGTCGCATCGAGCTCCTAGAGTAGATGTTATATCTCGGAAGTGTTTTATCTAGGAATGTGGCGCATGGAACCAGATTGACATTCTAGGGATATATAGCTGCTGCTGGTATATCGATGACAATAGAGACACATTGTGTACGCATTATAAATACTACAAACTTAATAAATGGGATGTTATTTCTAAGCAAAACCTTTGTCATGGAATGTCAATCCGACATTAAACGTTTAATCTATTTGCAAACAAACCTTTTAATCATGGAAATCCCTAGATAAGCAGATGGACCTAACCCTCGGTCGTGGGCCGCATAATGGTGTTGTTTATACCAACAGACTAATTCAATTTGAGTCTGACATTTTGTGTGTAGGTAAAACAACCTCTCACGCACACTGTCCTCTAAACACCAACATTAGCGACTTCCACGCTACATCTTCACAAGCTAAGTGTACGTGTGTGATGGATGTCTATAGCAGAATATACACACTTACGTTCATAGGTAGCGTGACTCTCTGACACCAGTGATGTCTGCGGTCAAAGTTTAATGTTTTGGACAAATATTGGTTCAGTGGCCTTCGACCTTACCTATACAAAGATACACAAGTATCTGTCACGATTTACGTCAAATGGTATAGCTGGGATCACATGCACAAAGCGATTGCAGATTTACATCAGACTTACAGTTAACACTGCCTGGTCTCCTGGAACTAGTCAAGACACTGCCCCACTGAGTGAGTGAGTGAGTGAGTGAGTGAGAGTGAGTGAGTGCGGTGTGTGTGTGTCTGTGTGTATATGTGTGAGACTGTGAGTGGTGTATACGAGAGATGTGTGTGTATGTATGAGCACGGGTATGGTACTGTCATACAGACAGACCCAAAAACATGCCTGCCTGTCTAGAACCTCGCCACTGTTGGAGAACGTGTCCGGATAAAAGAGTTTACGGACATCTGATTCCCTTGAATGGTACCATGCCCTTCGCCCCCCTAACGAGCAACGCAAGCGCACCAGGGCGGGAAAACTGAATCCCTTATTAGTTACCTCACCTACCAAGATCCTGGGAGGCAAAACCCACACCCAGTATTACAAAATGCATATTAAGATTATTCGAGTGTTATGCTCAGTCATAAACTAAATCGTGTACCTTGAGAGAATTCAGATGACGGAATAGGCGGTTACAAACATGGAAATAAACATTGTGCGAAAAAACATCACTAGGCATAAATATGTTACATTTAGATTGTATTTCAGGTTTATTCAAGGTTTTATATGGATAAAGTAAGATCAACTTTTGTACTTTCTCGTTAACTTAGCAGGAAATAGCAAACACATGTACACACGTTTTCTCACGATCCACCGGTGATTAACTTAAAAATACCTAATGAAATATCTTTGTGCATTCTTGTTGCCGATAATCTATATCTGAAAAATTGTTATATCAGAAATAATGGATTCCAAAAATATGCTTTAGGTGCAGATTTTACTATGCATAAAATAACAATAACCATACACGTAGCAGCTTGCAACCACTGATTACTATTGCCGGAATTGTAGAACGTATGGAACGGTTCATCGGTCCTCCTTGGATAATACTTCTTTCACAAAACCGTTATGTTCGCATTAAAATTGCTCAACTACAAGAAATATGACTTATGAACGAGTCGATGAATGTCATTTAATATACATATATATATATACTGAACATCATTGAAAACGCGCCAGTCAAAAATTGTCCATATTTTCATCAAGATGGATTTCAGCATGACAATGATCAATGAATATAATTAACATGAAGTTGAAGGGCATGACCAGTTGAAAAAAACGCTTTAGAAACAAATTCCTGTCTACAGTATGACTCTTAATTCCAAAATGCATCAACATGCAGCCACGTCATGAAAAAAGCGCGAATTTCATTCTGAAATCATACTGACTGTGACATTAATAGCAGGTGTATGAGAACCGATGCTCATTGCTTCACTAACGATTGTGAAACGAGGACAGAGATGCCGAGGTTAAGACCTCACGAAAGAGAACGTGCACTAGGCATGATTCAGGTTGGCACCAGCAGCAGGGATGTTGCTCGACAACTTGGACTTGGCCACTCCACCATCGTTAGGCTTTATAGATGACATCAGTAGACAGGCAGCACCCGTGACCTTCAATGACCTTGGGATCAACGTGTTACGACGCTCCATCAGGATCGCCATATTGACCTCGTCCATATCAGTGATTGAACACTGCCGACTGCCAGGACTGCTGCACTAGTTCAAGGTTGACGTGGGGGTCATCAGACTCCATGCGACGCCGTCTACACGCTACAGGGCTCCATGCTCGACGTCCTTACGTTGGACCAATTCTGACTGACAGACACTGTAATGAGCGTATACAATGGGCTAGCAGGCATTTTCAGTAAAGGTTACAACAATTGCATGGTGTGGTAGTCACTGACGAGTCACGTCTTCATCTACGTAATGCTGACAGCCGATTACGTGTTTGGCGTAGACGTGGTGAACGTTATGCTGATGAGTGTGTGGTTCAGACAGACCTTTGGGGGATGGGAGTGTCATGGGCTGGAGTGGAATAAATTACAATCACAGGACTGCCTTCATGTCTTTCAAGGAAGATTTAATGCCCTTTATTACCGTGAGCAGATTCTTCAGAATCACATCGTATCTGTCTTCAATCACCACCAAGATGTCCATACTTTTCAACAGGACAACGCACGGGCACACACAAAAAGATTTCCATGCAGTATCTGACCCAGCAACACGTCCAGGTTATTCATTGGCCAGCACAGTCGCCAGATGTATCCCCCATAGAGCACTTGTAGGACGAAATTGGTCAAAGTCTTTTGCGGCGACAACAGATGCGAAACATCCGGGACCTTGAGGCTGCACTACTGCAGAAGTGGAATGCCATCCTCAAGAACTCTGTTCGGACTCTTATTGACTTAATGAGGAGACGTTGAACTGCATGTGTCAATGCAAATTGCGGTCAAACGCGATATTGTCTTTTCGATTTGACCCCACGTGTGTTTGATCCTTTCTGACTGTGGAACATTTCAATGAATGAGCGTCTTTTCTGTGTTGTTATTTTTGTCAGTCAACAATCTGTTATTATTCACTAAAAAAATATCAATTCCTTGCACATGCTTTTAATAATCTGAACTTTTATAAGTGGTGCGTTTTCAATGATGTTCAGTATATATTCTCTATCAACTTTTGTAGGCATCAATCGCGGTTATCTGCTGTTGGTGTAAATACCCGTGAGTTCATGCGATCACTCACGATTTCGCCAAAACTGATGTAAAATTAATGATGACGAACATTGTCAAGCATGGTCGCCGTCCGTTAAGTGGGACACAGTAGTGAACAACTGCCACTGTTTGAAGCTGAAATTCACTGTCCCGATTAGGAAACAGGATTTCCAGATAAAGGGGGTGTTCTTGCTGCGTATATTTCGTTCCGTGTAAATATCGTCGTAAACTCGTCCACTATAAGCGAGATTTCTGGACATCCAGGAATACAACCACTTGTTAAAGCCATTGTCATATTCGATATATTACGAGCGCTTCACACATTATGTCAAAGAATAACCATGACCATACTTTTCAAAGCACAACAAACATTTGAACTTCTTTCAACTGCACTCCGCTTCATATTGCAGTCTTAATAATATTGTCAAAATATAATTACAAAAAGGTTTAATATTGTTTGGACAGTATTGAAAGAGGATATAGCAATGTTAGTCAGGGTAACACTTGCCACTTCATCTTTGTAACTTAGTTTTTGAAAGTTGAAATCTAATCATCTTCATGTCAAAACATATCACGCATAATTGTTCAAATAAGCCCACTGTATTTTCACAACATCCCGAAATCTGTTGAAAATTCTAGGAATTGTAAAAAGGCAAATTTCGCTACATATGGTCGTAAATTGCGTAATCCTATTTCAGATATTAGGTACGATTAACTTTCGTTAAAATCGCTTATATTTTCATAAATAAAATATAAATAAGACATCGAAACAAGTATATAAAATTCTAATCAATATGTTATATGTCGTCATAATATACTGTATTGCGCTCATGGTAGAAGAACTGACACAACCCTGTCATAAATGCCACGCCACTGTCGGATTTTTCAACGATATTGACAAAACTAATCAATCTCAGCTTTGTGAAAGCTTTGTTGTATTAGTGCTGTGAAGAACCAAAAATACAGAAGGTCATTACTTCTATTTAGAACAAATTTTAATCGTTTAAGAGTACAAAATGTTAGAAAAGATTTTTGAAATACTGGAAATGATGATGCTAAATGTCCCCTGCGTTATGTATTAGAAGATGAGAAACATATATTTGATCAATGTCCAATATATAATAGCCTCCGTATGGAATCAACTGTCTCTTTACAATGTAACATACGTAAACATTTACTTAATTCAAATGACACAAATACTTTGTATATATTAGGTAAATACTTATATAATATCTTTAAGATACATCTACAACAATGGTAACGCTCATATGCATGTCTTTCTGTATATATTTGTATGAATAATGGGTCATTTGGCCTTGAAAACAATAAAGATGATGATGAAAGCTTTGATGACACTGGCGCAGACAGCCGCATGTCTGTTGGATAATTTCGAAAGTGAAAAGTTGAGCGCGGTTAAGAGTTTTCAAAAACTCAGTTTCAAAGATGAGTTGTCAGGTGTTGCCCTGACCATTTAGTTTAATTGTAGGTCAAGTTATTTTACATGAATTGCATTAAACTGCTAACTTTAAGATTAAACACATGGCATCTATCTATTTGCACACAAGATTAATTACAATTTCATTAACATTTAATAGCGGCCAGTAATATAGGCATAAATTCTAGAGTGGCCTCCCTTCGAAAGATGTCTGCGCCCATGACAGCATGATCTGAATCCGGTTCTATATAGAATATCGGATTTTAAAACAGAATACGTTTCCTGAAATAATCGAATCTAGATGTCAGAAGCAATAGAAAATGCTTTAGAACAATCACCGAAAACTAAACGAACTCTTACGAAGACAGGAGCTGTGATACTCGGTGTTTCTGGTGCATGTTTTGTCGGTATTTATGCTGTGGCGGCACCATTTCTCACACCTGCATTACGGAAGGTGTGTTTACCTTTTGTTCCAGCGACAACAGACCAAGTCAAGAATGTTTTCACAGTTTTGAAAGGACGATCTGGCACACTAATTGATATAGGCAGTGGCGATGGGAGAATAGTAAGTAAAGGTTCAGAAATGTGTGTTGAGCAGTGGTGTTTCAGTGCCGAGCTTCCAGTGAGTGAGTGGATCGGGTTTCAAATTTCAGTTAGGTCACAATATGCCGAGAATGGCGTATGTTGTAAAACATCACCCACTTTGTTTATTTTTTATACCAACGAACCAGAGCGATACATTACGACTCATAGTAAAGAGTCATAATATTTATCTCGATTGTTGATCAGCACATCATTTTTGTCGTTTTGTCACCCTGTATGTATACTGGTGTATTGTTGCCTCATGATGTTGTGCATGTTTCTCAGGTGATCGAGGCAGCTAAGCAAGGTTTCAATGCTTATGGAGTCGAACTCAACTACTGGCTAGTTCTGTATTCTCGATGGACAGCATGGAGACATGGGGTCAGTGGCACAGCACACTTCTTCAGGAAGGACCTCTGGAAGGTGAACTCATATTTCCACCAACTCCAACTTATGCCTATCACCATGATCACTTCAGACTCATCAACTATAATGTCCCAATAGAAGCATTATTGGGTCTCTTGCAGGGTCTGGTTGAATATTGGAAATCCTTTTTTCAGGAATATTAGATGTCCTCAGTATCTCTTGTTTATATGAATCAATTTGACACCTAATCTAAAATGCTACATTAATATCTATCTATGTGTGTGTGTGTGTGTGTGTGGATGTACTTAACATATTTGTAATAAATATGAATACGGGAAAAAAAACATCTTTTATTGATGGAATAAATGAAAGTGAACACATGTAAATCTTGAATCTTGAAAGCTACCTGTGCTATTTATCATGTTCAGAAAGATTTCCTGTTGAATTAATTTAGTATTAATATGGAATATTCATGCTTTAAACACAACTTGATTTTCAGACTGATCTGTCAAAGTACAACAATGTGGTTGTGTTCGGTGTGGAGAAGATGGTAAGCATGCATACACTACTTGCAAAAACATTATGTTCATGAGCTAATGTCAAGACTACCTTAATGTACTCCCTGTGAGGGCAAGTGTTATAAAATGAGCCCTGTACTCTACTGACTGTTGTTAGAGAACATGGAAAAAGTGACTTTCATCGGAGAGCTTTGAGCCAGTGTTTTTATCATCAGCCAGCTGTTCTAGCTTGGATACTGCCAACTGGTGTCAGACAACAGTACATCTTCACGATTATGTCGAGACTTGCAATGTTGTAAGATCACTACTTATCTAGTTTGCATATCATATTATTCAAAGGAACATAACATCAAACAGTCATAAAAAATATATTTTGTTAACATGCATTAAAACTGATTTGAAACCAGTTAATAATAAATTGGGTCCTGTTTGAAACTTCTGACAATTTGGGACTTAAGGCTATCAGCAGAGATATGCAAATTTTGTTACAGGTGTTTTGCTACCATAATGAATTAAAGTTCTTATTGGATAATAAGGGTGAAGCATTAATGAGAAAACTAACTGTATTTCTGCCAGATGCCCCCACTAGAGGCGAAGCTAAAGACGGACCTGTGTAAAGATGGACATATTGTGGCATGCCGGTTTCCGTTCCACACATGGGAGGCCAGCAGAACAGAGGGTACAGGTGTGGATACAGTGTGGATGTACAAGCACTAAGACCTGTCTGACTACATGTACACCTTCTACCTGCACTTCAGCATGTCTGGACCTACGTGGGGCATCTAATGGGTGTGTGAATATATCAGCACCAGAGTGAATGAGTTAGTTAGGATTTACGCCGTTTTATGTAATATTCCATCACAGCAGGGAACACCAGAAACGTGCCTCAAACATTGTAGCCATTTGGGGAAGTTCAACCCAGGCTTTTGACGTGACGAGCATACGCCTTAACCACTCAGCTACCCCACTGTCCCTTTAACCACTGGAACCCGTCTGATTGGACAATTGCCAATTGAACATTAAAGTCTCAGAATTTTTTTCAACTAAGGATAAAAGTTGTTTAACAAACGATCATTGGTTTGTATTACTGGGAGTATGCACTTTAATGAAACCCCGTGAACAAGAAGGGTTGGTTTCTACAGTAGTCTAAGTTAACGCTCATCATGCACCGCACATGCATTTGGGAATCGAACCCAGGTCTTCAGCATGACAAGCGAATACTTTAACCACTAGTCTACCCAACCGCCCCTCTGAATATGTAGAAAAACATCACTAAAACCATGATAACAGTCTACCGTACATACACATTTACACATACACAAACCCATAATTACATGAATGTTGATCTATGAGAAGATAAAGGAGCTACTGGCACATGGTTTTCTTTTTTCTATCATTATATCTCTCTACACACATCACTACACTGATGATCAAGGATGGCTTTCCACTCAATCAAGTAACAATGAACATCATAAAAAATATTTTATTTGATTAATATCAGTTATGGATTTACATTTTTCAAATTAATGCATGTTATTAAAAGAAGATGCAAAAGCTCTGAAGTAGACCATGAATAAATGATATCCAAGTATTTCAAGTGAAAAAAACATAATACAATCACAAAGAACATAAATATTGCAACAAATACTGTAACACATGGGCAAGGAAATGAGATTCTTCCAGTCACTGAGGATGTATGACAAAATGTTTTGTCACTTTAAACCTCTCAAAAGGATTGAACTTCTGATTCTAAATGCTCAGCAAATTCTGGCCCAAACGCTTTTAAACTCTTAACAGAATAACATGAAACCTGCTGACAATTCAGCTCAACACAACAACGCTAACCATGTTGTTTGTCTTTGACCTAACATAGCTTCAGAATCTATTAAAGAAAGCATTTTTGAGCAGAAGAAGATTATCTTGATGCATCCTTCCAACAAGTCAAGCACAGAAGCACATGTTGTGTAATCGACACTACAACGCGGAAGGTGAAAATAGAGGCACCATTTCTTCTTAAGCTGCAACAGTTAGTAGTGGAATGAATAAACAGAATACAATTTTGATTAACAAGACAGATTTGAGCCACTTCAAGAAAGCAGTGGCAATGCCATCTCTGACGTAGGAAGCTCTGTCACAGCCGGAGATATGGTGAATATAGCTAAGCTCTAGTGATGGAAGAGACGAAGGTTGGTGTGGGCCAGGGTGATGTTGTGGTCATCACAGGCTTGGATGATGGCGTTGTCGTTGGTGGACCCAGCAGGGGAGGCAATGTACTCCACACCACTCTGAAAAAGGGAATACAAGGCTAGAAATCAACAAATTGAAACAGCAAAAAAAACCCAGTCAGATCACTGTATTGTTGCAAATCTTTTCTATGGACACATATCTGAGCACACTAATTTAAATATGCATGTACCATGAAGGTAAAACCTCAACCCATTTAGCCCACAAAGTTTTTGATTTTGTCATCATGGACTAATGCTAATCTGAAAAACAGTTCCTTCTTTGATAAAACTGGACATTTCCTGCAGTAAAGTGGTATATTTGGAAATGAATCGAAATAAAACCAATCGAACTAGTGCACCAGTTCTGTTTGTGGAATGTCTGTTAACGTGATCAATTTGGATGAATATAAGATCTTTTTTCACACTGCACTCCTATTGAAAGAAGACACGCACAGGTTTCCAAAGGGTGTAATGCAAAGATCAATATAACATAGGGATTCGACCTGTGGACGTCTATAACATTGGTGAAGGAAATGATAAAGGCAGAAAATATGAGGCAAATCCTGTACTCAAGCCAGTCATGGCAACTATACTAGTTCAACTGATATGGATATACCACTGATTTTGTTTAACGTCACTTTGGTCAACATTCCGTTCATGTCACTGCATGTCAGCTTAATGTGGGAAAATATGAAGCTATGAGGCTCTCAGATATTTCCTACTTTGGTAAGACCCACAGGCACAAATATGGTGCTGAGCAACCTCTAAACATAATAAAGAAGAACCAGGATTCGATCCCACTGTAACAGGTTTCTGGCATGCCCAAGGGACACAACTCTGCACAGTGCATTGCTGTGCTGCATGACAAGAGGGACACCTATGCCCCTTCACAACAATCTAAGTCATATAGATATGGACATATCACTTTTCTATTGCCCAAGACGATCACCTGGTAAGCTCTGTCAATGTTGTCTCTAAAGGGGAAGAAGGCATCAGAGCTAAGTGAAACGCCCTTCAACTTTGAGATCCATGTAGTCCTGTCCTCCTGCAAACATAAACTGGAATGTTTAGACATGTGCGATAGGGATGGAACCATTCGATAAGACAAGGGTTAATCCTAATATTCCTTCTGCAATTAGAGATTGTTACACTACCTAATGAGCATCAGTATCTGATCCACTAAGGTAAGCAGCTATTTATGATTCATGCCCCATCGTACTTGTCACGTTTAGTGAGTACATCAAACAACACAATTAGGAAACTTCAGTTTCAAGGAGAAAACAGTTCGGGATACTGCTCGTGTTCAACTACTGTTACAGTACAGTACTGTTCATGTTCAACTACTGTTACAGTACAGTACACTGTTCATGTCAATCTCCAACAAGTCTTACCTCTGTGAGTGGTGCTGGGGGATTCTCCATCAGATTCTCCCATGTTGTCTGGTCCATGTCCTGCAAGAGCAAAATGTTTTAAAATGACTGGAAATGTCTCACTGTGTCTAAACATTTCTCACAATATCTCACCATTTTCTTATGGATAGACAACTCCCTTGTTAGTGTCAGCATCTACACCAAACTGCTGCAGCTATTGCAATAAAGAAGTTGTCTATCCATTACAATCCGTTCCTCTTCATTATACCAGCTTCTAAACGTCACTAAAGGAAGTGATATATCACCATGACTGACGTCTATCAGTGACTAGAAATGTCTGACAGTGTCTAACAATAGCAGTTTGCTGCAAATGGACGCTGCAGAGACAGGCGCTGCACGTAAACCTCATGGTCTAAACACTTTAAAGTCTGATCAATGCTTCATGTCTTTTTATATGTGCATTTTCTAAAAGAAATTCAAGACTCAAAAAGAGTTTCTTATTTTACAGATAGCACATTTTGTGATGGAGCTAGATAACATGTTTTCCTCTTCTCCTGAAAGGGAATTAGTTAATTAATGAAAGATGTGGCTATCTGTTCACATACCTTCCAAACTGACTGACAGATAAGAAACACCAGACGAGTTGTTCTAACACATAGATGTTATAGGTGACGTATACAGACATTACTGGTAAGACATACCTGACCAACTGTTCCCAAAACGTAGATGTCGATGGCATTAGAGATTTCTGCTCTCTTCACACCCTTCTTGAACTGCATCCCGAGCACCTTGGGATGCTGCCTCAACCACCTGAGTTAAGGAGCAAGGATGACATTGTCAGAACACAGCACTTAACAGTCGGCCAGGTAATGCGGTACTACTGGGAGGTGCCTACAGTTGGCTGTCCACTCACCATTAAGGGACTTCACAAACTGTACCCACAAAGAGAAATGATGTGTGGGAAGAGACCTTGTTTGGTTGGTAAGTACTTTGTGTGAAGCCCATTTCCTGTGACCCTGCATAGATAAGGCTTGAATATTGCTATAAGCAGGACAAATGCCTCACTCATAAAGATTTTTTCTAAAAAGAAAACCCTATCTTCCATACGTGCCATCACATTTGCTTCAATTTGGTATTCTTGAAATATTGTATTCCCTATCTTCTGTATATACTGTGTATTGTAAGACTTGATAGCAGCAAGCAGCAAGCACAGCATTGTAGTTCCTCACTACTGTCACAATACAGAGAAAATGGACTGACTGACTGACTGACTGAGTTTGGTTTTACGCCGCTTTTAGCAATATTCCAGCAACATCACGGCGGGGGACACCAGAAATGGGCTTCACACATTGTACCCATGTGGGGATTCGAACCCGGGTCTTCGGCGTGACGAGCCAACACTTTAACCACTGGGCTACCCCACCGCCCCAGAGAAAATGGAACCTTTTTACAGCCCATAAGTTAAGGTGAAAGGTGTTTAACAACGCACTCCACCATATTCCAGCCATATCCGTGAAATAACAGTGAGTGAGTGAAAGATTATAGTCCCAGCTGCACACTGGGGACCTTTTCTAACTCAATTCCCAAAGGGATCCGTAAGTTAGTGGTAGTTATACGAGCAATTATTCAAGTCAACAGACTATGTCCAGTATTGTTGTTACCAGTTGTTGGCCTTCTCCCCTGCCAGTCTGGTACAGTGGATGCGAGACTGCTGGCCGGCACCGATACCAATAACCTGGAAAACAACCACAATGCACAATCAATAAGGCTTGCCTCCTCTCTGATAGTCATGAATACAAACTTTGGATCCATCTATACCATTCAAAAGAAGTTATGGGAACACTGATTCTTTCATATATTATGGTTCAAGTGGCATGACAGATTTCCAACAGTGAGTGAGTATGGCTTTACGCAGTGTTTGCAATACTTTAATTTTGCCAGTTGGCCACCAGGGTCTGCTGCCGCCTGCAGGCTTTAAAATCAACAGGCCCATTTTGTTAAAGTCAAACCAATACAAACAAAATAGACTACACTGTACACAGTTTCACACTGTTTCTACAATATAAATTAGTGAAGCCTATTGTGGATGATTCCTGAACGTTGATAAAGGAAAACTATGGGAAAGATTCCAGTTGAAAAACAAATGACAGATAACTTACTGAAGGCCACAAGGGCCTGCAAATAGTTGAAACTGCCGGCCTGATACAATAACAAACAGCGACTATTTCGAACGATGGCTACACGCCACTTTTAGCAATATTCCAGCAACACTAGAAATGGGCTTCACAAATTGTACCCATGTGGGGAATCGAACCCGGTCTTTGGGGTGACAAGCAAACACTTTAACCACTAGGCTACCCCACTGCCCCGATTTCCAACAGTGATACGAAAGAATCAGCTGTTCTTTAATTTCTTTTGAGTAGTATTTTTTGTTTCTGTATCATCTCCAAGGAAAAAAAAAATGTCACACTTATGAGCTTTGCCTGAAACATGAGATTATCCTGTATGAATATTAATATGGAGACGGTCAACTTCACAGTTATGAACATGTCTCAGTTTCTCCATGGTTGGAGTGTCCTCCATACTGTAACTACCTCTTGTTGTGTAGCAGGTGGGCTCAGGTGAAATGTTGGAATCAGACCACCCTCCAGGAGGGCGTGTCATACGAACGAGACAAACTCATCATGGCCTCAAGTACTGCTACACTAACAAGTTATTAATTAACTCTGGTTCAAGCCAGTTCCACAACCTATCCCGAATGATCTTAAATGGATTTCATTTTCAGGAATTTCCATTGAAGTGTCAGCGGTTCATAATACTGAACAAACCCTAAGCCTTTCAATGTTAGCTAGCAGCCTTGCCAGGTACATATTTATACAGATCAGAAAGTCGTACCTGTCCATCTCGGGCATAGCACACAGAGTTAGACTGAGTGTACTTCAGAGCGATGCTAGCCACTATCAGGTCCCGCACGGCTTCCTCTGGGAGCTGAAACATTCAACACAACACTTCAGGCATGGATTCATCCTTAAAGAGAGTTAAACCTTTCTACAGTATTTTTGAACGGAAAACACAAAGTAACGCTTTAGTTTGTCATTAATCACTACACTCAGCAATATTCCAGCCAAATGAAAATGGTCTCTAATCAATTGATTATTTCAATCATTTAGTTATTCATTTCTTTTTTTAAGGCAAACCCATAATCACAGTATGCATATGCAACTAGACACACCACCACATAAAGATTAGCAGATCCTGTGATGACTGATGCTGTGGCTGATCACAGGAGGATTGCTCAAGACATCATCTGTGGGCACGCACCTCACACACAAAAATCTCACCTCCTTTCTCTTGGATGTGATGTTTGAGAAGAGGTTCTTGTCAATAACTGCATCATTCCTCTTCTGCTGCATCTGGAGACCAAATAACGTCCTTGTCTCCAGCTCAGGAGGGTTGAATGAAGGATCAATCTGAAATCATTGAAATATATACATATATGGTGTGAGTAATCTGTCCTCCATACTGTAACTACCTGTTGTTGTGTAGCAGGTGGGCTCAGGTGAAATGTTGGAATCAGACCAACCCTCCAGGAGGGTGTGTCATACGAACGAGACAAACTCATCATGGCCCAAGAGCACCTGCGCACAGTTGCTTCTGCCTTCACACTACAGGCTGCTGCTGTGACAAACTAAAGTCAAACAATGATAATAATTGTCTCACTAGCATTATACATGCTGAAAACAATTTTTCAGGACATTTTGTACCTCAATGATTTATGATGTTGGAGTAAAATGTAACACCAGGTTAACCTTGCAACCACACACTGTTGCTTTTCTGGTCTGAGATTCAACACTCTCTATTTACGATTAATGTACCTGGAGAATCTGTCACATTGTGGTTACCTGCAAAATACAATACTTTCCGCCCTTCTTCTTTTTGAGTATCTCCAGGGCTGCAGGTTGATAACCAGGGGCCACAACTCCGTCAGAAACCTGAAATAATGACAAAGTTATTTATTAACACCCCTCACCTAATTTACTACCCACCTCACCCAAATCTATAACCCCCTCACCCACATTTTCTACCCCCACCCATATCTCTTGCAAAAAAAACCCTATTATCTGTATGTATTATGGGCCAGTGGCCTCCTTACTGAATAAACTGTCTGTCTGCCATATCTCTTGCCCCCACACCCCCACATATCTTTTTACATTTTCTACCCCCACCCATATCTCTTGCCCCCACCCCCACATTTTTCTACCCCCACCCATATCTCTTGCACCCACATTTACACTCTCACATGTGTTAGAAATTGCTATACATTGATTTCATAGAATATAATGGTTCCCAGGAAATCCATGTTACAGTTAAAGATTGTATTCAACAAAGTAGTTTACACTTGCATTTCATAGATAAATAACATCTAAACTCGATGCTTACTTCTCGAGATATTATCTTGGCTGTAGATACATCACACTCATCCGACAGCGACACAAAATCTCCAAACGATGACATCCTGTCGGCACCTTATAATGAAATATCTTTATCAATCTATGGTCTCAACTTGGGAACCCTTAATGAAACACCTTATAATGAAATATCTTTATCAATCTATGTCTCAACTAGGGAACCCTTAATGAAACACCTTATAATGAAATATCTTTATCAATCTATGTCTCAACTAGGGAACCCTTAATGAAACACCTTATAATGAAATATCTTTATCAATCTATGTCTCAACTAGGGAACCCTTAATGAAACACCTTATAATGAAATATCTTTATCAATCTATGTCTCAACTAGGGAACCCTTAATGAAATATCTTTATCAATCTATGGTGTCAACTTGGGAATCCTTAATGAAACTGGGTTCTTAGGTTGTCTCGTAACTAAATATTACTTCAAGTCTACATGCATCACTTAACATACATTAACACTCATAATAGTGTATATTTGTTTCTAAGCTGAAAGGCTTAGAACCCTGCTGACAAACTAGAAATGTAGCCATGCTCATAGCCTTCTGGCATGCCTAAGGATTTAACTCTGGACAACAAATTGTGACACCTTAGATGACTTGGCCACCAATGCCTTCTAAATTGGAATGAAAGGGTCCATATGGAAGTAATACCCTAGCTGTGGTGTATCCAACTAACACATGAAGACACCAAGAATAACCAGACAGAGTGGCCTGATATGGTGTACCCAGGTAAACCTAAACTTGCACCACATTCGAGATTACCCATGCACAATACAGTAGCTTTCTCAATCATGGTCAACTTTAATGATGTTTTCTTTCCAATATTACAGATCTTTGCAAGGATGTAATTCATGGGTAATGAAAGTGGGCATCTTGTTTAGCTTGGTACCTTCCCGTATACTTGGCCGTGCACACAGTACATACCTATAGTACACCCCTACACTTGCCCCTCATTACACTTACCTCGAGCTCTAGCATATGCAATAGCCAGGGGAGACAACTCTGTCATGTCATCCACCATACAGAGTCGTGCTTGTTCTGGTGTGAGTGGAGCGGACACAGCAGCACCTTCAGACAGACAGACACTTTCAACACCAGCACAAATACAGAGTGAGTGAGTTTAGGCTTAGTAATATTCCAGCAATATCACCTGAAATGGGCTTCAAACATTGTACCCATGTGGGAAATCGAACCTGGGTCTTAACCACTATGGCTACTCCACTGCCCCACCAGCATGAATAAATACCATGGACACTTCATGAACCTTGGACCCCCACACAGACACAGGGATTCATGTCATGTTTATACATAGGGTACTTACATCAGGTTTTTATATATTATGTCAGTAAATTAAATCTTTCACAAAGTGTAAAAGGATCACAAAGCTCTCTCATGCAATTGTCAATGGATTTTCTACCTGATCGTGTATAAGATTAATTTAGTTCAGACAAAACGCTTAACTGAATAAACATGTTCTTCACCCATGTCGTTTGACCACATCAACTCCTGTCAAGCGATCACCTGCCAGACAAGGACGCCTTGACAACTTGACAAGTGTTGGCATATATTTACAAGCACTGACAACTTGGGTACTTTCTTCATCTGGAAACTGTTACATGAATGAATAATACTTGTTAAGTGAAGCCAGATATGGGTTACCTGCTGGACTGACGTGTTTGAAGGAAGTGGCCGCAGGAAGACCCATTCCTTGCTTCAGCTCCGCACCAACTGCCAGCCGTTGAGGGCGTCGCACAAGTTGATGAAGCCCGGGGACCCGTTCAGCACTGGAAGATAACATTTACTTTAAACAGGTACACAGTCAATATGGAACAAGTTTTTATGGATAACAACTTCTTTATTTCGTGAGTGTGACGTTTCGATACAGATTCTTGTACCGTTGTCAAGCAAGAGTGATACATGAAGTGGAGGAGCTGCATATTTATACTGTGTATAACAATGAAACTACATACATTGTAATTGACAAAGGAAACAACATAATTGCCATAATTGGTTAAGCAGTAAGCTGATGAAGCCATTGAGTACACAAAGGATAGTGAATGGAAGCCAGAGATGTATAAATACAGGAGTGGTTACAATGAAGGAGATGTCTCAACTTCTAAAATGCCACTCAAACAAGCTAGGTACACAGTCATTAGTCAGAAACAAAATCTGGAACAACTAATTCACAACTCAGACAGGGTGAAGTTGACTTCTCTGAGAGACAGCTGTGGCTGAGGGGTGTGGTCCAGGTGTTCTGTGGGGGAGTCACATACCTGCGAGGGGCAGCTGTGGATGGGGAGTTGAGTGTAAGGGGTGTAGCACTGGAGGTGTTCTGTGGGGGAGTCACATACCTGCGAGGGGCAGCTGTGGCTAGGGAGTTGAGCGTAAGGGGTGTAGTACTGGAGGTGTTGCATGGGGAGTCGTGATACCTGTGAGGGGCAGCTGTGGCTGGGGGGTGGTTTGTGTGTTGTTAAAGCACAGGGGTGTTGTATGGGGAAGTCACGCACCTGTGAGGGGCAGCTGTGGCTGTGGCTGGGTGTGGGGTGTGGGGGGGTGTTGTTAAGCACATGGGGTGTTGTATGGGGGAACTCACGTACCTGTGAGGGGCAGCTGTGGCTGAGGGGTGTAGATCTGGGCTGGTTTTTGGTGAGGATTCATCCCGTAGCGGAGTGTCAGCTGGGAGACTCCACTGCTGTACTCACGCCGGAAGTAGTCGGAGATGGCAGCATCATACTCTGCTGTGTGGTTGAAGGCCTGTGTAGGAAGAAAATAACTTACTGGCATAGTTGCTTCACAAAACAATGAAAGTGTGCATGTACGAGCACAAAGCAGAGCAAAGCAAACAAATAAAAATATGGAACAGCAAATTTCACAATCAAAACCTGCAGACAGTGTATAAAGCATTCTAGTGCAATATTGTAAAACAAATGACTTAATGTTGTAAGTGAGTGAGTGAGTGAGTGAGTGAGTGAGTGAGTTGAGTGAGTGGTGTTTGTGTATGGTGTAGGTGCTGTTTATACTAGTCGGGACTTGACTAGTTTTGTAATGCCAGCTTAACCACAGAAAGAAGATAACTCTCACTGATGTATGTATGTACATGTATGTGCAAGTGTTTTTATCTTTGTTGTACCCAGTGAATGCCCATGCTCACCTTGACTGCCATCCTCTGCCTCGTCTCCTCCACGGTGTCCTTGTTCGTTGAGTTACTCATCTCGTCACAGATCCTGATGATGTCCACAAGATCAGGCATTAGACAACACAATACAACAAAATCCATATACTAGGATATTAAATTATGTTTAACAAGCAACTATCACCAACTGCACTGACAGTGGTCATGAAAGTGACCCACCTCTGCTCCTGGATGAACAAAAAGACACACCATCAAACCAGAAGAGAATGTAAATATCAATTGGACTGAACAAATGATTAATTTTTCATTTCAACTGAAGTAAAGTGGATTGTTCCAGATATAATTCTTGTCTCCAACACCCACATAAAAACAGAAACATCTACAATGGAACTGAAATAGCTGGTGACAACAAGATGGCACTCAGTTCTATTCTCATAACATCTTGGTCTCATATTACCAGTCCTACGGCCAGAATCACTTCACGCTTTACGTCCACCTCAAGTGGGAGTGAGTGAGTGAGTTGGTTGGTTTTTATGCCACTTTTAGCAATATTTCAGCAATATCATGGCAGGGGACACAGAAATGGCCTTCACACAATGTTCCCATGTGGGGAATCGAACTGGGGTCTTTATCGTGATGAGCGAACGCTTTAACCACTGGGCTACCCCACCCTCCCCGTCCACATAAGCCGACATGCAGGAATATAACTGGGATAATGTTCATGGGGCTTTAAACACTTAGGTCTGTCTTAATAGTAACAGTGTCCTTACGTGCTGTAATCGGTGGGGTCACACACTACGGTCACTCGTGCATGGTTCTTAGCGGCTGCCCTCAGTAAGGTGACACCTCCTGTAAACACAACGCATGCCACGAATATGCTTTAGGGAATAAATCAACAACAGGATGATGCTGCAGTTGTGACATCATAAACAGTATTATACTCAGTGCACGATGACCTAAAATCAAGCTTGTAGCCACCCATTCCAGATGTGTGTGTGTTCACACTTAAGTTGGTGTGTACCTATTCTGAAAGAAAGGTCTAAGGTATGTATGTGGTCTACACCAGTCAGCAATGACTACTATATCATGGCGGTCTGTAAATCAACATGATCAAGTCAGGTAACATGATCAACATTTGACGCTGTTGAGCAGATGACACACAATCAGACCACAAACAGCATATTATACCCGACTCCCAGTATGTTGGTTAAAACAATAAGCCTGAGGTCCCAGGTGAGTGAGGTGATAGCAGGCTGTATACACTGCATCCATGGGGGAATTGTACCTGGGAATGTGTATCTGCAGTGAGTGAGTGAGTTTAGTTTTATGCCACACACTGCAATATTCCAGCTCTATGTAAATAATCGAGTCTAGACCAGACAATCCAGTGATCAACAGCATGAGCATCGATCTGCCCATTTGGGAACCGATGACATATGTCAACCAAGCCAGTGAGCCTGACCACCCGATCTCTTTAGTCACCTCTTACGACAAGCATGGGTTAGTGAAGGCATATTCTAACCCGGACCTTCACGCATCATGTACATCTACAGAGTGTGGGTGAGTGAGTGAGTGAGAGTGAATCGAACCTGGGTATGAGTATCTACAGAGAGTGGGTGAATGAGAGAGTGAGTGAATCGAACCTGGGTATGTGCATCTACCGAGAGTGTAAGAGTGAGCACTGCAAGACCCACCTATGTCGATCTGTTCCACGGCCTGGGCTACAGTGGTATCAGGGTTGGCCACAGTCTTCACGAAGGGGTAGAGGTTACACGCCACAACTCTGGTACAACATACACATATTGTCACGATTGCGTAATTATCCTTAATTATTACCTAGTCCTAATGGTATCAGTCAGAGCTCAGGTTGTTTTGCTTTAATCAGAACTAACCAACAAGGGCAGTTCATACGAACGAGACAAATACTCATCATTGCTCAGACACTTCTCAGAACATCATTAGGTCCAAGATGTCCATGTGTGTGACTGATACTCAGTGTATCAGTAAGTATCTAATTTGAAACAATTTTCAAACTTGATTCTTCGTAAACAACATTAATGCCCAGCGTGAGTACAGGTTGAAATGAGTAAAAAATAGAACTAACCATTATGGACTGTCAATAAGAAGTGTATAAATTAGTCATGGCTAAGACACTTTTTAGAACATTATTAAGCTGAAGATGTGACAATTTTCAATTTTCCAGTTGACAAAATGCGTGCCAAAGAACCCCGGAAAAGGTGTGTCAGTCTCATAATTTTTCAAGTCAGGTCTACTGTCGGAGTCTGCATTTGCAAACTTTCTTTGGGCCTGAAAGAAGTTGTGTCTCTCACCGCCGTTAGCACTAACCACCAGGTCTCGTCACATCCAGTCAGAAGGAAACCTAGGGACACTATAACAATGACGCTAACAAGCTGTTGGTATCCTGCATTGAAGGAAGAGAACCTTTTCCCCTGATTCTGAACCTACAACTACATCACTCAATCTTGAACCTACAACTCGTGCAAGGGCCTTGTTAGTCATTATTCAGGATAATAGCCTGTATAACTGAAGGTTAAGGGATCCTGCTAGAGCATCATATAAATGAAAAACATAAGGAGTATTTTATGTCACCATAAATCTGTTTAAAGCTCAGGATGTTTACTCAAATCAGAACTAACCATCAAAGGTAGTTCATACGAACGAGACAAAAATTCATCATTGCTTAGAAGAGATCTCTGCCCAAATATATCTGAAAATAGGCCATGATGAGTGAGTGAGTGAGTTTAGTTTAACACCGCTCAGCAAAATTCCAGCTATATGGTGGGGGTCGGTAAATAATCGAGTCTGGACCAGACAATCCAGTGATCAACAGCATAAACATCGATCTGCCCAATTGGGAACCGATGACATGTGTCAACCAAGTCAGCAAGCCTGACCACCCGATCCCGTTAGTCGCCTCTTACAACAAGCATGGGTTACTGAAGATCAATTCTAACCCGGACCTTCACGAGTGGCAAGAAGAGGAGACAAGACATGGGAAGAGAAGGCTGACAAGAGGAAGGAGCAAAGATTGATATAGGATTCCAAAGTAGATTTCCTTGGCAGTACTCACAGGTTTTGGGGGGATGGGGATGGGGACAGAGTTAGTCACACACACACTTTGATGTACAACTTCAGAAATTGGTGAAACAGGTGGTAGACATGGGTGGTACAGAGAAAGGGCAGCATACCTGATCATCTTGAAGCCCTGCTTGTCAAGGTCTGCCTGGTCAGATTCAGTACACCGAGCCAGGATACCTGCAACATCAAACAAAAATATTCACACTCCAACAGTAGAAACGAATACTCAGTTTCACCACATCATGAGCAAGGTTGTTCTAATGTACCGTGGATTTCTGGAGCTGTAATTGGACGTATAGATCTGCAATAGTAAACAACAATATAGACAACATCAGGTACCAGGGCCCTACTGTACTGTTCACATCCAACCAGGAAATACACAAACAAGGTAGTTACCAAGAATACATACATAGGCACATTGGATACCTAACCCAAACAAAAGCTAACATATGAAGCTAAAAATCCCCAAGGAAAGCTGTCATGTGGTGTCTCCAGAATCCCATTGAAAGCTAACTTGGAGTGTTTCCAGAATCCCATTGAAAAGCTATCATGTGGTGTCTCCAGAATCCCATCGAAAAGCTAACATGGAGTGTTTAGAGACTCTCCGGTGTTTCAGAAACCTATGGAAAAGTTTGCACTGGGAGCACTGGATTCCTGTGGAAAAGTTAACCTGTGGTGTTCCAGAATCCCAGGGGAAAACAAGTCCCTGAGGACATGACATTGGGTGTTATCGGTGCAATAAAGCAATCTGATAAACTTGGTATCCAAATCTGATAACTATGCAAATTAGGTCAATCCATAAAATACTTTCACAAAACTCCATACACGCCATGCGAATCCTAAAACGTTAATATTTCATTGATGACGTCGTCGCCAGTTTACATTGTTTGTAAACAAACATGGCTGCCCCCATTCTCAAAATGGTGATTCTGTAAGAATTGATGATCGAGGTTCTGGAGTTGTTACTGCAGTAATTGACTTTGGAAAACATGAAACGGAGTACTTCGTTCAAATCGAAGGTATGGATTATGAGGTACGACTGAAAGGCAATCGTCTAAGAAAGGTACCAACCAAGGATTTCAATCTATCGATCACAATACTGACGACGAATCCGTTCCATCAGGTATCAGAAACTGATATTGATGAGGCGATTACCCGCAGTGAAAATAAAAACACTGCCAGGAAAACCCTGCCTGATTTTGTTGTTCTTTTTAGACAGAAAGATCTTATTTTAAGCATGAGTTCTGTTTGCACTGTATAAGCGACTAGTCACAACTATATGCCGCCGTCATGAACGACCTTCACCTTGGTGTGCCGCTAAGTATTCTTACGCGAATGCTCAATTCTCTTCACATAAATTCACGTACGATTTGTTTCTATTTTTAGAGTAATTTTAAGAATGACATTATATGATAAAGGGATTATTAACCTCGTGTGTTTCCGTATCTCTAATATATATTTGGAATAAAAATTATGTATTATGCTCGCCAAAGGCTCGCATAATACTATTTTTATTCCTAATATATGATATTATTGATACGGAAACACACAAGGTTAATAATCTCTATGTACGTACCTCCATGTACAGCTGGGTGGAGAGTCTTCACTCGGCCACCAAGCATCTCGGGGGCACCTGTCACCTCAGACACATCCCTGCAATGTGTTTATAGGTACTTTTTAGTAAATTAACAGAAATGTAATGACTGTTGTAAACTATGTTACCGGTACTTAACTTACTCTTTTACTTACTTAGGTACAAGTGATAGATTTTCTAATAAACATAAAAATATTCTTACTTGGTTATAAATTGTGAGTGAGTGAGTTTGGTTTTACGCCGCTTTTAGCAATATTCCAGCAATATCACGGCAGGGGACACCAGAAATGAGCTTCACACATTGTACCCACGTGGGGAATCGAACCCGGGTCTTCGGCGTGACGAGCGAACGCTTTAACCATCAGGCTACCCCACCGTCCCGTTATAAATTGTGAGAGGATATTAACTTTCAAATAGATTCGAACACTATTTCATCTAGTCATCATCTCACTGTGGCAGAGGACACAATGGAAAGACAACTGATGGCAGAAGATCACTTGGTGCCATGTGAGCTACATGAAGCAGATCACAGACCTTCTCAAAGACTCCTACCTGACAGCAAGGCCAGCGTCTCTGATTGCCTTGGCAGTGCCACCTGATGCTACCAGCTCCAGACCAAGGGCAGACAACTTCTTGGCAAAGTCCACCAATCCTGTCTTGTCAGACACACTTAGCAGAGCTGTTTGTGTAGTGAAAATGAAGTGTGTCAGAATGACTAGCTGATCCAATATAATAAGTTTATCTTCATAAAGGAATCTTCTGTTCTGCTGAACAGACTTGATTGCTCTGTAGATCCATGCAGCAGTGCGAGAACACTGCATAAATATTCACAATTGAACAAGCTTTTATGAGATCCTGGTTTATTGTGTATTCTGTATATAATCCAATATATCGTGGGTAAGTAAATGACTTAAAATTTGCACTCTGCAGTTAGCAATATTTCAGTCATTACTATTCATGTGACATTACTATTCATGTGACCTTAAGAAACCTTTCTCAACTGCTGCCATGACCACGATGTAAATGTTGAGTGAGTGAGTGAGTGGGTTTAGTTTTACGCCGCACTCAGCAATATATTCCAGCTACATGTATATGGCGGCGGTCTGTAAATAATCGAGTCTGAACCAGACAATTTAGTGATCAACAGCATGAGCATCGATTTGCGCAATTGGGAACCGATGACATTATGTGTCAACCAAGCCAGTGAACCTGACCTCCCGGTCCCGTTAGTCACCTCTAACGACACGCATGGCTGTAAATTTATAATAAGATCTGTAGTTAAATCAAAACAACAAGGTACTAAACAATGACAGCAATTTATAAACATTCCACTCGTCTGAAGAATTTACTGACCGTCCCAACAAATGCTTGCTCACCATACATCCAAACATGCATTTATAGATTTTATGATTTTGAGTAACTACTTACGTTTAGAAATATCAATAAATATTTATCATCGTTTAAATACAATAAAGGAAATGAGACCCTATAAGCTATATAGATGGTCATATGGGCAAAGTTTGAAACTACGGATTAATTAGGAAAGCACTGAATGTAATGTTGATTGTAAAACACCAAAGGATGTATTTCAAAAGGCTATGCCTCATGCATCAGTGTTGAAACATTTGTGAAATATATTACCGAAGACAGAGACCATATACCGACGTCAATTCTAAATGACAAGCACTGATACAAATCAAAATGATACATTCTTTCTTAGAATGAATATATTACCAAGGTTAGCAGCCATAGTGAGATGAAAACGAAGAGCTAGTGGATCAACCCTAACACACAGCGATCACTCAGCAAACACGTGTGACCACGTGCGCCTACTTTCAGACAAGTTTAGAGTTACCCGCCTTGGATAAACATCCACCAATCAAATTCGATATCTGCATTCAGCTGGCATGTTATACAATAGAGTTATTCCCCTTTTACCATCATACCGATATTGTGTTTTTATTGATCAGATCTGAGTAAAATGTTAACTGAAAATTACATAACCTGCAAAAACAACCGATGTTCTCAGTGTATTGATTTTTCAGTTTATAAAAGATCAATGGAATCACAGGCATGAACAGTCAATTGATATTATTTTTCTTTAAATATTACAAAACACAAACAATAATTCAATTAATTTTGACTTGATACTCTGTATTGTTAATCGTTGAAATTACTGATGCCTTACTTTCCTTATGTCAAGAAAATATCTATAAATAGTTGTGTGTTTTGTTTATGTGTGGCTATGCGTTGTAAGATATGACACCGGAAAGGCACGTGTTTATATTGGACACCCACGTGGGTACTCTCTAAACCTCCTTGTTGTTTTGGCCTACTTTTCAAAATAAACATATCAGTTTTTGCGTGGGACACTGACGCAATTCCATAATCAATCAAACATCGCGATAATTGACTTATGATGCCGCGAGTGCCGCTGGGGAATGTGGAGCTTGTGGCAACAAAATGTTCAAAGTCAGTCGAAGTAATAAATCATGTATTTCATTCACACAGGATATTGAAGTTCGTGACGTGGTGGTATATCGTCCAAACACAAACACGAGGAATCTACCGAGGGACATGCATGTCTGTAACTCAGTCCCTGCGGTCCAGTTTGTCCACCCGAGAGCCTGATTTGGACATCCCAAAGACCCTTTCAACCGTGCATATATTGCTGAAATTCAATTTTCACAACATGTTTTCACGTATCGCGATGAAATCATCCCTGTAGTATTTGCGATGTAGCTACAGTATGTACTTTACCCTCATATCTTTATACGTTGTAAAACCCGCGTGTCTCGTGGGTATTGGTGAACTCAGTATCTGGACATTTAAGAAACAAATAAAAACCCAAAACAAAGAAACAAACAAACAAAAAAGCCTTAGAAGAATGCCGTATTGTGTATTGAATATTGCTTATATTCATTTTGCCAGTATGTATACATTATGTGACTAAATAGTTAAATAACATCGTATATTTTTAAATATCTAACTCCGCTATATAGCTGGAATATTGCTGAGTGCGGCGTAAAACTAAACTCGCTCACTCACTAAATGTCTAACTGTAAACTTGATACATGTGTGTCATATTGTCTTCCCATGAAGAGGGATGTTTAACATCTGCACGACAACAGATATTGTTGTCTCTGTGTTGTTATGGTATTTGGGTATATTGCCCTTTCAACTGATTTACCCAGGATTAGCTGACGAACTTTAATACTAAAACGGTATTAGTCTTGTTAGTTTCATATCATCAGACAGTTTTGGGCTGCGTTTCATCTAAGATTATTTTAGGCGATTAATTTTGTAATATGAATAAGCGCTACATCTTGTACAGGTAGGCACATCCTTATGAAAAACAACATTTGCTCTCCTTCATAACTATACAATTACCACTACGTGACTAGTTTCGGCACGAGTTGACGCTTACGTTTACAGTACTTGTCCGCATACTGTTTAAACTTCGAACACCTGGCACAGTGACAAACTACATCCTGTTATTTTTCTTAACCGATATATGTGGTTTTCTGGGTCATGCTAGAACATCCTATCTACAGTTTCAATTTATACGCAAAAATATTCTAATGGTATTAATATGCCACTGTTAATTCCTTATTTTGACCCCTGCAGGGTAGGTCACCTGACAGCAGGAAGACTCCGTGCTGAGGGTGTAATCTTATTTGAATCCCGCTGAGCAGATGTTAAATTTTTGACACTGATTTCGGTGCACAGATGAATAATTCAAAACACGCGACTGACAAAACCCCATGCAACTGATAAATATCATCCCGACTACAATGATACCATTGTCAAACTGTCCCCGTTTCTCTGTGGCCAAGTCTACCGCAGGGGAGGCAAAGGATTCAGACACTTCATCTATTCATCTTTTAAACCATGACTTCTTTGTTTTTGTCCATGCATTAATTAACTGAAGTGCTGTTTGAACACACCTGGCAATGGTGGAACTGCCTTTCTTCCATGCAATATACCTTTGTGATGGAAGAATTTCAGGAAAAAATCAATGCAGCCTACGGGATTCGAACCCGCGAGGTCTGTACTGTAGGCTAACGAACGATGGGTTCTGATGTGTAATTAACAACGGCATGGGGGCGGTGAGGTAGCCTTGTAGTTAAAGCGCTCTCTTGTCACGTCGCAGATCTGGGTTCGATTCCCCTCGTGGGTACAATGTCAAGCTCATTTCTGGTGTCCCCAGCCGTGAAATATCATGGGGTAAAAGCGTCATGAAACTATACTCAAACACACGACATATTTGCAGGCACCAACACTAACAGTTAAACAGTTTATCAACAGAACTATTTGTGATGTAGTTTTCTCCACCAGAGCTATGCGTTCTACAGTAATCTCATCAATATGTTAAAGATATTAATGTGATTGATCAAAGTGCTTGAGCTGGTCTAATTTGGAGACACACCTACTGTTTTTTTGTAAATTTGAAATAGACCGAGTTTAGATTCAATACCTTGTATTTGAATTTGGAACCGAGTGATTTAGCGAATATTAATAATGACCATTAACAAATTACCTTTTTTAATTGTTATCAGTGGTAACATTTGAAGGTCGTACGAACGCAACTGTATTGAAAAAGCAACAAACTCCGATGTGTTGTGAAGCAAGCCGTCTGTACTCGTATCAGATTATTCGACACTTATATTTTTTCTGTTAACATAATGGGTGTTTGCCGAGGAAAGATAACCTCTTATCAAAGATGATATCTGTCGGGAATGAATATGAAAGATAAAAACTAAATGAAACATTATCCAGGCTCTGCCAGGCGTCAGCGCAGAGAAGGAGTGTGACCTGCCTGGGGATGGGATTTTACGGCGCTTCAAAGTGTCCACACGCCGCACAGACTTAAATAAACAGTGATCCTCCAAACTACAGTCAGTACAGTTTGTTTGTTGTTTATCACCGCATTCAACATCATCCCAGCTATATGATACAGTAGTGTCTTAATACGCCAGTGATTGGCATCATGCGCATTGATCTACGCATCTGTGATACGACGACATGGGTCAACCAAATCAGAGAGACTGACCACCCGATCGCGATATGTCGCCATTTACGACAAGCATGGGTTGCTGAAGATCAATTGTAACCTACATCTTCACGGGTAACATCCAGTCAGGACTAGTATATGTGCCAGTTAATATCGAATCGGTTCAAAAGGAAATGCCATTAAATGTTGTGGTTTAATTATTGTCAATGAAAGCATCACCATCGTGCGTCATCCTTTCAAGTTTTATCTACCTGGGTCCCGATCCACAGAACGTTCGTATACGTAGAGCTCCGACATTCGTAAGCCTATGATGAACTATAGGATTCGTAACGTTACGAACGCTTTGTGGTTCGGGATCCATATCCTCCATACAGGCAGTTCAGAGTAAATCAATGCATTCTTGTAGAAACATTCACACCGCAAACTAAACTTTGACAACACACGTTTTTAAAATTTTAAAAGTTGTCAAACTCTGAACAACACGAGTTTCACAACACTTCACCCGTCAAACTCGACTTTGACAACACCGAAAGTTTGATGGAATAGTTGGTGAGAATATAGACCGATCCTATTTCTCGACAACCGTTTGACAACTCTGAAATTGGTGTTGGTGCGAGTTGTTTGAATGTTCACCCTCTCAAACTCGAGTTTGACAACATGTGTTGTCGTGTGAAGGCCGCTTTACAGGCTAACTTTGAAACAAAATACTGTGCAAAATTTAATATGCATACGTTTATAAATTTGACTGATACATTGATGAAACTCTGCATTGTGTTATTTCCATATTCTGTACAGAGTGCTGTTTGCCATGTCACAAGACACGTACGTCCACATGGGGAGGCTTCGTTCGGTACTTGGTGTGACGGCTGCTTGTTGTTATCACTGTTATACACCTAATTGGAACAAAGTGAGCAAGTCTACGGATTCTTCACTACTTAGTCTTCAAGAAACCCGTTGGTCAGTTGTGCAGGTGTCTGTGGAATGTGTTGTAGCTGACGTACAATATATCGAGTTCATCCCACAGATGCCCTATTCAGGTCCTGGAAGACCGTGGCAGGACATTGACGTTTGAAGGAAGGACAGCTGGGTGTGATGCAGCGTTGTCACGTTGAAACAACGCTCTCTGACGTTGATAAGCAGAAGAAGGTGACGTTAAAGAATTTGGTCAATGGACCGATTTGATATCAGATTCACCTTAACCACCAAGTGTAGGATATGCCTTCCCTGACCTTCCCACACAAGTTCACACACACACCTTCACACGTCTGCCACCGAATCTGTCGAGCTGCCGAATGCAGATAGGTGCAACACATTCATTCCGACGTCGGTCGAGTCGCTGTCTTACATCCCGGCGTTCGGGAAAATCTTTGAACTCTGACTCGCCGCCAATCTCTCAGAGTCCATGTTTGTACGGTGCTGCTCCAGGTGATATCTGATCGCTTGGTCCTATACAATCTCCAAACGAAATATATGACCCGCAGACTCGATGATACCTAGCGTTCGGTGAGGCAGATGACAGCCCCGGATGTAGCGATTTTGTGCTGATTGGTGACACTTGGTCTTCCACTTGTCGGACGATCTTCAGTGGAACTGACGCAGACCGACAGGTGTTTAACGATTTGCAGGTGCATTTTACTTTTGTTTGGCCTTCCATGACATTCCAGTCTTATGAAAATTGTTGTATTAAGCTACAAACGGTTGCGTTTGTGCGCCAAAATTATTGCTTTTGTAGTAAAAAAAGCAAATTCAATATCATTTTTATCTCCTATCGTTTCTTTTTTAAAGAGAGTACATAAATAATTGTGCGGAGTGGGATGAAAAGTGTGAAAGGACCCAGATCGTTGCAAAACGTTCATTCCACGTCCTTTCACACTTTAAGTTTTTATTCCACTCCGCACAATTTCCATTCACCTCCACTGTCACTTGCCAATTGTGTGAACATGTAATTAGATGCTCATGGTTGCAGAACCCTTCAGCTTAACGAACCCGTGGTATTTAAGACAGTATTTGATTTGCTGCTCTATGAAATAAATGGTTGGACACTTTCACCAAATCCTGTTCATCTGGAGGTATGTCCTACTCCTAGATATTATGTTCAGTGACTGCTTAATGCCTGCCTGTACCTTATTATGTGGCGTTCCCCTGTACCAAGCATACTTACGATAATGCGGCCTACAGGCAGTGATAAAATAATGACACCATATTTTTATTTATTTAAAATCTGTCACCTTTTACATAGCGTATGATATTGATGCTCGACGTTGTTTTGTGTTCACTTCTTCAGCATTACGCATTGACACAAACGTTCTACCCACACTTCACACTGACCCTGACTAAGTAGCTCATATAGACACTATCATACTATTTAATGACATGATGACCGTGGGCAACACTCTGTCAGATTTATTAAATGTCTGCTACTGTTGTGCGGGATTACCTCCCCCTGAGGCTGAAGTCGTGAGAAAGTCAAACCAACGACCCCCAGTGCACACCTTCATTCAGCCCGCACGGAGAGTAATACATATTTTAACTAGCACAGCAAAACATATGTATATTTATAAGTATACTGGCGGGGGAGCTTTGGGGTCAACGCATTTCAAAAGGGAAAGGTGTCGACATTATCACGTGACGCCTTTAGCAATTTTTATGAATGGATTGTACATTTGCATTACGAGGCCATCTGTCATGGGGAGTTGTAATAACAATAAATAAACACGGTCGATTTTTTTCAAGGTAATTTCGTAGCCAGTAGAACGTGTGAAAGATGACAATATATCAGGGTCATCGCATACGTTTTATAGTCCTACACTGAAGGCGCTTTTACTTGGATTGTAAAGCCGTAATGTGTTCCTTTTCTGAGATATATCGACGTTAAAATCTATAGTTAGTTTAAGTAGGGCTGTGGTATTATTTACATAGCATGGATAATAGACACCTCTCCTTTATTACACATCTTGTTTAATAAAGAACTATGAAAGTTTTGATACTGACCCCAACCGCGGCCCCACGAGTCAGAGCGGTGTTGTGTAATGTGGGTCACTATCTTGTCTCCGTGTAACTTTACACCGCACAGAAAGTTGTGACACGGTGCCCCGAGAAATTTTCTCATTAAATTTCATACAATGAAGCACTGTCGATGTTCTTAAATAAATTCTAACCTATGAAATTACCTTGTACTGGCAAGGACCACTCGGATCCACTCGGGTACCCTCGACTTATTCCGCTACCTACACAACTCTCCCGGCCGAGTGGTGATATTACGTAATTTCATTGAAATCCTTGTACCACAATATAAGGTTCATATTCAGTTTTTCCCAGTTTAGAATTTGCGTTACTGTATGTTACAGAAATATCGTGATGTTGTGGACAGGGGTCTGTCCGGAAGGTGAAACGGTTCGAACCCTGACCTACGCATACCAGTGAGTGAGTGAGTGAGTTTGGTTTTACGCCGCTTTTAGCAATATTCCAGCAATATCACGGCGGGGGAACACCAGAAATGGGCTTAACACATTGTACCCATGTGGGGAATCGAACCCGGGTGTTCGGCATGACGAGCGTACGCCTTAACCACTAGGCTACCCCACCGCCCCCCTACGCATACCAAAAGATGGTACTTGTAATTGGCCTTTCTGGCGTTGCCAGTAATTAACAATGACTGGACTGCTGAGAGTATACTGTGTCTGAGTGGGGCATGCCATCTCAGTGGGCTAGCACTCTACCATCGGCACAAGTCCGGACTTGTTGAAGCAGAAATATACGCACACGCACATGCACACATGTACACGGTATCTGCTTTCACCATTATCAGAAATATGGTTCACATTTTGATTTTGAAAACTGAAACTCATTAAGCATTTACATACCAGTGACGGTCCGGGTTAGAATGAACCTTCAGTAACCCATGCTTGTCGTAAGAGGCGACTAACGGGATCGGGTGGTCAGGCTCGCTGGCATGGTTGACACATGATGTCATCGGTTCCCAATTGCGTAGGTCGATGTTCATGCTGTTGATCACTGGATTGTCTGGTCCAGACTCGATTATTTACAGACCGCTGCCATATAGCTGGAATATTGCTGAGTGCGGCGTAAAACTAAACTCACTCACTCACTCAACATTTACATCGTGGTCATTGCTGCAGTTGAGAAAGGTTTCTTAAGGTCACGTGATTAGAAATAGTTCCAACATGGATTTCTTCCATTGCTGTCCGAGCTGACTTATGTGACTGAGGTGCGCCGAATGTAGTGCAAGTTCCAGTAGTCCAACGTTATCTCCCGAACATGATGCAACAACGTGTATGATCGTCTTGTTTGATGCGCAGTTTATCAATTATAACAAGAATGCCCGCTGTGGGAAGCTAAAATCGCCCTCATCTCTTTCAGGCTACGTGTATCTCCCTTTATATTTTACACATATTAAGTATCAACAGTATGCACAAAAGTCAATTGAACATGCATGGGATCTACATGAAGAGAATTACATGATGACAAGGAATGTCTATCCCGTCAGTACAGACTGATCACCCTACATACAGCGAGTGCAGAGAGTGTATCATGTTGAAAGACCAGGAAGGGGGACAATGTACGCATGTGTCCTTTTGTGTGGATCATTGTAATTACATACATTGTTGCTCGGGTTTAACTGGATGTTATAGAAAAGTATGTAATGCTGTGCGTACACTCACGGTTAAATGTGTTGATGGTAGGCGTCAATGTAATATATGGTATGTCTGTCAATACATCCATGCTCCTCCTAGTGAGAGGGTTGCGGCCTGTCTTTTCAGAACTGCAGAACAAATGGCTGTATTTAATCGTCAAACCTCGGACGTATTATGGTTGTCGCTACATGAATAGATGAATCTTAACAAAATAGATGTATTCATTGCGAGTAATTTAGTTGGGTTTAAGGTCCTTTCAGCTAATATTTCAGTTCTATCACGTCAGTTTAATGTGGGAGGAAGTGATACAGATCTGGACCTGAGACGTTCACCACTTTGGTGAAACCTACGTGAACAAACCGAGAATCACCTGGGATCAGGACCCATGTAATGAAGGCACTGCTAGAACACTAGAATCATCAACTGTTACAACTCCATGTTATAGCAAACTCATAGGTTTATGCTGCAGTATATTATCATAATTATTAGAGAAAATTCTAAAGAATCGCACCTAAAATTAAACTATATATCCAGTGAAAGAGCTAGATTCGCTCAACAAAGGACGTAAAGAGGAACTTTAACTTTAAGAGAAACACAGAAGACATTGTACGTTAAAGAGCATCGAAATATACAGAAACAATGAAATAGATTATCAAAGATTTTATTTACACAGAAGATATAGTTCATTAAATATTTTATTTATACAGTCGAATATAAAATTATGATAACACATTTAGATTAACTATTATGAAGTTTGAAAGTCATTATGAAACACTTTCGTTCGTATTGATACGTGGGTCCATATTTGGAGATCTTGAAGACACTTTTCATATTTTCAGCAGTTTGCCGACAGCATCAAGGTACTGCATGTGATTTTTTGTTCCATCGGCGAGTTGATCTTTGAGTCTACCGATTGTCTATCCCACTATACACGCGCTTCCCAGGTCGAGGGGTGCATCCCAGGTCGAGTTGGCACAGCGTGGTCTTCTCTGCCCTGATGATTTCCATAAACCTGAACATGTTTGGATGGCTGATTGAAGCATTCAGTCTACTGTGAAAGCCCTCATTGTTGTTGTTGGTCCTGGAAGCGAATGTGTCGTGGTGGTTCCACATGGGCAAGGGAAAGCGGGCGTCGTCGTCCACAAAAGGTTGCAGTGGTGTAGTCGTTGAATGTCTGGGAGCCGGGGACGACAGGGGAGGAGTCGTTGGTGTCAAGCCAAGCGTCCTGAACTGGGGGAAGGGGCAGAAGTGGGAGAGTAGCCGCTCGTCGTACCCAACGTTCTACACGTCTTCCTCCAGATGGCCTACGTATAGTGGACAAGCATTCCTTGACCTCAGCAGCTGGAAACTCAAGCTCAACAGCTCGGATAGTAGCCATCTCAAAGTCCATTTGAAGTCTTGTCGTCTTCACCATCGCTGAACAGCAGAAATCTGTCGCCGTCGCTTGTGTCCGTCCATGGAGCAGCCAGGTCGACATCGGTTCTGGTCTGGGGAAGCTTGGGGATGGTGTGGCGTCTACGCCGATAGCGAGCAATCTCGACAGAAGTGAAGAGTTCCAACAGCAGCTGCATCAAGTTGTGTCACCTCGATCTCTTTGTGTTTTGCTTGTTTTTGCTTCTTTTTGTGTTGTGTTATCAGTACTCCACCTTATATGTCGGCGAGGTGATATAACCGAGCCTAAACCAGACAATCTAGTGTTTGACATCGCTCTAGGGGTAAAAGGATATGCAGTCAAGTTCCCGTTCACGACCACCCGATCCATTTAGTTCTTACAAGCATGGGTTGGTAGGCATAAATGTTCCAGTGTGAAAGAGTAGGATTTTACCCCACTGTTAGCAATATTCCAGCAATTTCACGCCGAAGGACACCAAAAATGGGCTTCACACATTGTACCCACGTCCGGAATCGAACCCTGGTCTTCTTCATGGCGACTACCGACATTTTCTTGCCCGGAATCGGTATGGGTTTAAAGATTAAATGTTACAAATCGTTGTCGAACACGAGTGAATGACTGAGTGTGGCAATATTCCAGCAATATCAAAGTGCAGAGTACCACAAAATGAGCTTCACGAAACGTACCTACATGGGGAATCGAACCCGGGCCTTCGACCTAGCGAGCGAACACTTTAGTCATCACACTGCTACACCACCCTTGTCGTACCAGGAATCCTTACGGTTTCAAGACTACAAGGTCATATATTGTTGTGTAACAGGAGTCACTGAGTGAGTTAGTGAGTGGATGGCAATATTCCAAAACGATCTCTGCAGGGGACGGGGTGGTACCATTAAGGACCTGTGATCAGTATTGTGGGTCACATTCTTCAGGTCATTGAACCTAACAGGAACAAAGTAAACTAGCTCTTAAACGTGGTGAAAGTGGGTATCGTGCATCTCCAGTGTCTCAGTACGTGGTGTGTCACAGCCATATCTCCTCGTGTGATCCGCGTCAGATGTTACTACCACGCTCTTCTAACCCGCAGATACTCACCAGAACAACAACTTTCCTAACTTACATTTCTCTCAGTGTTACAGTTTCTTGGACAAAGGATTTGCTTGACCCCCTCAAAGATGTCTCTTACCCCACGGAGACTGTGATCGTCACACATGGTGCCCGCTACAGGCGGCGAGTTAATCAACCGCTATGTTCAATGTTTGAAGCATGGGACTTGTACAATACTCGTTCACAGCACTCTCGATAAACAGCTTTCAATTTACACTGTATCTGTTGCGAGATCAGCTGATAGAGTAGCCAGGCTTTCAGCAAAAGACAATGTTGAAGTGGCGTCTCCCGCCAACACAGTCAGACATTGAATACAGGAGCGCTATATTCATAGACAAAGTTCAGCGGAATACATATCTAGTTTATGGATAGAACATATCTCTCATTTGGGATGGGTTGGCCCATTATCAGATAGCAATAGCCATTTTAATCTGAGAGACATTCGTTTGTCTGTAGAAGTTGTGATATCAACAGTGGTTACGAAATAATCATGACAGATAGCTATGGGTTGTGTACTCCCCAGGGAGTTGAGCATGAAATATGAGTGCACACTGATCCACTGACAGGAGGAATATTAAAGTAACAAGCATCACTGTATGTGAGTGAGTGAGTGAGGTTCTTACGACGCTTTTAGCAATACTCCAGCCATATCACGGCTGGGTACACCAGAAATTGGCTTCACAATTGGGACCCGGATTTTCGGCGTGACGTGCGAACACTTTAACCATTAGGCTACCCCACCGCCCCACAACATTTGGGTGTATTTTGAGCATTGCAAATGTCCATTGTGTTCGTGGTTGAAATTATGGAATCAAATCAACAGAAGTACTTCTGAAAAAACCCATACTCAATCACTCCAGTTACAGGTTTAGACATGTTAATATTCGATAATGTTTTACCGATATGAAATAAACTTTACATTAATTAATTTTTTAGCAACAGTTATGTCTGTAAAGAGTGACTGACAACGGTTTTACGCCGCTTTCAGAAATATCACGGAGGGGTAAAGGTCTCCCTTTAAGTCGAGCGACACATTTAGTTTAAGAAGTCTGGTCTTGTTGAAAAGAATCACTTTACATGTCTTTCTAAAACGTAACATGTCATTTTAACAGGCCTTTAACTTTTTTCGAGGTTGGATGATTACAACAGTGAGTTGATAAGAGTAATGATTTAATGCGCCGGACTCAAGTTCCTGGGTGGTTCAACGTTTCATTCTTTATCGTTAACTGATGAGCAACTCATTACATTCAAACCGAGACACGTCAACCCTGACAATGTCAAGCCACAGTAAAACTCCGTGACCACATATACGGCTAAGACTGAAGTAACGACGTCGTGGTTCTAGTCACAGGGACACCAGCTCATGTAACCGTATCTCAGAACTTATCTTCATACACAATCATGGTAGAGCTTTTAAACTAGATTTCTTTCTGAATATTCGCCTTATATGTACACAGAGATACCATCGTGTAAATCTCATTGTAAGAGAGCAACTTTACGTGTCACCGTTCCCCCTTTAAATTCTGATATTGCGAAGTGATTAGTGCCAGAACAGACCACTAGGTCTGCCCAGGAGATTTATGGTCTGTGATAGAGAGTCTGTTGATGTGATGCGTCTTGGCTTGGTTCAGTCTTCTATATGCGATAATGGTGAGTGTTGAATGGTGCTGAATGCGCTCATACTACAACAGCCACATTTGTCACATAATTCATGTTTAATGCATGCTATACCTCGTTTTTATCTGATTCATGTCAATACGTCTGGATTAGTTTTTATTATGTTTGAGTATATTTGAAAAAAATGTAATCGGTTCTGGGTGGTTGGGGGTGTCTGATTTAACACCTCCCGAAGAGACAAGCTTGTACTGAAACATAAAAGAACAAGAAATCAGCAGGTAATAAAAAGTTTTTTACGTAGCACAATTACGGGTAATTACTTGAATATTGAAATCCTGAACAAAGCCTAAAATAAGTCTATCTAATTCTGTGTGGCCTGTAGCCATTGTGGTCAGATCGTCATCAAGACATAAAACTTGCATCATTATGTACCGGAATTTCAAATGATACCTTGAACAGTGTATCCCAGACTATGACACTCATAAAAACGGCCGTGAGATATGAAGTAATACACACCTGGTAGGTACGGCCATATATCAACCAGTGTTTTATACCACATTGTATGTGATACGACCCTGTCCAGAACAAGGCAATAGGCGTTCTGGATGAGCCTGTAGTGTTATCGTCGTGATGTTTATTTCCTCTATCTATCAAACTTTGTCACCTATATTGTCTTTATCTTGGATGTATTCACGGCCTGACAGAGAGCTGAACAGGTGCATATATCACCTATTTATACACCTGTCTAGTGTTAGGTGACCCGTGCTGAGATGTGGAGCCCTAGACGGCTTGGTGATATTGTCCTATGTTTTGGCATTCAGCGCCTAGTGTAATGTGGAACACTTATATAGCACTAAATATTATGTATGTAACTTGTATGAGTTTATTCCATTAATCGTGTGTTCATATATGTGCAAAGCTCATATTTGAAGGTCGAAGATTGAAGCATATTGATTTTTAAACATACAAATAATCCATGTCATTCATGGTCAACCAGTAGGTGTGTGTCTTTCTCTTGACCAATCAGAATGTTATACGTTACATTTGACCACTTTGTAATGGCATTGTGTATTCATAGCTTTCGGTCGTGGGAGCCGTGCCATTTCACACTTATCCGAGGGGTAGCCTAGAGGTTAAGGCGTACGCACGTCCTCTCATGGTTACAATGGGTGAAGCCCATTTCTGGTGTCCCCCGCCGTTCCTAAAAGCGGCGTAAAACCCAACTCACTCACTCACTTTTAGCAGAACAAGTATACGATAAATTCCCGTTTGTTTTTGGTTTTTAGAATGCTTACCTGCGGTAATCTTGTTTCTGATCTTAGGTACATCGGGTCATGTATGGTTGAATATTCATCCTTGAATCACCTTATGTCGAGCTTTTACACAGATGCATACCGTTTTTTGCACTTCAATCATATCTACATATTTACACATTTCAGCATTGGTATCATAGATTTGCCTGTCGATACCGCTTTAGGGAGGTATTAAATACCTAACCTATCACATTAACACAAAACAACAGGACGTTCATTCATAAAACACTTTTATGTCGTGTCCCCGCTCGCAGAACACGTAAATAGATTAACATAATAAATTACTTGCAGAATCTGAAACTTGTATTTCGTTAATTTTATCAGCGTGAATTCAAAATGATCGTTGGAAGGGTAACGCCAACACTGACAGGCTGTCAGCTCCCATAGCAGTGGACTATTGACGAGGCGGTTTTCGATAATGTTCTAAGCTGTAATGAAATGTTAAGGTCTGATTAGGTTAAGCCGTCGTAGATTTTCAATAGAAAGATAGAGTCTTTATATACTCAGGGATACCACATATAGTTGACACATTCAATGAAAAACAACATCGACCCACCGAGATATGCAAGAACATGTACCGTAAAGATCCGACACATTGCCTGTTGAAAATGATAGAGAGACACAGCCCATAACCTTAAAGTGTCATGTTTAGCAGCAGGGGGTGCTGTTCACGCCAGAAACTGATATGGGAAGTTCAGTTTGGATAGTGAGGGTAAATTGGGACAAATAGTACTGACATTAATAACGACGGTCTTGGGCAAGGCTATTCTCCGTATATTCAAGGTTCAATTGTGAGTGTGGAGGTTTCTCAATCTTACATTGGTACCGTGTGGTAACAGAACGCTGGGGTTTCTCAATCTTACATTGGTACCGTGTGGCAACAGAACGCTGGGGTCTCCGAATCTAACATTGGTACCGTGTGGTAACAGAACGCTGGGGTCTCTCAATCTTACATTGGTACCGTCTACTAACAGAACGCTGGGGTCTCTCAATCTTACATTGGTACCGTGTGGTAACAGAACGCTGGGGTATCTCAATCTTTAATTGGTACCGTGTGATAACAGAACGCTGGGGCCTCTCAATCTTTCATTGGTACCGTGTGGTAACAGAACGCTGAGGTCTCTCAATCTTACATTGGTACCGTGTGATAACAGAACGCTGGGGTCTCTCAATCTTTAATTGGTAGCATGTGGTAACAGAACGCTGGGGTCTCTCAATCTTACATTGGTACCTTGTGGTAACAGAACGCTGGGGTCCCTCAATCTTACATTGGTACCGTGTGGTAACAGAACGATGGGGTCTCTCAATCTTTCATTGGTACCGTGTGGTAACAGAACGCTGGGGTCTCTCAATCTTACATTGGTACCGTCTGTGGTAACAGAACGCTGGGGTCTCTCAATCTTACATTGGTACCGTGTGGTAACAGAACGCTGGGGTATCTCAATCTTACATTGGTACCGTGTGATAACAGAACGCTGGGGCCTCTCAATCTTTCATTGGTACCGTGTGGTAACAGAACGCTGAGGTCTCTCAATCTTACATTGGTACCGTGTGATAACAGAACGCTGGGGTCTCTCAATCTTTAATTGGTAGCGTGTGGTAACAGAACGCTGGGGTCTCTCAATCTTACATTGGTACCTTGTGGTAACAGAACGCTGGGGTCCCTCAATCTTACATTGGTACCGTGTGGTAACAGAACGATGGGGTCTCTCAATCTTTCATTGGTACCGTGTGGTAACAGAACGCTGGGGTCTCTCAATCTTACATTGGTACCGTCTAGTAACAGAACGCTGGGGTCTCTCAATCTTACATTGGTACCGTGTGATAACAGAACGCTGGGGCCTCTCAATCTTTCATTGGTACCTTGTGGTAACAGAACGCTGGGGACTCTCAATCTTTCATTGGTACCGTGTGGTAACAGAACGATGGGGTCTCTCAATCTTACATTGGTACCGCGTGGTAACAGAACGCTGGGGTCTCTCAATCTTACATTGGTACCTTGTGGTAACAGAACGATGGGGTCCCTCAATCTTACATTGGTACCGTGTGGTAACAGAGGGCTGGGGTCTCTCAATCTTACATTGGTAGCGTGTGGTAACAGAACGCTGGGGTCTCTCAGTCTTACATTGGTACCGTGTGGTAACAGAACGCTGGGGTCTCTCAGTCTTACATTGGTACCGTGTGGTAACTGAACGCTGTTATCGCCAGACTAGCTCCGCTAAAACCATCCTCGACCACCACAGATCCATTATATCATAACTACCCTGGATGAAATCACCTCTGCCTCGTTTGGACCCTGAGTCGCGTGACTCTAAACGTCCAGTGTCCAGTTCTATCTCATGAAGTATTCTTTAGTCTCAGGTTTCAGATATGGGGATTGAGACGGTGGCTAATGGGCCTGATTATATTCCAAAGACTTGAGATATAACACCCTGGATAAACGAGGATGCACTAAACCAGGTCCCCAAACAGGTCCTCAGCCCTCGATACAACATGAAGAACAAGATTGCCAGGCCAGGTACTGCCTTGCTATCCGGTACTGGTATAACTCACCGGCCCTTCTGGCTCTGTTACATGTATGCCTTGACACGATTTTGGCACTTAGCTCTATATAAATGGTGACGTGGTTGTACTATTGTTAATATAGCTGCTTCGTATACCTGACATTTTGTCCCAAAAGATATCGAATTAAATTGACCGTCACGTCAATTTCCACAATGACTCACCTCCTCCCGACTTCCTCCCGACTTCCCTCCCTCCTATTACCTGCACCTCATGTTATGTTACGTCTTCTTTCCGTCAAGCGCATGTGTGTTGTAGTTTACAGAGCGGTCCTTCCCCCACCCCCACCCCCGAGCAGAATGTCTGTGTTTCGATCCCAGGTCGCGTCAAATATAGATGGTATTTGTTGTTACCTTGCCTCTGTGTTAAGGGGATACAAGAAGAACTAGTCGGCTCGGAATCGGCACATATGCACATGCAAACGAAGATGAATCCCACTTTATTTCACCTAAGCTGGTTTTATAACAATCATACATAGTACAAATCAGATGAACAAAACAGAAAAGGCTCAAAACAGAAAAGACACTGGCACTGAAAATTCAAAGTCGGATGGCCTTAACAATCGAAAATTAAAACGTTTCGAAATTTGCAAATGGATGAATGAGAAATGTCATCATATTTGTCGGATCTTTGAAAGCTGGTCTAACACAACTGAAGCAATACTATACGGGGGTAGAGGGTGAACAATGAAATTCAGTCGAATCAGATTTCACTTTTGTTTGACTCATAAGTGATAGTTTCTGTATAACGTTTGAGTGTGTTTCAGCGATCATTCCCTGTTTTGTAAAGGTAAAATATATCGTACCTAACTTATAGACACTACGACATGCTGGTATGTATATGTTGTCATCAAACAAAAGGAGACAAAATGATTGAACATTTTGCAGAAACATTAAAAACACGAAATAAATAAGAGGAAACAACTAGCACATCCTGCTCACTGTGAAGATCAAGGGCGTACTACTGCATCGGGTCGGGTTTTTCAGACGCAAGTTGGCATTTCATTGATGCAGTGGTTGAGAGTTTTACAGTAGCTCGACTGACCACTGAGCCGGCAATGAGTGACAGCGATAGCATTCCACTGATACAAGCAGCCAATCTTCACTGAGATAACCAGCCTGGATATCACCCCCAATGAACTTACAGTGTGATAGACAGGGTTATGCCGGCGATACGGGTCTGATCAAACACCGCCGTAATGGTCACTGTCGCTGTATACCACGCCTGTGTCATACGTTGCGCACGCCCATCGCCATAACGCCTGGTAGTATATCATCTACCTGGAGGGAGGGGCGCGGAGAGCGCCTTTAATTTCGGGATTACCATTGTACTAACCGCAGGTGCTCTTAGCGTATACACGGATCAGACTGTAATCTCAGAGTTACTGTAACTTAGAAATTCAAAAATTTAAACAATAATGAGATTCAATACAGCGTCATATTTCATTCACGCTGCTTGCAAATTGTGTTAGCGGTGGGTGCTACCTGCAAAACATGTTTACCCTTTTCTGCGGTGTCACCAATTACGATTCACATAAGTTTCACCCCTCTTTTGCCTTTTATACCCATCTGATTCTGTTTCGACGGATAATCGAGATAATGGAGACTTGTTATTCTCTGTCATTGACGTTGTATAGGTACTTTGTCTCACCTTCCCACCGCCAAATGTTTTGAATTCAACAATCTCGCTACCTACATATTTATATACTATCCAGGAATTCAGCACCCTTCACATGTGCATAAATGCACAGCCTGACCTTAAAGCTGCAATAAAATCACAAAATATGGCTAGTTTAGCAACCTCTATGTTCAAGCACAGGAAGTTAAACACCCCAATCCAAGTTCTGCAGAATGTTACTAATTTGAAAGGGTCTGCTGTCTCAATATTCACAAACCATCATGTACAAACAACACTAAATACTGTAATCATGGTCAGTATAAATTACTGGGTGGATTTACGTTTCAAAAAACCTTCCACGATATCCTCAAATCACAGATGCCAGATATTTTACTTTACGCACAATGCCGAAAAAAGGAATCTGATCCTCGCAGTTATTGTTGGCTTCATGATGTAAGAGGTGAGGTGAAATTGGGTTTAACGTCGTGCTTGAGAATATTTAGCTCATATGACGACGTGCATGCGTGTATATGTGTATGTCCGGTTGTTTGTGCTAGCCCAGACTGAAGCTGGTTTTATAGTGCTAGCCCACTGAGATACCATGCCGCAGTGAAGCATGAATACCCCACTCAGACACATTATTCTGACTCCGAGCCGACCAGTCCTTGTTGTACCCATTAATGCCGAGCGCCAGGCAGGGACCAACAAGTACCATATTTTAACGTCTTTTGGTATGGCGCGGTCGGGGATCGAACCCGCGACCTTCCGCTCTCAAGGCGGACGCTCTAACCACTACACCACGGAGGCGGTCTCATGATGTAAGAGGAAATAATGCCATGATATGTTGTCTGGATGCCAGATTTCGTTCATTTAGTTTCCAAAACCTGATATAAAAGAGTAAAAACTTTTGTCAAGAGCCCATTTGACTCCCAAATCAGATGCTATGTTCAAACTCTCTCATTGGTCATTCTCTTGCTGGTCAGCCTAAGCTGCCTGAAGGTCCAGGGCTTGGATAAACGCTATATGGGCGTGGCCTCGCTGTATTACTGACAGGAGAAGTGAGATGGTAGATTAAGAAGATATCTAGATCTGATAGCCAAGTGTCAGTTACTATCAGACCAGATAGTGAACAGTTGAGGTGCATATTTTAAAGGGACGTTCAGAGTTTGAACAATCCCTGTGCATACGTTCCACAAACACTGTTTAAATACGGTTATTACGATCGTCTTAGCCCTAAGTTTGTTTGTGGAAGGGGACTCGGGCTGGTACTATAAATTACATGACGGCATTTTATGAGTCGAGACTATCCCATATAGTTAAACATTTCAGTTTGGAGTTGGCGGATTTACGCAAGTCGTATATGTTTCCACTGCACTGAAACCGCATCTATTGGACACACCACATTCAGGGTAAATCTGGAATTGTACAAATAAACAACCAGTGTATCATGTCAAATGTAAGGGACGCAACACTGCAAGTTGAATCACAGAACTTGGGTCGTGCAGTGTCCTACAGAGACTGACAAAACACAATGGTCAGTACAGACAGTATGCTCTGTAATGTATTCTGTATCTGTGCCGCACCATGCTGGGAGGCAGAGACATTCCTTCATCTGAATACATGATAGCCATTGTACTCGAAGACCTTTCACATTCTGTGTGGAAAATAAACATGATAATCAGCATGTTACGAAGACTATTATTCCTTATGATGTGTTCTTGCAAAGAAAACAGAAACCACATTCCTCATACCATTTGGTATTAGTGTCGCTTTAAAGACGACATTTATGACGAGCAATGAAAAGAAATATTGCCATCTACACACTTGAGATGTTCGGTCATTATACTTTAGCCGAATTCACGAGTTGAGTGTCCTGCTGTTGTTGGAAACACTTGGCGCTGCTCCAGCCTCCTGCTTTAACAATCACAACCTCACCTGTAATCACTGACACCTGTACTATACAACAAGTAAGCCAGGTAATTTGTTGGCGAGATTACAGACTTACTGTGACACCTGTCAGGTGAGCTGTGCGCTCTGTGGTTCTGGCAGGGTCAAGGAAGTGATCATTTGTGGACATTAGCGTCCACGTGGGGCACTGGCCACTCACGGTAGGGTCCGGTCGCCGAGAGTGCACGTCGGTATGGCCGCACCTACACATATCTTGATCAAACAATGACTTACCCTTAACGTGAAGTTCAGTGTAAGTCTCCGAATGATAGACTGTTTCACGGTTCTGGTGACAGCTTGTAATGGGATAGTGGGGAGAGGGGATTGGTGACCTGTGTTGCACTTTCATGTAACAGTGATAACGTAGGAACAATACCCCGGAAGGATGGTTAACTTCTCTAAGTGACCGCCTCCGTGGTGTAGTGGTTAGAGCGTCTGCCCGGAGAGCGGAAGGTCGCGGGTTCGATCCCCGACCGCGTCAAACCAAAAGACGTTAACATATGGTACTTGTTGGTCCCTGCCTGGCGCTCGGCATTAATGCAAGGACTGGTCGGCTCGGAGTCAGTATAATGTGTCTGAGTGGGGTCTTCATGCTTCACTGCGGCATGGTATCTCAGTGGGCTAGCACTATAAAACCAGCTTCAGTCTGGGCAAGTACAAGCAGCCGCACATACACATACACACGCATGCACGTCGTCATAGGAGCGAAATATTCTCAAGTACGACGTTAAACCCAATTTCACCTCACCTCACCTCACTTCTCTAAGTTCGATTCCCCACATGGGCACAATGTGTTAAGCCCATTTCTGGTGTCCCCCGCCGTGATATTGCTGGAATATTGCTAAAAGCGGTGTAAAACTAAACTCAGTCAGTCAGTCACTTCTCTAAGTGGTTGAAATTCGCAGTACAGTTACCTCCCTTTGATGTGCCAGAATGTTATGGTGCGTTCTGTTTATGAATATTAGTTTTGTCAGCACTATACTCGTGCTTGTGTATTTAACCAAAGCCCATGTGTGGTGTTTAGTTCTGTAATGGGCTATTATAGTGTCCAGAGATTCCAAGAAACCCGCAAGAATTCCGGGAAGGCCCGCTGCATGCGACATCGTTACTTCATATTGCAATATTACCCCAGGTGTTAAGCATTTCATTATTCGACAAGTTTGAAGAAACTTATCCACATATCGATAAATTGATGTTGACGATGATATGTTAGATCTGGGTGGGGTTAACTGAAACAGTGGTGTGACGTCAGGCCATTATGACGTAAGTCTGAATACATGCAGTCGGCGGCTTTGATCTTTCTCCGCTGCACCTTAGAATGATAAATAGAGTAGCTGTAACATTATCTATACAATACCAACTGTTTATATATATTAAGATATTCATAAACTGATCTTCCAAAAAACTGAGAGCGGCTATTTTCCTAACTACATTTACTTGTGTACGGCGTGGTCTGGTAAATATGATTCGTGTCGTAATTATAAGTATGGTATGAAGGCCATGCGAAAGGGTAATCCATTGATATCAAAATCCATAATGACATCTTGGTGTGTTCGGCATGTTTTATTAGCTATGTATGTACACACTACATTTATGTGCTTCAGATCTAGGAAAACTCCGTTATATAAAGTCACTGAAAACCGCCTGAAATATTGGTGTAATTTAAGATGATTCGCTATAAGATCAAAGGCGCCAACAGGCTTTAGCAGGCGATAAAGTACACGTTTTGCATTACGTCACACTATTGTGACGTCATTAGGTCATTCCTGACTGCCCCCTCGTAATCAAACGTACTCTTGGTAACTGACTTCGCGATGCATGTCAGTTGTCATCGCTTCGCGCAGTCTCCTACAGTACAACTAACTCCATAGCACCCCGTTTCTTTGTTTGCAGTTGCGTCACTCGGCTAATATCACTGTTCGAAATATTACCTTAAATGTTTTCGACAGAACGAATGTCTCAGCTCGACTCACAATAAAAAAAAGCGACACGGCATATTTTCCCGCCCTCGTGCTTTAACTATAATAGTTCAAGGCAAAACTGTACTTAATTACACTACACGTGGGGGAAGAGCGTACTGTATTTCTTAAATAGCACCCCAGAAAGTTTTCGAAAGGTGAAAACTGTCGAGTTTCTGATATTATTCCTGCAATCAAGGTCTAACCTAGAATGGATATTTTACTGCTTTACAAATGATTTAAACGCTATCATGTTTTCCTTCTTGGTTGCTCAAAATCTGCCGACCAAGAAAGAGTGCACCTGAAAACTCGCCCCAAACATTAATAACGTTACCAAAACGTTACTCGACACAGTCGCCAAAACACTGAAAGCTAAGGTTCAAAACATCATAATCATAATCCATGTATCAAAGACATCGTCACTGAATAAGCATTCCTTGTTTATTTCATTATCACCACGATCAACATGGTGTATTGTTTTGCCCACCACAAATACTACTTCCTGCTCCTCACAGGACGATCGTCAATGGCGCCGAATTGAGTTTGGTCCCTTACGCAAACCAGAAACCTCACAACTCTGGTTCTCTCAGATTATATTTCTTGTTTGCCAGCATCTACACCATGCTTGTTGGTTCCACCGAAATGGTACATATCTGAGGCATCAATCACTTCAGGCATTCCTCCCATTCAGGCTATTATTCTAATGCATTCTATCCAGTGACGCTAGCAGAGGCACCAGCAGAAGCACCAGCAATGTCCTCTGTTTAGCTGAATCACCAGTAGCTGTAGAGAGGCGTGTGTATCTGTGGGAAAGCCTTCCAGACGTTAATGGTCATCTGAAAGGTTTCATGCTTCTCCTATTCCCTCTAAAGTTATGACACTTGAAATGTCGGCATCTTCTTCCTCAAGTACTACAACCTCAAGTATTGCTTCTCACTAAGTAGCCCACAACAAACACCCCTGAGCTGTTCCCACGAACAAAGTGTCAATGATTTGAACGGCCGGGCGTGTTGACAAATATCAATACGAGCATCTTGCAGATAATCTCGGATATAATTTACTATCAGCCATGGTCCTGCATAATTAAATTGTTGTTTGAAAATATACTGCCAGTTTTTATTAACGAGCTGTCAAAAACTTGACAAGGGAAAATGAAATGGGAACCAAGGAATTCGACCCAGGGGTATGAGGATCAACGCCCGCCGACGTGAGCTAAGGCGTGTTGACCCTAAGCCGGGACTGTTGACTGCAAGAACGTTTCAATACAGCTCATCTTACAAAACTATAGCCAAGATATTGAGACAATGTCGGGTATACCGTGATTGCAATTTCTGCTTCGTAACCGTCTCGTATCAGTATCGAGTGGTGTGAACAAAGGCGGACTTCAACAATACCTATATATACTACTCTAGATTAGTTAAGAATATTTATTTAGTATCAAATACAACTGAATACTAGTATATGGAACTACGAATCGCCATTGTAATGTATGGAACAGTTGTAATTACATAACATCCTTGTTCTTTCCATGCTGCCAAAGACCGCCTCCGTGGTGTAGTGGTTAGAGCGTCCGCCCGGAGAGCGGAAGGTCGTGGGTTCAATCCCCGACCGCGTCATACCAAAAGACGTAAAAAATATGGTACTTGTTGGTCCCTGCCTGGCGCTCGGCATTAATGGGTACAACAAGGACTGGTCGGCTCGGAGTCAGTATAATGTGTCTGAGTGGGGTCTTCATGCTTCACTGCGGCATGGTATCTCAGTGGGCTAGCACTATAAAACCAGCTTAAGTCTGGGCTAGTACAAGCAGCCGCACATACACATACACACGCATGCACGTCGTCATATGAGCGAAATATTCTCAAGTACGATGTAAAACTCAATTTCACCTCACCTCACCCATGCTGCCAAATGACAAGTTAGCAAAGACACCAGATGTCAGTCCCAAGATCTAGCCTTCATTAATTACAGTTGATAACGAGCATGGCCATCTCTGGAAGGCACAGGTGTTTGTCTGTTGTGACTGCTGCGGTGTAATGGAGGACCGCATGTTCGACGAGGCTTGACGCCATGTCATCCATGTGATGCTACGGAATCAGTGACTTTGAAAACTCTTGGAAAACTTGAAGATGTGGAAGTATCAATGGTTTATGAGTTTGCCACTGATGATGTAGAGAGCAGTTCCATAAAGACCGGAATTAAAATCCAACTCTCACCATAATACTACTGCCACCAAACTGTCCCCGTGTATTGACATCTGCATAACGTCCACCGAGACCTCTGTACACTAGGACACGACTACTATTGCGCTGCTGTGTAAATGATGACTCGACCACTATCGACTTGTCCACTTGCCCAGCCGAAGACCTTGCAGCTCTCTAGTGTGGAACCATCATCGACCTTACTGCTCAACGTCTGGGATGTCTTTCACAGGGGCGGTTCCTAATGGTTGCCAATGCTTGTTCCACTTTCAGCTCTCCGCATTATTTGGAAACATTTTTCAACCTCATGTCGGCGACATCAAGATACCAGTATGGCCTTCTTTTTTTGATCCAGCGATTCCTGGCTCCGTCAAGCACTGCCTGGGTTTCACAGGTGGTCCCACATAGTGTAGTTACTGTCATCACAATTTTTTTATTAGCCACCCGACAGTTCCAGCTTCTTGTCTTGAAGTTCAGATGGCATGATTTAAAGCCAGTGTTTTTCAAGAGTATAACAAGAAGCTGATTGTTGCACGAGCAATGTTGATGTGATTATTTTGGCTACCTGTTAAGCCGCTGTGCATGACGATGATCGCCATCTGTATTCCACGGACACAACTCAGATACAACCATTCTTGCATGAACCCCAAGCCTCAACTTTGAGCACTCTGAGCACTACCGACTCATTATGGTGGCGTCCTAAAGGTAAACCTGTATCCGCTGCTTAAGATTTTGAATGCCACATTAATCCGCTGCTATTACCCTTTGCACCGTTGGCGTCATGTTCAATCCTAGCGTAGCCTCGTGTTTAAAGCGTTTATTCACCACGCAATTCCCCTCGCAGGTTCGTTCCCTTCGCAGGTACAGTGTATGAAGCCCAGTGTATCATAGCATAGAACGTTAGTGCAAAAGAATATAGTCTTGACTATCAAAAAAAAAATCCGTTTGGAGTAAAAGGGAAAATGGCTGTGAAAATTACGCTTGTATTCCTGGGCGCCTTGATGAAGAACAGTGCGTTGATGGCACCAGACATGCCGTCCTGGTCATCAACATCGTCATCGTGTACGACCTAGGCCATGTTATACTTTTACTCCACTTTTTTATTAAACTGACAATCCTGAATATAGATGAAACACTGTTCAAAGCCGCGTCACAACTCACTCACGCCTGATCACCACCAGAGAACTCATCAATGTAAACATTGACACTTTAAATCATGATAATATCAAGCATGAATTACGACAGGCATATTTTGCAAAAAATGATCTAATCTAAACGTTAACCCGTTTTAAATACATCATTCAAAAGTTAAAAATGAAAATGCATTTAGATTTAATGATATTGCAACTCCAGAAAAAGAACGGTTGGATAACAATAAAGGGATTCATAAGACCTTGTTTACGTGAAGCAGTTCAGTGTCTGTGACGCAATCTTGGAATGTCTGCGATGATTGTATTCTGGCTACATATCTTATCATCATGGAGTTTTATGAGACATTAAATGTTATATCATTTTGAATGAATAGATGGGAACTCACAGGGAAGACATTAAACCCATAACAGCCGTTGGCGACGACAAGAAGGCTGTATTGCATGGTGTAACTAGGCATAGTAATGAGACCGCAGAAGGGGTTTCTTCATATCGGAGAAATAATCTCTGTCCTGTGAGAAGCAATCTCATGTTAGTGGCAGGTTTATATACAGAGTTGCGTACCCCTGCCATGACCGGATCTGAAGTGTCTGCGCCGGAATCCTACATTTCGCTCGGCGAGAAAAAACCTGCATGTTATGTTATGAATGGTGACAGATGGATTTATAAAAGTTGTCTTGTTTTTCAACCTTTATATTAGACTCAGTTGGACCATCATCCCGACTTTCATAAAAGAATGTTACCAATAACATTTTCAATCCGACTTTAAGGTAGACTCCCATTTCGGACACTCATAGAGACTCGCCATCAGACTCTAAATAGGATTCTCGTTTTGATTTTGATTCTCACTCTCTTTTATACTTTCAGTCTGACTCTCAATCGCACCCTCAGGATATAGGGCGTTAGGAATGGTTAAGGAGAGAATCCATGGCATCTTTATGACCATACCAAATTTATCACCGCACATACTGCGTAAGATCTGTATGCGTTGTAGTTCAGTTGTACAGTGTTATGTTAAAGGAAGAACAATGTATATCATCCATTATTCAAATGTCGCCATCTGTAAAAGCGAGATTTGAATAATGGATGCCCTGATGCTGGCAAATTAATGAAAGAGACCAACCGGTGTCCGAAGTGGCCTTGACCTTGCCGCCAGGTGTCGTTTGTGCCAATCTCGCGGGATTATGATTTCGTATGTGTCAATCGAGATTTAACCCAAACGGACAAGCAGTTCTCTAACAACGACGCGACTCAGCGCTGCACGGGGAAGTCTTGTCGTAGAGAGAGCTGAATAAATCGCCAACGAATGGGACGCTCACTGACATCTCAATAGGAAGAGGTGTCAGACAAACAATGCTTATTTAGTCTGTGTTTCTTACCTAGCTAAATTACCCTTAGCAGCAAACTGGTAACAGCGTGACACAAGGTGACCTTTGACCTCGTACGTGACGGTGACAAATAAATCGGGGTTTCCCGGCAATTTACCGGCTTTGGAGACATTACAGCAGAGTCCAATCATTGGGACGTCGTCTTTGGAGGCTATGTGCGATATTGAGGATGTTCGCCGACCAAGCAAAGCACATGCATACTGATAAAGCATAAGAAGGAACAGACCTCGGATACTGTCTTCTGAGGAGGAGGACATATTGGAAAGCGTCTGAAGAGTTGACATAGGTATGACGAGGATATGGGTAGTGTGATCGCACAGAGGTGAAAATGAACGTATTCCTGGACTCGAGAAGCCCAATAATAACGGTCCGATAGGTTTCCTTTGTACTGTCCTATTAACGGGACACTTCTCTTTGGTGTTTGTGAATATTCGCGTGTTTGAATGAAGTAATTATTATAAGAAGATTTGTGATGCGGCTGTCTTGAAATTGACAAAGAAAGAGAAAGGGCATTCGTCCCAGGGTTAATGACCTAAAATGTCTTGAGCAAGTACCAAATCACGGCGACTAAACATATAGACTGCCGTACAAAGAAATTATTCACTTGAAATTGATGTGACAAAGAACTGCAAAAGTTCTCAAGAGGTGCTTCGAATTAGATCCTCTGAGCCAATCATACAGTCCTCATCTCATCCATTTAAGAACACACACGCACGCACGCGCGCACACACACACACACACACACACTCTCTCTCTCTCTCTCTCTTCACACACACACACACTCACACTCTCTCTCCACACACACACACACACACACACACACACACACACACACACACATGTTGCTTTAGCCAAACATCAGTCGCATCAGTACATTCAGAAACGACTACAAGAATCATGTGACTCAGTCGTCTAGGGAGTTATAAGTCGATGTATGGAGATAGATGTTCTTCGTATATGTTCTTCGAATCATATGTTATTGGGTTCGAATCAAAGATCTGCTCAAATTATGATTGTTGGTTTGTAAGGTCTATACTCGTGGTTGTCGCCAGAGTTGCCAAGTGTGAAAGTCTAGGACTCACATCATTTAAGGCTTCCTCCCACAGTTAGGTGATACGCCATGTTAAACCTGACCTCGTGTTCAAATCGACCTGAGACTGACTCACGCATACACTGTCAGAAGTCATTCAGCGTGAGACATGCCACATCTTCCAGGACCTATACTGGACCGCATACCTGTGGATGGTGACAGTCATCCGCTTCATGAGAAATGCCTTGCCACATCCTTTGTCACGTACTTGGCCTGTGTAACGCTGACAGCAATCGTGACAGATGTAGCATTACCCAATCCAGAAATCTATTCTCAAGACCGTTTCCATCTGGATACCAATAAACACAAGCTGTCAGGGGAACAGTGTATACATTTCGAGCAGATTAGTGTAGCTTACACCTATAAATTAACCCCTGACAGGATGAGTTATTTTAAACTTCGCCTTGAGACTGCGATCGGCCACCTGATAAACACAAGGAGGGTTAACGTGATGTGAGTTACAGTATCGGCTGGACCTCAATGGTTCGTAATCCGCCACCTGATAAACACAAGGAGGGTTAACGTGATGTGAGTTACAGTATCGGCTGGACCTCAATGGTTCGTAATCCGCCACCTGATAAACACAAGGAGGGTTAACGTGATGTGAGTTACAGTATCGGCTGGACCTCAATGGTTCGTAATCCGCCACCTGATAAACACAAGGAGGGTTAACGTGATGTGAGTTACAGTATCGGCTGGACCTCAATGGTTCGTAATCCGCCACCTGATAAACACAGGAAGGTTAACGTGATGTTAATCGGCGTTCGTAATCCGCCACCTGATAAACACAAGGAGGGTTAACGTGATGTGAGTTACAGTATCGGCTGGACCTCAATGGTTCGTAATCCGCCACCTGATAAACACAAGGAGGGTTAACGTGATGTGAGTTACAGTATCGGCTGGACGTCAATGGTGTGATACTGTATAGACACCACTCTCGGGAAACACAGCATCCCAGTCATACTACATCGGGGCGGTGGGGTAGCCTATTGGTTAAAGCGTTCGTTCGTCACGCCGAAGACCCGGGTTCGATTCCCCGCATGAGTACAATGTATGAAGCCCATTTCTGGTGTTCCCCACCGTGATATTGCTGGAATATTGCTAAAAGCGGCGTAAAACCATACTCACTCACTCATACTACATCGCAGCCCAGTTGCAAGAGTGAGCGTCCGGGTAGGTGTGGCGGAGACGGGGGTGGGGGTGGTTGACTCTGGGTGTTAAGGGTTGTGGAGATATTGCGTCAGCTTCCCTGTGACCCACAACCGTAGATGACTAATTCAGAAATCATATCATATCTTAATGGTTGTTTAAAATTTGAAAAAGTCGCGGCAAATATTCCCTTTCTTTCATGTTGCCATCCGGTTGACAGTTATTGCGCAAGCTCAAGCAATGACGGAAATCAGGGTCCGGTTAAGTCGCTTATCCTCTCAGGAAACGCTTGTCCATTCATCAAACAGACTCCAGTATCTTCACTCAGAGTCGGAACAGACTCACGATACATGATGAATGTAGCACGGTGTTGAAGGTTGTATTGTAGTTTAAAGGATTGGAGCCAGGGCCATTAACAAGAAAACAAATGGACAATTAATCTAGAGCGTGTTATTCAATATGTTTCATACGTTATTTGGTACAGTGTTAAAAAAGGCAGCTATGATTGCTACCAATAGTAGTGCACTCGTCAGAAAGAATGGCTAACCGTCCACTCCCCCGGTTTGTGTTGATCACGGCCGTATAAAACCCGTCTCCCCCACAACCACCAATCTCCCCCTAACCGCGTCCCCAACTCTCCCCCTTCTTTCCCCGAACACCTGCTGTTCACGTAATACTACCTGTATGTTTACGTTTTGCTGCTACAGGTAGTTTACCTGGCCAGGTGTTTTAACACACACACGTGGCTCGCGTTTCCCGCCCGTGCTCGATCTTTTAACAGCTAACACAATACACTTTATCCATTAACACGTACACCGTGGGGGAATGATTTTACCCAACCTTTGCCGGGATATTGGATTTTCATGATCAGCGTACTTGATTTATTTTATGAGACCGGAAGTGACTTTATTTTGTTATTGAGGCGCATCTCAAGGTTGCGAAGGTGTTAAAGGGACAATTCAGCTACATTATGAAAAATAATGCTCATAGTGTCGATTTATATTTTATTTTTCTTCAGAGCTTTATATTATATAATGCAACCAAACAAAATCGCTTTTAACCATATTTTGATGAAGTGTAAAGCGATTAAACAGTGTATGAAGTTACGAACTTCAGTAAAACATTTGAAATAGTTGATGTTTCGACTTCTGATGTTTTCGGGGACGATGGGGTAGCCTAGAGGTTAAAGCCTTCCCTCGTCATGCTGAAGGTCCTAGTTTGATTCCCCATACGGGTACTTGCTGAAATATCTCTTAAGGCGTTGAAAGAATGCACTCAATTGAAAGTTTCGCAATGTGTTTTAAAAGCAGAGGGCCGGTGTTTGCAACATATTGACATTATCTCAAGCAGACATATGTTTTAACGCCATGTAGACAGCATTGTTCGCTGTATAGATGACTTAATAATAGACTAAGTTTATTATGAATACGATAGATACTGATTTGAAGAAAACGGAGTAAAGCATAATAAAGTAAAGTATAATATCCAAATTACGCATTACATGCATTAAATTCCATATATCTAGCTCTCCTAAAAATAATAGGACACTCAAGCTTTCAGGAATAATCCATTAAGGGACTGGGTCAGTGGAAATTAAAACAAAAGAAAGTAGGGAAATAATTTAGATGAAAGTGCAATAGTTTGTGAAGCAATTGAAATTGTAAACGACAAACAACTAATGTCGGTTTGCAATGACACTTTTTGAGAGTACCAGCTAAATGACAGCGTGCAATCACTTGGTACGAGAGTACCAGCTAAATGGCAGCATACAATTACAAGGTTCGAGAGTGCCAGCTAAATGGCAGCGTGCAATCACCTGGTTCGAGAGTACCAGCTAAATGGCAGCATACAATTACAAGGTTCGAGGGTGCCAGCTAAATGGCAGCGTGCAATCACAAGGTTCGAGAGTACCAGCGAAATGGCAACGTGCAATCACATGGTTCGAGAGTACCAGCTAAATGGCAGCATACAATTACAAGGTTCGAGAGTGCCAGCTAAATGGCAGCGTGCAATCACCTGGTTCGAGAGTACCAGCTAAATGGCAGCATACAATTACAAGGTTCGAGGGTGCCAGCTAAATGGCAGCGTGCAATCACAAGGTTCGAGAGTACCAGCGAAATGGCAACGTGCAATCACAAGGGTCGAGAGTATCAACTAAATGTCTGCGTACAATCACATGGTTCGAGAGTACCAGTTAAATGGCTGTGTACAATCACATGGTTCGAGAGTACCAGCTAAATGACTGCTACAATCACAAGGTTCGACAGTACCAGCTAAATGCCTGCGTACAATCACATGGTACGAGAGTACCAGTTAAATGCAGCGTGTAATGCAGAAATGGTCTCTTCATTTTGCAACGATTATAAAGGTAGTGTCGCCTGTATTATTATAACTGCTGGCCATTGGTGACATGCTGTGGCATGGAAGTCATAACATGTAAATCAGGTTAATTGTGTTCTGGTGTCTGTAAAGCATTGTGTAACGTACGACTGACATTCCTTTCACCCCGGATAACCCATACAGTTTGATTTACTTTGACAGCTAAACATAAATCGTCACTTACAACAACAGGCACGTTGTCGTTTCAGCGCCTACAAGAATGCGATAAGTGAAATATGTGTTTTTCACGCCGCTGACCTGCACATCTAGATTTCCGGTGCGTTCCGATTGCGGGCCGTCTCCTTGTTCCCTAGTCTATATAGATCTGCTAATGTCCTGAATATTTAACACGTGGTGTTTGGGATATAAAGATACAACTATACCCTAATGTCCTCTTAGAATTAGAGTGTATTGAACTGCAGCTGTTTGAAAACGCTTAGTTGTGAAATGGCATACCTGTTGAACCTCGCAGTGTGTACTTTTCCGGTAACAGTGAGTAACTGGCTTGGTAGTAATGTAGTAAAATACTATTAATATCATCTCGTCAACTACTAATGTAGGAGTTCTTGTAGATCCACGTGTACGCGTAAGTGTGTGAGAGAGAGAGCGTAAGAGCGTGGATATGAACTGCAACACATCCTTTTTCAAAAACACAGGACAATTCCCTAAAGAACAAGTATTTCTCTTTTCGAAAGAACTATCATTAACATAACAGGTGTTCAATTTCATTTTTGAAATTTTTATACATGTATATACAGACATACAAAGAAATTACTCCATTCGAAGTGGTAAACTAACAACTATATGCGACAAAATACTCCCCGGCGTAGTCATTGAGCCGTGAAGGAGTGGGAGGGTGATGATCACAGTAAAGCTGTATTCCTGTTGAGGTGCAGCTCTCGTAATGGTTCACAACGGGGTAGACCCAATAGCAAGCGTATATCGACCACCATCAGCATTGTGTCACCTTAGTCCAGCTGTTTTAGCTCAGAATGATGCCCATCCACCGTGTTTCAACTTTGACGCGTTGCACCATATAAAATGTTTTCGTTAATATTTTATAGACAAAGACAATTGCTTCTAATAATGCTTGATGCAAACCTTGTTGATCTGAGTGATTCCCTTACATGACGATATACTGGGAGTGGGTTGGTTATATTCCAGCAATATGACAGCGGGGACACCAGAAATGGGCTTCATACATTGTTTCCATCAGGGGAATCGAACCCGGGTCTTCGGCTTCACTGGGCTACCCCACCGTCGCTGACGATATACTGGCCCTGTCGTCTGGCAGTGTATGCCTGTTTACCACAAGGGACGTCACAACCGTCGCTGACGATATACTGGCCCTGTCGTCTGGCAGTGTATGCCTGTTTACCACAAGGGACGTCACAACCGTCGCTGACGATATACTGGCCCTGACGTCTGGCAGTGTATGCCTGTTTACCACAAGGGACGTCACAACCGTCGCTGACGATATACTGGCCCTGTCGTCTAGCAGTGTATGCCTGTTTACCACAAGGGACGTCACAACCGTCGCTGACGATATACTGGCCCTGTCGTCTGGCAGTGTATGCCTGTTTACCACAAGGGACGTCACAACCGTCGCTGACGATATACTGGCCCTGTCTTCTAGCAGTGTATGCCTGTTTACCACAAGGAACGTCACAACCGTCGCTGACGATATACTGGCCCTGTCGTCTAGGAGTGCATGCCTGTTTACCAAAAGGGACGTCACAACCGTCGCTGACGATATACTGGCCCTGTCGTCTTGCAGTGTATGCTTGTTTACCACAAGGGACCTTCACAGCAAACCTGAACTTTTTCCAATGCGACAGTATTAATATTCTAACATATCATTGAAAAAGTAACAGATTATGAAACATGCAACCACCCAGCAGGCCTCAACAGGTGATCATGTTATATAACGTCCTGCTGGGGTAGCCTAGCGGATATAACGTTCGCTCGTGACGTCTAAGGTACGGGTTCAGTTCTCTAAATGGGAACAGTATGTGAAGTCCATTTCTGCGTTCCCTGCCGAGATGTTGTTGGAATATTGCTAACAGCGGCATATAACCGTAATCACTCACTGTAGATTCCCCGAAATACAAGGCCTTAAGCCACGTTACAATCCATTAAATACAGGTCTATTTAGTGCCCACGTCTATATACCTACACAATAATAACAATAATTACTTGTAAGTCTCCAGTGACATCTGTGAGAAAATGTGACATTTAACCGCGCAAACACTAAATTGCAAGCAGGTACTTGATCCTCTTTTGCTGGACAACCGCACACCCAAGATAGTTCCATCACCAGGCACTAGGGGTCAGGCTGAGTCAGCAGAGACCACGTGACTCCCGTAGCACTTGGTGAATCACCTGTTCACGTGTAAGTTTTAAAGTTGATAGGGTCAAAACTGGGATAGGTCATTTTATGCTGAATGAATCTGCGTCTCTGGCGCCGTCAGATTAGATATCCACTTGTCAACATGGCTGTAAGCAGAACTGCCAACCGATTGTCGTTTGTAAGATAACCCCCGGATATGGGTCGGTTTACGACATGTCATCCGGTTGTCGTAATGCTCGATTGCAATGTTCCCATATTGTCTGGGGCTGGCATTTTATGGAACCCTTGTTGTGACCTTGTTGTTTGCAATATTTAACCTTTTGTCGCGTTTTTCTGCTTACTATTATCGGTAAGCGACAAGGCGTTGGACGCGCCTATGACACCGTCATTGCACAACTCGTTCGGGTCGAGCCGCTCAGGAACAACGGGGCACAATAAAATGGAAACTGACGCCCCGCTTTTAGTATAAACTTCCTTTCTACTCTCAACACGTCCTACCCTAGGAGGAGTTTATGTATATTGTTAAGATTCAAAACGGAAATATCTTTTGGCACGTACACGGCACAGAGCGGGTAGATGATTTAGTGGAGTGTCCAGTATTCAGTCTCGGGGCAGACATTGTCCTATTGCCGATGACCATTTTCATGTGATTGGAAGACAAATTCCCTTTACTTCCATCAATACTTTCCAGTAAAAGATTTATGGAAAATAGAAGAACAAACAACTAAACATTTTGTCCGGAATGATACGTGAATGCGACAACGAACGCAAGGTTCCCATGAAATGATTGCTATATCACAGCATTGACACCGTGTGTTCTTGAGAGTTGGTCTTGAAGAGCAGGTTGAAAGTTCGGGTAAGTGGTCATTTGCCCTTGAAAATGCAATCAACGAAGATCATAGTTTCATTTCTGAAGCCTGATATTGCATACCTCGCATAAACGACGGTAGTTTCAATAACACCGGGTGTCCGTGTCAAGGACAAGTGAGCCACAGCATAACAATAACTCATGCAAGGTGTTGACCCTTGGCCACTAAAAGCAATGAAGGTCCCATCCCATCTGAGACACTATCAATGTTGTACTTACTGTTTCCTTCAGTAAAATAGGTAGGCCCTGCATAATTATGTGACATTCCTTAGGAACTTTACGATTTGCAACATTCAACATACGTTATTAGGACGGACATGAAGGAGCGAAAGTACAATTCCAATCTATTCATTTCGAAAAGTCCATTAGCTTTCAGGAAAATAGGGTTTAGCAAATTCCAGTAGACCAGAGTTACTTCCCTTCGACCAAATTAATCCGAATTTTAGAATTCAAACACGTAGCAGTACTGCTATACATATTTACAAGAACGGCTTCAGTCAGATACGCTATTCTGTCTGACGAGCTCGAGGAGGGGTGACATCAAATAAGTGTCAATAGTTCAGATATATATCGCTTCATCTGCAATAAAAGCTAACCTTATTTCTTCCATTAAAGTTTTTCATACGTACGTGATTCAGGAGGAAAATCATCTCAATCTGTTTGCGTTGTTTAAATGCTTTCACATCCAGAGTCCTGACGCAAAACACAAACAAATATTTGTATGATAGAAATTCGATAAAAATAGGTGTGAAATGTGTGTGTGAAGAGATGGTCATTAACTATGGATGGTTGGTGGGTTAGAGGAAAGCGGGACAGGGTCGCGAAACATCAGTCTCGTGGGGAGGTTCATGAACATTTTAGAATGTAATAAACAGTTCTTTTACATTTTCTTAAAATATGTGATGTATTTTTGGATGCGTTAATCTACGTGTGTGTGGCCAGGACTGTGTGTGTCTGGATGTGGCTACGCGTGTGTGTTCGGCTGTATCTCTGTATATCTTTTAATGCGTTTTTGTCTCTTTGGATGTCTGTCTATAAACGTTTCTCGTTGTGTATTGTGTATCTGTGTATATATGTGTGCATGTATGTATGTATGCATGCATGTATGTATGCGTGCGTGCGCGCGCGCGCGTGCATGTGTGTGTGTGTGTGTGTGCGTGCGCGCGCGCGCGTGTGTTTGTGCGTGTGTCTTTGTGCTCTGTTCGTCAGTTTGATTCCCGAAAGCTTCCACGGGTCCGGTCCTGCCCAACACTGAAACACAGGTTACGTGGAGTGCCTCCTTGGAGACCGAGTGAATGGTAAATGGTACCCAGTGGGATGTGGATGAGACGGTCATGTGACTGATTTTCTTCTTCTTTCCCTCTAACTCCTTCTTCTTACAGTTATTAACTACCCACTTACATATTTGATCGCAGAAGAACCCCAACACAGTGGACATAAGCCACGCAGTTCACCAAGTCCACCAGTCCGCCATCATCCGGTGCCCGCGTGAAGACCTGCCACGCCACATACCATGTTATTTGTGGTCACCATTTCTTAGTAACGGTCTTTGGTCATAAACATGACTCGCCACGACCCACTGAATGCCCAACCAGCGGACGACTGACCCCAACTTTATGACAGGTTTTAGTAGAAGCAATTTGTAGCATCTCTGGGTACAGGCAATAAAGCCACCTAACCCAGGATCCTTCCAAATCAATGCCAGATATTCCTGTGTTTTATTTGACAATGTGGTGCTTCCTGTATGGCCGGTTGGCTCGGTGTTGTTATGTATCCAGTAGGTTAACGAGGGCTCGCAAGGTTACCACCGCTGTTGCTATTAATCAGGGAGGACATGATCTTTAGGGTGGTACGGGTAGAGAGGAACGGGGTATCCCACTGGTATACCTTCATTACACTTGATATGTTTGTAACATGACCCCAGGTGGACTGATGTGTTTGTGTAGACGACGGTGATAGTGAATAACAGACAGATTACCGTACATGGCTTTGGAAGTTACAATACTGTATTGGATATTGTTTACTATGAGCTGAGATGAATACTGCGTAGGGTCTGTTGAGAAGTAAACAGCATGTGATGTAGGGTAGTGCGTACAGTGTCTGATGAAGGGTAGTGTGTACAGTGTGTGATTAAGTGAGTGTGTACAGTATGTGATTAAGTGAGTGTAAAGTGTGTTATGAAGGGTACTGTATACAGTTTTATGAAGGGTACGGAGTACAGTGTGTGATGAAGGGTACTGTGTACAGTGTGTGATGAAGGGTAGCGTGTACAGTGTGTGATGAAGGGTACTGTGTACAGTGTGTGATGAAGTTTTCTGTGTACAGTGTGTGATGAAGGGTAGTGTGTACAGCGTGCGATGAATGGTAGTGTGTACAGTGTGTGATGAAGGGTACTGTGTACAGTGTGTGATGAAGTTTTCTGTGTACATTGTGTGATGAAGGGTAGCGTGTACAGCGTGCGATGAATGGTAGTGTGTACAGTGTGTGATGAAGGGTACTGTGTACAGTGTGTGATGAAGTTTTCTGTGTAGTGTGTGATGAAGGGTAGTGTGTACAGCGTGTGATGAATGGTAGTGTGTACAGTGTGTGATGAAGGGTAGTGTGTACAGTGTCTGATGAAGGGTAGTGTGTACAGTCTGTGATGAAGGGTAGTGTGTACAGTGTGTGATGAAGGGTAGTGTGTACATTGTGTGATGATGGGTAGTGTGTACAGTCTGTGATGAAGGGTAGTGTGTACAGTGTGTGATGAAGGGTAGTGTGTACTGTGTGATGAAGGGTACTGTGTACAGTGTGTGGTGAAGGGTAGTGTGTACTGAGTGATGAAGGGTAGTGTGTACAGTGTGTGGTGAAGGTAGTGTATATAGTGTGTGATGAAGGGTAGTGTGTACAGCGTGTGATGAAGGGTACTCTCTACAGTGCGTGATGAAGGGTAGTGTGTACAGTGTGTGATGAAAGTTAATGTGTACAGTGTGTGATGAAGGGTAGCGTGTACAGTGTGTGATGAAGGGTAGCATGTACAGTGTGTGATGAAGAGTATTTTGTACAGTGTGTGATGAAGGGTAGCGTGTACAGTGTGTGATGAAGGGTACTGTGTACAGTGTGTGATGAAGGGTAGTGTGTATAGTGTGTGATGAATACTACTTTTTATAGCGTGTGATGAAGGGTACTGTGTTCACCGTGTTTTGAAGTGTACTGGGTTCGGTGCTATGACAACAGTCAACACAGTAATTTTCAGCACCTCACTGACTAAACCCTGCTTGCGAAACTGCTCGAGGTGAATGTTAGTGAGTGAGTTGAGTTTACCGCCTGTTTGAACACTGATTCAGTTACAGTATGACAATACACCATGGGATTAGAACCCTCGAACTTGGGAACATTACATGATCAGGTTATCGGACTCTACACACAACAAAATACTGAAAGAATAAGTGGAAACGCTAATTTCTTTATTCAATAATCACTCTGGCAGTTGCAACACTTTCCATAAAACAAATTAAATTATCACACTAACTTACCTCTTGTTAGTAGTGATATGTACTGCGCGAAGTGACAGGTATAATTATGTATGGTTATCTTTACATTATTGGCCAGATAGCAGAAGCAGCCTTGGGTATTAAACCTGATCAGCGACGAGGGCAGTGACATAGGCCTCCAGTCTAATAGGTTCGTGACCCGTGGTTTTTCATTGATATAGGTCAGAGTATCATTCATAAAGCTTGGCACCTGTTTATTTGGGTAATGTACTTAGTGACTTCAGAATTGACAAGTTTGATTAGGTTGGCCTATGTCAGTGCATGTCACCAATAGCACTTCGAGTTTCCATTAAATAAGTACACATACATTGTACCCTGTCTCTGTCCGAAATAAGCGCTGTATTATGATATGTAATACGATATGTAATATAGCAAAGTAGCCACAAGAATCTATTAAATTGTTTAAGTGTATTTATTCATAATTAGAAATATAGTAGCGAACTATCAATTACACGTGTTTACCTTCGCAGATAAGTAGATCCGTGTGACGGGCAAGGAAAGGCTATTTTCGTAAATTCTTATAAACATGTATGGATATCGGGGAGCTATTTCATAGTTTGATTGTTTGTTTGACGCCGCACTCAACAATACCCTAGCTCAATGACGACGGTCGGTGAATAATCCAAACTGGATGAGACAATCCAGTGATTGACATCATGTTCATGTTCAACGCAACATGGCTACAATGACATGCACCAACCCTATCAGCGACTCTGAACACCTAGCCCGTTAGTCGCCTACTGCGGTTGCGGAAGACCAGTTCTAATCCGGGTATTCAATGGATAGTATCTAAGCTACTCTATAAGACTTCCAAAGACGGAGATAACACAGGTCCCTAAGCTATGTAACCCCACCATAGCTTTAATGACGAATACTGCTTGTCATCATAACATTGCATTATGAAGAAATACACTGTCTGTAAAAGCGACTGATGACAATGCTCACCTGTATTGCTGGTGCGGCAAGGAGTTCCTCTGTTGCCTTGTCTGTTAGAGTGGCTTCCTCGTTCGTCATGTTGCTTCAATAGAAACCAGTGCATTGACACACCGCTACCTACTACACTGTCTCAATGTCCTTTGTGGTTCGCTTCTCTCTGGTGAACTTTACCATCACACTGATGGTAACGTGTGAACTGTTAATTTTTATATGAATGCCGATGATTTTTGTGCAATGTTATTTAAATAGTCAGGGCGAGAATTATTTATTCTTAAATAATTGTGAGTGAGTGAGTTTGGTTTTATGCTGGTTTAGCAATATTCCAATAATATCACGGTGGGGGACACCAGAAATGGGCTTCACACATTATACCCTTGTGGGGAACCGAACCCGGGTGTTCGGCGTGACGAGTGAACGCTTTAACCACTAGGCTACGTCACCGTCACTAGTATGAAAGAAGCAGTCATACAATTGTTTTTGTTGAAAAGTTGTTTGAACAGGCTCACAACATTGAAATCGTGATGTTTGCAGTCGACCAGTTGGTTTGCCTTTGCATGTGTTTGTTACGGTCACCAAAGGTTAAACAGGATACGCTCACCTTTCGAGAACACCTTGTGTCATCACTGTTTTGTAGTGATTCAAAAACACATGCTCATTATACAGTGGTTGAAAATACAGACACAACGCCATCGTGGCATAATGATAGCCACACAGCTGGGAAACGGAGCCTGAGAGTCCGGATCCACTTTAGTCTCCGCTTGCAAGGTCTCGCTTGGTCATTCTAACCCGGTTCTCCACGGAGTTCTCGTCTCTGCCTCAAAGAGGGCGCTGACCGTTTGGATGTCTTATATATGGCAAACGTACTGCTTTTATCTAAAGATACATGCCTGCAAATTGTCTTCCAAAGCCGCGAAATATATAGTAGCTCCAATTGTAAAAGTATCAGATTACTACCAGAAACAAATGTCCTTATAAACTACACAAGAATTGCATAGTGTCACCAGATATCGTTTACGATTTTTTCATCTTTGAATTTTTAATCAAGGCAGAACCCATTGTGTTCTCTGTAAAGACTGCAAATATGCGTGTTCTCAGATCTACTAAAATTTCGTGGTGTGTTGAAATCAACCATATATGCAAAAATACATTTTAGCTCAAGCAAACATTTAATGACACCTGTTATCAATGCTAACATACTTATAGCTCTATTTGTCTCTCACTCTCCTGACACACTGACACCATTAGACTGTGCAATTTGCAAAAACAAGCGTCTGGGATCAGATTTGCTGTATGCTGTATGGGTTGGCCTTATTTATTCAGAGCATACGTACTAGAGTCACCGTCACTCCTTGATATCTGTCTCCCTGTACAGAGATAGATCACTTAGTCAACACTATATTATTATCATTTACAAATTAAAAGATATACCTGCAACGGGGAGAGTTTGGGCGATCCTGACAAATTCATCGTGGTTGGGCAAATCATCAGATTAGGGCCCTTGTCCCCCTCTGCACTCAGACCAGACAGTGAACAGGGCTTGTCATCAGCTTAGGGGCCCTGTTGCCCCCTCTGCAGGGGCCCTTGTCCCCTCTGCACTCAGACCAGACAGTGAACGGGGCTTGTCATCAGCTTAGGGCCCTTGTCCCCTCTGCACTCAGACCAGACAGTGAACGGGGCTTGTCATCAGCTTAGGGCCCTTGTCCCCTCTGCACTCAGACCAGACAGTGAGCTTATCAGCTCAGGCCCTTGTCCCCTCTGCACTCAGACCAGACAGTGAACGGGGCTTGTCATCAGCTTAGGGCCCTTGTCCCCTCTGCACTCAGACCAGACAGTGAACAGGGCTTATCATCAGGTTAGGGCCCTTGTCCCCTCTGCACTCAGACCAGACAGTGAACGGGGCTTGTCATCAGCTCAGGGCCCTTGTCCCTCTGCACTCAGACCAGACACCGGGGCTTGTCATCAGCTTAGGGCCCTTGCTTGTACTCAGACCAGACAGTCAGGGCTTGTCTCAGCAGGGCCCTTGTCCCTCTGCACTCAGACCAGACAGTGAACAGGGCTTGTCATCAGCTTAGGGCCCTTGTCCCTCTGCACTCAGACCAGACAGTGAACGGGGCTTGTCATCAGCTTAGGGCCCTTGTCCCCTCTGCACTCAGACCAGACAGTGAACGGGGCTTGTCATCAGCTTAGGGCCCTTGTCCCTCTGCACTCAGACCAGACAGTTACCGGCGCTTGTCATCAGCTTAGGGCCCTTGTCCCCTCTGCACTCAGACCAGACAGTGAACAGGGCTTATCATCAGCTTAGGGCCCTTGTCCCTCTGCACTCAGACCAGACAGTGAACGGGGCTTGTCATCAGCTTAGGGCCCTTGTCCCCTCTGCACTCAGACCAGACAGTGAACGGGGCTTGTCATCGGCTTAGGGCCCTTGTCCCCTCTGCACTCAGACCAGACAGTGAACGGGGCTTGTCATCAGCTTAGGGCCCTTGTCCCCTCTGCACTCAGACCAGACAGTGAACGGGGCTTGTCATCAGCTTAGGGCCCTTGTCCCCTCTGCACTCAGACCAGACAGTGAACGGGGCTTGTCATCAGCTTAGGGCCCTTGCCCCCTCTGCACTCAGACCAGACAGTGAACACAGGAAGTGCTGCCTCAGCGAATCACCAAGAAGTTATAATAGAGTGTGAAGACTCCCAAACACCACATAGTCATTTGCATTACTCAGAATGTTAGCACCAATACACGGGATGCAAGCGTGACATTTCGTGACATTGGTCCACATTTGCCATGTTTCTGCCAATCACATTAGTGTCAAAGGGGACAGAGTCAGTGAGTTGGGTTCTACGCCACTTTTTGCAATATTCCGGAGGGGGACACCAGGAATGGGCTTCACACAATGTATATATGTGGGGAATCGAAACCGGGCCTTCGAGCAGGTAACCACTGGGCTATCCCACCGCCCCAAAGGGTCAGAGAATTCAATAATACACAGGATTTCTTGAAAAGGGACACGTCAGTGTTATTGATCTGAATACATCCGAGGCTGGTCTATTTCAAAGAGTTTTTCAGAGATTTGAAACTAATCACCATCCATGGCGTCCTCTTCACATTTCAGATCGTATTTTTGATGGACCTAAGACAAAACGACAATATGGCGGATAATGTAATAAAAGCATCGAGACACGCCATCGTGTCACGAAAGGTGTCTTTGTACTAGATGTGGGCATCCACAACCAAGGTGATAGCCGGATTCATTCTATTTAATGCATAATATATGTGTCATATAACATTTTAATGCAAATCAAACGTTGGCAATTTATCGTAGGGGAGTGATTCGTCTGTGCAGTAATCGTTATCTTTTACTTTTCAGGCCAGCCGACGTCATCTAAGAAGGATTATGCTGGGTTGCTGTTCTTTTCAACACATTACATGCACATTGTTGCATATTGAGGTGGTGGTTCAGAGAGCCTTCCTGTGAAAAAACCGAGCCGAATTGATATGGCACCTTGCTTGGCTGATATTCCTTTATGTACCGTCAGTCAGTACAGAACCATCAACAAGATCAACAATGACATTATCCTTGGCTCGTAGCAACAAAAGTAAGGAACGTTTTGTTCTGTCGTAAGACTTTGACGTGTTTCACAACACAGACAAATGAATGTGTGCAAAAGTGCGCCATAAAAGTCTTTCATGAAGAGGCTCCATGTTAATTCAACAACGCCCTTCCAATTTGTTTGGTAAATGTAAGCAATGGGATGGGCGAGATGGCGTTATTATTTGCACCTTTCCTGAAGGATACAACAGCTTCAGGTGATATCAAACACATATCGCATTGACTGTTATTATATAACGATCATATCAGTGGATCCATGTCGTTATGGTTCACGTCAGGTGGTATATGTATTGATGTAGATGTCACGTCAGGTGGTATATGTAAACGTCAGGTGGTATATGTATTGATGTAGACCTCACGTCAGGTGGTATATGTATGATATAGATGTCACGTCAGGTGGTATATGTATTGATGTAGATGTCACGTCAGGTGGTATATGTATGATATAGATGTCACGTCAGGTGGTATATGTATTGATGTAGATGTCACGTCAGGTGGTATATGTAAACGTCAGGTGGTATATGTATTGATGTAGATGTCACGTCAGGTGGTATATGTATTGATGTAGATGTCACGTCAGGTGGTATATGTATGATATAGATGTCACGCCAGGTGGTATATGTATGATATAGATGTCACGCCAGGTGGTATATGTATTGATGTCACGTCAGGTGGTATATGTATTGATGTAGACCCCACGTCAGGTGGTATATGTATGATATAGATGTCACGTATGATGTAGACCTGTCAGGTGGTATATAGATGTGTATTGATGTAGATGGTACGTCAGGTGGTATATGTATGATATAGACGTCAGGTGGTATATGTATTGATGTAGACACGTCAGGTGGTATATGTATTGATGTAGACCTCACGTCAGGTGGTATATGATATGATATAGATGTCGTCAGGTGGTATATGTATTGATGTAGATGTCACGTCAGGTGGTATATGTATGATATAGATGTCACGTCAGGTGGGTATGTATGTACACGTCAGGTGGTATATGTATTGATGTAGACCTCACGTCAGGTGGTATATGTATGATATAGATGTCACGTCAGGTGGTATATGTATTGATCTAGATGTCACGTCAGGTGGTATATGTATGATATAGATGTCACGTCAGGTGGTATATGTAAACGTCAGGTGGTATATGTATTGATGTAGACCTCACGTCAGGTGGTATATGTATGATATAGATGTCACGTCAGGTGGTATATGTATTGATATAGATGTCACGTCAGGTGGTATATGTATGATATAGATGTCACGTCAGGTGGTATATGTATTGATGTAGACCTCACGTCAGGTGGTATATGTATGATATAGATGTCACGTCAGGTGGTATATGTATGATATAGATGTCACGTCAGGTGGTATATGTATTGATATAGATGTCACGTCAGGTGGTATATGTATTGATATAGATGTCACGTCAGGTGGTATATGTATGATATAGATGTCACGTCAGGTGGTATATGTATTGATGTAGACCTCACGTCAGGTGGTATATGTATTGATGTGTCACGTCAGGTGGTATATGTATTGATATAGATGTCACGTCAGGTGGTATATGTAAACGTCAGGTGGTATATGTATTGATGTAGACCTCACGTCAGGTGGTATATGTATGATATAGATGTCACGTCAGGTGGTATATGTATTGATGTAGACCTCACGTCAGGTGGTATATGTATGATATAGATGTCACGTCAGGTGGTATATGTATTGATGTAGACCTCACGTCAGGTGGTATATGTATTGATGTAGATGTCACGCCAGGTGGTATATGTATTGATATAGATGTCGTCAGGTGGTATATGTATTGATGTAGACCTCACGTCAGGTGGTATATGTATGATATAGATGTCACGTAGGTGGTATATGTATGATGTAGATGTAGACGTCAGGTGGTATATGTATGATATAGACGTCAGGTGGTATATGTAGATGTAGACCTCACGTCAGGTGGTATATGTATTGATGTAGACCTCACGTCAGGTGGTATATGTGTATGATATAGATGTCACGTCAGGTGGTATATGTATTGATGTAGACCTCACGTCAGGTGGTATATGTATTGATATAGATGTCACGTCAGGTGGTATATGTAAACTGATGTAGATGTCACGTCAGGTGGTATATGTATTATAGATGTCACGTCAGGTGGTATATGTATTGATGTAGACCTCACGTCAGGTGGTATATGTATGATATAGATGTCACGTCAGGTGGTATATGTATTGATATAGATGTCACGTCAGGTGGTATATGTACTGATATAGATGTCACGTCAGGTGGTATATGTATTGATGTAGACCTCACGTCAGGTGGTATATGTATGATATAGATGTCACGTCAGGTGGTATATGTATGATATAGATGTCACGTCAGGTGGTATATGTATCGATATAGATGTCACGTCAGGTGGTATATGTATTGATGTAGATGTCACGTCAGGTGGTATATGTATGATATAGATGTCACGTCAGGTGGTGTATTGATGTAGACCTCACGTCAGGTGGTATGTTGATATAGATGTCACGTCAGGTGGTATATGTATGATATAGATGTCACGTCAGGTGGTATATGTATTGATGTAGACCTCACGTCAGGTGGTATATGTATTGATGTAGACCTCACGTCAGGTGGTATATGTATTGATATAGATGTCACGTCAGGTGGTATATGTAAACGTCAGGTGGTATATGTATTGATGTAGACCTCACGTCAGGTGGTATATGTATGATATAGATGTCACGTCAGGTGGTATATGTATTGATGTAGACCTCACGTCAGGTGGTATATGTATGATATAGATGTCACGTCAGGTGGTATATGTATTGATGTAGACCTCACGTCAGGTGGTATATGTATTGATGTAGATGTCACGCCAGGTGGTATATGTATTGATATAGATGTCACGTCAGGTGGTATATGTATTGATGTAGACCTCACGTCAGGTGGTATATGTATGATATAGATGTCACGTCAGGTGGTATATGTATGATATAGATGTCACGTCAGGTGGTATATGTATGATATAGATGTCGTCAGGTGGTATATGTATTGATGTAGACCTCACGTGGTGGTATATGTATTGATGTAGACAGGTGGTATATGTATTGATGTAGTATTGATGTACCTCGTCAGGTGGTATATGTATGATATAGATGTCACGTCAGGTGGTATATGTATTGATGTAGACCTCACGTCAGGTGGTATATGTATTGATATAGATGTCACGTCAGGTGGTATATGTACTGATGTAGATGTCACGTCAGGTGGTATATGTATTGAAATAGATGTCACGTCAGGTGGTATATGTATTGATGTAGACCTCACGTCAGGTGGTATATGTATGATATAGATGTCACGTCAGGTGGTATATGTATTGATATAGATGTCAGGTCAGGTGGTATATGTACTCATATAGATGTCACGTCAGGTGGTATATGTATATAGATGTCACGTCAGGTGGTATATGTATTGATGTAGACCTCACGTCAGGTGGTATATGTCAGGTGGTATATGATATAGATGTCACGTCAGGTGGTATATGTATCGATATAGATGTCACGTCAGGTGGTATATGTATTGATGTAGATGTCACGTCAGGTGGTATATGTATGATATAGATGTCACGTCAGGTGGTATATGTATTGATGTAGACCTCACGTCAGGTGGTATATGTATGATATAGATGTCACGTCAGGTGGTATATGTATGATATAGATGTCACGTCAGGTGGTATATGTATTGATGTAGACCTCACGTCAGGTGGTATATGTATTGATGTAGACCTCACGTCAGGTGGTATATGTATTGATATAGATGTCACGTCAGGTGGTATATGTAAACGTCAGGTGGTATATGTATTGATGTAGACCTCACGTCAGGTGGTATATGTATGATATAGATGTCACGTCAGGTGGTATATGTATTGATGTAGACCTCACGTCAGGTGGTATATGTATGATATAGATGTCACGTCAGGTGGTATATGTATTGATGTAGACCTCACGTCAGGTGGTATATGTATTGATGTAGATGTCACGCCAGGTGGTATATGTATTGATATAGATGTCACGTCAGGTGGTATATGTATTGATGTAGACCGTCACGTCACGTCCAGGTGGTATATGTATGATATAGATGTCACGTCAGGTGGTATATGTATTGATATAGATGTCACGTCAGGTGGTATATGTATGATATAGATGTCACGTCAGGTGGTATATGTATTGATATAGATGTCACGTCAGGTGGTATATGTATTGATGTAGACCTCACGTCAGGTGGTATATGTATGATATAGATGTCACGTCAGGTGGTATATGTATTGATATAGATGTCACGTCAGGTGGTATATGTATGATATAGATGTCACGTCAGGTGGTATATGTATGATATAGATGTCACGTCAGGTGGTATATGTATTGATATAGATGTCACGTCAGGTGGTATATGTATTGATATAGATGTCACGTCAGGTGGTATATGTATTGATATAGATGTCACGTCAGGTGGTATATGTATGTAGACCTCACGTCAGGTGGTATATGTATGATATAGATGTCACGTCAGGTGGTATATGTATTGATATAGATGTCACGTCAGGTGGTATATGTATTGATGTAGATGTCACGTCAGGTGGTATATGTATTGATATAGATGTCACGTCAGGTGGTATATCACTGGTAGATGTGTCACGTCAGGTGGTATGTATGATATGTATCACGTCTGGTGGTATATGTATTGATGTAGATGTCACGTCAGGTGGTATATGTATGATATATTGATGTCACGTCAGGTGGTATATGTATTGATATAGATGTCACGTCAGGTGGTATATGTACGTCAGGTGGTATATATTGATGTAGACCCACGTCAGGTGGTATATGTATTGATATAGATGTCACGTCTGGTGGTATATGTATTGATATAGACCTCACGTCAGGTGGTATGTATGATATATAGATGTCACGTCAGGTGGTATATGTATGATATAGATGTCACGTCAGGTGGTATATGTGATGCAGGACCGTACGTCAGGTGGTCATGTGGATATAGATGTCACGTCAGGTGGTATATGTGATGTCCACGTCAGGTGGTATATGTATTGATATAGATGTCACGTCAGGTGGTATATGTATTGATATAGATGTCACGTCAGGTGGTATATGTATGATATAGATGTCACGTCAGGTGGTATATGTATATGATATAGATGTCACGTCAGGTGGTATATGTATTGATATAGATGTCACGTCAGGTGGTATATGTATGATATAGATGTCGTCAGGTGGTATATGTATTGATGTAGATGTCACGTCAGGTGGTATATGTATGATATAGATGTCACGTCAGGTGGTATATGTATTGATGTAGATGTCACGTCAGGTGGTATATGTATTGATATAGATGTCACGTCAGGTGGTATATGTATTGATATAGATGTCACGTCAGGTGGTATATGTGATTGATAGATGTCACGTCAGGTGGTATATGTATGATATAGATGTCACGTCAGGTGGTATATGTATTGATATAGATGTCACGTCAGGTGGTATATGTATTGATATAGATGTCACGTCAGGTGGTATATGTATTGATGTAGACCTCACGTCAGGTGGTATATGTATGATATAGATGTCACGTCAGGTGGTATATGTATTGATATAGATGTCACGTCAGGTGGTATATGTATGATATAGATGTCACGTCAGGTGGTATATGTAGATGTCTGTCGGGTGGTATATGTATGATATAGATGTCACGTCAGGTGGTATATGTATTGATGTAGGTGGTATATGTATGATATAGATGTAGACCTCACGTCAGGTGGTATATGTATGATATAGATGTCACGTCAGGTGGTATATGTATTGATATAGATGTCACGTCAGGTGGTATATGTATGATATAGATTGTCGTCAGGTGGTATATGTATGATGTAGACCTCACGTCAGGTGGTATATGTATGATATAGATGTCGTCAGGTGGTATATGTATGATATAGGTGTCACGTATATGTATGTATTGATGTAGACCTCACGTCAGGTGGTATATGTATGATATAGATGTCACGTCAGGTGGTATATGTATGATATAGATGTCACGTCAGGTGGTATATGTATTGATGTAGACCTCACGTCAGGTGGTATATGTATTGATGTAGACCTCACGTCAGGTGGTATATGTATTGATATAGATGTCACGTCAGGTGGTATATGTAAACGTCAGGTGGTATATGTATTGATGTAGACCTCACGTCAGGTGGTATATGTATGATATAGATGTGATGTCGTCAGGTGGTATATGTATTGATGTAGACCTCACGTCAGGTGGTATATGTATGATATAGATGTCACGTCAGGTGGTATATGTATTGATGTAGACCTCACGTCAGGTGGTATATGTATTGATGTAGATGTCACGCCAGGTGGTATATGTATTGATATAGATGTCACGTCAGGTGGTATATGTATTGATGTAGACCTCACGTCAGGTGGTATATGTATGATATAGATGTCACGTCAGGTGGTATATGTATGATATAGATGTCACGTCAGGTGGTATATGTATGATATAGATGTCACGTCAGGTGGTATATGTATTGATGTAGACCTCACGTCAGGTGGTATATGTATTGATGTAGACCTCACGTCAGGTGGTATATGTATGATATAGATGTCACGTCAGGTGGTATATGTATTGATGTAGACCTCACGTCAGGTGGTATATGTATTGATATAGATGTCACGTCAGGTGGTATATGTACTGATGTAGATGTCACGTCAGGTGGTATATGTATTGAAATAGATGTCACGTCAGGTGGTATATGTATTGATGTAGACCTCACGTCAGGTGGTATATGTATGATATAGATGTCACGTCAGGTGGTATATGTATTGATATAGATGTCAGGTCAGGTGGTATATGTACTCATATAGATGTCACGTCAGGTGGTATATGTATTGATGTAGACCTCACGTCAGGTGGTATATGTATGATATAGATGTCACGTCAGGTGGTATATGTATGATATAGATGTCACGTCAGGTGGTATATGTATCGATATAGATGTCACGTCAGGTGGTATATGTATTGATGTAGATGTCACGTCAGGTGGTATATGTATGATATAGATGTCACGTCAGGTGGTATATGTATTGATGTAGACCTCACGTCAGGTGGTATATGTATGATATAGATGTCACGTCAGGTGGTATATGTATGATATAGATGTGTGATATAGATGTCACGTCAGGTGGTATATGTATTGATGTAGACCTCACGTCAGGTGGTATATGTATTGATGTAGACCTCACGTCAGGTGGTATATGTATTGATATAGATGTCACGTCAGGTGGTATATGTAAACGTCAGGTGGTATATGTATTGATGTAGACCTCACGTCAGGTGGTATATGTATGATATAGATGTCACGTCAGGTGGTATATGTATTGATGTAGACCTCACGTCAGGTGGTATATGTATGATATAGATGTCACGTCAGGTGGTATATGTATTGATGTAGACCTCACGTCAGGTGGTATATGTATTGATGTAGATGTCACGCCAGGTGGTATATGTATTGATATAGATGTCACGTCAGGTGGTATATGTATTGATGTAGACCTCACGTCAGGTGGTATATGTATGATATAGATGTCACGTCAGGTGGTATATGTATGATATAGATGTCACGTCAGGTGGTATATGTATGATATAGATGTCACGTCAGGTGGTATATGTATTGATGTAGACCTCACGTCAGGTGGTATATGTATTGATGTAGACCTCACGTCAGGTGGTATATGTATGATATAGATGTCACGTCAGGTGGTATATGTATTGATGTAGACCTCACGTCAGGTGGTATATGTATTGATATAGATGTCACGTCAGGTGGTATATGTACTGATGTAGATGTCACGTCAGGTGGTATATGTATTGAAATAGATGTCACGTCAGGTGGTATATGTATTGATGTAGACCTCACGTCAGGTGGTATATGTATGATATAGATGTCACGTCAGGTGGTATATGTATTGATATAGATGTCAGGTCAGGTGGTATATGTACTTGATATAGATGTCGTCAGGTGGTATATGTATTGATATAGATGTCACGTCAGGTGGTATATGTATGATATAGATGTCACGTCAGGTGGTATATGTATGATATAGATGTCACGTCAGGTGGTATATGTATCGATATAGATGTCACGTCAGGTGGTATATGTATTGATGTAGATGTCACGTCAGGTGGTATATGTATGATATAGATGTCACGTCAGGTGGTATATGTATTGATGTAGACCTCACGTCAGGTGGTATATGTATGATATAGATGTCACGTCAGGTGGTATATGTATGATATAGATGTCACGTCAGGTGGTATATGTATTGATGTAGACCTCACGTCAGGTGGTATATGTATTGATGTAGACCTCACGTCAGGTGGTATATGTATTGATATAGATGTCACGTCAGGTGGTATATGTAAACGTCAGGTGGTATATGTATTGATGTAGACCTCACGTCAGGTGGTATATGTATGATATAGATGTGACGTCAGGTGGTATATGTATTGATGTAGACCTCACGTCAGGTGGTATATGTATGATATAGATGTCACGTCAGGTGGTATATGTATTGATGTAGACCTCACGTCAGGTGGTATATGTATTGATGTAGATGTCACGCCAGGTGGTATATGTATTGATATAGATGTCACGTCAGGTGGTATATGTATTGATGTAGACCTCACGTCAGGTGGTATATGTATGATATAGATGTCACGTCAGGTGGTATATGTATGATATAGATGTCACGTCAGGTGGTATATGTATGATATAGATGTCACGTCAGGTGGTATATGTATTGATGTAGACCTCACGTCAGGTGGTATATGTATTGATGTAGACCTCACGTCAGGTGGTATATGTATGATATAGATGTCACGTCAGGTGGTATATGTATTGATGTAGACCTCACGTCAGGTGGTATATGTATTGATATAGATGTCACGTCAGGTGGTATATGTACTGATGTAGATGTCACGTCAGGTGGTATATGTATTGAAATAGATGTCACGTCAGGTGGTATATGTATTGATGTAGACCTCACGTCAGGTGGTATATGTATGATATAGATGTCACGTCAGGTGGTATATGTATTGATATAGATGTCAGGTCAGGTGGTATATGTACTCATATAGATGTCACGTCAGGTGGTATATGTAAACGTCAGGTGGTATATGTATTGATGTAGACCTCACGTCAGGTGGTATATGTATTGATATAGATGTCAGGTCAGGTGGTATATGTACTCATATAGATGTCACGTCAGGTGGTATATGTAAACGTCACGTGGTATATGTATTGATGTAGACCTCACGTCAGGTGGTATATGTATTGATGTAAACCTCACGTCAGATGGTATATGTATGATATAGATTTCACGTCAGGTGGTATATGTAAACTTCAGGTGGTATATGTATTGATGTAGACCTCACGTCAGGTGGTATATGTATGATATAGATGTCACGTCAGGTGGTATATGTATGATATAGATGTCACGTCAGGTGGTATATGTATGATATAGATGTCACGTCAGGTGGTATATGTATGATATAGATGTCACGTCAGGTGGTATATGTATTGATGTAGATGTCACGTCAGGTGGTATATGTATTGATATAGATGTCAGGTCAGGTGGTATATGTACTCATATAGATGTCACGTCAGGTGGTAAATGTAAACGTCAGGTGGTATATGTATTGATGTAGGCCTCACGTCTGGTGGTATATGTATTGATGTAAACCTCACGTCAGATGGTATATTTTTTTATGTAGACCTCACGTCAGGTGGTATATGTATTGATATAGATGTCACGCCAGGTGGTATATGTACTGATAAAGATGTCACGTCAGGTGGTGTATGTATTGATATAGATGTCACGCCAGGTGGTATATGTACTGATATAGATGTCACGTCAGGTGGTATATGTATTGATATAGATGTCACGTCAGGTGGTATATGTATTGAAATAGATGTCACGTCAGGTGGTATATGTATGATATAGATGTCACGCCAGGGTGTATATGTATTGATATAGATGTCACGTCAGGTGGTATATGTACTGATATAGATGTCACGCAGGTGGTATATGTATTGATATAGATGTCACGCCAGGTGGTATATGTACTGATATAGATGTCACGTCAGGTAGTGTATGTTTTGATATAGATGTCACGTCTGGTGGTATATGTACTGATATAGATGTCACGTCAGGTGGTATATGTACTGATATAGGTGTCACGTCAGGTGGTATATGTACTGATATAGATGTCACGTCAGGTGGTATATGTATGATATAGATGTCACGCCAGGGGGTATGTGTATTGATATAGATGTCACGTCAGGTGGTATATGTACTGATATAGATGTCACGCAGGTGGTATATGTACTGATATAGATGTCACGTCAGGTGGTATATGTACTCATATAGATGTCACGCCAGGTGGTGTATGTTTTGATATAGATGTCACGTCTGGTGGTATATGTACTGATATAGATGTCACGTCAGGTGGTATATGTACTGATATAGGTGTCACGTCAGGTGGTATATGTACTGATATAGATGTCACGCAGGTGGTATATGTACTGATATAGATGTCACGCCAGTGGTATATGTTCTGATATAGATGTCACGCAGGTGGTATATGTACTGATATAGATGTCACGTCAGGTCGTATATGTACTGATATATATGTCACGCAGGTAGTATATGTACTGATATAGATGTCACTTCTGCTGGTATATGTATTGATGTAGACCTCACGTCAGGTGGTATATGTACTGATATAGATGTCACGCAGTTGGTATATGTACTGATATAGATGTCACGCAGGTGGTATATGTATGATATAGATGTCACGTCTGGTGGTATATGTACTGATATAGATTGGAGGTTGGAGATTGGAGGTTTGCAGTGATCCCTTGGTTTCATCACTGGAGGTTTGCAGTGATCTCTTGCTTTCATGATTGGAGGTTTGCAGTGATCCCTTGCTTTCATCACTGGAGGTTTGCAGTGATCCCTTGCTTTCATCACTGCAGGTTTGCAGTGATATCTTGCTTTCATCATTGGAGGTTTGCAGTGATCCCTTGCTTTCATCATTGGAGGTTTGCAGTGATCTCTTGCTTTCATCATTGGATGTTTGCAGTGATCCCTTGCTTTCATCACTGGAGGTTTGCAGTGATCCCTTGCTTTCATCACTGCAGGTTTGCAGTGATCTATTGCTTTCATCTTTGGAGGTTTGCAGTGATATCTTGCTTTCATCATTGGAGGTTTGCAGTGATCTCTTGCTTTCATCACTGGAGGATTTCAGTGATCTCTTGCTTTCATCATTGGAGGTTTGTAGGGATCTCTTGCTTTCATCATTTGAGGTTTGCAGTGATATCTTGCTTTGATCACTGGAGGTTTGCAGTGATCTCTTGCTTTCATCACTGGAGGTTTGCAGTGATCTATTGCTTTCATCTTTGGAGGTTTGTAGTGATCCCTTTCTTTCATCACTGGAGGTTTGTAGTGATCTCTTGCTTTCATCGCAGGAGATTTGTAGGGATCTCTTGCTTTCATTTCTTGAGGATTTCAGTGATCTCTTGCTTTCATCATTGGAGGTTTGTAGATATCTCTTGCTTTCATCACTGGAGGATTTCATGTAACTTTCATCACCTGATGTCCAAAATGATATAAAGGGTTATCACCGGATGTGCACAATGATATCAGCTTCTATCGATGGAGGTCTTCAATGATATGAAGGTTCCATCACTTGAAGTCAGCATACATCTCAAGGTTTCACCAATGGAGGTCAACACCGATCTCGAGTGTTCATCATTGGAGGTCTAAAAAGATCCCTGAGACTCATCACTTTATTATCTTTCGAGTGAGTGAGTGAGTGATTTTAGTTTCACGCCGCACTCAGTAATATTCCAGCTATATGGCGGCGGTCTGTAAATAATCGAGTCTGGACCAGACAATCCAGGGATCAACAGCATGAGCATCGATCTGCGCAATTGGGAACCGATGACATTGTGTCAACCAAGTCAGCGAGCCTGACCACCCGATCCCGTTAGTCGCCTCTTTCGACAAGCATAGTCGCCTTTTGTGGCAAGCATGGGTTGCTGAAGACCTATTCTACCCCGGATCTTCACGGGTCTATTATCTTCCGAAGATTTGATAATATTGTTCGGACATTTCTCTTGTCACAGAGCTAAGGATTATTAAAACTAGCAAATCGTTCACTACAAGAAATACATATACACGTGCTTTACGTTTTCGACTTGTTAAAGAAAATCTTAGAAGTGCAAATGGCTGCCTTCTGATTTCATAATCAGACAGGTAAATTCCAGATTCACTTCTACTTAAGCCCTTTAAGCACTAGCCAATAATAGATTCTTGTATGGTGTCTGTTTATTGCCCCAGAAATACGAAGGTGATTCTATTATTCATGTATACATAGATACAATTAAGGTGTCCAACATTTAGACACTTCAAATAAATATTTTGAGAATGACTTTTAGGCAAATAAAATCCCTCACATAACATGACAGTATGGTACATTTATATTTCTTAAAATAATTCATTAAAAAAATGTGGAATGTCAAGAAACATATATCTATATACTTGCGTCCGTGATGCTTCTCCACGCACAGAAGAGGAGGGGCACTCGCGATGTGTGGAGTCAACGGTTGTTAAAAAAAGTCAACACTTTATTATAAACGGAACGTGATTTCTTGTGGTTTCACTGTAAGCCGAACAATAAGGTCTGCATGAAGCAATAATATCATATGGTTACATTGGGTTACAATTTAAAGGTCTTTTCAGAGTGTAAACTCAATGTAATGTCATATATCAACACTCGCACATACAAATGTTATATTGACGTGGGCGTCGGTGCGGAAATTCTATACTCTTAAGTTAACACTGTTACAATTTCCTTGGTCACGTGACACAGTTTGAATAGAGTACTCCGTAGAAACACATATATAAATGGAACTGATTTTAAATTTCAGTACATAGTTTTAAAGAGGATAGGTTTATGCAAATAATCGGATAGTTGTAATACATTGCAATTTGAGGTTCCATCTGGCTTCTTGAAATAACTGACATACTCATTCGAAACAACACTGCAAATGTGCGCATGTTTTCATTTGGTAAGTTGAATCCATCCACATACAGTTCTGATTCGGACTGTATTCTTGAATCATCGAATTTATCAATATCAGTCGGATAGGTCCACGTTGTCAGGGGTGTGTCTGTTGATGCCGTGGCTCACCATCTACCACCACGTTTCCCCCTCACCCTACCTGCGGATAGGTCCACGTTGTCAGGGGTGTGTCTGTTGATGCCGTGGCTCACCATCTACCACCACGTTTCCCCCTCACCCTACCTGCGGATAGATCCACGTTGTCAGGGGTGTGTCTGTTGATGCCGTGGCTCACCATCTACCACCACGTTTCCCCCTCACCCTACCTGCGGATAGGCCCACGTTGTCAGGGGTGTGTCTGTTGATGCCGTGGCTCACCATCTACCACCACGTTTCCCCCTCACCCTACCTGCAGATAGGTCCACGTTGTCAGAGGTGTGTCTGTTGATGCCGTGGCTCACCATCTACCACCACGTTTCCCCCTCACCCTACCTGCGGATAGGTCCACGTTGTCAGGGGTGTGTCTGTTGATGCCGTGGCTCACCATCTACCACCACGTTTCCCCCTCACCCTACCTGCGGATAGGTCCACGTTGTCAGGGATGTGTCTGTTGATGCCGTGGCTTACCATCTACAACCACGTTTCCTTCTCACCCTACCTTCGGATAGGTCCACGTTGTCAGGGGTGTGTCTGTTGATGCCGTGGCTCACCATCTACCACATCGTTTCCCCCTCACCCTACCTGCGGATAGGTCCACGTTGTCAGAGGTGTGTCTGTTGATGCCGTGGCTCACCATCTACAACCACGTATCCCCCTCACCCTACCTGCGGATAGATCCACGTTGTCAGGGGTGTGTCTGTTGATGCCGTGGCTCACCATCTACCACCACGTTTCCCCCTCACCCTACCTGCGGATAGGTCCACGTTGTCAGAGGTGTGTCTGTTGATGCCGTGGCTCACCATCTACCACCACGTATCCCCCTCACCCTACCTGCGGATAGATCCACGTTGTCAGGGGTGTGTCTGTTGATGCCGTGGCTCACCATCTACAACCACGTTTCCTTCTCACCCTACCTGCGGATAGGTCCACGTTGTCAGGGGTGTGTCTGTTGATGCCGTGGCTCACCATCTACCACCATGTTTCCTCCTCACCCTACCTGCGGATATGTCTGGTATGCTTCCACTTGATGTATTGAGGTATGCCGAGCTGGAAACTGTCTTCAATCAATAACGTCATATCAATCATCTTGATGTCTTTAAAAAAAAACATTTCTGGGATGGTATAGCAATAATAAGCTATGGTTATCGATCCCACGTCTTGTTATGCCTACCATAATGATTGAAATAGAAATAGGTCAAGCGAAATGATCTTGTCTTTTGTATAATTATTTATGACAATTAATAACATTTCATAGCAGTAACAAACATGATAGAGAAACCATCATACCACCCACATGGCGTCATACCTTCAGTTGAAGTGAAAAAAATCATTGACAGAACCCAGGTCCCACCCGACATATGGAGGCAGGAAGCCACAGTATGCAAGGAATGTAGCTTCGATAACGCAATACACACGGCTCTGCTCTCTTTTAAATTACGACATTATATATATACGCCAAGTAGAAGAATGTGTCTACCAACACTTTCGTCTGGGTGGAGAGGACTCCGGATTCTTTCAGTCGGTGGGGTCTGTTGTAGAGGCTACCGAGTGGGCGCCGATGTTGAAATGGAATGCCAGATAACTTCTTAAATTGACAAAGTCAAAGCGACTTTGCTATATAAAGCCCAGCTATGAAGAGAGACAGTTTAGAAGCTCTGTCAATTTCTCAGTGTGAGTTCTGGCCGGTGGGTGGTCGTTCTTGGGTGCGGTCCCATGGGGCCACACAGAGGCTTAGCATCAAACAATTTCGCCCGGTGATGGGCTGGCAGGATTGTGTTACTGAACCATAATGCGGATGAATTTACAAGATCATATAAGAGGTTTATTTGCAATATTCTAGCCTTTTCTGGACGTATAATGTTAATTCGTACCACCCTGGGCAAAGGCGTATGTCGAGGGCGTCTGTAACTGTGTACTGCGATAATACAATCACACTTAGAGGGAACATCATCTGAAAAGATTAAGTCCGCAACAGGTGTATAAAACGGTGTGATTCACGCACTGCCGCAAACATTTGGATGCTGTTCATGTGTTGATGTCCACCACGAATTTCTCATAGTGGATTACACTGATTATAGATCAGAGGTAAGTTATGATCGTCTGTTATTGCTAAACCTACCCGGATGTATCGTCTGGATGTGTCGTCTGCTTGCCACTATGACAAGCATTTCTTAAGTTCAAAGTTCAGGGAGTATGTCTTTTAATATATATCGACAAACAATAGTCTCATATTTCACATGTCACAAATTTCGTTGATTATTTAAACAATAAATCATATATTTCAGCCTTAAATCTTGGTAGGCGAGGCACTCATACTTACAATTTGTCACTCGTTAATCGAAGGGAATATTCTTTCAAAGAATATGTGGTCGTCTGCTGAAGTGTCGTCTGCTTGTCTTGTAGTCTGCCTGTTGCGTTGCTTGGCTTACCCACTTGTAAACATCGAGGACGAACAATCTCAATCACAAGACGTTGCCACTGGGCCTATAGGACTTATACTATGTGTGTGATAATTACTCCAAAACTGACCAATGAGAGTGAAGTATTTGCGTCCATATGTGTACGGATCTCCCACAGTGATTTCCTCTGCACCGAGAGTACTGCAGAGTGTAGAAAGCACAACTCATCAGGTCCACATACAAATTCACCATAGTAGGATTTGGTTGAATCATATAAATCAAAAAGCGACTTGTTCCACATGAGATCGTCATGACTTGCAGTTTAAGTGTTGACGTTTTCCTTCTTTGAAATAGAAAATTCATATTTCAATTTATCGCACAAGACACATATGCTAATAGGCTGATAAAAGACCTCTGATCTACACACTATTAGCCCAGTCGAGTCGAGCATGCGGGGAAAACCGCTCGGGTCACATACCAATCATTTTAAGCACATTTTTGGTGTGATTTTGTTACGGGTACGGGACAACTGAGTTGACCTGCACGTGACATCATCTGGTGCTGGCTCGAGTGATAGTGATGAAATCGTCATGGCTATTTTCGGAGCTTATTTAGAGTAGCTATCAGTTGTTTTAGTCAACTCCAGGATTGAAAACAGTAAACACATAACAAGTTGATGTGAAGAATATGAAGCTCCAGTTATGAATGCGCCTGGTGTTCACGGTGTTTATCAGTTCACAAACATACACACGGAAGAGCAGTGACGGTTGAAGCTATCAATGGAATGTACCCCACTGGTAGGTGAGAAAGGCAAATCGCACAGGTATGTTAGATATTTTAATTTTATTATCATGGCAAATAGTACATGTATTTCTACGTAATTTGATTATCAAGCTGGGATACAATCAAAATATATGACCGCTGATGAATATAGTGTCTGCATACGTTTCCGTGTTAGTAGGAAGATCTCATTTTCATAGGAAGATATTCAAGTCTTGTAATGTAAATAAACTTTGAAATATAGTTTAGTTTAGTTGATACACTGATGTATCACCGATCATTGGTTTTGTATTGACACTATGACATTCACAGACTGTAGTAAACGTATATATCATGTAAAGGTCAGAGGACATATATGCATGTCTAAATATAGAAAGGTTGACATGGAAATAGCTTTCTTATTCAAACGGTGTCTCCATGTTTATGTGTTTTGTGCGTGGGTAACTGTGACTAACAATGGCATCAAGGAAGGATTCAACACAATTGCTGACCATGACGGCATATCTAATTTCGGGTCTGTAGGTCGGCTGTATTATGTAAATGTATTATTCTAAAATATATTACACAGAATATATATGATATATCATATCATATCATATGCTATAATGTAAATATGAATATGATATATGTTTACACACACATCGTAATAATGTACATAATAATAGACATATTAGCAATACAATAAATATATCACATGTAGTCTTGCAAAAAGCATCAGTTATTGTCTTCAACTCCTTGTCTGTGTGGCACCTATTATTCGTCCCTGCAGAACTGACTCACTCACTTACTTGTTCGTATTTGTTAATGTTATCCATATAAAACCTCTTTCTTATGAAAATTATACAAGCATAGAATTGAATAATTTAAATAATTCACATGGTAGAATACTTTTGTTAGTTAAAATAAAATCTGCTGCTTATCTGACATCAAGTTGAATATACACGTATCGTGTTTAGTTGGTTACCTCTAAACACCCATCAATTACACAAATCAGTGTTGCAATTACTGTCGAGATTTATCAAATATCAATTCAGCTTACCGGACGTAATATTTTCCTCCCGATTGCCATTGTTTACAAGAATCAAATGTCTTCGCTCGGCCGGAAAGCCATTCTGCCTGTCAAGGAGGCATCGCTAACCATGCGTGAAGATGGGTGTGTCGCGGAGTTTGACACTGATACATTGCTTGTTGGAAACACTGTCAAGGCTATGCTGGCGATGTGTGGACGGTTTGGTAATACAATTCACACCTGGTAATATAAAACTCCTGTAGAGTTTGTAGTCCTAGACCAGTCGAAGGTAATGGTTCAGTGGAATGTGGTAGATATTAAACAGTGCAATGTTCAGTGTCAATACGGTGTGTTTCTTGTGGGATAGTGGTATTGAACAGTATTCAAAAACATACTGAAAATATACATAATATAAACATTTGAATTAACTTAAGTTGTTCAATGTATTGAATATTTAATTCCAATAAAGATTTTTCGTTAACTTAATGTAGAACTTGTGTCATGCAACATGAGAATACAATGAATTTGTAAATCCTCAAGGTTCACATTTTTAACTGTCAAACAACCTGCAAATCAGCCATTGTTTTGAAATGTGTTTACAGGTATTTTGTTATCTTTGTGTGAAACATGTTCAATTACAATTTGAATACATAATTATAATATATGTTACAAGAAATAAGATAATACATATGGAATCAGTTTATACATATTTAAGAATGCATTTGCTTTGTGATCTATTAAGAATGCAAGTAAATCATTTGACGTTATTGACGATGTATGTTGTGAAGATCTTAAAATACGTCAACAGTTTGTTGATTGAACCTGCAGGTTTCATTGGCTTTCACTTGTTAGCACAGTATGGACACATCTCTAAGTTGGAACAAAATATATGCAGAGAAATTCTTATAATTTGTTTATAGCAATATGTTTTAAAAAACAAAACAAAAAACATGCAGCGGCTTTTCTTAACAACAAAACGAATTATATGATACTGTCATTAAGTTATTTATCTGTCGAAAAATGAAGAAATATATACACAACAAAGAGTTGTTTACTTGTTTACATGTTACTAGTTGAATCATGCAAATGATCCTGATGTGATGTTTAAACGTGTAAATGAGCAAAGTCTAAGCATTAAAAAACAAATCAATAAACATACAGTGGCTTTTCTAAACAACTAAACAAATTATGTATAAATTATGTATATATGATACTGTCATTAAGTTTTTAACATGTCGTAAAATGTAGAAATATATACACAACAAATAGTTATTTAGTTGTAACTAGTTTATTGACGCAAATGGTCTTTGGGGAAATGCTGACAAGTTATCAGTGGCCATGTATTGGTTTAATCGTGTCATTGAGTAAAGTCTAAGCATCCCTTTAACATGTTGTACACAGTAACCAATATACAGTAACACCATCCCTGCAGTAGCATGTGACGAGTGTCAATCAGAAACCATATCAGGGACCAGGTTCGTTAAGCCATGGTCGACCTCACACCCAAGTGGGTTTGTGAATAAACTCCAGATTCATTCATATAACACGCTTCAGAAACTACGGTCGTGTTCATTTCTTAGTTTCCAAGTCGTCTCGCCGATCCTGTTAGCGAGGAGGACACGGCGTGCCCCGAGGCAATGGTATAAAGACAGAGTGAGCCATTTTCATCATCGCTTACGCGATCGAAAAACGACTGATATATTTGATATTAGCTGACGTCGTTTATATTGTATGAAAGTGTTTATCATGACAAGAATTGATGACATAAGTTCGCGCTGAGTACAGCTGCAGGGTGTAACTATCTGATAATCAGCGGCGCTCAGTCATCGTACCGTGCGCGTTTCTACATGGAATGACGTAAATAAAACGCGTTCCTAAAGAATTAAACTACCGGGTAAAAGAAAACATACACTTAAAAGTAGGATTTTACTGAAAAATTACAATCCTTATCAAATAGTTAAAACACAGCTGTGGTTCCCAACACATCACGATCAAATAAGCATATATTGTTTCATTTGACCATTAAACGTGCGTGTATACCTCCTCGGCAGTTTGGTTCTCTTCAAATGTATGATAATGGTTTAGGAATGACATGGTTTCAGCTTTATTTTAACCCCCCACTACAACCACTCCACCCCAAGTTTCCATCTTCAAAAGCTTCTTTTTTTTAAATTGGTATTTATCTTCCTTCACCTTCCAAAACTGTTGCTCATATATCCGTAGTTGTGGAAACAGAATGTACTCATAATTCATACAGATGTCACCAAATATCTTAAATCTATTATCATATCTCAATTCATATCATTCACTACAGGCTGAGAGAATGGAAACGTTATCATTCTGAACATACTAGATAAATGTACCAACCGTTATGCCTGGAAAGGGATATTGTTCTAAAAATGTACACAGTTCATAATATTTAAATATACTTGATTTCTTTAGTATTGTATTATTAATACAGAACGTCAGTACGATAGAATACCCAGTCTTGACTGTCCCTGAAACAAATTCTGTTTGGTGTGAGGGGGAAAATAGCTGTGGAAAATATATGAATGGATCACTGACAATCAGGTATGACACCAGGTGTTCGCGATAAGGTACCCATGTCTTGGACTACTGGTAGCAACTTCCATTCACAGAAAAGGTTATGTCTGACTGTACTCCTGCCGTCCGACTGCAAGTACTGATAAAAGTTGTCACTGAAGATTATACAATGTCTTATTGTAGTTAATGGTCAACAGGCCAGTTAAGTCAAGTCGAGTCGATTTATTCTCAAAAAGGTGCTTATTTGCAATTGACATAATTTAGACGTGATGAGAGATACATGAATACTGGTATGTCAAACAGGTTTGTTTTTGGTTGCTATTAGTGGGGGAAATGGAAATAAATGTAGGGCACATCACATGTGTGTATTTAAATACAAGTGAAAGTGTAAACCAAGATTGGCAGCTTAACAACCTGGTAAGAAAGTCAAATGTACCGGTGAGCCCTGAAGATGAATTACCGAACAATATAAACCATCATAAAGAGCACAGCACTTTAATGAAGATTAATTATTAGCTATAATACATAATTGACAAATTTGACAGAATCAGCCATCAACTCGTATTGTATTAAATGTTACAGGTATTCATTTCGTGCACAATTGTTTTATAGGTATGATATTGACGGGATGATATAACGAAACAGTGCAAAAATGCCAGGTAGAAGATTAATTAAGGAATACATCAATCAGTTACAGCGATATTTAGTTTGATGGTGGCATTAAATTGTGACGGTAATGTATATGGAGTTGAAGGACTGGAGGTCGGTCGTCTCACATCCTGCCTCTCTAGGTGTAAGTCGACTCTCCCAATCGTCCTGTCTACTCTCCTTCACGACTAGGAAGGTCAAGGCCGCCCTAAACAAACCTTCTCACCGTGATCAGGGTGCTTGATAAGATCTGTGCATTTATTATCCACTATTAGGTTGATTTAAGGGCAGTAATGACCTGATAATGTTACAGACACGTTGTCCACATGGAGCAGAGTTTCTACAAGAACCCATTCAAGGAAACTAAGGACACGTGATCTGCCGTGTCCCTAAAGCCCCTATCCAGATACAAGAGTCATAATTGAATTAAATGGCGGGGTTTGCGTAACCTACTTGAATAGTGATTTCTTTTTGTTGACAAGGACAAGGGAAAGTAACTTGAATCTCATTTTAGTGATAATTTAGAAGGAGGTGTTTTCATTTATCACTTTGAAATGTAATCATACTGACCGACTTATTGATAATTATTTATATCATAGATACACAAATAGTAAGTGTACTCTGTTATCGATGGTTCGTAGGAACCTGTAGGTTACTCGCACTGAGCCATGCACTTGGTTTGTCTAAACAAACATCACTGACACATCCGTTACTATTAAATTATTTACTACATGTATTTGAATGATTCAGGAAAATGAAAATAATGATCACAATATATGCAAATAGAATCAAAGGTTTTTAATATTAAAAAAGGTTGCTTGTAAAACGCCTGTAGTTGAACACGAGAAAGAGAGTCTGTGCCTTTAAGAGACTCGTAAATAGTGTTGAAAGGCCCTTCCTTCCTCCACTCCCCTGTTAGACTTCCTACTGTAGCCCTTCTCATTCAGTCTCTCCAGCCATTCATCAGAGGAGCCTGGGTTGGAGATAACGACCCTATAGTCCCCCAATCTTTACAACTTTAACAACCATGTTCGTATTTTTCTAGGTCACCAGGCACATATTTTACACCGCCATTTAAGCGTTGCCAAATATCCAAGTATAACAAAGGGGGGTAACTCTTGATTGATTTGTACACGCTGGGTGGAGGTTTTGGTCGTCGGCGACAAAATAGAGAATATAATGAGGCTTGTTTCTGACATGTATGCGAATCTGTATGTCGTTAAAAACATGGATACAATTCACAAAGGCCACAAAATGGCATGCACATCCTGAGTTGTGTCAAGATTTGTACCGGAACAACTATTTCAAATATATCTACAGGTAAGCAGCAGTAAGCTGGTTGAGAACGATCAGAGACGCCGTGACACGAGCTGTCAGAGCACGTGTTATACTCTCAAATTAAAGATGTCTTTTTGATATTAGTTAAGTAGTAACCTGTATCAGACATAGTAGGACTGTAAGTATCAGTAAGTGATAATGGATAAGAAGAGTAGTAGTTGTGGTATTTATAGCAACGACAAGGACGACGATGATGTTGTGTTGTTGTTGTTGTTGTTGTTGATGATGATGATGATGATGATGATGGAAGTAGATGTATCTGGCTGATTACTACAGCAAGAACAAACGAGAGTAGTAGTAGTAGTAGTAGTAGTAGTAGTAGTAGTAGTAGCAGGATTACGGAGAGGATGATTTGTAACCGATCAATAGAATCGTTTTCTCTTCCTTTAAAGGGCGGTGGGGTAGCCTAGTGGTTAAAGTGTTGGATCGTCACGCCGAAGACCCGGTTCGAATCCCCACATGGGTACAATGTGTGAAGCCCATTTCTGGTGTCCCCCGCCGTGATGTTGCTGGAATATTGCTAAAAGCGGCGTAAAACCAAACTCAGTCAGTCAGTCAGTCGGTCTTCCTTTAAAATAATTCTTTCCCGTTGATATAAATAGTAACTCTAACAGAGCCTCCCCGAGGTTTACGAGCCTGTAAGCCGGTTCCTGCCCATGTAATCGTACTTGCTTTAGAACGATCCTGACTCGCCTTAACGTGTAGGCAACCAGCAACTACCGTCTCACATCAGCTTTGTACAATATCAACTCAACCGGTTAACACTACCAGTGCACAAACGACCAAGTGACATCCATAGCTCAGCTTTAGTATTTTAATTGAAGGTTTTGTCAAAAGATATTTCCTTTTTGGATTAGAGGTATATGGTAGCTCTTAGAACAGACTCCCCGTGACCGAGTCTGCGGGGTGCTGATCACGGGAACGAAAGAGATGCTGCTGCTACATTGACGTTTCGTCTTGATAGACTTTACCTTTATCACTGTGTGCGAGTGTGTCGGGTTTAACATCACCTTGAACTTTAATTCACTGATACCGTGGCTTTCAGCTACATGGGATAGGCAGCTTCAGCTTCATGTGGAAACAGATCGTAGATGTTCATCGGTTTTTGGCAACCTACACGCGGCATGCTGATAGACCAAGAGTTGTAATTGGTGAGAATCTGAATTCGAACATTATCAGCGGATCCGGATACGGCCAAGGCAAACAACTCTTTATAATGACTTGTTCCACCTGGGACCACTTCGCCACCCATACTCAAACATGTTAAATATGTAGTGGTAATGTACTTTGTTTTCGAAAATAATCATTGGAACCTAACCGCCTTATATCAGTAAAATGTCTTTGTAAGTGAAACGCTTACGTTTTCGCAAACCGTGTGTGTGTGTGTCGGGAGCTGCATGCCTTACAGGACATGCTTTAGCAAGAACACCCGGTGTCATCAGTAACGTTCAGCCATCTATTCATATAACCACCACTATTGGCCTTCTAGCCCAGTCTGGCCTGTTTCGGCAGGTATTCGAGACTGATTTTTCTCTAGCCCTGATGTTATGTTTCAAATTGAGGGTATCAAATTTAAATCTCGAGAATGAACTTTTGAATATAATAGCGGAAAGACTGGTATGAATATAAACAGATGCATCATGGGTAGAACCTATCTTGGCTAGATTAGTTTTTATCAATGAAGAGCACGGCGACTTTTGTGCTGATCATTCTCTGATACCCCACAGTGTCTTATATTATCTACTGATGCAGGTCCGTGTTATATAGTTATCGTATAGCACACCTTAGACCTATTTATCACACTGTATCTACTACTAGATCATTGTTTTGCGTAGTGTTCATACAACTTTAAACGACGTTTCTTTTAAATGTCGTTTAATTATTATTGACAGTGTTGAAAAACGAGGGGTAATTTTAGGGATTTTTAAAAAGTAATTCAGACAAATCATGTCAGCCTATAGTAGAGGACTTTCTTTTGGGCTTCCTTGAGTATCGTATACACAGCCAGCGTCCCTTGACGCTGAGAGGAGGGGGTATTGTTATTTTGTACCCCTGATATTCTACAGGATGCGTGAATGGACCACGAGATTGTCGAGTCCGTATATCAGAACTCCTTCATTCAGTAACAAGTCACATAGACAAGGTCTTTGTATCGCCAACGTCTTTTCAACCCAGAACTGCAGGGCGCCGCTTTCGCGTTCGCCCAGTTGTCACTCACCCAGCTGGGGGTGAAGAGGCCGATTAAAAACCCGCCCCGGAAAGCGGAACGAACGTCGACAGTGTGATAGAGTTTCTCAGCTTCTGCCGCACGCCCTACAAAGAATTAATAGTCGATCGAGAGGTTATGTTTACGTTTGAATAGCCACCAGTACCGTGTTTAGGGCTAACACTAAGGTTTTGTATAATGTCTGCTCATCTTGTCGCATGCTGCTCTTCCAAACATGTAGCTGACTGTAGGAGTGGAAAATGTTCATGTAAACAACGTAAGGGAAGAATAATAAAATATGCAGGAGCGCCTGTCTGTTGCCGTCAGGAGACTGCCTTATCTTTCGGCTCTCGTAAAAAAACACGGGGATTATGCAGTAAACACTCATACCGCACCTGTCGGAAGCGCTTCTCCCCACGTGCTTTCAGCTTGAGAATTGCTTCCCATAGCGAGCGCTTCTGCCACCAAATTGTGAAGACGACTGCTGCCACCAAATTAGGAAGTCCAGCGCTTCCACCAAAACTGCATAGGTGACAGCTTCCTCCTCTTGGTGGGACTGTGCCGCTTTTCAGTGTCCATGAAAGACTATCGTCAGCTAAACATCCTGTATTGCTTCTGCCGCGACCTCATTTTCCCTCTGCCTATTTAAAACATTTTAGGAGTTGTCTTTTTTTCTAGTGTAACAAGTATTCCATTGTAAGCGGGATCGTAGCGTAGAGGGACTGAGTCTGTATAAGCTGATTGAGGCCAGATAATACTGCTAAGCCATGCGTTGCAGAAACACACACACATGGCAAACGTGGCCTCATCACTGCACAGTCGTAGAGGCCTGATGTAACTACACAAGGCATCAGAACGTCATCATTGTTGGAAGATCAGCATCTTTACATCAGCACCATATGGCGCCGGATCCCACGATATCATCACTCACCTGTTATGCAATCAAAACTACCACGAGTGAAATTATTAATTTATCATCATGCTTTTTCTCCTTAAGGCTGACTAAGTAAATTGGCAATGATTCATTCAATCCGTTCAAACATCTCTCTGTATGTTTTCCTTATTAATTACATGAAACAATATATCGGTCAGTTTCACACAAACGCTTGGGGTATACAGGAAACTAGAAGGCTGTAAAGGTCGGTCATCTTGTTATCTTCAGTAGGAATAAGGACGTGGCCCGGGATTTGTGTCTTGGACCCAAATCCCTTTTTCCAGATTACGGCTGCTGTACTGAACATACTGTGGGTATATATTTATGAAACTCCGTTTTATGCTCCGTTTTCACATCTGAAATGTCCGTTATGCCCAACATTTTGTTCAGTATTATCAAGAGATATTCCCATCTTCCCGAAATATTAATTCAACGCCCCTTTTTACAAGTCATTTCCTGGAAACAAGTACTTTACATAGCTGGGAACACATATATCTTAACTCAAAGTAAACAAAGTTCACTATTGAAGACACAGTTTCTACCTTTCTTTGTTCATTGACTGGTTGTTCTCGTCTCATATATGGTGTAACCTATGTTATATTTATTTATCTAGCACATCAATTTAACTTTGTACGCGTAAGATGTTTGATAGGTATCAATTGTCTCTGCTAAGCATATTAAATATATCAATTACGATTCGAAATAAGATTGTATTACCCCAGAAGGAAGGTGGGCCTGACGCCTTTGTGAAGGCACATAACACACGCAATGAGTTATTGTTGCTGCGTTTGTTAAGGGAACAAACACTGTTGTTTACTTTGAAATATAGGCTAGGTATATAGGCTAGGTCAAACCACAGGCCTTTTTTCAAATTGTGCATTGATAAGCGAGATCACCTATGGTTAGCGAAGAGAAAATAGGACTGATCCAATTCATCACGTACGGTTTACCGGGAATCTTGAGCATAAATAACATGTAACAGAACTGTTCTGTCCTCTACTAAAGAGGGCACTATTCTACAGGTGAATCACTTCTAGCAACACATGTATGGCGTATATCAACAATACTTTTCCTTCCATATGACCGTCTCTCGAAGATAATCACATGCATCTAGGATAAAGAAAGTACTGTTTACTTCATGATGACTGGCGTCCTCCTGAAAGATAGCCTTGTGTGCCCGTGACGTGAGCTATTGCATGCGTTATGTGTACGCTGTTTGTCACTAACGAACATTCACATGCTACACACCTCATGGCCAATATTTTCATTGACGTCGAGACGCTGTGTACGTTGATGTACATATCCCAGTTTATCTCAACGATATTTATAATGATCCTGTTTTACAACACCACCAGAACCTATGAACTTAAAAATATAAATCTGTACAATAAAGAACATACGACATCATTTCAACAGAGAATGTAGAATGTGTAGAATGTTGTTACATATCGACCATTTTATTGTTTAAGAATAATGTGTTCCGGACGATGATGGGAAAATGTATAATCCCAGGTTTTAACAAATGACATGTTGTTTTTCAGAACTAATAAGTCGTGACTCTGGCAAATATCGTTTGGTTTGGAGCGTTGGATATTCTTCGGCCCCCCTAACCCAGGCTCCCCGGATATCACTTGATATCAACACAATGCATTTATATATGTGCGAGGACTATGACGAGGACTATGACGAGGACTATGACTGTAACTTTTGATCTGATTCATTACTCACCTCTGTTACAGGCTGTTTTTGGTTTACATACGCTAATGTCTCTCGAACATCAATTTCTGGGAAAAACAAGATTAATTATAGCGTTAACCCAAATCCTAAAAATGACCTTTCGAACCCTTTTGTTATTGACCGATATGGCTCGATAATATTTGCTATTACTGGGTGTTATTGGCCGATATGGCTCGATAGTATTTGCTATTACTGGGTGTTATTGACCGATATGGCTCGATAGTATTTGCTATTACTGGGTGTTATTTGCCGATATGGCTCGATAGTATTTGCTATTACTTGGTGTTATTGACCGATATGGCTCGATAGTATTTGCTATTACTGGGTGTCATTGACCGATATGGCTCGATAGTATTTGCTATTACTGGGTGTTATTGGCTATCATGGACCCGCTTTGTTAGTTATATTTCTCACGGGACCTCCTCAGGTATTGACCACTTTCCATTTATTCCGTTCAAAACACCATGTGTATAAATGTATTGCACGAAATGCAGTTTAATAGCAGATTTAATGCACATCAACTTTTGTTGGTTAATAAACGTGACCTGTATTTTGTTGAAAATGGGTCGGTCTACAACATGAATTTTATGAAGTTAAAACTTTGATGTTTTGCATATTTATAGCCCGTCATCCCAGACGGGTGTAGGCATGGGCTTGTAGCCTTTGTCTTTATATTGAATGACACACTGGCCATTGAATAGCAGTCCTGCCGAGACATTTTCTATATGTGACCTGTTTGAAATAGTTATAACCTCATAACTCTGGTTGGTCTATATTTGGTTATAATTCGTGAAACCGACGGGATGTCTGTTGCCTCCAGATGACATTGGCTGTCCTAGACAAATATGCTAATGAAGTCATATTAAAGACCAAGGCGACGCCTGAATGTCCAAGTTTTGTATTGAAGACGATTGGACGGCTTAGACAAATCATAAGGGAATACAACGTGTGTTATATGCCAGGTGTGTTGATACTTGATTTGAAAGTGCTGGCAGAAATTCTGCAGAGGGTAAAAGAGCACAGAGCCCCGCCTTAGACGTAAATAACATACAGCGTCAGTCTTCCTTAACTTGAAGCATTACAATGAATAAACAATTTGGAGTTTTCAAACCAAATATACTAACGGTGATGTGGCCCATGAAGCATGTTCTTGTCCAGATGTGAAATAACCGTATATCATAAATCCGTATGATCAGACATATTTCTAAACCATGACTCTTCACGTTCATGTGTAGGTCAGACATATCACTAAAACCATAACCCTTAAGTTCCGCACAGATGAACCATGTTCTTCATGAACAATTCTCTATGTTCCTTCACAGATCAGACATATTCTTCATGCACAATTCTCTACGTTCTGGCTCAGAACAAATATATTCTTCATGCGCAATTCTCTACGTTCTGGCTCAGAATAAATATATTTTTCATGAATAATTCTTTATGTTCCACCACAGATCAGTTGCATGAACGGATGCTGTTAGCGGTAGAATTTTGGATTACCTTTTGGATTACCTTCCAGTTGATTGGGTAACAGGGTTTTGCACCTTCGTCACACCTAATACCTAACTGCTAGATAATGTTGTTCTATCCAAGAAAGGCGTTGTATCCACATTCCGTAAAATGTTTCCGACAAGTTAGTCTCAGTGCAGTCAGCGTTAATAATCCAATGATGCCAGCAATCAATCTGAACGGAGTTGAGACTCTGATCTCTACGTGTCAACATATTCTGCCTTTGAACACACCTGCTCTATAATTTACTTTGTTCTACTTATAACAATGGGATCCTTAACTTTTTTCATTTCCGTCATAAATTAACTACATCAACGTTGCAGAATTGATATTTTTGAACAGTGATATTAATTTTGAACGCTAAAATAGTGATGTGAAATATCCGGGTATATGCCATTCATATCACATAATGTTATAGATAGAGCATTAAAACGAGGAACAAAAGTGTCAAAAATTCATTCTATAATGAAAATAAAAATGAGTGTTTGGTTTTCACTATTATTATAAAACAGGGAGAATAGAAGCTGTTCGTGACCTTACTCTGCCCCACCTTTGGCATCTGACATTAACACATGCAAAGGAAAGCCAATTGTTCACCTGGAAAACAATGATCTTTGACAGTTATGCTTGGACACATCAACGCGCCGTATTTGTGCCGTGGTGCATGTCATTTGCAATTACCTATCATGCACTAAGTAACCAATAATTGCAAACGTTGTGCATTTACAGTGCATTCATTTGTGCATCATCCACCCTGTATCCCTGTGTGGAGATGCCTTTGATATCTCAGAGAACGCTTAAAGGGAGATCATTTCGTCTGGCAATGCCCCAGGATCAATACGTTCAGAAGCAGGGTCACACTGTACCATGAAGTTAACGCATGTCCCTTCAACCACTAACCTACCTTCCTCTATTCTAACAACTTCCAGGTTACAATGTTCTTTTGTAGGTGAGTATAGCCAACAGAAGATCGTGTGACTGTGTGTGACGACAGCCGGCGCCATTGTTTGGCGTCAGTGGCAGCAGTGTGTCGCCAGTACCAGATAACGGCAATGCTGGTAGAGTAGACTGGGAAATGGACACTGTTCATTAGCATCAGATGCAGGGGTATTAAACAAACAATATCTCGTAATAGTTTCCGTGCTGTCCTGAACATAATATTAATTGTGTTATCATATTCCGTTGTGTTAGTGCAGGAAGGGCATCCCTGGCAATATTAATGCCTGCTTCGAAGGTATACATGTCGCCATGGAAAATGATTTTCAATATTCTTGTAGATGTACGGTCCAAATCCACATTATGCTTGAAACATGGGCACTGGGGTTTAGAGAGTAGATTCTGAAAACGTAGAAGATATAATGTAGGATATGTACAGTCTTAAAAAAAGAAACGCATAGGCCAAAAATAAAGAAATGTATTAAACGTATTTAAGTGTACATAAGTCGATGAAGCTTGAACATAGATGAAGGAAATTCAACACACGGGTGTACATATGTACTGTTGTCATTGTCAGCATTAATTCCGTTCACTCACTGCGCATGTGTGGACACAAGGGGGCGTTCAGGTCATTACCTGGTGACACCACCCATTGCAGCTGTCGCAGCTCGACCCCTCTTTGGAAGGAATTGCACAAGTCGTCGGATTTTTGCTTGGGGAATTTTTCGCCATTCCTTCTGCAACGCGTTGGCAAATTCTGCAAGTGTCTGAGGACGATGGTGACGTTTACGGACGCGTCGATCAAGTTCGTCGATAGACACGCGTTAGACACGCTGTCTCCCATCCCGTCGCTGCAGAAGTTGAACGCTATTCATCGCTCAACCAAACGCGTTCCATGCGTTCCCCAGGCTCCATGCCTGTAACCTGTTGGACCACTGGACACGTCGTTGCCAGCGTAGCCGTGTCAGGACAGGTCCAATGTTTTGTCGTTATGCTCGAATTCCCACTTCTCTCGAAGACCAGGCACCTTTCCCGCAGTGTCCGTTGCTGTAGCAAATCGTTGACGTAGGTGTAACACCCGGATGAATCAGTCCTGAGCAGGAGTGGTCACTCTTGGTCTTCCACTTTTGGAACGATCTTGGGTCGAATTGAAGCGTGTATATTGATGTCGTCATCAAGATATGGTGCTGAGGTGGACGTTGAAGGGTCTTGTAACAGCAGACTTGGACTCCCCTGCTTCCAAACGTCCAATGGCAATATTTCGGTAAGTTGCATTCAATCAATTTTTTGTCTCCGTTTACGTCGTAAATTTCGTAATGAACCTATGAATTTGGTTTGGCCTTTTATAATCGATGTCTCTACTTATGTTTTCGACACATTGCACGTGCATTACGTGGAAAACGTTTTCTGCATGCTCTTTTCATGAATCGTTTTCCTTTTGTATGACAAACGTTTACAAAAACATTTTGGGAAGCGTTTGCGGGCAATATACAACAACCAGGACATGATTAACGGGATTCAAACTAGGAATTGTCTTAATGACGATTGCTGTCAAAATCTATGAATCAAAATAAACTGCCGGAGACGACTATGCGTTTCTTTTTAAGAGTGTATATCGTAGGATGAATGAACAGGCAACGTGTATTGTCTCTACGAATGGGCTTAAAAAATACATGTATGTCAAGCCTTATGTAGGATACGCTCTAGATCGAATGACAGACTTCGCCGGGGGACAAAACGTAATAGGTGAAGACTGACTGACTGACTGAGTTTGGTTTTACGCCGCTTTTAACAATATTCCAGCAACATCACGGCGGGGGACACCAGAAATGGGCTTCACACATTGTACTCATGTGGGGATTCAAACCCGGGTCTTCGGCGTGACGAGCCAACGCTTTAACCATTAGGCTACCCCACCGCCCAATAGGTGAAGAACCTGTTGATCTAAGCTGATATGGATGTGTTTGACTGCTATGTTTTGAGGAATCGTTCAATTGTCTGTTGCTTCACCGTCAATTTGAGCAATTTTATACAGTTGAACTGTTGTGATTTTTTTCGTTATGTTAACCAAGATTATTGGCCCATGAAATGCAAAAACCATCATTGTGAAGCTTTTGTACAATTCACAACTTACTGTGAATGCATAAGATAAGTTAAACGTCTCCTGATTAAAATGAGTTGAAAGGGTGTCATCTGATGTCATCACTGATTTTCAGTGATTTATTCATTTATTCTTATAGTTTCACCACTATTGCACCTTTAACGCCGAATGGGATCTCTTTCGGCGCATAACCGAGACTGGTTAGTTTCTTGCGTTAACGTTTGTTTGGCTAGCAGTACATTTGGTCAGCTGTAGACTGGACACAACAGCTGAGTAGTCAGGTTGAATCTGAAATCTTTGATAATTTGTGTTGCAGTGAGTGATACCATAGACAATTCTTGGTATCATTCACTAAGCTCATGGAATTCCAAGCGCTTGCAGTACTGATTTAGTGTAAATATTTGTTGTTTCTTATGAAAAAGAGAAACGAATTTACACAAATCAAACCGAACGAAGTTGTGTTTTGATTAGTTAACTCTTTCGAATAGGTTGTGCCGACAGCAAAACATTTTCTTATTGAATTAGAATATGAACGGTTGGTTTCAAAATGGATACAGGTTGAACACTTTTCTATTCAATATTACTCAATTACTTGATGAAAAAAATCAACTGAAAGAATTTCATACCGACAGTGAAGGGGTTAATATAGTAAAGTCGTAGGAATATTTACTATTCATTGCTTTCCTATTGCACGTAATTATAAACATGACACCGAAGCCTGACTTAATCCGGTGATACAATTGACATGTTGTTTAGCAGGTGTAGAAAAGCCGGTGACAGACAGGGCAGACAGCCGGTGTACATGCAAACAATGCCTCGTGTGAAACGGATACAGGTTCCTGCATGCGACAGGAGATTAAACCGCTGTAAGAGACTGTAATGTTGTACAGCTTGACACGGTGCATTTCCCCAACTTGCATCCGTGTCATCGGGCGGAAATATCTGTACTGCTCAAAACCACCAAGGGAATGTGTTATACAAAGGGTGTTTTCAATGGGCCCTAGAGTACTCAGATATACAAATATACCTGCGTCTGTATGTACTCCATCTGTCCTGCTGCTGGTGGCGCGTGTAAAACGGTCGGCGAATGACGCAATTTGTCCATGACCAAGGCTTACAATATAGCGATCTACATCACTAGATTCCGGGACGTTATCATTACTGCGATCAAATGCTGTCAAATTTACCATTTTCTTGTTTGAAAGATTGCTAACAACGTCGGAACCTCTTCAATCGCTCACCCGCCTCCAGAGATCATGTTTGTTTGCCCAGTACGTACAGGGCAATAGTCGCAGTAGCACTAACCCTCGGGGCAAGAGTATGTTTGCATTCGCATGGCGAGGTCATATGAACGTATGCATTGCTTTCTTTCCACAATTTATAGTTCGAGTGTTTGATGACAATGTACGATTCGGATGATAATATACTCTCCCAAAAAAGAAACGCATATAGGAATTTCAACTGTATTTTTATGTTTATTTTGAAACATCTTGTAGGCTTTATGAGTCAATGAAATAGAGCGAAATTGCACACTGGGAATGTAGACTTATCCGTCTTTGGCACCAACTCGAGGAAAGTCAGTTTGAGTGTCACATGGAGACGTGTGGTGGCGCTGAAGTCAATACCTCGTGTGACCACCGTGGGCATCCAGAACTGCACGGCATCGCCTCGGCATCGAACGAATAAGTCTCAGAATCTCGTGTTGCCTAATCGCAGCCCACTCTGCCTGTAGTGCCTGTGAGAGTTGCTGAAGTGTCTGGGGCTGAGAGTTACGGCGTCGCACCCGTCTGTCCAGGGCATCCCACAGATGTTCGATCGGGTTTAAGTCCGATGATCTTGAGGGCCAGGGGAGCACATTGATGTTGTGGTTCTGGAGGAAGTCTCTAGTGTGACGTGCTGTGTGGGGCCTGGCATTGTCCTGTTGAAACAACTCCCTCTGGCGATCAATGATTTGAAGGAGGTGTGGGCGTAGGATTTCGTCACAGTACCGTTGAGCTGTCAGGTTGCCCTGGATCATCACCAAATCACTTCTCCTACGGTAGGTGATCTCTCCCCACATCATAACACTGCCTGGCCGAATCTGTCCACCTGGGGAACGCAAGCGTCGGCGAAACATTCACGTCGACGTCTGTACACCCGCATTCTTCCATCGCGTCGTTCCAATAGAAATCGTGATTCATCACTGAACCAGCTTCTACGCCAATTCGGTAGGTTCCTGGCCTGAACGTTGGTGCACCATTGAACTCGATGTCGACGATGTTGTTGTCGAAGCACAGGGCCAAACTAAAGTCTTCTGGCACGTAAACCAGCGTCTCAACCTGTTCCTGACGGTCTGTGCAGAAAGCCTCCTCAATCCGGGCATTTGTCGAGCGGTACTGGTCGCCGTAGCTGTTCGATGACGCAGGTGATGTACCCGGATGTAGCGATCCTGCGCCGCAGTGGTCGCTCGAGGTTGCCCACTACGAGGGGCATCTGCTACCGAATTCTGCAGGCGATATCTCTCCCAGAGCCGTGAAATGGTGCTTTGGTGAACATTCATGCGTCGGGCAACTGCACGTTGAGACTGGCCAGCTTCAAGCAAACCAATGGCGATAGTTGGCTTCACTTAGACGTGGCATTTTGCGTTCGTCAACAATATTCCAAATACAGTGAATAATCGACAGACAGCGATCAACCTTTTATACCCATCATTGGGACTATCTGATCCCCAACTTTCACGTGCATTGCATGTGAATTGTGTATTCTGTGACACTACACGCCGAAATTGAAATCATGCTGTTAAATACGGGTATTTTACGGATGGTGCGTTTTGTTGTGATGTTTCAAAACATAAACACCATAGGACTCATAAACAGAGCAAAACCTTTTGTAAAATGAATCACGGTTCAATTCATTGCTACATGAAATTGCTATTTTCATGATGCGTTTCTTTTTGGAGAGTATATTATACGATGCTGCTTGACCTACAATATTTATTTTTGGACAAGTGTCTTCCCCAGACATACAGCTGGTCAATTAGAACAGGGCTATTTTAGCCATTCCTAATTCCAATATTACCTTATGAATCTTGCTATAGCTCCCTGCCATCTCCTAGGTCATCACACCGGTTATATTGCAATTACCCAGCCGCCTAAACTGCATCTCTAGCCACGCACACCTCTCCTCCCCCATCAGCCTCATTCGATAGGCAGGAATTAGTTTCATATGCAATGCTATTACAATACGGAAAGACATGATAAAAGATAAAAACGTACCGTTCATTCATTCATTCCTCCATCCATTCACTCATTTGTATTTATTTATCACATTTACAATATCACATGAATGTGTCATTTATATATGCTATTGCATAAGATGTAATCCAAATCACTGTTTAGAACCTTGGCTTTCTCTCCATGAAGCCTTGAGAAGGGAGACATACATTGATTCTCTTTCAGGAGTTTAGATGGCGGCATATTCAAAGTCAGTGTTGACTCCTGCAAGGATTGGGAGTTAGGTTCGTCTTTTGGAGGTTCTGGCAGTGATGTTCTAGTGGACTTCCTGTTCTCTGTTTTGATTCTTGACATACAACATGCCATCAAGTACCATCTTTGGAAAACTTATAAGTGATTAAACATACTTAGGATATTTAGGACCGACCATGGCTACTAACTGGTACCATTGCTTGAGCATTATGTTTCTCTCTAGGAACTGCCCGTGAACGCCTTTTGATTTCGCATTGACATTCATAGCATTCAAACAGGCTCATGATAATGGTTATCCGGCAGTTAATAATGGTGATGTCATACGGGAAGGTATACAGATAGTGCTATACTTCAGTTGTTGGATAGTATTTGCACAGGTCGCATGTACTGCTCTACAGTGTAAACTTTGCCACAATATGAGATATGTTCATCATTAAATATTCTGTAATTAGACTTCACTGTCTAAAGAATTGCATGTTTAATTTATCAGAATCGAAGTGACCGATGTTGCCACTTGTGGCCAGGCTTATTCAGCGATTCCTGTCTAGTGGTATGTCATTACACGGCCTTTGCGTGAGGAACAGCAATATTTACTTATTTCTGAGGGTTTCGCCTAACACCTAACACCTTGTCTACGATATAAGGTGTCAAAAGTGGTCTAGTGACCAATTAACACTTTTACAACGTGTACAACACCCAAAACTAAATCTGATTTCAAAAGCAGTTTCAGAAAATACCCACCTAATGTTTCCCAGTCTACCTCCAAGTCGTACGTTCCCTGCCGCCGAGGTCACGGCTGGGGTCACTGTCCCATAATTCATTGCGAGCCTCTTTCATTTCCCTTTCCGCTTCAACTAGTCACGACAATATGTTTTTGTTTTGTTTGTGAAGACGTACACGGGGACTAACGATATTTGATAGTGTAACTAAAAAGCTATATAATAGTCCTTACTATGATGTTTCTCTCCCACCCCCCACCCCGCCTCAGAACTCATAAATCATGACCCGGCCAAGAGAAAAAATAATATTTCCATAAAAAAATGGCCCAGACTTTGCAATACAAAAGATGTAGAGTGAAAAGCGAGCATCATTGCCCGTATGAAAGTCATTATCAAATCGACTTTGAATGTTATGGACAGAATCTGATATTTCTTAATCCCCAATTCTTCTGTGCAAGGGCCATATATCACGCGTGGCATATATAACTGCTTGTATTTACCTACTGTTTTCTTGCTTCTGTGTATCTCATATGATGCCAGCTTGGATTAGATTTTCCGATTAGAAGGATCCTTCATAACTCATGTATTAACTTTACCTTGTCATGGTCGGACTCACCGCTGACTGGGCCACTGAATCCCCTGGTCTGTTCCTTCCTCGCCAACAGGGACATGGCTACTCAAAGGTTGTGACCTGATAACCTATCTCGTTGAGTTACAGATGCATGTGATACACTGATACAATCTTTGTGACATATGATTTTGTGTAATAAAGATGATGCTGTTCCCGTGGGCTGTTGTGAAGGTGTCATTCTGAGTTAAAAGCCGCTGTATTCATTGCAGCTCCTTTTTGGTACTAGATATTTTCGTAGACGTTAATTGTATCATTGACCTTGCTGTAGAGTCCACTTATCCACTTCCTCCCAAAATCCTGGCCTGGTTCGTTGCTGACTCTTTTTGGAAGCTATACCTCGATCTATCTGAAGCTAAACGTCTTCATCCCACCAGAAACTCCTGTTTATAAGCACACAGAAACACACCAACAAGCGAAGAATCACAATGCCCATGGGACTGCCCACATCATTCCCAATGTCACATCTCCAAATTTCACAAAGGTATAATCTATGAGGAACATCCAACTGGGATGTCTTACTAATAGGAGTAAATCGTCCCACTTATTCTTTTCTCAGTATACTTCACATAACGATTCACAGATGATTAAATGATCGATAGATAGACAACATTTCAGCAAAGAAAACTATACAAGTTTCGATATATCAAAGAGGCCTTATTATTTATTGTAAAAAGGGAACTGTGCCTTTTTTTCTTTTCGAGATGCATATCTGTGCGAATACGTTTGTACGTGACATCTGTATTTCAGCTCTTAGAGACAACTCCATTTACAGAGACGACGGTTATGACTACAGAGTTGTCTCCACATCACAGTTACAGGATTCGGAAACATGTGATGTGTGTGTAGGATGGGGCATCGATGGGTAGGTGAAGGGAGGAAGGGAGGACACAAGATGGCATATGCTCATAGGCTGATGGTTTCAGTAATACAAATAACACCCAATTATCCAAAAGAAAATATCCTGTCGTCGTAAAATATCTCTGACTACCAAATCTACTAAATCATGGAGGTGAATATACCCATATAACATATTGTTAACCATTCCTAATCTACAACACGTATTTCACTATTCCCTTACATTACCCGTATTCCTTTGCTATAATATATTCAAGAACGCATACATGTCGTAAACTATCCCACTGGTTACTATGTGGCTGAAATGTCGCCGAGGCGACGTTAATGTTTCACTCACTCACTCACGTATAATATCCCAACAACATAGTTATCCAATCCCAAACTCCAACTTGTAGGTAACTATCATATTTTTACTTCATTCAGGTAATTAGCTGTTCAACTGCTAAAACATATGGTAAAATCTCAACATGCAAGAACATGTAGTTCCAGTATCCCAGAACTATGTGTTGTTACTTCACTACCCCATCGGTGGCAGCAGGTTATTTTATGACAGCCCTGTCAGTACTTCTACCTACTCACGTGGGCACAAGAACGAGTGTGAGTCCTTTCACGACTCACCTGGTCCCCATTCCGATCTCTGACCTGTGTTACTAAACGTTCAGGCTGACCTTGACCTTGGCGGTTATATCTCCCCAACCGGGTAGTGGCTATGACACAGATTAAGTACAGCAGATGGATAAACATAAATGTGTCAGTAGGCAAACTCTGTTTACCACACTAACGTCCAATCTTGACACATATTAAGAACAGGATATGGGAATAACTTGCTTCTCAGCAGCCAGTTTATTTATGACGTCATTATCAGCGAAATACATCACAATCTTCAGTGACGTAACGATGTTTTCACGCACTGCAATTTATCTCAGCGGGAGATATAAAGCACTAGTTCACATATATGCCCTTGATATGTTGATAGGTGCAACTTTAATGTGTACATGTCGTATATAATTACTGTGAAAGCATGTCCATTATGTAGATACACTCCTTGGTTTTATCAATAGTGGAAGATCTATGTATATGGGTATGAGAGTGCATGTGTGTGTGTGTGTGCGCGCATGCGTGTGCGTGCGTGTGCGTGCATGTCTGTGTGCTTTTGTGTGCTTAGGTTCAGCTGAAGGGTACGTGTACCTTTTCATGGGTCTTGATGAAACGCGTCCCTTGGTAACCAAAGACAAGCATTCGAATCTTAACATGTGTAGAGCGAATGAAGCTCAGTCTTGGTGCCCACCCGTGGTGATTTGGATTAAATATTGATATATTCATTTGATTTTCTACTTCTTGTCTTTTCCTAAAATAAAATGTACAACCTTATCTACCATACTCAGCTATTAAGAGCTTCTTATTACTGCCTCGTGCTGAAATATTGAACGATAACATAGTCCCAGTCCATTCTGTTTACGCATCAATGGATATTCATCCACATAGAAACACAAATTCTATATTGACAACTATATCAGCCATTGACGATTAAATCAAAACGATATTCCCGGATACTCATCGATCAACTTTGTATCTAAACCCAGTCAATATACTGAACCTGGAGCCAAGTACCAATACCTCTACCTCCACACAACCAGTAACATATGTACCTGTACCCTCACCTCGACACAACCAGTAACATATGTACCTGTACCCCACCTACACACAACCAGTAACATATGTACCTGTACCCACACCTCCACACACCCAGTAACATATGTACCTGTACCCCCATCTCCACACACCTAGTAACATATGTACCTGTACCCCCACCTCCACACACCTAGTAACATATGTACCTGTACCCCCACCTCCACACACCCAGTAACATATGTACCTGTACCCCTACCTCCACACACCCAGTAACATATGTACATGTACCCCTACCTCCACACACTCAGTAACATATGTACCTGTACCCCTACCTCCACACACTCAGTAACATATGTACCTGTACCCCCACCTCCACACACTCAGTAACATATGTACCTGTACCCCCACCTCCACACACCCAGTAACATATGTACCTGTACCCTACCTCCACACACACCCAGTAACATATGTACCTGTACCCCTACCTCCACACACCCAGTAACATATGTACCTGTACCCCACCTCCACACACTCAGTAACATATGTACCTGTACCCCACCTCCACCACACATCCAGTAACATATGTACCTGTACCCCCACCTCCACACAACCAGTAACATATGTACCTGTACCCCCACCTCCACACACTCAGTAACATATGTACCTGTACCCCCACCTCCACACACTCAGTAACATATGTGCCTGTACACCTACCTCCACACACCCAGTAACATATGTACCTGTACCCCCACTTCCACACACCTAGTAACATATGTACCTGTACCCCCACCTCCACACACCCAGTAACATATGTACCTGTACCCCACCTCCACACACTCAGTAACACACGTACCTGTACCCCACCTCCACATACCCAGTAACATATGTACCTGTACCCCCACCTCCACACACCCAGTAACATATGTACCTGTACCCCTACCTCCACACACCCAGTAACATATGTACCTGTACCCCCACCTCCACACAACCAACAAAATATGTACCTGTACCCCCACCTCCACACAACCAGTTACATATGTGCCTGTGCCTCTACCTCCACACACCCAATAAAATATGTGCCTGTACCCCCACCTCCAGACAACCAATAAGATATGTACCTGTACCCCCACCTCCACACACCCAGTAACATATGTGCCTGTGTCGCTACCTCCACACACTCAGTAACATATGTACCTGTACCCCCATCTCCACACACCCAGTAACATATGTACCTGTGTCGCTACCTCCACACACTCAGTAACATATGTACCTGTGTCTCTACCTCCACACACTCAGTAACATATGTACCTGTACCCCCATCTCCACACAACCAGTAACATATGTACCTGTACCCCTACCTCCACACACTCAGTAACATATGTACCTGTACCCCCACCTCCACACACCCAGTAACATATGTACCTGTACCCCTACCTCCACACAACCAGTAACATATGTACCTTTACCCCCACCTCCACACGCCCAGTAACATTTGTACCTGTACCCCCATCTCCTCACAACCAATAACATATGTACCTGTACCCCAAACTCAACACAACCAGTAACATATGTGCCTGTACCCCCACCTCCACACACCGAGTAACATATGTACCTGTACCCCCAACCTCCACACACGCAGTAACATAGCTACCTGTGTCTCTACCTCCACAGACTCAGTAACATATGTACCTGTACCCCCACCTCCACACAACCAGTAACATATGTACCCGTACCCCCATCTCCTCACACAACCAGTAACATATGTACCTGTACCCCAAACTCAACACAACCAGTAACATATGTGCCTGTACCCACACCTCCACACACCGAGTAACATATGTACCTGTACCCCAACCTCCACACACGCAGTAACATAGCTACCTGTGCCTCTACCCCCACACACCCAGTAAGATATGTACCTGTACCCCCACCTCCACACACTAAGTAACATATGTAAATGTACCCCCACCTCTACACACTCAGTAACATATGTACCTATACCACCACCTCCACACACTCAGTAACATATGTACCCGTACCCCCACCTCCACAGAACCAGTAACATATGTACCTGTACCCACACCTCCACACACTCAGTAACACACGTACCTGTACCCCACCTCCACATACCCAGTAACATATGTACCTGTACCCCCACCTCCACACACCCAGTAACATATGTACCTGTTCCCCTACCTCCACACAACCAGTAACATATGTACCTGTGACCCACCTCCACACACCCAGTGACATATGTACCTGTACCCCTAACTCAACACACCCAGTAACATTTGTACCTGTACCCCTACCTCCACAAACCCAGTAACATATGTACTTGTACCCCTCCCTCCACACAACCAGTAACATATGTACCTGTGACCCACCTCCACACACCCAGTGACATATGTACCTGTACCCCAACATTCACACACCCAGTAACATATGTACCTGTACCCCCACCTCCACACACCCAGTAACATATGTACCTGTACCCCCACCTCCACACACCCAGTAACATATGTACCTGTACCCCCAACTCCACACACCCAGTAACATATGTACCTGTACCCCCACCTCCACACAACCAGTAACATATGTACCTGTGTCTCTACCTCCACAGAACCAGTAACATATGTACCTGTACCCCCACCTCCACACAACCAGTAACGTATGTACCTGTACCCCCACCTCCACACAACCAGTAACTCATCTACCTGTACCCCCACCTCCACACAACTAGTAGCATATGTACCTGTACACCCACCTCCACACACCTAGTAACATATGTACCTGTACCCCCATCTCCACACAACCAGTAGCATATGTACCTGTACACCCACCTCCACACACCCAGTGACATATGTACCTGTACCCCAACATTCACACACCCAGTAACATATGTACCTGTACACCCTACCTCCACACACCCAGTAACATATCTACCTGTGTCTCTACCTCCACACACTCAGTAACATATGTACCTGTACCCCCACCTCCACACAACCAGTAACATATGTACCTGTACCCCCATCTCCACACAACCAGTAACATATGTACCTGTACCCCCACCTCCACACACTAAGTAACATATGTAAATGTACCCCCACCTCTACACACTCAGTAACATATGTACCTATACCACCACCTCCACACACTCAGTAACATATGTACCCGTACCCCGACCTCCACAGAACCAGTAACATATGTGCCTGTACCCACACCTCCACACACTCAGTAACACACGTACCTGTACCCCACCTCCACATACCCAGTAACATATGTACCTGTGCCTCTACCTGTAACATATGTACCTGTACCCCCACCTCCACACACCCAGTAACATATGTACCTGTACCCCTACCTCCACACACCCAATAAAATATGTACCTGTACCCCCACCTCCACACACCCAGTAACATATGTACCTGTACCCCCACCTCCACACACCCAGTAACATATGTACCTGTACCCCCACCTCCACACAACCAGTAACATATGTGCCTGTACCCCCACCTCCACAAACCCAGTAACATATGTACCTGTACTCTAGCCCTACACGCCCCTATACACACAGCACCCTACCTCCACATCCTCCCATGATATAAGCGACTCCCGTATAGCCGCACCGTAACCACCTACTGCACCTGCATACTGGCCCGCGATGTAAACATCACCTCAACCATCTACTACACCTGCATCTCGACCCGCGAGGTAAACCATCTCCACCATCTACTACACCTGCATCCCGGCCCACCAGGTAAACCATCTCCACCATCTACTACACCTCCATCCTGGCCCACCAGGTAAACCATCTCCACCATCCACCATCTACTACACCAGGTAAACCATCCCTGCACCTGTATCCTGCCCTGAGGTAAATCACCTCCACCATCTACTACACCTGTATCCCTGCCCGCCAGGTAAACCATGTCCACCTTCTACTACACCTGCATCCTGGCCCACCAGGTAAACCACCTCCACCATCTACTACACCTCCATCCCTGCCCACGAGGTAAACCACTCCACCATCTACTACACCTGCATCCCGGGCCCACCAGGTAAAGCTTCTCATCTCCACCATCTACTACACCTGCATCCTGCCCACCAGGTAAATCACCTTTCTACCACCCATCGGTCCACTACACTCCACCTACCATACACCTGCCCTGGCCTGCCAGGTAAATCACCTCCACCATCTACTACACCTCCATCCTGGCCTGCCAGGTAAAACCACCTCAACCATATACTACACACCTGCATCCCGGGCCCACCAGGTAAACCATCTCCACCATCTACTACACCTCCATCCCGGCCCACCAGGTAAACCACCTCCACCATCTACTACACCTGTATCCCTGCCCGCGAGGTAAATCACCTTCACCATCTACTACACCTCCATCCATGGCCCGCGGGGTAAACCATCTCCACCATCTACTACACCTCCATCCCTGCCCACCAGGTAAACCACCTCCAACCCATCTACTACACCTGTATCCCTGCCCGCGAGGTAAATCACCTCCACCATCTACTACACATCCATCCCTGCCCACCAGGTAAACCACCTCCACCATCTACTACACCTCCATCCCGGCCCACCAGGTAAACCACCTCCACCATCTACTACACCTGCATCCCTGCCCGCCAGGTAAACCATCTCCACCATCTACTACACCATCCCTACAGTGAGGCCCTCCACCAGGTAAACCACCTCCACCATCTACTACACCTGCATCCCGGCCCACCAGGTAAACCATCTCCACCTTCTACTACACCTGCATCCCTGCCCGCCAGGTAAACCATCTCCACCATCTACTACACCTGCATCCCGGCCCACCAGGTAAACCACCTCCACCTTCTACTACACCTGCATCCCTGCCCGCGGGGTAAACCATCTCCACCATCTACTACACCTGCATCCCGGCCCACCAGGTAAACCTTCTCCACCATCTACTACACCTGCATCCAAGCGCACCAGGTAAACCACCTCCACCATCTACTACACCTCCATCCCGGCCCACCAGGTAAACCACCTCTACCATCTACTACACCTGTATCCCTGCCCGCGAGGTAAATCACCTCCACCATCTACTACATCTCCACTACACATCTGCATCCCGGCCCACCAGGTAAACCATCTCCACCATCTACTACACCTGCATCCCGGCCCACCAGGTAAACCACCTCCACCATCTACTACACCTGCATCCCGGCCCACCAGGTAAACCACCTCCACCATCTACTACACCTGTATCCCTGCCCGCGAGGTAAACCACCTCCACCATCTACTACACCTGCATCCCGGCCCACCAGGTAAACCATCTCCACCTTCTACTACACCTGTATCCCGGCCCACCAGGTAAACCACCTCCACCATCTACTACACCTGCATCCCGGCCCACCAGGTAAATCACCTCCACCATCTACTACACCTGCATCCCGGCCCACCAGGTAAACCACCTCCACCATCTACTACACCTGCATCCCGGCCCACCAGGTAAACCACCTCCACCATCTACTACACCTGCATCCCGGCCCGCCAGGTAAACCATCTCCACCGAATCATGTCCACACCGTCCTCTTCCACGAGTCATTTTAAACGTGTTTTATTTAAAGCTCGGTAGTATGAAGACTTACAATAGCCGCGTCTGCCGTGCGTTCCTGCAGCGTGTCATTGCAGCCCGACCCACGTGGCTTCCACAATGTGCTCCCGTCGAGTGATGCACAGCCCCTTTGGAAAACGAATCCATTCTGTTGACTGAATAAAATACCTATATAGATAGGCGGCTAGCTACTACAGAGGGCCTTTGTAAGTATATCAATTGGTGTATTGTAAGTGTCTATACAGGGACATCATTTTCCATACAAGTTGGAAATATCACCTTAGACGTATGAAACAACGACTGAATAGACCCAGGCTTGTTTTTGTTGGGGATCACGTGGTGTGAAGTTAGCGTTCTCGTACGGCCAAATGTCAGCGAGCCAGTCACAGGTTTTATCTACAATATAAACTCCACTGTTGCACATCTATTCAATACATTGGCCATGTTTGTCCCTGTTTTTGCTAACACTGTTCAGAGCACGTATACATTGAACTGTCACACATACATCTACCCACATAGATGTGGCCTATATTTCCGTATATGTGTACGTTGTATAGCACCGCTTAGCGTGCTTGTGTCTCTCTTCAGGCCTTTATTTCACCTCTTCAGTATCTCTGTAGTCTACATGGCCGTCGATCGCCTCAAGTGCATGTCTTACTCGTCCTGCTGTTCATGGGATCAGCAGACAATGCCCTCATTATCTTCTCCCTTTAAACTCTAGGTGTAAATGTCCATTATCCCGTGTGCCCGCATCAATAACACTAGGGTTAGTGTTGTGGTCATATTAAACCAGACACAACATTTATATCATCGCCCATGATCAGCGTGCAGTTGTCTCCCTTTGCTCTATGCACTACTATACAATATTAACACTTTTAAACGCATTGTCCTGACTAACACATGTACTTTTTCTTTAAAAGGTGTTTTAACAAAGGGACGGATCACATGACAAAACTGAGACACCTCAGTGTAATTGACACCCTCTGTTCTTAAAAGAGGTTCGATATTAAGCTCGAGAACATGACATGCTTATGTACAGTGAAGAGAGGGCAATAAAGTAAAAGCATTAGTGCTAAAACATAGATAATATACTGTATCTGGAGTATGCCTAAAGTTATTGAACGGCCAATGGCAGTCGTTGTCATTTAATTAATTACAATTGTCCATATGCTCCAAACGTTCAAACAATCTTTACGGGGGCAAATCCACTGAAAAAGTGAAAATACAACTATCTGTTACAAGACGTGAACCGCTCATTCGCGATAGAACGAATTATTCAAGGTTCAATCATGTTCCAGAACGTACCCACGTTCAATCATGTTCTAAGACGCATGGAGGTCCAATCATGTTCTGACCCGTATCCAGGTCCAATCATGCCCTAAAACGTATCCAGATTCAACCAGGTTCCTTTTCGTCTCAAGGTTCAATCATGGTTTTTTTGTCTCCAGGTTCGATGATGTCTTTTTATATCACCAGGTCCAATCCTGTTCTTTTATGTCTCTATGTTCAGTTATGTTCTTGTATGTCTCCAGGTCCAATCATTTGTTTTTGTCTCCAGGTCCAATCGTGTTCTTTTATGTCACTAGGTTCAGTTATGTTCTTGTATGTCTCCAGGTCCAATCATTTGTTTTTGTCTCCAGGTCCAATCGTGTTCTTTTATGTCACTAGGTTCAGTTATGTTCTTGTATGTCTCCAGGTCCAATCATTTGTTTTTGTCTCCAGGTCCAATCGGGTTCTTTTATGTCACTAGGTTCAGTTATGTTCTTGTATGTCTCCAGGTCCAATCATTTGTTTTTGTCTCCAGGTCCAATCGGGTTCTTTTATGTCACTAGGTTCAGTTATGTTCTTGTATGTCTCCAGGTCCAATCATTTGTTTTGTCTCCAGGTCCAATCGGGTTCTTTTATGTCACTAGGTTCAGTTATGTTCTTGTATGTCTCCAGGTCCAATCATTTGTTTTTGTCTCCAGGTCCAATCGTGTTCTTTTATGTCACTAGGTTCAGTTATGTTCTTGTATGTCTCCAGGTCCAATCATTTGTTTTTGTCTCCAGGTCCAATCCTGTTCTGTTATGTCTCTATGTTCAGTTATGTTCTTTTTTGTCTCCAGGTTCAACATGTTCTAAAATGTCTTAATGTCTAGTGGTGTCTTGCCTATCTTCATAGTCAATCAGTTACATGTTTACGAGCTTCTACCAACGACCATTTCATCACCAAGGCGACCATTTTGTCACGATCATTGTAGGCTGTAACTGTAGAGTAATGAGTTGAAGGCTTACATTGTAGAGTAATGAGTTGAAGGCTTACATTGTAGAGTAATGAGTTGAATGCTTACATTGTAGAGTAATGAGTTGAAGGCTTACATTGTAGAGTAATGAGTTGAAGGTTTACATTGTAGAGTAATGAGTTGAAGGCTTACATTGTAGAGTAATGAGTTGAAGGTTTACATTGTAGAGTAATGAGTTGAAGGCTTACATTGTAGAGTAATGAGTTGAAGGCTTACATTGTAGAGTAATGAGTTGAAGGTTTACATTGTAGAGCAAATGAGTTGAAGGCTTACATGAGTAATGAGTTGAAGGCTTACATTGTAGAGTAATGAGTTGAAGGCTTACATTGTAGAGTAATGAGTTGAAGGTTTACATTGTAGAGTAATGAGTTGAAGGCTTACATTGTAGAGTAATGAGTTGAAGGTTTACATTGTAGAGTAATGAGTTACATTGTAGAGTAATGAGTTGAAGGCTTACATTGTAGAGTAATGAGTTGAAGGCTTACATTGTAGAGTAATGAGTTGAAGGCTTACATTGTAGAGTAATGAGTTGAAGGTTTACATTGTAGAGTAATGAGTTGAAGGTTTACATTGTAGAGTAATGAGTTGAAGGCTTACATTGTAGAGTAATGAGTTGAAGGTTTACATTGTAGAGTAATGAGTTGAAGGTTTACATTGTAGAGTAATGAGTTGAAGGCTTACATTGTAGAGTAATGAGTTGAAGGCTTACATTTGTAATGAGTTGAAGGCTTACATTGTAGAGTTGAAGGCTTACATTGTAGAGTAATGAGTTGAAGGCTTACATTGTAGAGTAATGAGTTGAAGGCTTACATTGTAGAGTAATGAGTTGAAGGTTTACATTGTAGAGTAATGAGTTGAAGGCTTACATTGTAGAGTAATGAGTTGAAGGTTTACATTGTAGAGTAATGAGTTGAAGGCTTACATTGTAGAGTAATGAGTTGAAGGCTTACATTGTAGAGTAATGAGTTGAAGGTTTACATTGTAGAGTAACGAGTTGAAGGTTTACATTGTATAACAATAACGTTAAGGCCTACATCTTAGAGTAGCTCTGTGAAACCCTACAGTATCGATCAATTCTGTGAAGGCCTGCGATAGAGAGTAATTATGTGAAAACTAAATATTCTGAGTAATTACTTATTGGCCTTCACATAATAACTCCATAACGAAGGCCTACACTATAGAGTAATAAGGTAAAGATTTATACTGTGAGATAACTGCGTTAAGACGTACACTATAGCATAGTTACGTTGAGGTATAACGTATAGAATTATTGCGTGAAGACGAACAGCATATTGTCATTATGTAAGACCTACACTAAGAGTAATTATGTGAAGGTTTACAGAAATGAGTCTTTACGTGAAGGCCTAGAGTATTGTGTCCTGTCCAGAAGGCCCTATGTAAAGGCTAACAGAATTGAGACGTTGTGTTGGAGGCTGATCGCAAAGGGAAGAGAGGCTGAACATGTGTAGAGGTGGAGGCTTATTTCAAAGACGTTTGGTGTGGAGGCTGACGGCAGAGACGTGGAGGTTGCATCGGGATGAATATATTTGCGACAACAACGTTTCGGAAATAAACAGTCCAAATGCCGTCCAAATCTCCTGATTGACAGAAAAATTTCGAAAGTAGGGTCGCAATGAAGAGAGGTCAAATCTTGCTCATATCATACACGTGAGGTGGTTGTCCACAGAAACAAAACGATTGTGGCCATACTATTACTGAAATATTATTGAAAACACAATGACTATGGACGACTGTCACCGACCCACATATGGCAGCTACCACATGAAGACAACGACAGCCATCTTGATTGAAGACTGTCAGAGAGTCAATGATGGATTGAGCAGAGTTGGGACAGATAAGGGAGAAGGTTTTGTAGGCAATATGCGATCAGAGCATTGTCCCTCCCTGACTCATAGAATAACCCACATATGGTGTGAATCATACCTGCCCCAGGGGAGCCTCGGCGCACCCACACCTTCAGCTAAATACCAGTTTACACCGAGAAGATTTTCGTTTTCGACAATGCAGGTGATATCATGTTAACACGTTTCAGGTGTCCACACGAAGAATAATTTAAGAATCCCCATAAATTCCATAATTCTCTGTGCTATTTTAATACATACTTAGGAAGTATTCATCAAGTGCTTCGGATTTAGATTTTTTTTTTTTTTTTTTTTATTTTTTTTTTTGGGGGGGGGAGTATCTTTTAGGTTTATTGGGTAGCTCCACTCCAACGAGTGTATTGTACAGGAAGGAGTGAGTGATTAGTTGTATAGCTATATGGCGGGGGGTAGTAGATAATCGAGTCTGGACCAGACAATGCAGTGATCAACAGCATGAGCATCGCTCTCCACAATTGGGATACGATGACATGTGTCATCCAAGTCAGCGAGTCTGACCACCCGATCCCGTTAGTCGCCTCTTACCACAAGCATGGGCTACTGAAGATCAATTCTAACCCGGATCTTCACGGGTCTTACAGGAAGGACAAGAACATATTCTGCTGTCACAACCATCCATCATCTAAACTATGCGTCCATCATCTAAACTATGCGTCCATCATCTAAACTATGCGTCGACTTATCAATGGTAATCAATACCACAAAATGATGAAAATGGTTTTTGCGTTTCGTTTTCACCCGTTTGCGTTGGTTTCGTGCAATACTGAAGTGAATCCTGGGAACCACGTCACCACATCGCCACAGTTCGGGAAGCATCGGCCCAAGTCGGGAAACATGTTTTTAGGTTATGTGGCCTAACAGCTGCACATTTGTCCTTGAGGTCAAGGATTAGTCATGTTTAGATAATAAAGTTAGGAAGGAGGTACGCTGTCAGTTCCAGCCTTTTGTGTCACTTTATCCGCCACAAGCAGCCAGGTAAATCTGACTCTCATCCGTGTATTGATAACAGCTAGTCCTGTTTGTTAGCTACACACGGCCCTCGTCGCGTCCAAACTGTACACTCACACTATACCAAAACGGTTAAAAAAACATGTAATGCTGTTTATAATCAACTTAAATAGTCAAGAGAAAATATGAGAAACATATATATTGTTTTCTGCTATCCAGTACATTATACCTATGAAACAACATTACTATATTGGAATCTAATCAATAAAATATCTAGAAGATAGAAATGAAATGACATGTATTCTAATTGTTTTCTGCTATACAGTAAAAATAGTACAATACCATTGAACCTTATAGACGACATTACATATTTCTACCCATTCTACAACATGTAGAAGAACAATGTAAAAAGAATTAAAATATTGTAATATTCCGGCATTGATACAGTAATATATCAGCATACCAAAGAGTAACGCTTCATATGCATATCAAATTCACTAAAATAATCTCAACGTAAAACGGTAACAGTTGAGAGCACGTGAGGTTGGTGATTGTGCCAAGAGTGAAAGGCAGGCCAGGCTTGAGGAACAGTTGAGAGCACGTGAGGTTGGTGATTGTGCCAAGAGTGAAAGGCAGGCCAGGCTTGAGGAACAGTTGAGGAGGAATTGATATAAATAGGATAAGTGGATTGCACTAAAAGGTCAATCTGAACGAACAGAAGTTGGTGTTAATACATTCAAGGTTAATAGATATGCATATTGCCAACAGGGTAAGTGTCGGAATATTAGCAAGAACATCGTGTCTAAGAGTAAGAACAAGTTCAGACAATAGGCGTCTAGACGGTGACACCAGCCCCGAGGTTACCATGAAACCTACCAAAATAATCCTATGATTGGCACATGACAGTTATTGTTCTAAATATGTACAATTTGAAATCTGTGTTAAATATATATTCAGTTGAACGTTAGATCAGAACTGTATCCTTTAAATTGCGAATTATGCCTTACTTATTGGCAATACCCAATAAACTGCCTCTCTGTCACTAGATTGGTACACAGGTAGCAGGTGTGTCATAGCAGTGTGTGGCAGCGCTTTTAGTGCTTGGAAACTCCGGTTAAAATTGTTGTATGAATGCTTATGTTTTTAACTTATCGGATTGCTATTGCTATGTTTGCCACCACAATACCAGTGCTCGAGGGTTTCCCCAAATACCACGTCGAAAAACCTGTATTATTTCGGCTCTCCTCCCAAATCCCGTCGGGATATATTGCGGAGTTAAACTTATTCACTAGAGACTGTCATTATTCACAGTAAAGTACGTTAGAAAAAACAATATTGGCATTGTAGTTGTACAGATAACGTATACTCATAAAAATAGTAGGGGAACTTCATTTTTAATTTACGATTTTTAAAAATTAGGAGACTTGCCGGTATTCAATCAATGATGATATGACAATATTAAATGTTTTGAGACTCCATCACCACTTGCACTTCCTTATGACCATAGTTGTTTGTACAGTAATCGCTCTTGAGGAGCGATGGGGTAGAATAGTAGTTAAAGCGTTCGCTCGTCATGCCGAAGATCCGGGTTCGATTCCCCACATGGGTACAATGTGTGAAGCCCATTTCTGGTGTCCCCCGCCGTGATGTTGCTGGAATATTGCTAAAAGCGGAGTTAAACCAAACTCACACACTCACTCACTAATCGCTCTTGAAAGATGATTGGTGTATGACGTGAAATTTGATGTGTACGATTTTCATTTTCAAACAAAAAAACCCGGCTAGAAACAAACACTAACAACTGTGTGATGCAAGATGATACAAAGAGTGATTTATCAACAGTGATTTATCGACCCTCTTGAAAACCGTCAAAATCAAGAATGACATCCCATGCACGTGTATGGGACTACAGCGTAGTGCACGCGCGTCCCATGCCTTGTGTTTAGGGGTGGTGATAAAGAGAAATGGAGGTGCGTTCATTAGGTTTTCTGTCCTTGAAAAGTTTGTTAACGCTTATACTTACTATGCAAGTTGAAAGTTCAGAGTATATATCGGGTAAACAGCGTAAACAGAATTTACATCTGAATCAATCTGCACATATTTACTTGTCGACAGCTATTATACTGCATGGGTTTGACTATATATCTTCGTACGTTTCATGTTTGGTCCATGTCCAAGCCATATCTTTGTATGAAACACATATCAGGGATAGCCTCTAGTATTCGTATACATATTACTGTCTGGAACTGAATTGAATGGACTCCGAGCGGCTGGAACTAAAACGTATTATGAAACGTCAACGCCAGCGAATAACCAGTCTCGATTTTGGCATTTCTGTCAATAAAATTACATTGACGAAACCGGGTGTTCGCGAAAATGGTAAGCTCTATACTCCGCCCACAGCACCCGCCAGCCCAACAATTTGCACCACAGTGGTACTCCTGACGCGCAACGGCGACCTATAACCAATGGAGTCTAAACCAGGTAAGTCACTTATGGGAGCTGGAGACCAGACAAAACCAGTGACCTGAAAGCCAGCCATTTCGTAAATTCAACAATTTAACGTCTCGGTGTAAGACCGCGGCCCTGTTCCACAAAACGATCTTATGTTGGTCGTAAGTCTATGTTAAAGAATGAGAGTTACAGTCGCTTTGTGAAACAGGCCCTGGGATACAAACCCACGATCTTTCTTGCGATCCGCAGGGGACGCTACTCTGCACAGAGAATTGAGGCGCTTTAGGCGATTGGACATCCCCGGTCCCTGGTCTTGTAAACCAAAACTGGGGGCAAAGACGATAAAAATTAATACATACGAAAGAGTAAAATGTAGTGCAATAACTGATATCATTTTATCATGTGAACACTCTGGACGTCACAGTCAGTGACGGATGCTTCACGTGACCACCGCACGGGTAGACATATGCTTCTCATCATGTGAACACTCGGCACGTCTCCATAAGTGACAGATGCTTCACGTGACCACCGCACAGGTAGTCATGCTTTTCATCACGTGACTTCTCGGGAAGTGTGTGGCAGGATCCGATGATCGTGAGTTCGATTCCCAGATTTGCCCTGCTTGTGACACCATATATGTAAGCACCCTATTACATTGTCATGGGGTTTGTCAAAAGTGTACAATGCTACTACCGTCACTTTGGCCTTAATCCCGCTTCCCAATGACAGACTGTGGTCACATAACTGAAATATCGAGTGAATGTGTGTGATTTTACACAAAAATATAATTTACAGTTTTTCGGGAAACTGAAGAAATGGGTTTCACACACTACACTCATGCTTGGAATAAAACCTGGGTCTTAGGCGTGACGAACGAATGCACTAACTACTTTGCCCCCACCCCCACCCCACCAGCCCGATTAACTGCTCAATGCTGCGTGAGAGCTACTGACTCACTCATGGGTAGGTGGTGACCTGTGTATGTGAAGCAGTATATCCGGCCCTACCGGTAACTTACTGAAGGTCAAGTTGAAGGCCACTATGAGGTTGTTGACAGCTTGAGGGCGTATTCTATAATCTTAGGTGACATAAACTGTGCGTTTTATATAGAAACGGTGTCAAACTAGCAATACTACCTCATTTAGTGTCAGAGCTTTTAAGTGATTGTATTAACTGCACCAGGCAGATTCTAGAATGCGTTTTACACAACCCTAGTGCGGTACATGCGGTTTAGGCAGTAGCCAGATTTACCAGACGATGTGACAGGTATGATCTTTACATCTCATTTACTAGACTCCTGATTTTCAAACAAATACACAGATTTCTGACTGCATACTACATTACGTTTTAATATTACTTATATTGTTTTGAAACACCACAAAAATGAATCGCAGAAATAAGACGCTTTGAAGGTCATCTGTGAAATCGAGTAGGGTTTACTGTATTGATCGTCGCATATAATGTACATACTTTAGCATTCTGCAGGATTACTTTCACGTTTTACATCAAAGCTAGTAATTTGCAGTGAAGGCAGAGCTGCATTTTATGTGACAGCTTCACTAATTATCTTGCCTGTGTTGTTACTCACCAACCTCTCACATGCCAATAAAACAGTTTAAGACAGCAAACTGTTGATGTTATTGTGCCACATGCCACGGTAGGAGGTGATGCAGTTGCTAGATTATAATAAATAAATATAGCTTCAATATTTAAATTTAAAACGTGTGTCTTTAACCTTATTGATACACAGGCTTATGACACCTATTGTCAGTTATAACAACGTGAGTCTGATGCCAACCGCGCTAGTGTAGTAATAATATGAGGATGACAACCACGCTTGTGTAGTAATAACATGAGGATGACAACCACGCTAGTGTAGTAACAATATGAGGATGACAACCACGCTAGTGTAGTAATAACATTGGGATGACAACCACGTTAGTGTAGTAATAATATGAGGATGACAACCACGCTAGTGTAGTAATAATATGAGGATGACAACCACGCTAGTGTAGTAATAACATTGGGATGACAACCACGCTAGTGTAGTAATAATATGAGGATGACAACCACGCTAGTGTAGTAATAATATGAGGATGACAACCACGCTAGTGTAGTAGTAATAATATGAGGATGACAACCACGCTAGTGTAGTAATAATATGAGGATGACAACCACGCTAGTGTAGTAATAACATTGGGATGACAACCACGCTAGTGTAGTAATAACATTGGGATGACAACCACGCTAGTGTAGTAATAATATGAGGATGACAACCACGCTAGTGTAGTAATAACATTGGGATTACAACCGCGCTAGTGTAGTAATAATATGGGATGACAACCACGCTAGTGTAGTAATAATATGAGGACGACAACCACGCGAGTGTGGTAATAATATGAGGATGACAACCACGCTGGTGTAGTAATAATATGAGGATGACAACCACGCTAGTGCAGTAATAATATGAGGATGACAACCACGCTAGTGTAGTAATAATATAGATGACAACCACGCTAGTGTAGTAATAACAGTGCGCTGGTGTATTATAATATGAGGATGACAACCACGCTAGTGTAGTAACAATATGAGGATGACAACCACGCTAGTGTAGTAATAACATTGGGATGACAACCACGCTATTGTAGTAATAACATTGGGATGACAACCACGCTAGTGTAGTAATAATATGAGGATGACAACCACGCTACTGTAGTAATAACATTGGGATTACAACCGCGCTAATGTAGTAATAACATTGGGATGAAAACCACGCTAGTGTAGTAATAATATGAGGACGACAACCACGCTAGTGTAGTAATAATATGAGGATGACAACCACGCTGGTGTAGTAATAATATGAGGATGACAACCACGCTAGTGCAGTAATAATATGAGGATGACAACCACGCTAGTGTAGTAATAATATGAGGATGACAACCACGCCAGTGTAGTAATAACATGGGGATGTCAACCACGCGAGTGTAGTAACAATATGAGGATGACAACCACGCCAGTGTAGTAATAACATGGGGATGTCAACCACGCTAGTGTAGTAATAATATGGGAATGTCAACCACGCTAGTGTAGTAATTACAGGAGGATGACAACCACGCTGGTGTAGTAATAATATGAGGATGACAACCACGCTAGTGCAGTAATAATATGAAGATGACAACCACGCTAGTGTAGTAATAATATGAGGATGACAACCACGCTAGTGTAGTAATAACATGAGGATGACAACCACGCCAGTGTAGTAATAACATGGGGATGTCAACCACGCTAGTGTAGTAATAATATGGGAATGTCAACCACGCTAGTGTAGTAATTACAGGAGGATGACAACCACGCTAGTGTAGTTATAACACGAGGATGACAACCACGCTACTGTAGTAATGACATGGGGATGACAACCACGCTAGTGTAGTAATAATATGAAGATGACAACCACGCTTTTGTAATAATAATATGAAGATGACAACCACGCCAGTGTGGTAGTAATAACATGAGGATCACAACCACGCCAGTGTAGTAGTAATAACATGAGGATGACAACCACGCTGTGTGTAGTAATAAATATGAGGATGACAACCACTACAGTTTAGTAATAACATGGGGATGACAACCACGCTTTGTAGTAATAACATGAGGATTACAACCACGCTAGTGTAGTAATAATATGGGATGACAACCACGCTAGTATAGTAATAATATGAGGATATTATTGTGAATACAACAGTTTTTTCAACTGGTATGACCTTTACCCTGTATTCACGGTTGTCTCGACACTGGCCCGTCCGTTGGGCTGACTGCTACTGTGAATGGCGAAAGAGTGTGGGAAAGTGGGCGGGGCAAATACCACAGATAACCAAGGAGTGGTTCATCAAACCGAATACGCAATAACCACAGTCACGGTCTCGCGAGATTTATCATAAAATGCCTTGTGACATGTGAAACCAATGCGTCTTTACATTGGACATTCTTCTTTCATAGTAGCTGACATCTCGGGTTGCGTTTTGTTAGACCGACCGTATATTAATGTTTTCATTTTTAGTGGAACAAGAAACGGCTATGGTAATTCTAGACATTTCTTTAACCAACTGCAAACTGAAAATCGAACTTTATTCATTTGTAAATTTACGCAGAGTCTGCAACACTGGTATGTGCAAAGTTTACGCTGCAATTTGTTAAGGTTACTTCTTGCATGTGGGCCAACATGTAGGTAGAAAAAACAAAACTGACCGAACAAACCGTCAACTGTCAACTTCATTTAATTTTGATATTGTGAAAACGCAACTGTAGGAATGAAAATATCATCCTTGCTTCAACTTGACCTCTAAAATTATTTAGGGACGGTTCGATTCCCCACATGGGTACAATGTGTGAAGACCATTTCTGCTCTCCCCCGCCTCGATATTTCTCGAATATTGCTAAAAGCGGCGTAAAAACCATACTCACTCACTCACTCTGACATTATTCTGCTGGAATATTAAAGCGGTGTAAAACGATTCCCGCTCATCCCGATATATCAATACATTGAAGTGCATGTGATCTTGTTATTTATCATCCTGGGGTTGCCAATTGATTCGTAAAATCAGCCGGATTGCAAACCATGTCATAATTGATTCGTTAGCAACCCCTGTATTTTAGAGAAAATCAGCCGGATTAGCAAACCATGTCATACCGGGTATTGTCACAGATTTGGTTCCTAATCGTTTGAGCTGACACTCTCCTCAAACCTGGTATTTGTGTGGCAGTCACGGTTGGTAGGGCATGCCGATTACGCAGGTGATGGACCCGGATGTACCGATCTTGAAGGGGGGTCGTGATTCTTGGCCTTCCACTTCTCGGGCGATCGTTGGTCAAATTGAAGTTTGTTGTAGCGGCTCCAAAGTCGGGATATCGTTGTTTTGTGAACATTTAGGTGCCGTGCAACAGTTCCAAAACTTTCTCCGGCTTGAACACGACCAATGGCGATATTTCGGTCGGCAGCACTCAATCGTGGCATTTTTCACACAGCTTTTCATGCGACAAATGAATGAATATAATACGAAAGCACATGGGCTTTATACACTTCCTACATTAACTCGCCATTTTCATGATTTGCATGTGTTTTGCGCGAAGTCACCATGAGTGGTCATTTCATGCGTTGTGACGGAATAAGCAATAAAATACACCCTTATGCGTACAAATGCAGTTGGGGATGACAACCACGCTAGTGTAGTAATAATATGGGATGACAACCACGCTAGTGTAGTAATAATATGGGGATGACAACCACGCTTTAGTGTAGTAATAACATTGGGATGAAAACCACGCGCTAGTGTGGTAATAATATGGGGATGACAAGCCACGCTAGTGTAGTAATAATAATGATGGGGATGACAACCACGCTGGTGCAGTAATAATATGAGGGATGACAACCACGCTAGATTGTAGTAATAATATGAGGATGACAACCACGCTGCCAGTGTAGTAATATGAGGGATGACAATAACCACGCTAGTGTAGTAATAGTAACATGAGGATGACAACCACGCCAGTGTAGTAACAATATGAGAGATATCCATTAACCGAGTGTAAGTAACATGGGATGTCAACCACGCCAGTGTAGTAATAATGGGAATGTCAACCACGCTAGTGTAGTAATTACAGGAGGATGACAACCACGCTAGTGTAGTTATAACACGAGGATGACAACCACGCTACTGTAGTAATGACATGGGGATGACAACCACGCTAGTGTAGTAATAATATGAAGATGAGAACCACGCTTTTGTAATAATAATATGAAGATGACAACCACGCCAGTGTGGTAGTAATAACATGAGGATCACAACCACGCCAGTGTAGTAGTAATAACATGAGGATGACAACCACGCTGGTGTAGTAATAACATGAGGATGACAACCACTACAGTTTAGTAATAACATGGGGATGACAACCACGCTTTTGTAGTAATAACATGAGGATTACAACCACGCTAGTGTAGTAATAATATGGGATGACAACCACGCTAGTATAGTAATAATATGAGGATATTATTGTGAATACAACAGTTTTTTTCAACTGGTATGACCTTTACCCTGTATTCACGGTTGTCTCGACACTGGCTCCGTCCGTTGGGCTGACTGTGAATGGCGAAAGAGTGTGGGAAAGTGGGCGGGGCAAATACCACAGATAACCAAGGAGTGGTTCATCAAACCGAATACGCAATAACCACAGTCACGGTCTCGCGAGATTTATCATAAAATGCCTTGTGACATGTGAAACCAATGCGTCTTTACATTGGACATTCTTCTTTCATAGTAGCTGACATCTCGGGTTGCGTTTTGTTAGACCGACCGTATATTAATGTTTTCATTTTTAGTGGAACAAGAAACGGCTATGGTAATTCTAGACATTTCTTTAACCAACTGCAAACTGAAAATCGAACTTTATTCATTTGTAAATTTACGCAGAGTCTGCAACACTGGTATGTGCAAAGTTTACGCTGCAATTTGTTAAGGTTACTTCTTGCATGTGGGCCAACATGTAGGTAGAAAAAACAAAACTGACCGAACAAACCGTCAACTGTCAACTTCATTTAATTTTGATATTGTGAAAACGCAACTGTAGGAATGAAAATATCATCCTTGCTTCAACTTGACCTCTAAAATTATTTAGGGACGGTTCGATTCCCCACATGGGTACAATGTGTGAAGACCATTTCTGCTCTCCCCCGCCTCGATATTTCTCGAATATTGCTAAAAGCGGCGTAAAAACCATACTCACTCACTCACTCTGACATTATTCTGCTGGAATATTAAAGCGGTGTAAAACGATTCCCGCTCATCCCGATATATCAATACATTGAAGTGCATGTGATCTTGTTATTTATCATCCTGGGGTTGCCAATTGATTCGTTAGCATTAAAATCAGCCGGATTAGCAAACCATGTCATACCGGGTATTGTCACATCCTATGCTGTATATATGTAACGATTATATCTCACAGTGTCTCATAATAAAGGCTGGATGTTAAACATGCTTTAATATATCTATACCATGTTTAGAATTATGTACATATTTAACATGTGACACTTAAATACAATTCTTCTTCTTCTTCTTCTTTTTCTTCTTCTTCTTCTTCTTTGTAAACGCTCCCTGTAAATAAGTGGTGGCGCGTGGTCCTGTGCTCAAAGCTCAGGTCACAAATCGGTGAAGTTAAGCAGCGTCGAGCTCGGAGAGTCCTTGGATGGGTGACCGTGTTTGGCAGCTTGACTCCTGAGAGTTTCTAGGACTTGAGTCCTGCCCCACAACGTGACACATGTGGTCTCACCTTAGGCAAGTGAGTTTGTTCAAAATTGTCTCTGTTCACCCAGCAGGAAAATGGGTACCCGGTGGAAAAAAAGTCATATGACTATAACCTTCTAGCGCCTAACAGGCAGCTTGGGTTATCCGGGGTAATAATGTGCTGTGCCTTGATTGTTAGCGCTATGAGCATACGTAGTGTGGAGTTTGGCGCTATATAAATGGACACATTATTATTATTATAATTGTGTGGAACACCGTGACAAGACGTATCGAAATATGCATAAGACTATTGTGTTATTAGTTATGTTTCAAGTGTGGATGATTGTGTATACAGAGATATTTGATAGCACTTCTATCAAGTTACTGATGATAGGTAGGTAGGTAGGTAGGTAGGTAGGTAGGTAGGTTTATTTAATTCCTCCAGATTTGGAGATACAAAATTAATTGAATATTAAAAGCTTAAGTTGTTAGCCACAAGTGTTGAAATATTATGATATATTAATTAGTCTTTAGAAAGTGAAACTGGACCAGTCGATCCCAGATGCAAACTGTCCAACCAGTAGCAGCAGTTGTATGGTGTCAATGTCATACGTGTGACGTCCGAGCAGCACTTCGGTCAGCGTTCTCTGTTCTGTATTGTCTAACAGAACATATGTGTTTACACCGAATATGTCTAGAATATCCAGCCACATGGTTTCTCGTCTTGCGCTTACCACGTGGTCAGTACAAAGGTGAAGAATGTGGTGTACAAGACCATGAACAATGCAGGAACACATTGGGCACTGTTCAGTTCTCACTGGGTGCGTGATAAGAGAGAGAGTAGCTTTAAGCCTCTCTCGCCTGTGTGGGTGATGTCTACTCATGGTCCATATCAGATGTGGAATATACACACTGTGATTGGTGAGGAACAGCGACATGCTTGCATCAGTCTCCATCCGGGTCATGAGTTCATCAGTTTCAGTTTTGAAAACATGCTTCTTCACTTGGGTTTTCCAGGTGTTTGGGCTTGGGAAGGAACATAATTGGATCTGTGATAGAGCATCTGTGAGTCCGTAGCAGTTACACAGTCTTTTGATATCCGGGATGAATCCATGGGTGACTGGACTATTGGTGACTGTATCGCTGAAGTAGCGATATAGCAGGATAGATCTTGCTGAACAGGATGTTGGGCATGTAAGCAATCGTCCAACCAGACAGAGTTTTCTTATGCTTATGGTCGCAGGGATCGGCAGGATACCTATAAGTGAAAGCACCATATCAGTTCTAGTTCTTGTCGGTAACCCTTGGATTATCTTCAGGCAAAATCTCTGCGCCCTTTCCAGCTGAAGGCAGGAACCTGTAGACATGTTATACAGTGTTTCACAGCCGTACAGTGCACGTGGGAGAACAATTGACTGGTAGATCTTTGCTGCCGTGAGTGGATGAAGTCCATTTTCATTAATACCAATGTTTCTGGTGGCAAAGAAGGTTGACTTTATTTTTCTGCAGATTTTTCTGCAGATGGCTTCGCACTACTAACTACAATGTATAGTACTTTGAGAGTAATAAAAGCAAAAGCAAAGTACTGTCGAGACATTTTAATCACATTATGTCTCGTTTTGAAATATGAACGGTCTCAGAATGAGTGTTTCCGGTGTTAATTTAACAGTGAGTGAGTGAGTGAGAATAGTTTTACGCCACACTCAGCAATATTACAGCTATATGGCGGTGGCCTGTAAATAATCGAGTCTGGACCAGACAATCCAGTGATCAACAGTATGAGCATCGATCTGCGCAATCCGGAACCGATGACATGTGTCAACCAAGTCCGGGAGCCTGACCACCCGATCCCGTTAGTCGCCTCTTACGACAAGTAAGAACGAAACGTATACTGTGAAACTATGAGTCATATCTGTACATTGTTGTACATTTCTTCCATTATTTCACAGTCTTTAGAAAGAGCTGATACTACTTTCTCTACAACTGTATTGCCCTCTTTGATATTGACCCTGGTACAAATAACTGCCATTAGACTGGATATTGAGTCTACTAATCTGAATGACAATCTAAACGTTTGATGTAGATATAACGATTGACAATTTTTTGTCAGCCTGTAATATACAATAGGGCAAGCGGGTCTGGGGCTTGGTGAACGTATGTTAGAATGAGTCGACGGGAAAGGTATAAACACCGTACAGGTTCATACGTCAACTGTCAAATGTTTTTCATATATTTCTGTTAATTTCTGAACTGTAGGCCTAAAGCCGGTAGAACAAGTGAAATGGTTATAACACTACACTGTACACTGCGTCAACTTTCAGATGTACCCAGACGTATGTCCTATCTAATTTTAGGAAGATGTACTGAATGTAGTTATAATTTTCAAGCTCCTCGTAGCAGCAGACCGGTGTCTGCGTCACTATTTATTAATTTGAAAGATCATAATTTGGAGAATTCAGTGTTTCTGGAACGAGCATGTTAGACAGAAACCTCGTCTAACGTTTTCGTAGTGTAACCGGTAAAACCAGTTTGCTCTGCTATGTCCGCAGCGTAACACCCGTTTGGACAGGCGTGTGCGCAGTGTAAAGTGTAACACCCGTTTAGTGTGCTATGTGCGTACTGTAATCAGTAACATCCGTTGATCTGACATTTCCGTGTGCGCAGTGTAAAGTGTAACACCCGTTTAGCCTGCTATGTGCCTACCGTAAACAGTAACATCCGCTGATCTAACATTTCCGTGTGCGCGGTGTAAAGTGTAACACCCATTTAGCCTGCTATGTGCGTACCGTAAGCAGTAACATCCGTTGATCTGACATTGCAGTGTGCGCGGTGTAAAGTGTAACACCCGTTTAGCCTGCTATGTGCCTACCGTAAACAGTAACATCCGCTGATCTGACATTTCCGTGTGCGCACAGTAAAGTGTAACACCCGTTTAGTCTGCTATGTGCGTACCGTAAACAGTAACATCCGCTGATCTGACATTTCCGTGTGCGCGGTGTAAAGTGTAACACCCGTTTAGCCTGCTATGTGCCTACCGTAAACAGTAACATCTCTTGATCTGACATTTCCGTGTGCGCAGTGTTAACTATAAGACACCTTTAATTTGTTACACCCGTAGCGTAACCCGTAACACCCGTTAACGAGTGCGCAATGTCAACTGCAACACCCGCTTTGTCTGCTGTCTGAGTAGTGTCAGCTTGACACTCATTTAGTCACTGAGTACTGTAAACTGTAACTCCCATTTAGTCTGTTTTATCCATAGTAAACATGTTGTATACGTACTGTAAACAGGTATACGTGCTAATCTGACATGTCCGTAGTGTAAACTGTACACCCGTTTGGTCTGATGTGTGCGTAGTGTTAACTGTACACCCGATTGGTCTGATGTGTGCGTAGTGTTAACTGTACACCCGTTTGGTCTGATGTGTGCGTAGTGTTAACTGTACACCCGATTGGTCTGATGTGTGCGTAGTGTTAACTGTACACCCGTTTGGTCTGATGTGTGCGAAGTGTTAACTGTACACCCGTTTGGTCTGACATGTCCGTACTGTAAACAGGTATACCTGCTAATCTGACATGTCCGTAGTGTAAACTGTACACCCGATTGGTCTGATGTGTGCGTAGTGTTAACTGTACACCCGTTTGGTCTGATGTGTGCGTAGTGTTAACTGTACACCCGTTTGGTCTGATGTGTGCGTAGTGTTAACTGTACACCCGATTGGTCTGATGTGTGCGTAGTGTTAACTGTACACCCGTTTGGTCTGATGTGTGCGAAGTGTTAACTGTACACCCGTTTGGTCTGACATGTCCGTAGTGTAAACAGGTACACCCGTTTAATCTGACATGTCCGTAGTGTAAACTGTACACCCGTTTGGTCTGACGTGTCCGTGTGTAAACTGTACACCCGTTTGCGTCTGTGTTAACTGTACACCCGTTTGGTCTGATGTGTACGTAGTGTAAACTGTACACCCGTTCAGTCTGATGTGTGCGTAGTGTTAACTGTACACCCGATTGGTCTGATGTGTGCGTAGTGTTAACTGTACACCCGTTTGGTCTGATGTGTGCGTAGTGTTAACTGTACACCCGATTGGTCTGATGTGTGCGTAGTGTTAACTGTACACCCGTTTGGTCTGATGTGTGCGAAGTGTTAACTGTACACCCGTTTGGTCTGACATGTCCGTACTGTAAACAGGTATACCTGCTAATCTGACATGTCCGTAGTGTAAACTTTACACCCGTTTGGTCTGATGTGTGCGTAGTGTTAACTGTACACCCGTTTGGTCTGACATGTCCGTAGTGTAAACTGTAAACCTGTTCAGCCTGATATGTACGTAGTGTAAACTGTACACCCGTTCAGTCTGATGTGTACGTAGTGTAAACTGTACTCCCGTTTGGTCTGATGTGTGCGTAGTGTTAACTGTACACCCGTTTGGTCTGATGTGTGCGTAGTGTAAACTCTACACCCGTTTGGTCTGATGTGTCCGTAGTGTTAACTGTACACCCGTTTAGACTGACATGTCCTTAGTGTAAACTGTACACCCGTTCAGTCTGATGTGTGCGTAGTGTTAACTGTACACCTGTTCAGCCTGATGTGTACGTAGTGTTAACTCTACGCCCGTTTGGTCTGATGTGTGCGTAGTGTTAACTGTACACCCGTTCAATCTGATGTGTGCGTAGTGTAAACTGTACACCGTTTGGTCTGATGTGTGCGTAGTGTTAACTGTACACCTGTTCAGCCTGATGTGTACGTAGTGTTAACTGTACACCCGTTTGGTCTGATGTGTGCGTAGTGTAAACTGTACACCCGTTTGGTCTGATGTGTACGTATTGTAAACTGTACGCCCGTTCAGTCTGATGTGTACGTAGTGTTAAGACTACGTCCGTTTGGTCTGATGTGTGCGTAGTGTAAACTGTACACCCGTTTGGTCTGATGTGTACGTATTGTAAACTGTACACTCGTTCAGTCTGATGTGTACGTAGTGTTAACTCTACGCCCGTTTGGTCTGATGTGTGCATAGTGTAAACTGTACACCCGTTTGGTCTGATGTGTACGTATTGTAAATTGTACGCCCGTTCAGTCTGATGTGTGCGTAGTGTTAACTGTACACCCGGTCAGTCTGATGTGTGCGTAGTTTAAACTGTACACCCGTTTGGTCTGATGTGTGCGTAGTGTAAACTGTACACCCGTTCAGTCTGACATGTCCGTAGTGTAAACTGTACACCCGTTTGGTCTGATGTGTGCGTAGTGTAAACTGTACACCCGTTTGGTCTGATTTGTACGTAGTGTTAACTGTACACCCGTTTGGTCTGATGTGTGCGTAGTGTAAACTGTATACCCGTTGGGTCTGATGTGTGCGTAGTGTAAACTGTACACCCGTTTGGTCTGATGTGTGCGTAGTGTAAACTGTACACCCGTTTGGTCTGATGTGTGCGTTAGGTGAACTGTACACCCGTTTGGTCTGATGTGTGCGTAATGTTAACTGTACACCCGTTTGGTCTGATGTGTGCGTAGTGTTAACTGTACACCCGTTTGGTCTGATGTGTGCGTAGTGTTAACTGTACACCCGTTTGGTCTGATGTGTGCGTAGTGTTAACCGTACACCCGTTTGGTCTGATGTGTGCGTAGTGTTAACCGTACACCCGTTTGGTCTGACATGTCCGTAGTGTAAACTGTACACCCGTTTGGTCTGATGTGTGCGTAGTGTAAACTGTACACCCGTTTGGTCTGATGTGTGCGTAGTGTAAACTGTACACCCGTTTGGTCTGATGTGTGCGTAGTGTAAACTGTACACCCGTTTGGTCTTATGTGTGCGTAGTGTAAACTGTACACCCGTTTGGTCTGATGTGTCACACAGTGATTTTGATATTATACATCACAATGAAGTAAGTCATTCTCCAGTTAAAACATAACGCATCATGACAATGATGACAATGATGACAATGATGCGTGCGTAGAGTTAGCTATACATACGTTCAGACTGATACGTGCGTAGTGTTAACTGTACATCTGTTCAGACGAATGCGTGCGTAGTGTTAACTGTACAGCTGTTCAGACAAATGTGTGCGTAGTGTTAATTGTGCAGCTGTTTAATCTTGTGTGCGTGGTGTTAACTGTACAGCTGTTCAGTCTTATGCCTGCGTGGTATTAACTGTACAGCTG